>NC_056743.1:730386444-731070018 GCF_019279795.1 Protopterus annectens
TGTGAAGAGACTGTCCCAAAGATATCTGTGCTTTCATCTGGGGGCCAGTCACCATCAGTTCCGAGCCATTTCTTTTAGTCTCTCAGTAACTCCTAGGGTGTTTACCCAAATGTATGGCAGCGGTAGCAGCTCACTTTTGACTGCTAGGATTCAGTATTTCCATACCTAAATGACTGGTTACTCGCTGCTAGAGTCTGGCATCTCCTCAAAAAAATCCATAAACTACTTGCTTCACCTGTGTCAATCCCTAGGTATGAGTCAGCTTTTGCAAATCACATGTTCAACCGGTTCAGAGCCTGGAATTTATTGGTGCTTATTTGTACAGAGTTGGTCAGATAGCATCCCTTCCACCGAACAGAGCACAGACCATTGGGTGTGAAGTAAAACAAGTTCTCTCTCACCCTTCAACCATGTTGATTCTTTAGACTTTAGGGTCAGTGGCACCAGCCATAACAGTGGTTCCTATGGCTTGCTTTCGTATGAGCATTATTCATTGGACATAAGCTGTTCAGTGATCAATTTTCTCTCTTGTCTTCAGTCAGTCACACAGGTATACAAAGTCCACCTGTGTTGAATTCCAAGTTTTTACAAGGCCACTCTAGTCTTTCCTCCCCCATTAGCCACAGTAACCATGGACTACTCCCATTTGGGGTGGGGGGGAGGCACTTCTTGGAAAGGAGTCTCTAAGGCACGTGGTCCCCAGAAGAGACCAATTGACACAATGTCCTAGAGTTGAGTTGGCATCATAGCATTGGAGGTGTTCCAGGGTGCCTTCCTTCTTGGGTGATTGCATTTCAAACTGATGTATGGTTTGCTACATGAACAATTTTAACCCCTTTCAAACTGATGTATGGTTTGCTACATGAACAATTTTAACCCCTTTTGCTGAGAGGCAGTGTGTGTGGCAGTAAGTCATCTTTTCCAGTCGTTTTCGTATGCCAACAGACACACCCCGGGGAAATCCAGCTTGCCAACAGGCACACCCCGGGGAAATCCAGCATGCCAGCAGGCAAACTCAGCAGGTCCATTCTGTTGCCTCACGATTGGTGTCTCAATAGGGAAAAAGATTTTCTGTCTGGGGTCAACCTTGCTGCAGTTTGCCACTCCCCACAACAAGTGCATCAGTTTTTTCCCCTGACCTGGAGTCCCAGCGAGATGCTCTAGTCCATGTTTGGCCCTCCAATCTTTATCCCCCCCAATACCTCTAATTCCCAGTTTCTTGGATAAGGCGCTTCTTTTTAACACTTGTCTCCATTGCACGTTATTAAGCTTTGTGTGCTTCCCTTTCCATTGGTGTCATGTTTCCTATCCACCATGGATGCTGGATCCCAGTCCAAACCTTCTGTCTCATCCCACCTGGATGGATCAGCCAAACATTACAGGCCTCAAGTTGACTCAATAGTTTATTCAGTTACACTGATGGTTAGGCTAGGCTTTCTTCCCTAGTTAGACAAATATTAGTCATCCCAGAAAGCCTCTACCAGGAAGACGTACAAGAATAAATGGAAGAGATCACCATTTGTTTTCCAGAGGGAAATTAGACCCCGTTACTGCCCTTATTTCTGTTGTCCTGAAGTTTTTGGCCTCTATTTTTAATAAGGGGCAGGTTTCTTTACTATCCGAGGGCAGTTGGCAGCAGTAGCTAATTTTCATTCAGTTGAAAATGCTTCCTATTTAGCTTCATCAGAGTTTTGCAGGGCTTTCTTTAAAGGGACTGTTTTGCTTAGACCACCAGTGAAGTACCTTGCCATGCCCTGGGATTTGACTGTTGCACTTCAGGGTTGGACTCAACATTTTGAGTGATTGGCTAGATCCAACCTAAAATTTTTCTTTAACTGCTTTTCTGGTAGGTACTGCATCTGCGAGAAGTGTCTTGAGCTCCAGGTTCTCTCCCAAATATGCATATTTGATGTTCCACAGAGATAAGCACCTTATTTGAGCAATCCATTCCTCTTGGCCAAAGTAGTCTCAAGAGTATTGATAGTTAATTTGACTGTTTACTTTCCTCAATTTTACTATTAATGCTGAATGTTTCACGTCTTCGATGTACATAGACAGCTCCGCTGTGATGTTCTGTGTTTCACTGTTGCAGTCATTACATTTGGGTTATCTGCTTGCAGTAGCCCTCAGTTGGCCTTCAAGTCTTGGGTCCTGCGTCGGTTGATGTTCCTTCTTCCATGATGTCAAATCAGCGATATAAAACCTTCAGCTGATGCCATTACATCAGTTTTTCTTGCCGTGCGGTACCCGAAGCAGTTCGCAGGTGCCAGCTGACTCCTGATATTTTCGTGTTCGAGTTTGAGCCAAAGTCTTCAGCTAAAGCTAAGTAGTCCGTTGGGGAAAACTTTTTTCTTGCTCCTTACCGATGTCAGTAAAAGTTAATAATTGTATTACTTAGAAAGCAAATACCTCAAAGATTTTCATTCGTACTGTATTACTTGCCTAGGCCCTGACCACGACAAACCTTGCTGTCAGTTTTATGCTTTATTTAATCAGCGCACTATCTGTCGTTTGTATATTTTTGCTTCTAAATATTTTGGTTCTCTGCTTAATTATCCAGAAATGTCGTCTGTTAGCAGTCAGACTACTGGCATTTTGAAAAACGCAAAGATAAAGACAGGCCGCCAAGGTCCAAAATTGCCAACTGCTTCTCCTAAGCCAGTCGCCAGTACTCAGTGAGGCGCTTTCGCAGCCTCTGATACCCACTACTTGTGATTCTTAGGCCTTTACTGAGACTCCTGAGTCCGGTATGCTGCGAGATGCTTCAACTGTGGAACCTGCAGATGTCTACCTTGGAAGGGTCCGGAGCCACTGTGCAGGCAGCGGCTTCTGAGTGTGTATTCAGGCCTACAGACTTGCATATTAAACGGAGATCTCCTTCATTTAGGCCTAAATCTCGAACCATGCCTAAAAAAGTCACGCCCAGGCAGCTTGCACAGGCCTCTATGCCTAAAAACAAATAAGAATGGCTGAAGATCTTACAACTCTGTGGAAGCCAGCCTCCCCTTCTAAGAGACCTAGGACTGAAGTTGTTTATGAATCTTGTGATCAGGATTCTGATTTTTCTCTTTCTTCTGATGTGGGTTTGCGCATATCTACTTATGAGGATTCTGATGCAGAGGACTCTATTCCCTCTGCTTCCCCTCCAGAGGATTTTTCTTTTGGTGAGACCTTACTTACTCTAAAGGAACCATCTGAAGTTGTTAATCTTCCATTCCTCACGGATGGATACAGTTCCGAACCCTCGGAACAGAGTCGGCCAAATACCAAACTCTCGAGCCACGCTACTACCTGTAATGCCCTTCATCCCATACCTCAGATCTCGTTTGCCGCACAGCCATATAGCAGCGTTTTACTGAGTTCTCCAGTTAAGTAGTTTTGAGTTATTCAAACTTGTATTTCTTCCATAATTTCGCTTCTAGTGTCTTCTTATAGTCTAGTTCTACCCACAGGTATTTCTTTTTTTACCATTGTTGGTATTTTCTTGCATTTTCTTTACCTTTTACCACCCTCGTGGTAACTCTTCATACCATTGCTGGTAGTCTGGCCTTTTTCTCATTCTCTTCTCTGCGCCTGCGTTGGTATGTCTGAGAAAAAGGGTACTTGGGTTTTAAACATTGCACGTCGTGCAGTGGTAAATTACCAAACGGTGACTTGCATTTTAAATGCGTGTATTGTTTGTGTGTCTCGCACCTTTCTGCGACTCCCCCATGTGATATTTTTGCGAGTTTTAGTCAACGGACATTGATTGAATGGCGCAACAAGTTCTGCCTCAGTGCCACCGATTTTGGCACCTAGCGCAGTTTCTGAGAAGTCTGAATTGTCTGTGCCGGGCTCGGCACCGATGACTACTGAACCGCTGATTACTCCGGTTCCAATCAGTCTGGTTCTGGACACTTCGGCACCGACCTCTGATTTAAGTTTGACTACCTTAATTGACTTCGGCTCAGAGATGTTCATCGTGTTACATTGCTGCAGTCAGTACACTTGGGTTATCCTGCCGTCAGGCGGTTCCCAGTCTGCCTGAGTTCCAAAGTCTTGGTCTGGTGTCGGATGCTGTCGCCTCCTCCCTACGTCAGTGCGACAGGGGTATATAAGATGCTGCCAACGCCATGTTCTTTAGTCTTTCTTGCCGCGCAGTGCCCGAAGCAGGAGCATTTTGCAAGTGCCAGTCGGCCGACTCCTGAGATTTTCATTCCGAATTCAGAACCGAAGTCTTCTGCAAAGCTAAGTACCCCGTTGGGAAAACTTTTTCTTGCCTCAGGCCGATGTCAGTAAAAGTTAACTATTTCATGTGGGAAGCTAATACCTCAAGGATTTCCACTCCTATTGTATTCTGTGCTTAGGCCCAGACCATGATATCACTGGTTGTCTGTTTTGTGCTAGGTTTAACGAGTGCACTATTAAATGTCTGTCTGATTTTGATGACATTATTTTGGCAGAAAATTCAATTACACCTTGCCGTCGGAATTCCCGACGACAGGATTACATAAAAAGCGCAAAGACAAGGACAGGCATCAGAGGCCCAAAACTGACTACGAGGCCTCTTCTAGGCAGGTCGCCTGTTCTCCGGTTTTCAGCAAGGCGCCTACGCAGCCCCTGACTACCGGTTCCACAAAACCACAGACCGCATCCGACTCGCATGTGGAGCTGGCTGGGCCTTCGGATGCTACATGTTTTCAGCCTACCGAAATTAACCCATCTGAGGGTACCGAAGTAGCTGAGCAATCCACAGCCTCAAGCGGGTGTCTTCAGACCTACCCAGTTAACTATTAAACCTTCTACTAAGTCTAAGGCCCCCTTAAAAACAAACAGATTCAGCATTCTCCAGCACAGGCTTCCTTGCCTAAAACAAATGCTCAAAATGGCCGAAGACCTAATCACCCTGATCAGGGGGTCCCATCCTTCTCCTGATAAAAGGCCCAGACAGGATGAAGACTATGAATTTTCCGACCAGGTGACCATTTCTTCAGATTCATCCTCAGACCTAGGATATTCCTTCCTCCCTTATGAGGATTCTGATGCTGAGGAATCAATTCCATCAGCCTCTCCGCCTATGGACTACTGCTTTGGGGAGACATTACATACCATGAGGGAACACTTCCATTGGGAAGGCCAGGATTACTCAGAATCCAAGAAAAGGCTCAGAGGCTTCCTTTTGTTGCCTCAACACAGCCCCCTTGCTATCCTGCCAGTGTTAGATATTGTGGATGATGTTTACACTGAATCCAGCTTAAACCCTGACTCCTTACCTCCAGCCCCTGTTAAACCTTATAGATTAAGAGTCCCTGACTCTCAAATTTCTGTATAAAAGCCCTGTTGCTGACCCTGAAACTATTTCCCAGGGACCCATGGGGATTAAGGCCTCATCAGCAAAAAACCCAGTTCCCTCTGACAGAGATTCCAGAGCATTAGACAGATGGGGAAAGAAAGTATATACGTCTGCAACCTTAGCAATGAGAGCCCTAAATTGCCAGTTTCACATGCTAAAATATCAGCAATTTTTGATGTCTCCTTTAAAACAAAAATGCTTCCAGATTCATATCCTCCTAATTTTAAAGAAATGCAGGATTTATTTCATGCAGCTGAACAAGTGGGAAAGCATACTTTGCAATGTGGTTTTGATTCTTTAGAGTTCTCCTGTAGAGCAGCAGTTACAGGCTCTGTCATTAGAAGGCATGCTTGGTTAAAAGAACGTATGATGTTATGTGATCCTATCTCGCCTACATTCTGTACCGATGGGCTCGGAGCAGATCCCTCGGCTCCGACTCGGCATGCTATACTATAGAGCGTAGCCTCTTATTGGCTGAGCTATTTTTTTATCCCAGGATGCACCACCACTAATCCCCCAGATCTCGTTTGCCGCTTTCAAGCTAGGACGTGGTCTCAAACTTGGCTGAACTAAGTACTGTTTTCTTCAAAGTTTCCTGTCAGGAATTTTGCTATTCTTACCCCAAAAGCTGTTTTAACAGCTATTGTTGTACGAGTGTATTTTGCTGACATTTGTTGTGGAAAATTGTGTTTTGGTTTAAGGGAAAGGTTTCCTGTTTAAGTTAGAGGGGCCTTCCCCTATTCTTTATCTAGTGTCTGTTTTTTTCAGGAGGTCAAGTACCTGTTTAAGTTAGAGGGTCTTGGCCCTCATTTTCAGTATTTTTGTCCTGATATTGTGTATTGTCTCGTTTTAAAAAAAAAAAAAAAAAGTTGGTTAAAAGTTTTCGTTTTTCAGTAAAATCTCATTACTGAACAGCTACTTTAACTTGTTTTTAGTGCCTGTTAGTATGTCGAAAGAACATAGACCCTCTGGGTTTAAAAAGTGCGCGAGGTGTGGTTACAAAATGTCTATAACTGACTACCACTCCTCGTGCGTATATTGTTTAGGCGCCAAGCACCTACAGGGGTCCTGTAGCGTGTGTCACGCCTTTTCTTCTAGAGTCCTCCAAGAGAGGAAGAATAAATTAATATTAAAAGGGCTGATTAAACCCTCCTTCGAGGAGGCCTTATCTTCCTCTTCCTCTACTTCCAAGAAGAAAAAAGTGGCGGCTCTGACCAGTCTGTCGGAACAGACTGCCAAGAAACCTAGGCAGGCTTCTCCATCGGCTCCACGGACTTCGGAGCCGAGGGCGGAACGGTCTGCCTCGATGCCTCCAGTCTCGACGACTCTGGTTTCGGAGCAGAGGACTGGGGCATCGAGAGGCGGGTCACCTTCATCGGCTCCACTGATTTTGGAGCTGATGAGGGTTGCCGGCTCAGACTCTTCCCCGGGCGAAGCCCTCCTCGGCACCGAGGGAAATTGTTTTGAGGTCTCCCTCGGAACCGATAGTAGTAGAGTCCATTAGGAGCCGGTCCCCTAGTCCTTTGGAGCCGATGGAGAAGTCTGTTCGGACCCGATCTGTGTCATCTAGATCCTCCAAGATGTCTGATTCGGACATCGACAGGGTGCTCCTAAGACTTTTCCAGTCTCCTGTGTTCCAAAAGTTAGTTTCGGCTCCAGCCCATTCGGCTTCGGAGCCGATGGTCCACCCTGTTGTTATGGTTCCTCCTCCAACAGCCTCTGCACCGTTGGAGCCGGTGCTGGTGGAGCCGATGGAGGTTTTCGGGTCGGGCCCGACCCTTACTCCAACCCCGGCTCTCTAGTCGGAGTTTGGTACGCGGACCTCCTCTGTCGGCCCCGGGGGGAGTGGGGGGGGGGCACTTCGGGACTGATGTTTTCGGTCCCAAGCCTTCCTCTCTGTGAGTCGGCTGCGGGGGTACCGTCTACCGTTGTGGCCACGGAGGTGGGACCTTCCCAGGATTCTGGTGGTCCCGCCTTCAGGCCATGAGGAGTGCGTTAGCCAAATCTTCTTTGGGTACCTCCACGGTCTCTCCAGCACCTTCCCTGCATACGGAGACTGGGTCTTTGGCAGTTCCCCTGTCCTTAGACAGCAGATCCCCGGGGCCTGAGGTCACCCCCACTGGGGGTTTCCCCCCTCCTGGAGGTCCCTCTGAAGCCTCTTTGGAGGAACCCCCCAGGAAAAGATTGTGCAAGAGGAAGCACGTTGACTCCCCCGATGAGTCTCTCACGTCAGACACTGATCTTGATGATGCAGAGTGGTCCCCTAAGTCGTCCTCAGATGATGTCTCCTTTGCAGACATCCTGGAAGCCCTTAAACAACGAGGCGGCTGGCAATCCAAGCCCCCTTCTGCTGAGGAGTCGTGTTCCTTAAGGCCTTCGGGGCTCAGCCCTCCGCCTCCTGGGTGTCTCCGCCCTTCGAGCTCCAAGATTTGATCTGTCGAAGGGCGTGGGAACACCCAGACTCTGTGGAACCGGTGCCTGCTCGTCCAAATAAGTTCCTGTCAGCACCCCCAGAAAAGGAGTTTTTGACGAAAGGTGTGGCTGTAGATGCCTTGGTGGTGGCATCTGCTACCCAGTAAGATGTAGCAGAGGCTTCGACGTCCGTCCATCCTCCTAATAAGGAGTCTAGGAGCATGGATCGTGCAGAGCGCACCCTAAGTTCAGCAGCCTTTACTTTAAGGTCCCTGAACTATCTAACGCACTTCACCAGATTTCAGAGGGATCTGATTAAGGAGCTTTCAGATACCCTCTTGGGTAACCTGCCTGAGCAGCTGGCCCAGACGGTTGGCTCTCAGCTGGCTACGCTGTCATCCATATCAAACTCGTCCATGAGGCTCATTTCTTATGCGCCCGAAGGGCGGTAGAGCTGCGGTACAGGCATTGCTCTCACGGAGGCAAGCCTGGCTCCGCTTGTGTCATTTTGCGGAGGCCTTTAAGTCTTCCTTTGCCGACGCCCCCTTTGATGGGTCCTCTTTGTTTGGACCCAAGGTAAAGGACACATTGACCCGCTGCAAGCAAGAAGGTAAGACTTTGACTGCCGTAGGGGCACGATTTTCCACTCCCTTTCGGCCTTACCCCAAGGCTAAAAGAGGAGGGAAAATGTGGTTCCGTAGATCTCAGAAGTCTTATCCCTCACAGCTGGACGATCCCCCTCTAGAGGCAGAGGAGGGGGAAATTCTTCTGGAAGACGCCGTCCCAGAGGCGGCAGAGGCCCCCCCAACACTGGAGACCAAGAGTCCTTTCGTGGCTCTTCAGCCTTTCACAGTCCCTGAGGGATTGCCCGACTGTGCAGCTCCGGAGCCAGTCGGGGGTCGTTTTTCGAGGCACCTAAAAGCCTGGGAAGGTATCACTCAGCACCGATGGGTGCTTCGAATTATCGCCGGAGGTTACGCCATCCCTTTTTCTCACTCCCCACCTCAGTCCAAAAAAATCCCGGACCTGCCACCCAGTCAACGGGAAATTGCAGCCTTAGAAGTTTCAAAGCTGCTTCAAAAAGGAGTCATCCAACCAGTCCCCGCAGACCAGATCGGATTAGGGACTTAAGATTCTTTTTGGTGCCAAAAAAGACCGGGGACTTGAGGCCCATTTTGGATCTCAGCATTCTAAATCGTTCAGTCAAAAAGTCCAAGTTCCGAATGGTCATCCTACAATCCATTCTCCCACTGCTGGAGAAAGGTGTTTGGATGTGCTGCACAGATCTCAAGGACGCTTATTACCATATCATGGTACATCAAGCGTCCAGGAGACATCTGCGCTTCTGCCTAGGAGACGGTCATTTTCAGTTCCGCGCGCTGCCCTTTAGTCTCACCACAGCCCCCAGGGTGTTCACCAAATGTTTGGCGGTCGTGACTGCTCACCTGAGAAGTCTAGGATTCCAGGTGTTTCCGTATCTAGATGACTTGCTCCTGACTGCCACCTCCAAGCATCTACTATTGCGGAGCCTACAAGCCACAATATCACTGGGCACTTCCCTTGGAATCACCTTCAATTGGCTAAAGTCTGTGTTGCTGCCATCTCAACGCATAAGATTCATCGGAGTAGAGAGAGACTCAAACCAAATGCGGGTCTATCTACCTACAGAAAGGATACAAACCATACAGGCTCAAGTTCGAGCCTTACTTACCAGATCCAAAGCCCCAGCCAGAATGGTCCTGCAGCTATTGGGATCTATGTCCGCCACGGTTCTTCTAGTTCCCCTAGCAAGGTTGCACATGAGAATTCTCCAGTGGCTTCTTTCAACACCGTGGTCCTTTCAGGATCTCCCTCTGTCACCTCTTATGGATCACGGAAACCTGCAAACGGGACCTTCGCTGGTGGCTGGTGCCCTCCAATCTGGATCAGGGACGATCTTTTGTTTCACCTCCTCCTGTGGCCACTTTAACTACGGACGCCTCCCAGATGGGGTGGGGGGGGGCATTCTCTGGGCAGGTCAGTCCAAGGCAAAAGGCATTTGGAAGAGACTCTACTTCATATCAACATCTTAGAAATGAGGGCGGTGTTTCTGTCCCTACAAGCCCTTCACGATTACCTCCCTCAGGGCGTAATTGCCGTTCACTCCGACAACATGTCAGTAGTCTGGTACCTGAACAAGCAGGGAGGGACCAGATCCATACCCCCTTTGCAGAGAGGCCATGAGAGTTTGTGAGTGGGCAGTGTCGACCAAACGATTTCTAGTGGCGACTAGTATTCCTGGCAAGTCCAATTTGATAGCCGACAAACTGAGCAGAACTATCCTCTTTCCGCACGAGTGGTCTCTGAACATTACGGTTGCAAATCAGATTTTCAGCAAATGGGGAACTCCTTGTTGCGACCTCTTCGCAACCCCGGTGAATGCGAAGTGCAAAAAGTTCTTCTCCCTCGCTCCGGGGGAGAGCCCTATGGATGCACTAGCCCATCCGTGGCCCACCGGCTTGCTATATGCTTTTCCCCCAGATGTTCTTCATTCCACATTGCTGCAGTCCTAACTATTGGGTAGTCCGCTGTCCAGTCGGCCCGAATACCAAAGTATATGGCTGGCGGTCAGGGCGCATTAGACTGACGTCAGCGTCAGGGTACTAATCGCATGACCGACATATCCTCAGTCTTTTTTGCCGCATGGTCCGATGCAGAAGCAGTTTTGCGAGTGCAGGTTGGCGTTCTGAAATTTTCTGAAGTCGGAGTTTCAGACCGAATCAAAGTTGGCTAAGTACCCGTTGGGAACATTTTGGTTTTTCTTGCCTCAGTATTTAACGGATGTCAGAAAAAGTGAATAACTGTATTTCTTGTGGGAAACGGATACCTCATAGGGATTACCATACTTTGTGTATACCTTGTTTAGGGCCTGAGCATGACGTTGTTGGATGCCGCTCTTGTGCTAGATTTAACAAACGCACTATTAAGAGCGGTTAGACTGTGCCAGGTTAGTGTTTGGGAAGCGTTGTAATTATAGAATGCCGCCGGATGTTCCGCGCTTCAAAAAGCGCAAGGACAAAGGGTGAAGCCTAGGGTTGATGAACCGCAGTCCCAGACGGTTCTTTAGAAGGCTCAGTGGAGCCAGAGGTTTTGCCAGGAGTTTCTTTGCAGTCTCAGGCAGAGACTTTACTGTTGCAGGATGTGCCTTCTCAGGAGGTAGGCCAGGCTGAGGGGGCTTCTCAGGTAACTGTTCTTCCCTCTCTTCCCAAGGTAGTTAGAGCCTCTCCTTCTGTTTCCAAAACTTCTTTGAGAGCTAGGCCAAGTTTAGCTTCAGTGGGGGCTTCTCCTAGCACTTCAGGTTCTGTGCCTAAGAAACATATGCTTAAAATGGCAGAAGATTTAATTACTCTGATTAGAGGTTCTATGCCCCCTCCTGATAAGAGGCCTAGGGTGGATCCTGAGTTTGAGAGTTTTGAACAGTGTTCAGAGGCTTCTGAGTCTTCTAGGAAGACTTGCAGGAGTATCCTCCTTATTCTGATTCTGATGTGGATGATTCCACTCCTACAGCTTCTCCTCCTGAGGATTTCTCATTTTCAGAAACTCTGCATTCCATGAGGGAGCACTTTAAATGGGAAGGCCAGGATTACTCTGATTCTAGGAAAAGGCTTAGGGAATTCTTGTTTTTACCCCAGCATAGGCCCTTAGCTATACCTCCTGTGTTGAATGTGGTAGAAGATGTTTTTGCAGAGGCTTCCCTGAACCCTGATTCCTTGCCTCCTGCTCCTGTTAAACCTGATAGGTACTATAGGGTGCCTGAAGCTCATAAGTATCTTTTTAAGAGTCCTAGGGCAGACCCGGAGACTTTCTCAGGGACCTAAAGGTGTTAAGGCCTCTGTTGTTAAAAACCCTGTTCCCACTGATAAAGAGGCAAGGGCTTTGGATAGATGGGGAAAGAAAGTGTATACTTCTTCCACTTTAGCCATGAGGTCGTTCAATTGTCAGTTTCACATGCTAAAATATCAAAATTATCTCCTTTCACAATTGAAATCTAAGGTGGACGCTTTGGCGGAAGGTATTGAGTGTAAAGAGTTGCTGGATTTAGTTCATGTGTCTGAACAAGTGGGTAAGCATTCTTTGCAATGTGGTTTTCATGCTGTACAGGCCTCCTCGAGGGTGGCTGCCACTAGTTCTGTTCTTCGCAGGCATGCCTGGTTGAGGGATCAGAATTTAGCTGAGCATGTTAAGACAAGGATTTTGGATGCTCCTTTACAGTCTGATGTGTTGTTTGGTTCGCCTGTGGAAGCAGTTTTAAAGAAAATGGAGGACAAAGCTAAGTCTATGCAAACTGTTAAAGATTTTTGCAGGTGCAGCCACCAAGTTTAGTAGAAATTGGCCTACTAAGAGATGGACATATCCTGCTTATGATTCCCAGTCTAGGGGTAGGTCTAGACGTGGTAGGGGAAGAGCTCAAGGTGCTTTTAGGCCTAGAATAGGGAGTTCACCTGCTCAGACTTCTGGTGAGGGCAGGGGTCAGTCCTTTCGTAAACAGACCCAATGACCTGCCTTTTCAGCTGCCAGTAGATTCTCGTCTGGCAGCTCCTTTGGGAGGAAGACTGTCTCTTTTCAAAGAAAATTGGGATTTAATTACTCAAGACAGATGGGTGTTGGATATCATTCACCACGGTTACAGGTTTTATTTCCATACATTGCCCCTTTCAAAGGCATGCCAGACGTTCCTCCTCCACAAAGGAAAGAGGCTCACAAGCAAATTTCTCAGTTACTCCAAATAGGGGCCATTCAGCCAGTCCCTGTATCAGAAAGGGGCCTAGGATTTTATTCTCGCCTGTTCCTAGTACCAAAGAAGGGGAACACGTGGAGACCAATTTTGGATTTATCTATCCTCAACACTTATCTGGACATTCCCAAGTTCAAGATGTTGACGTTACAACAGCTTTTACCTCTGCTGGGCAAAGATCACTGTATGGTAACTTTAGATCTCAAGGAAGCTTACCTTCATGTGCCTATAAGACTAAGTTGCAGGAAGTATCTGCGTTTTCGAGCTGGAAATTCTCATTATCAGTTCTCTGCATTGCCCTTTGGCTTATCTACTGCCCAGAGTATTCACAAAGGTTCTGGCTCCAGTGATAGCTTACTTCAGGCTAAAAGGAATTCAAATCTATCCTTACTTGGACGACTGCCTGATTCTGGCTCAAGAAAAGGAAGACCTTCTACAGCATCTGGAATATGTTATAGCAGTGCTAAGATGCCTAGGGTATTCTGTGAACGAAATAAAGTCCAGTCTAGTACCCTCTCAAGACATGTGCTTTCTGGGTGTGAGACTGAATACAGCAGCCCAGATGGCCTTTTTAACCCCGGACAAACAAAAGAGTCTATCACTTTACTTCCATCAACTATCTCATCAGTCCGTGCTGACTGCAAGGACAGTCCTTCAAGCATTAGGGTTCATGGCATCTTGTATTCTGGTGCTTCCCAATGCCAAACTGCATATGAGGAAGCTACAATGGTATCTCAAAAATGTATGGACACAGCACTGCCAGGATTTGGGCACTGTCATTCAAATAATACCTTGCCTTCAAAAAGAATTCTTGTGGTGGGCTCAGGAATGTCACCTAAACAAGGGACTCTCTGTGACCCGGCCAGAGGCGAGTCGGATTTTAACGACAGATGCCTCGGACATTGCTTGGGGAGCTCATCTAAATGGAAAGTGGATACAAGACAAGTGGCCTGCCAGACTACAGCATCTACATATCAACATGAAGGAGATGTTAGCAGTCCAGTTTGCATTAATGGCTTTCAAGGAGTTACTTCTTCCAGGGCAGGTGTTGATTCTAACAGACAACACAACTGTCATGTGGTACATCAACAAACAAGGGGAACACATTCTTATCCTCTATGCAGGCAAGCAATGATTTTATGGGAGATTGCGCTCAGCTTGCAACTAACTCTTCAGGCAAGGTTTCTGCGAGCACAGAACTCCTTAGCAGATGTGTTAAGCAGACAAATCATGGATCCCCACAGTGGAAACTGGATCTTCATGTATTTCAGAAATTGACAGTGTCATGGGGAACTCCAGACATAGATCTGTTCGCTTCTCCACTAAACCACCAGCTGCCAAAGTTTTGCACAAAGGGGTTTCATCACACAGCTTGGAAAGTGGATGCTCTGTCTTTCAGTTGGAAAAATCTTCATGTGTATGCCTTTCCACCTCTGCCTCTTCTTCCAAAGGTGCTCTTAAAGGTCAGACAAGACAAGCCAAGGATGATTTTAATAGCTCCAGATTGGCCTCGCAACACTGGTACCCACTACTAAGGAGTCTGGTAAGGAAGCCTCCATGGCCTTTACCTTTGATTCCACATCTGTTATCTCAGAAGGACGGTCATCTGCTCAATGTCAAGCTTCACTCTCTTCATCTAACAGCCTGGCATATTCTGTGTTGAAACACAGCAGGTCTCAACTTCCTCAACAAGTTTTAAATGTGATTATGGCAGCTAGAAGACCTAGTACAAGGAAAGTGTACGCAGAAAAATGGAAGAGATTTTTGTTTTGGAGTACAGCAAAGAATTTGGAGATTTCTGAGCCTAATTTGAGTGTGGCTCTTCAATATCTTACTGAGTTATTGGACAACGGTTTGTCCTTCTCTTCCATTAAGATTCATGCTGCAGCAATTTCAGCTCACTATGATTGTGACCCACCATTGTTTTCGCATCCTTTGTTCAAGCAGTTTCTTAGAGGGGCAAAGAATATAAGACCCCCACGTGAGCTCCTACTCCTGCTTGGGATCTCAATTTTGTGTTGGAAAAACTTACTCTACAACCTTTTGAGCCTGCGGCTACTGCTGAATTGAAATACTTGTCATGGAAGACTGCTTTTCTGTTGGCTATTACTTCTGCAAGAAGGGTGTCTGAGTTGCAGGCCCTTATGGCAGTAGAGCCCTTTTGATTTTCCATAAGGATAGGGTATCATTACGTACTAATCCTTCCTTTATGCCTAAAGTGGTTACTAGTGTGGCTTTAAACCAAACTATTCATTTGCCTACTTTTTATGCAGACCCCAAAATAAAGGGGAAAAGATTTTGCACACTTTAGATGTACACAGGCAATTGCGTTATTATTTAAGCAGAACTAAGGATTTTAGGCAGTCTCAGCAGTTGTTTGTTTCTTTGCTTTGAGTTGAGGGCAAGCCTGTGTCAAAACAAACTATTTCTAGGTGGATTGGGTTTTGCATTGCTTTTGTTATTCCCATCATGGCAAGGAGATTCCAGCTGGGATTAGGCCTCATTCCACTAGGGCTACTGCCACTTCAACAGCATTCCTAAGGGGGGTGGCAACTGAGGATATTTTGGAGGCAGCTACTTGGAGTTCAGTGCATACTTTCTCTAAGCATTATCACCTTCCTCTCTACTCTAAGTCTAGGGCTGGTTTTGCCACAGCTATTTTGCAAGGCATGTTGTCAGCTCCTGCTTCTTTATGATTTGCCAGCCTCCCTTACCTCTGCTTTGGGATTCTACCCAATAGTTAGGACTGCAGCAATGTGGAATGAAGAACATAGTACAGTTTTGTACCTACCATAAATGTAGATGTTCGAGGATCCACATTGCTGCAGTCCAATTTACCCTCCCTCCTTCCCCTCTGTGTTTAGGGGTGGTTGTGTAGGTGAGGTTATATGCTGATTATTTTGTATATATTGTACATATTTTTGGTGCAGGTATATTGGGCCTTGTCTTTTTAGGGTCTTCTGACATCTGGGGCAAGAAAAGACTGAGGATATGACGTCGGTCATGCGCATTAGTACCCTGACGTACTGACGTCAGTCTAATGCGCCCTGACCGACGTCAGCCATATACTTTGGTATTCGGGCTGACTGGACAGCGGACTACCCAATAGTTAGGACTGCAGCAATGTGGATCCTCGAACATCTACATTTATGGTAGGTATAAAACTGTACTTTCCCCTCCTTCCCAGAGTGATCCAAAAGGCGTCTCACTTGGGGTGCAAAATGATCTTAGTTGCTCCTTACTGGCCTCGTCAGGTATGGTTCCCCTATCTTCGGAAATATGCTCTGGAAGGTCCATGGTTCCTGGATCAGATCCCAGACCTATTAGTTCATCAGTCGGGACTACTCCACCAGTCCCTACACACCTTGAAATTGACAGCTTGGCTCCTCTTCCGACTATAGTCAGGAATCATACCTTAGACCCGGAAGTTGTACACACCTTATCTTCGGCCCACAAGTCTGCCACTAAGAAATTGTATTCTAGCAAATGGAAGAGATTTGCTATTTGGGCTCAACTCCGGGGTCTGGATCCCATCACTATTCCCATATCAGAAGTCCTGAAATTTCTAACTTCCCTTTTCAATCAAGGCTCTTCAGTCTCTACCATCAAGGTTCAATTGGCAGCTATTTCCAATTTTCACGAGTCTATAAACCCACCTTTAATGAGCAACAGATTGTGTAAGACCTTCATGAAAGGTGCTGCTCTTTTACAACCTCCAATTTCTCATCCTGCTCCTCCATGGGATCTCGATGTGGTGTTACGTGCCTTAACTTCCTCCCCCTTCGAACCGGCAGCAACATGTGATTTAAAATTTCTATCATGGAAAACTGCCTTTCTGGTTGCGATTACTTTTGCCAGAAGGGTCTCAGAGCTTCAAGCTTTGTCTGTAAAACCTCCGTACTTGGTTTTTCACAAAGATAGAGTATCTCTCAGGCCAAATCCATCCTTTGTCCCTAAGGTTTGTTCCAGTTTTTGCCTACAATAGTCATTAGAACTTCCAGTCTTCTTTCCAAAGTACTCAAAGCGGGATACATATTCCACACATTAGATGTCCACAGGCAATTGCGTTTTTATTTAGATAGGACCAAACAAACAAGGAAAACAGATCAATTGTTTGTATCCTTTTCGGATAATAAATTGGGCAAAGCCGTCACAAAGGTCACTATTGCCAAATGGATCAGGGACTGTATTACTCAAGCTTATTCCTCTTCGAATAAAGAGCTTACGACCTCTGTCAAAGCTCATTCTACAAGAGCTATGGCTACTTCAATAGCATTCCATTCTAAGCTTGCCATTAGTGACATTTGTGCTGCGGCTACGTGGTCTTCCCCGCACACTTTCATTTCTCACTACAAATTGGATGTGGCAACTAGGGGACGAGCTTCATTTGGTTCCACAGTGCTCAGGAGTGTTTTCCAGTGAGCCACCCAGGATTTAGGTGCTAGGGACGCTGTCCCATCAGTACAGAATGTAGGAGAGATAGGATCACAACATCTTTTAGTCATGTACTTACCATAACTTTAGATGTTTGGGATCCATCTCGCCTACATTCCCAATAACCCACCCTCCTTCCCCCTTCTTTGGAGATCAGAGGATATCAGAAGGTCCAAATCCTGTTTCATCTTGAAACATCTGGCAATGTTATATAAACAAGTTATGTATGTGTGCATGAATGCGGACAAACAAGATCTGGGGGATTAGTGGTGGTGCATCCTGGGATAAAAAAATAGCTCAGCCAATAAGAGGCTTCGCTCTATAGTATAGTGTGCCGAGTCGGAGCCGAGGGATCGGCTCCGAGCCCATCAGTACAGAATGTAGGCGAGATGGATCCCAAACATCTAAAGTTATGGTAAGTACATAACTAAAAGTTACCAGATCATGTTAAAGCAAAATTATTGGATACACCTTTGCAGCAGGATGTGTTTGGAGTTAAGGCAGAAGAGGTATTAAAGAAAATGGAGAAGGCAAAATCTATGCAAACGGTAAAGGATTTCTTACAGGTTCAGCCACCGAGATTTAGCAGAAATTGGCCAACAAAGAACTGGTCCTTTCTGGCTACAGACAGACCTCAAAAGAGGCAGATACAGACGTCCGAGAGGTAGAGGTCAACCACAAGGTCCTTACAGGCCTCTACAATGGGGCGCACCAGGCCAGAAAGAAGGCGAAGACAGGCCCCAACCATATAAAAAGCCGCCTCAGTGACTTCCCATTACAGCTACCAGACAACTCTCTTGGCAGCCCCCTTGGGAGGAAAACTAGCACTTTTCTATCACAATTGGCATTGGATCACCAAAGACAAATGGGTTCTCAAAATTGTATCTCAAGGTTACAGGTTCCACTTTCATACTCTGCCAAGGATACAAGGAATGCCAAGTCTGCCACCAAATTAATGGGCAGAGGCTCAAAAACAAATTACAGCGCTCCTGGAAATGAAAGCTATTTAAGAGGTACCACCACCAGAGCAAGGACAAGGATTTTATTCAAGACTCTTTCTGGTTCCCAGAAAGGACAAAGCCTGGAGGCCCATTCTGGATCTTTCTTCTCTAAACACATACCTGGATGTTCCGAAATTCAAAATGTTAACACTACAGCAGCTTCTTCCCATGCTGGGCAAGAAAGCTTGGCTCGTGACTTTGTACCTCAAGGAGGCATACCTGCATGTCCCTATCGGACAAAGCTGCAGAAGATACCTCAGATTAATAGCAGGTTCAATGCACTATCCATTCTCTGCGCTGCCCTTTGGCTTATCTACTGTGCCCAGGGTCTTTACAAAGTGCCTGGCACCAGTAATTGCGTTTTGCAGACGGAAAGGAATTCCAATGTATCCGTACTTGGACAACTGCCTGATTCAAGCAGAGAGCAAGGACAATCTTCTAGAGCATCTGGCGTTTGTAAAACAGTTAAGTTACTTGGGGTACACAGTAAACGAAAAGAAATCAAAACTAGTGCCCTCACAAGAGCTAATATTCCTGGGTGCCAGCTTGAACACAACGGCCCAGATGGCTTATCTCACGCCAGACAAGCAAGGACAATTGACTCAAAACTTTCAATTGATGGCAACAAAAACCCAACTCCCTGCAAGAAAAATTCTGCAGGCCTTCGGTTACATGGCATCCTGCATACTACAAATTCCATACGCCAGACTGCATATGAGGAAACTACAATGGTAGCTAAAGAGTGTATGGTCTCAACACTGTCAGTTTGGAAACTACTAATTCCTTGCCTTCAACAGGAGTTTAGATGGTGGGCTGAAGCTTGTCACCTCAACAAGGGACAGCCTTTTACTCGACCCACATCCAGGCAAACGCTGACAACAGATGCATCGGATTACGCCTGGGGAGTACACATGGCAGGAAAATGTATTAAGGGCAAGTGGCCCGCAGAACAAAGGCATCTTCACATCAATCAAAAAGAGATGTTAGCTGTACAAAATGCCCTTATAGCTTTCAAGGACATGCTGCATCCAGGACAACTATTACTAAAAACAGACGCTACAGTTTTGTGGTACATAAACAAGCAGGAGGGCACTCGCTCCTACCCCCTTTGCAGACGAGCCATGACCTTGTGGAACACAGCTCTAAACTATCAAGTTCATCTTCAAGCACAATTCCTGCCAGGAGAGAAAAACACACTGGCAGATGACTTAAGCAGAAACATCATGGATCCCCACGAATGGGAATTGAATCCACAAATATTCAGAATGACAACGCAAAAATGGTGGAGCCCGGACATAGATCTGTTTGCATCCCCAATGAACTGCCAGCTACAGAAATTCTGCACAAGGAGTTACCATCCACAAGCATGGAAAGTGGATGCCCTCTCATTCAGCTGGAAAAACCTACAAGTATACGCTTTCCCTCCACTACCTCTCCTTCCAAAGGTTCTCATAAAAGCCAGGCAAGAAGAACCAAAGATGATCCTGATTGCTCCAGACTGGCCACGCCAGCACTGGTACCCAATCTTAAGGAATTTAGCACAAGAACCACCCTGGATATGGCCTCAAATCCCACATCTGCTGACTTGGCACAACAATCAGATACTTCAGTCAGCTACAGACCTTAAACCTAGCTGCATGGAAAATTCCTTAGTCAAGCAAGCAATGCCTGTCTCCAAAGCTGTTTTGGATGTCATTCTGGAGGCCAAAAGGACTAGTACCAGGAAAGCCTATTCGGATAAATGGAAGAGATTCTTTGCCTGGAACCAGGCTCACAGCCTTGACCCTCTTGACCCAAACATTCCTCAGATTCTACAATATTTAACTGAGATGCTGGGCAAAGGTCTCTTTTTTTCATCCATCAAGATCAACGCCTCTGCCATCTCTTCTCATTACAGCACGGATCCTCCAATTTTCTCTAATCCGTTGCTAAAACAGTACCTTAGAGGGGCTAAAAACTTAAGACCGCCCCGTAGAGCACCTACTCCAACTTGGGACCTCAACTTTGTTTTGGAAAAATTAACTTTACCTTCCTTTGAGCCAGCTAACACAGCAGAATTAAAATATATTTCTTGGAAGACTGCTCTGATCCTGGCAATAACATCAGCTCTAAGAGTTTCAGAATTACAAGCACTAATGGCAGTGGAACCTTTCATCATTTTCCACCAGGACAGGGTGTCCTTAAGAACTAACCCTACATTTATGACAAAGGTGGTTTCAAGTGTGGCTCTAAACCAAACTATTAATTTGCCAACTTTTTATCCAAAACCACAGAATAAAGGGGAGAGACTACTGCATTCTTTGGACATTCACAGGCAGTCATGCTTCTACTTGGACAAAACCAAAGCTTTCAGAAAATCTGAGCAATTACTGGTAGCATATGCTGCAGGAGCACAGGGAAAAGCCATTTCAAAACAGACTATTTCAAAATGGATAGGACATTGCATCCGTTTCTGCTACACACACCATGGGAAACTTTTGCCTAGCAGCATTAGATCTCACTCCACCAGGGCAACAGCCACTTCAACTGCCTACCTCAGAGGAGTGCCTACAAAGGACATTTTGGAAACAGCAACATGGAGTTCTGTGCATACCTTCACCAAGCATTACCATATGCCTTTATACTCTAAATCCAGAGCTGGCTTTGCCACTGCTGTGCTGCAGGGCCTTGTAGCCACACCTAATGCCTTATCGAACCAGACACCCTACCTCAGCTTTGGGATTTTACCCAAGTGTAATGACTGCAGCAGTTTTGTACCTACCATAAATGTAGATGTTAGTGTATACACTGCTGCAGTCCAGGTTACCCTCCCTCCTTCCCCTCTTACTTGCTGGTACGTATGTCTTCTACCCTTTACTACCTATGGGGAGTATTAGCTGGTAACTGAAAGTTGTTTGCTTTTCTTATGCATGTTTTATTGGCAATTTGTATTGCCTACCTTTTGGGGGCACCTGACATCTGGGTCAAGAAAAACTGTAGAAAATGGCGTCTGCTGCATCTTGTATACCCCTGTCGTGCTGACGTCCGGGAGGAGGCGACAGCATCAGACGCCGGACCAAGACTTTGGAACTCAGGCCGACTGGGGAACCGCCTGACGGCAGGATAACCCAAGTGTAATGACTGCAGCAGTGTTTACACTCTACATTTATGGTAGGTACAAAACTGTACTTTCCCTCTCTGTGCCGACTTTACCGATTACGCAATTCAAATCAGAATCCTCTGCTCCATTGAGTTCATTACCACAGACCAGGTATTAATCTTCTGTGGACCCGTTTGCCGGGCAACCCTACACTCCCTTTCTGAACCGGCCTGAATCCCCTTCCAGGATATCTATTAGGTCTGCCAGCAGCGTGTAGAGGAATCTCCAGATCCCGTTCCGTTCTGGGTGTTGGGATTTTTCCTCCTTTGACTCCTCCTTATTCTCCTGATGGGGATCTTTTGGTTCCAAGGCCCCCTTGCCCATTGCTTTCAATGGGACCCCTTCCTTTGGCGCCAGCTACTATGTTGCCTGAAGCATCTAAGCCCTGGTGGGCTTCAGTTCCGATGACCCCTCAGCTTACTCAACCCCTTGCTTCGGGGGTAGAATATTCGGTTCCAATCCCTGCGCCTACTGCCTTCTCAGTTCCTATCTCTGGTCTGAGAGTTATTTCTGCACCAAACCCTTCTCAAACGTCAGTCTTGGAGGTGGGCCATTCGGAGCGGGGTGTGACTCCGGTTTCGATTCAGTCCTCTTTGGTTCCAGGCTCCCATCCCTCTTCAGGTGGGACCGCCTTCCGGATTATGGAAAGGCCGCTAGCGATCCTCCTCCTTCAGCTCCACCTTTGGTTCCCTCCCTAACTCTGCCATCGCCCGCCCTTAGCAGGGGACCACTAATCCAAACCCCCCCCCCCTTCAGAGTCCTCTTCTGACATTCCCACCGAAGAGCCCCCTCTGAAGAGGGTGTGCAAAAGAAAACACATGGAATCGCCTGAAGAGTCCCTTACTGAGGATACAGATTACGATTATGGAGAAGATTCCTCTAGATCACACCCCGTTTCCTTTGGGGACATCTTGGAGATTTTGAGTCAGCGGGGTGATTGAAAATCTTCCACCCCTTCCCCGAAGGAATCTGTATTCTTACAAGCTTTCCGTTCCTGGCTCACTACGTCCTGGGTGACCCCTCCTGCAGATGGGTTGGTCAAATTCATTATGCAGCGAGCGTGGAGGAGTCCGGATTCAGTAGAAGCTATCCCCAGGAGATCAGACCAAGGACTTTCTCCTCCAGTGGATCAACCTCATTGGTCGAAAGGCTTGCCAATAGATGTTGTGGCGGCGGCCACAAAGGATGACTTGGCAGAAGAGTCCTGCTGTTCATCCGCCCAACAGGGAGTCCCGGTAGGTGGACAGGCTAGAGAAGCGACCTTTGCCTTGCATTCGCTGAATTTCTTGGCACACTTTACGAGACTGCAGAGAGACCTTATTTCTGAACTCTCTGGTAGCCTCGCGGGTCAAGTTTCATATGGAGCATGTGACAGTGGCTTCCCAGCTTGCCACCCTTGAAGCGATTTTGAATTCCTCCATGAGGTTACTCTCCCACACAACCGAAAAAGCAGCTAGAGCAGTAGGTGCTGGCGTGGTTGTCAGACGTCATGCCTGGATGCGCGTTTCTGACCTATCGGATTCCTTCAAGTCTTCCATTTTGAATGCCCCTATTGAGCTCAACGTGCTCTTTGGTTCTACGGTCAAGGATACTTTGGCCAGGTGCGAGCAGGACGGAAAGACCTTGTCTGCTGTGGGCCTGTGCTTCTCCAAACCTCAGCGTTCCTTCTCCAGGAATTTGAGGAGTGAAAAGCTGTTGCAGAAGTCACAAGGTTTCTTTCGTGGCGCACGTGATGGAGGCAGAGAGTCCGATGGTGGAAGATGTCCCTTTAGGGGCAGAGAGGGTTACCGAAATCAGGGCTCCAGAGATTTTCTCTGGTAGTCCCTTTCAGCTCTCCCCAATTGCTTTCCTCTGGAAGCAGTCGGGGCACGTTTCTCTCTGCTCCAAGCAGCCTGGTCCTCCATTACCGACTGTCTATGGGTGCAGAGAATTATCACCAGAGGCTCACTTCCCCTCAAATCCTTTCCAAGACCTCAATTCTCCCTACCCGACATTCCCCCCAGTCAAAGGGAGGAGGCAGCTTCCGAAATCAAGAAGCTTCTTCGATAGCGAGTCATCCAAAAGGTCCCCCCAGATCATTGCGGGTTAGGGTTCTACTCCAGATTCTTTGGTTCCAAAAAAAGACAGGTGACTGGAGGCCCATTCTGGATCTCAGTCATTTGAAAGAGTCAGATGTTATGTGATCCTATCTCACCTACATTCTGTACTGATGGGTTCGGAGCCGATCCTCTGCTCCGACTCTGCATGCTATACTATAGAGCGAAGTCTCTTATTGGCTGAGCTATTCTACATCCCAGGATGCACCACCACAGCTTCCCCAGATCTCGTTTGCCGCTTTACAGCAAAAGACGTGGTCTCGGACTTGGCTGAGCTAAGTGTCTATTTTCTTCACAATTTCTGTCAGAAATTTTTGATTGATATACCCAAAAGCTGTTTTAACAGCTATCGTTGTGTGACTGGTTTTGAACAAAGTTTTGTGGTAAATTGATCTTTTATTTTAGGGAAAGGTTCCCGTTTTAGAGGGGCCTTGCCCTCGCGCGTGAGATATATATTTTTTTTGTTAGTGAGTATTGTTGAGTTATAGTTGGACAAGTAATCCCGTTTTCTATTAGAGGGATCTTGTCCTTGTTTGTTCTTTTGACAGTTTAGAAAGTTTTCCCTTTTTGGTGTACTGTTTAGAACTGAATATGTCGAAAGAGCACAGACCTGGGTTCAAGAAGTGCTCTAAATGCAGCTACAAAATGTCCATAACGGATGATCACTCTCTATGCGTGTATTGTTTAGGCCCTATACACCTTCAGGAGTCATGCAGCGTTTGTCACGCCTTTTCCTCCCGGGTCCTCCAAGAGAGGAAAAACAAATTTATATTAAAAGGGCTTATTAAACCTACTTTTGAGGAGGCTTTATCTTCTTCCTCTTCTCCACCGAAGAAAAAGAAATAGTCGGCTCCAACCAGCCCGTCTGAACCGGCCACAAAGAAATCTCGGCAGGGTTCTCCATCGGCTCCACGGACTTCGGAGCCTAGGGCGGAACGGTCTGCCTCGATGCCTCCAGCCTCGACTCCTCTGGCTTCAGAGCCGACGGCTGGAGCTTCGAGAGGCGGGTCACCACTGACTTCGGAGCCGATGAGAGTTGCCCGCTCAGACTCTTCCCCTTCGGCGCCGAAGTCCACTTCGGCTCAGAGGGAAATTACTATGGTTGTGGAGTCTCCCTCGGCATCGATATTCATTGAGACGATTCGGAGCCGGTCCCCCAGTCCTTCGGAACCGGTGGAGAAGTCGACTCTAACTCGTTCGATCTCTTCTCGGTCTTCGAGAATGTCTGATTCGGACATAGACAGGGTACTTCAAAGACTGTTTCAGTCTCCAGTCTTCCAAAAGTTGGTCTCTGCTCCAGCCCAGTCTGCTCCGGAGCCGGTTGCCCACCCTGTTGTCTTGGTTCCTCCTCCAACAGCCTCGGCACTGTTGGAGTCGGTGCTGGTGGAGCCGGTGGAGGTTTTTGGGTCGGCTCCGACCCTTACTCCAACCCCGCCCTTTGGGTCTGAGTTCGGTACACGGACCTCCTCGGTCAGCCCCGGGGGTGACACTTCGGGACCGATGTTTTCGGTTCCGAGCCTCCCTCTCAGTGTGTCTGCTGCAGGAGTGCCGTCTACTGTTGTGGCCTTGGGGGTCGGACCTTCCCAGGACTCTGGGGGTCCCGCCTTCAGGGCCATGAGGAGTGCTTTGGCCAAATTTTCTTTGGCCACCACCGTCTCACCGGCACCTTCCCTTGGCACGGAGACTGGTTCCTTTGTAGTCCCCCTGTCTCAAGACAGTGGAGCCCTGGGGCCTGAGGTCACCCCCATTGGGGGTTCCCCCCTTCCTGGAGGTCCTTCCGAGGCTTCTTCGGAGGAACCTCCCAGGAAGAGACAGTGCAAGAGGAAGCACGTCGACTCCCCGGACGAGTCTCTCATCTCGGACACCGACCTCGATGATGCGGAGGGGTCCCCCAAGTCGTCCTCGGATGATGTCTCCTTTGCGGACATCTTGGAAATTCTGAAGCAACGAGGCGACTGGCAGTCCAAACCCCCTTCTGCTGAGGAGTCTGTATTCCTCAAGGCCTTCGGGGCTCAGCCCTCCGCCTCCTGGGTGTCTCCGCCCTTCGAGCTTCTAGATTTGATCTCTCGAAGGGCGTGGGAGCACCCGGATTCTGTGGAACCGGTGCCAGCTCGCTCCAATAAATTTCTTTCAGCCCCCCCCCCCAAAAGGAATTCCTCTCTAAAGGTGTGGCTGTAGATGCCCTGGTGGTGGCATCTGCTACCCAACAAGATGTGGCAGAGGCGTCTACGTCCGTCCATCCTCCTAATAGAGTCTAGGAGCATGGATCGGTACGGGAAGCGCACCCTTACTTCAGCAGCCTTTACTTTAAGGTCTCTGAATTATCTGACGCACTTCACCAGACTTCAGAGGGATCTGGTCAAGGAACTTTCAGATACCCTCTCTGGTAACCTACCTGAGCAGTTGGCCCAGACGGTTAGCTCTCAGCTGGCTACCTTATCATTATCAAACTTGTCCATGAGGCTCATTTCGTATGCAGCCGAGGGGGCGAGTAGAGCGGCGGGAACAGGTGTTGCTCTACGGAGACGAGCCTGGCTCCGCCTGTGTCACTTTGCGGAGGCCTTCAAGTCTTCCTTTGCCGACGCTCCTTTTGATGGGTCCTCTTTGTTTGGACCCAAGGTAAAGGACACCTTGACCCGCTGTGAATAAGAGGGTAAGACTTTGACTGCTGTAGGGGCACGCTTTTCCACTCCCTTCCGGCCTTATCCCAAGGCTAGAAGAGGGGGGAAAATGTGGTTCCGTAAATCTCAAAAGACTTACCCCTCACAGCAGGATGATTCCCCTTCTAGAGACAGAGGAGGGGGGAAATTTTTCAGGAAGACGCCATCCCAGAGGCGGCAGAGGCCCCCGCAGTGGCTCCTCAACCTTCCAGCATCCCTGAAGGATTGCCCGACTGCGTCGCTCTGGTGCCAGTCGGGGGTCGTTTTTCGAGGCACCTAAAGGCCTGAGAGAAAAATCACTCGGGACCGATGGGTGCTCCGAATCATTGCCGGAGGTTGCACCATCCCTTTTTCTCACTCCCCCCCCCCCCCCCCCCCCCACCACCCCGAAAGATCCCGGACCCACCACCCAGTCAACGGGATCTCGCAGCCAT
This sequence comes from Protopterus annectens, assembly GCF_019279795.1. NCBI lineage: Eukaryota > Metazoa > Chordata > Ceratodontiformes > Protopteridae > Protopterus > Protopterus annectens. The sequence continues at coordinate 730,412,727 of NC_056743.1, forward strand.
CGAAATCTCAAAGTTGCATCCAACCGGTCCCCGAAGACCAGACCGGATTAGGGACTTACTCAAGATTCTTTTTGGTGCCAAAAAAGACCGGGGACGTGAGGCCCATTTTGGATCTCGGCAAACTCAACCGTTCTTTCAAGAAGTCCAAGTTCCGGATGGTCAGCTTACAATCCATTCTCCCGCTGCTGGAGGAAGGTGTTTGGATGTGCTCCATAGATCTCAAGGACGCCTATTATCACATCCTGATAGATCAGGCGTCCAGGAGACACTTGCGCTTCAGCCTGGGAGACAGTCATTTCCAGTTCCGTGCACTGCCCTTTGGTCTCACCACAGCCCCCAGGGTGTTAACCAAATGTTTGGCGGTGGTGACCGCTCACCTGAGAAGTCTAGGATTCCAGGTGTTTCCATACCTAGACGACTGGCTCCTAACTGACACCTCCAGGCGTCTACTCTTACAGAACCTAGCAGCCACTATATCTCTAGGCAAATCCCTAGGAATCACCTTCAATTGGGCAAAGTCTGTGTTGCTGCCTTCTCAACGCATACGGTTTATCGGAGTAGAGATAGATTCAAAGCAAATGCGGGTCTATCTTCCTACAGAGAGGATAGAAATATTACAGTCTCAAGTTCGAGCATTGCTCCTCAAACGCCGAGCCCCAGCCAGGATGGTCCTACAACTGTTAGCTTCCATGTCGGCTACCGTTCTCCTAGTTCCCTTGGCAAGATTGCATATGAGGATTCTCCAGTGGCTCCTGTCAGTCCAGTGGTCTTATCAGGATCTCCCTCTGTCACCACATTCTGATCACGGAGACGTGCAAACAGGACCTCCGTTGGTGGCTTCTTTCCTCCAACCTGGATCAGGGGCGACCCTTCGTTCCACCACCTCCAGTGGCCACTTTGACTACGGACGCCTCCCAGATGGGGTGGGGGGGACATTACCTGGGCAGGTCAGTCCAAGGCAAGTGGCACTCAGGGTTTCCTCCACATCAACATACTGGAAATGAGGGCGGTGCTTCTATCGCTACAAGCAGTACACAGTTACCTCCCCCAGGGCATGATTGCCATTCAGTCCGACAACATGTCAGTAGTCTGGTACTTGAACAAGCAGGGAGGGACCAGGTCCTACCCCCTTTGCAGAGAGGCCATGAAAGTGTGGGATTGGGCGATTGCAACCAAACGTTTTCTTGTAGCAACACACATTCCGGGGAGATCCAATGTGATAGCCGACAGACTGAGCAGAACTATTCTTTCCCCTCATGAGTGGTCTCTGAACGAGAGAGTGGCAACTCAGATTTTCAGAAGATGGGGAACTCCTTGTTGCGACCTCTTTGCAACTCCTCTCAATACGAAATGCCACCAGTTCTTCTCTCACCCCAGTTCTGGGGGAGTTTCCCAAGGACACCCTAGTCCAAGCTTGGCCCACCGGCCTACTGTACGCCTTTCCACCGGTTCCCCTTCTTCCCAGGGTGATCCAGAAGGTGATTCACTTGCAGAGCAAGATGATTTTAGTTGCCCCATACTGGCCTTGTCAAGTTTGGTTGCCCTTTCTTCGGAAATATGCACTGGACGGTCCATGGTTCCTGGGCCAGGTTCCAGACCTCTTGATCCACCAGTCGGGACAACTTCATCAGTCCCTTCACTCGTTGAGGTTAACAGCTTGGCTCCTCCTCTTCCGACCATAGTCAGGAACCATGTTTTGGACTCGGAAGTCATACATATCTTGTCCTCGGCCCACAAGACTTCGACTAAAAAAATGTATAACAGCAAATGGAAGAGATTCGCTATTTGGGCCCAACTCTGGGGATTAGATCCCATTACTGCCCCGGTGTCAAGTTTTGAAGTTTTTAGCTTCTTTATTCAATCAAGGTTCTTCGGTCTCTACCATCAAGGTTCAATTGGCAGCTATTTCTAATTTTCATGAAAGTATAGACCCACCTTTGAGCAATAAGTTGTGTAAAGCCTTTATGAAAGGTGCTGGGCTGCTCCGACCTCCGATTTCTCATCCCGCTCCACCGTGGGATCTTAATTTCGTATTAGGTGCTTTGACCTCTTCCCCCTTCGAACCGGCAGCAACTTGTGACTTAAATTTCTTTCTTGGAAGACTGCTTTTTTGGTGGCAATTAAATCAGCCAGAAGAGTTTCGGAACTTCAAGCCCTATGTGTCAAACCACCGTACCTGGTTTTTCACAAGGCTAGAGTATCCCTCAGGCCTAATCCATCCTTTGTTCCAAAGGTTTGTTCTAGTTTTTGTCTTCAACAGTCATTGGAACTTCCAGATGTTAAGTTGTCAATCTCGCCTTCATTCTTGCTGGATGGGTTCGGAGCCGATCCTCGGCTCCGACTCGGCACTTGCTTTAGCTTAGGAACTCCTTTTACCAGCTCGAGGCAACCCTATATCCCATGATGCAAGGCGGAACTACCTCAGATCTCATTTGCCGCTTAGCGAAAGAGGTCTCCTTTACCAGCAGAGGTAAGTGAATTTCTTGTCAAAGAAAGAGAAGCTTAGTTAGGGTTTTATTTTCCCCTTTTAGTCATAGTATAGTCTGTAGTAGATTTACAGCCCACCCTATTCCCTTGTTTTTTCAAACTTTTATAACCCTTTTTAAACCTTTAGTGTAAAGTTTTAGTTAGGCCTAAAACCCCAGTTGTTAATCCCTTCCTGTGTGTTGTGTGTAGGGGATTAATTTTGTGTGTTTGTTGGGGTTTGTGTGTGTTTTCTTCCTCCTAGGATATGTCTAGGGAAGGCAAGGTCTCAGGCTTCAAGAAGTGTGACTCGTGCTGTCAAAATGTCTCTGACAGACGGTCACACTTGTGTTTATTGCCTGGGGCCTTTGCACCTGCAGGACTCCTGTGCTTTGTGTCACTCCTTTAGCCAGAGAGTCCTGCAGGAGAGGAGGAATAAACTTATCCTCCGTGGCTTACTTAAGCCAGAAGGTTCTCCCTCTAAAGCAGGGTCTGGGAAACCTAAGCCACCGAAGGTTCAGGCTTCAGTTTCCAAGCCTCCTCCGGTGGCTCCGGCTCCGTCGGAGCAGAGATCGGCTCCGGCTGGAACCGATGTATCTGCCTCGAAAGTAGTGGGTTCGGTGCCGGCTGGCTCCGATACCTTATCTACTGTAGCCTTGTCGGCTCCGGCTGGAGCCGACACTTTATCCAGCATCGGAGCCGAGAAACCTTCGGCTCCATCTGGTGTTCAGGGGACTTCGGCTCCGATGGCTCCGTCCCGAAAGAGATCTCGGTCCCCTTCATTACTGAGTATCCACTCAGCTCCAGGGTCCCCCCTTTTGTCGGAGCGGAGCCATCGGAGCCGATCTTCGAGATCTTCCAGGCTGTCTGACCACGACTTGGAGAGGGTGGTAAGCAGGCTGTTGAAGTCTCAGGCACTGGCCCAAATGCTCCATAGCCCGTCTCAACAGACTTGCTATAGCCTCACCCCTTGAACTTCCTCCTCCGACTCCACTTCAGAGTTGAGCCGGAGCTTTCGGGACAGCGACTGTTTCGTGCGAGCCGATACATCCTTCGGCTCCGTCATCCTCGCCGATCTCTTCCTTGAGACCTTCTTTGGAGGGATCCGGTCGTCGGGTTTCCTTGTCGGCTCTGAGGGGCTAGTGGCATCGGACCCTTGTCCGACCCCGCCTCCCTCTCGGGCTTGCTTTGGTAAGCTCGGCGCCGACATCGGCCTCGGAGCCTTCACTCTCAGTGGAGCCGGCATTCCTGTTTCCTCGAGCGGGATATTCCGCCTCCCGGGAGGGAGCCTTTGAGGTGATGAGTGTCCTGGCCTCTGAGCCTGGTCAACGGTCCATCCCTCTAGCTCCTCCCTCATCAGTGCCTGCAGACGCCTCTTGCCAGCCTCTTGCTCTCAGGCCCAGGGATCCATCGCCCCAGGTTTCCCCATTGGGAATTTCCTCCTCTTCCGAGGTTTCTCCTGATCCTGCAGGGGAACCCCCTCGGAAGAGGACGTAAGAGGAAACACATGGACTCCTGAGTCTACTACATCTGATACCGACTTAGAGGAGTCGGAGGGTTCCCACGGTCCCCTCTGAGGATGTCTCCTTTTCAGACATCCTTGAGCTCCTCAAACAGAGGGGGAATTGGCCCTCCATTGACCCCTCCGAGGATGAGTCGGTATACCTGGAGGCTTTTGGATCCCGACCCTCCACCTCCTGGGTGTCTCCGCCTTTCGACCCACTGATGCAGGTAGTGGCTCGGAAGGCGTGGGTGGCTCCAGATTCTGTGGAACCTGTCCCCAGGAGACCATCCAAATTCATCACGGCCCCTACGGACAAACAGTTCCTTTCCAAGGGTGTCTCTGTGGATGCTATAGTGGTGGCGGCCACTAAGAAGGAACTGGCGGTTCCTTCAGTACCTGTCCATCCTCCTAACAAGGACTCTAGGACCATGGACAGGTATGGAAAGCGGATGTTTTCTTCAGCGACTTTTGCTATGCGTTCGCTGAATTATCTTTGTCACTTCACCAGGCTTCAATGAGATATTCTCAAAGAACTGGGTGAAGTAGTCCAGGATCCTTCTGCTGCTGGGGCTCAGGAAAAGATTGCCTCGCAGCTTGCAATCCTGAATTCCATATCTAACTCCTCCATGCGGCTCATATCCTATGTGGCCGATGGAGCGAGCAGGGCCGCAGGCACAGGAGTTGCTCTTAGACGCCAAGCCTGGATGCGGCTTTGTAATTTTGCGGACCCCTTTAAGGCATCCTTCACTAATACCCCCTTTGATGGTTCGGCTTTGTTCGGACCTCAGGTGAAGGATACCTTGACCAGGTGTCAGCAGGACGGTAAAACTTTCTGCCGTTGGAGTCCAGTTTTCCACTCCTTCTAGACCATATCCCAAGGGTCAGAAGGGGGGGAAGATGTGGTTCCGAAAAGCCCAAGGAGCTACACCGGACGCACGTGGTCAGTTTACCCCCAGAGGCAGAGGGGGTAACAATAATAGACGCTGCCCTAGAGGCAGGGGGGGGTCCTCAGAACCAGGGCAACAGGGAGTCTCTTCCTGAGAAGCCCTTTCAGCATCCCTGAGGTGTTGCCCGACTGTCCACCCTTGGAGGCAGTCGGGGGAAGGATTTCGCTGTACCCAGTAGCCTGGCAATCCCTATCTCAAGAGAGTTTGGTACAGTCTATCATATCCGAGGGTTACAAAATCCCCATTCGAAAGGTTTCCCGTACCTCTACAATCCCTTCCAGACATCTCACCCGGTCAAAGGGATTTGGCAGAACAGGAGGTTTCAAAGCTCCTAGAAAAAAGAGCCGTCCAGACTGTGCCAGCAGACCAGGTAGGATCCGGCGTCTACTCGAGATTCTTTTTGGTCCCCAAAAGGACGGGAGATTGGAGACCAATATTAGACCTGAGCAATCTAAACAGATTTGTCAAGAAGGCAAGATACCGGATGGTCACGCTTCAGTCCATTCTGCCCTTTCTGGGCAAGGACAACTGGATGTGCTCTATAGACCTTCAGGATGCGTACTATCACATAAAGACTCACAGACGCTCCAGAAGGTTTCTCCGCTTTCGGCTAGGGACCAGTCACTACCAATTCAGAGCACTGCCCTTTGGCCTCACTTCAGCCCCCAGAGTGTTTACCAAATGCATGGCAGTGGTCACAGCTCATCTGAGACGTCAGGGATTCCAGGTGATGTTCTTCATCTCACATTGCTGCAGTCCTTACACTTGGGTAGTCCGCTGTCCTCGGTCGGCCCGAATATCAAAGTATAAGGCTGACGTCGGTCAAGGCGCATTTGACTGACATCAGGACGTCAGGGTACAAATGCGCATGACCGACGTCATATCCTCAGTCTTTTTTGCCGCATGGTCCGATGCAGAAGCAGCGTTGCAAGTGCCGCTCGTTCTGAAATTTTTCAATTCGGAGTTTCAGACAGAGTCAAAGTTGGCTAAGTACCCGTGGGGAATATTTTAGTTTTTCTTGCCTCAGTGGTTTACCGGATGTCAGAAAAAGTGAATAACTGTATTTCTTGTGGGAAACAGATACCGCATAGAGATTATCATACTTTGTGTATTCCTTGTTTAGGGCCTGAGCACGACGTTGTTGGGTGTCGCTCTTGTGCTAGATTTAACAAGCACACTATAAAGAGAAGGTTAGATTGTGCCAGGTTAGTCTTGAAGCGGTGCAATTATAAAATGCCGTCGGATGCTCCGCCCGCTTCTCGAAGAAGCGCAAGGACAAAGCAGCTAAGCCTAGGCTAGAAGAACCGTGCATCGGACGCGGTTCTTTAGAGGTCTCGTGGAGCCGTGGTTCTGCCAGAGGTTTCTTTGGAGTCCCAGGGAGAGACTTTGTTATTGCAAGATGTGGCCTCTCAGGAGGCAGGCCAGGCTGAAGGGGCTTCTCAGGTTACTGTACTCCCTCCCTTCCTAGGGTGGTTAGGCCCTCCTTCTGTTTCCAAGGCTTCTCCCAGGGGCAGGCCAGGTTTAGCTTCAGTTGGTGTCACCCCTAGTTCTTCAGGGACTGTGCCCAAGAAGCATATGCTTAAAATGGCTGAAGATTTGATTACTTTGATTAGAGGTTCTATGCCCCCTCCTGATAAGAGACCTAGGGTGGAACCTGAGCTTGGGAGTTTTGAGCAGGCTTGATGTTTCAGAGTCTTCGGCTGAAGACTTGCAGGAGTATTCTCCTTATTCTGATTCTGATGTGGATGATTCTACTTCTTCTGCTTCTCCTCCTGAGGATTTTTCTTTTCAGAGACCCTTCATTCCATGAGGGAGCATTTTAAGTGGGAAGGTCAGGACTTCTCTGATTCCAGGAAAAGGCTTAGGGAATTTTGTTTTACCCCAGCATAGGCCTTTGGCTATACCTCCTGTTCTGGATGTGGTGGAAGATGTTTTGCAGAGGCTTCTCTTAATCCTGATTCTTTGCCTCCTGCTCCTGTTAAACCGGATAGGTATTACAGGGTGCCTGAAGCTCATAAGTATCTTTTAAGAGTCCTAGGGCGACCCAGAAACTGTTAGTCAGGGGCCTAAGGGTGTTAAGGCTTCTGTTGTTAAAATCCGTTCCTCCAGATAAAGAGGCCAGGGCTTTGGATAGATGGGGAAAGAAAGTTTATACTTCTTCCACCCTAGCTATGAGGGCTTTGAATTGCCAGTTTCACATGTTGAAATACCAAAACTATCTCCTTTCACAATTGAAGTCTAAGGTAGATGCTCTGGCGGAAGGTATTGAGTGTAAAGAGTTACAAGATTTAGTACATGTTTCTGAACAGGTGGGTAAGCATTCTTTGCAATGTGGTTTTGATGCTGTACAGGCCTCGCCTAGGGTGGCTGCCACTGGGTCAGTTCTTCGAGGCACGCCTGGCTGAGGGATCAGAATTTATCTGACCATGTTAAGACAAGGATTTTAGATGCTCCTTTACAATCTGATGTGTTGTTTGGTACTCCTGTTGAGTCAGTCTTAAAGAAAATGGAAGACAAGGCTAAGTCTATGCAGACTGTTAAAGATTTTTTGCAGGTTCAGCCTCCGAAGTTTAGTAGAAATTGGCCTACCAAGGGGTGGACGTATTCTTCTTATGATTCCCAGTCTAGGGGTAGGTCTAGACGTGGTAGGGGCAGAGCTCAGGGCTCTTTCAGGCCTAGAACAGGGAGTTCACCTGCACAGTCTTCGGGTGAGGGCAGGGGTCAGTCCTTTCGTAAACAGACCCAATGACCTACCTTTTCAGCTGCCAGAGCCTGCTCGTCTGGCAGCACCTTTGGGAGGAAGGTTGGCACTTTTCAAGGAAAATTGGAGTTTAATTACCCAAGACAAATGGGTATTGGACATCATACACCACGGTTACAGGTTTTATTTCCATACCTTGCCTCCTTTCAAAGGCATGCCAGACGTTCCTCCTCAGCAAAGAATAGAAGCTCACAAACAAATTTCTCTGTTGCTTCAAATAGGGGCCATACAGCCGGTCCCTATGCTAGAAGTGGGCCTAGGATTTTATTCTCGCCTGTTCCTAGTACCAAAGAAAGGGAACACGTGGAGACCAATTTTGGATTTATCTACCCTCAACACTTATCTGGACATTCCCAAGTTCAAAATGTTGACGTTACAACAGCTTTTACCTCTGCTGGGCAAAGATCATTGGATGGTAACTTTGGATCTCAAGGAGGCTTACCTTCATGTTCCTATCAGACTGAGTTGCAGGAAGTATCTGCGTTTTCGGGCTGGGACTTCTCATTATCAGTTCTCTGCATTGCCCTTTGGCTTATCTACTGCCCAGAGTGTTCACGAAAGTTCTGGCTCCAGTGCTACCTTTCCTCAGGCTAAAAGGAATACAGATCTATCCTTATTTGGACGATTGCCTGATTCTGGCTCAAGGAAGGATGAGCTTCTTCATCATTTGGAATATGTGATAGCAGTGCTAAGATGCCTGGGGTATTCTGTGAACGAAATAAAGTCCAGTCTAGTACCCTCTCAGGACATGTGCTTTCTGGGTGTAAGACTGAATACAGCATCCCAGATGGCCTTTTGACCCCGGACAAACAAAAGAATCTTTCCCTTTACTTTCATCAATTGTCTCATCAGTCCAGGCTGACTGCAAGGACAGTCCTTCAAGCCTTGGGGTTCATGGCATCTTGTATTCTGGTGCTTCCCAATGCCAAACTGCATATGAGGAAGTTATAATGGTATCTCAAAAATGTATGGACACAGCACTGCCAGGATCTGGACACTGTCATTCAAATAATACCTTGCATTCAAAAGGAATTGTTGTGGTGGGCTCAGGAATGTCACCTAAACAAGGGACTCTCTGTGACCCGGCCAGAGGCGAGTCAGATTCTAACGACAGATGCCTCAGACAAAGCTTTGGGAGCTCATCTGAATGGAAAGTGGATACAAGACAAGTGGCCTGCCAGACTCCAACATCTACATATCAACTTGAAGGAGATGTTAGCAGTCCAGTTTGCATTAATAGCTTTCAAGGATTTACTTCTTCCAGGGCAGGTGTTGATTCTAACAGACAACACAACTGTCATGTGGTACATCAACAAGCAAGGGGGAACACATTCTTATCCTCTATGCAGGCAAGCAATGATTTTGTGGGAGACTGCTCTGTTTACAACTAAATCTTCAGGCAACGTTTCTGCCGGGAGCACAGAACTCCTTAGCAGATGTGTTAAGCAGACAAATCATGGATCCCCACGAGTGGAAATTGGATCCTCATGTATTTCAGAAATTGACAGTGTCATGGGGAACTCCAGACATAGATCTGTTCGCTTCTCCACTAAACCACCAGCTGCCAAAGTTTTGCACGAAAAGGTTTCATCCCACAGCTTGGAAAGTGGATGCTCTTTCTTTCAATTGGAGCATTCTTCATGTGTACGCCTTTCCACCTCTGCCTCTCCTCCCAAAGGTACTACTCAAGGCCAGACAGGACAAACCAAGGATGATTTTGATAGCTCCAGATTGGCCTCGACAGCATTGGTACCCATTACTGAGAAGCCTGGCGGGAGCCTCCATGGCCTTTGCCTCGATTCCACACCTGTTGTCTCAGGAGGACAGTCATTTGCTCAATGTCAAGCTTCACTCTCTTCACCTAACAGCCTGGCATATTCTGTTTTGAACCATAGTGGGTCTCACCTTCCACAGCAAGTTTTGAATGTTATTTTGGAAGCTAGAAGGCCTAGTACAAGGAAAGTGTACGCAGATAAATGGAAGAGATTTTTATTTTGGAGTGCAGCAAAGGATTTTGATGTTTCTGAGCCTAATTTAAGTGTGGCTCTTCAATATCTTACTGAGTTACTGGACAAAGGTTTGTCCTTCTCTTCTATTAAGGTTCATGCTGCAGCAATTTCTGCTCACTATGATTGTGACCCACCATTGTTTTCTCATCCTTTGTTTAAGCAATTTCTTAGAGGGGCAAAGAATATAAGACCCCCACGTAGAGCTCCTACTCCTGCTTGGGATCTCAATTTTGTGTTGGAGAAACTCACTCTGCAACCTTTTGAGCCTGCAGCTACTACCGAGTTGAAATATTTATCATGGAAGACTGCTTTTTTGTTGGCCATTACCTCTGCAAGAAGGGTTTCTGAGTTGCAGGCTCTTACGGCGGTTGAGCCTTTCTTAATTTTCCATAAGGATAGGGTATCTCTACGTACTAATCCTTCCTTTATGCCTAAAGTGGTTTCTAGTGTGGCTTTAAACCAAACTATTCATTTGCCTACTTTTTATGCAAATTCCCAAAATAAAGGGGAAAAGATTTTGCACACTTTAGATGTACACAGGCAGTTGCGATATTATTTGGACAGAACTAAAGGGTTCAGGCAGTCTCAGCAGTTATTTGTTTCTTTTGCTTTGAGTTCTCAGGGCAAGCCTGTGTCAAAACAAACTATTTCTAAGTGGATTGGGTTTTGCATTGCTTTCTGTTATTCCCATCATGGCAAGGAGATTCCAGCTGGGATTAGGCCTCATTCCACTAGGGCTACTGCCACTTCAACAGCTTTTTTGAGGGGGGTGGCAACTAAAGATATTTTGGAGGCAGCTACTTGGAGTTCAGTGCATACTTTCTCTAGGCATTATCACCTTCCACTTTATTCTAAATCTAGGGCTGGTTTTGCCACTGCTATTTTGCAGGGCATTTTGGCAGCTCCTGCTTCCTTATAGTTTTGCCATCCTCCCTTACCTCTGCTTTGGGTTTCTACCCAAGTGTAAGGACTGCAGCAATGTGAGATGAAGAACATAGTACAGTTTTGTACCTACCATAAATGTAGATGTTCAAGATCCACATTGCTGCAGTCCAATCCTCCCTCCTTCCCTCTGTAGTTAGAGGCGGTTGTGTGGGTTGGGTTGTCAGTATGGTGTATATTGTATATATTGTACATATTTTTAGTGCTAGGGTGGTTGGTTGGTTGTTTGCTGTCTTTTGGTTTTGACCTTTCTTTTTAGGGTCTTCTGACATCTGGGGCAAGAAAAGACTGAGGATATGACGTCGGTCATGCGCATTTGTACCCTGACGTCCTGATGTCAGCCAAATGCGCCTTGACCGACGTCAGCCTTATACTTTGATATTCGGGCCGACCGAGGACAGCGGACTACCCAAGTGTAAGGACTGCAGCAATGTGGATCTTCGAACATCTACATTTATGGTAGGTACAAAACTGTACTTTTCCCTACTTGGACGACTGGCTCCTCTCCGCCACCACCAAGTGTCAGCTTCTTCAGTCCAGAGACTACACTCTACAGCTTTGCAGGAGTTTGGGAATTTCAGTAAATTTCGAAAAATCTTCTCTGCTGCCTTGCCAATCCATCACCTTTATAGGCGCAGAATTAAACACCGTCAAAATGATAGCCAGACTAACAGATCAAAGAATTCTGGACATCCAAAAATTAGTTCGGCTTCTATTGCAAAGCAACAAGATCAAAGCCAGATTTATACTGAAGGTTCTAGGTCTTATGGCTGCGGCCATTGTTCTTCTACCACTGGCTCGCTTCCACATGCGTCTTCTGCAGTGGATGCTATTCACGCAGTGGTCTTACCACAGTCTCCTGATGAGGCACGAAATCTTGGTCACACAGTCGTGCAGAGCTCATCTGAACTGGTGGATATCTTCCCCTCTTCTTCATCAGGGCCGACCCTTTATTCCCCTCCTCCAGTTGCCACAGTCACTACGGATGCCTCTCTGATCGGGTGGGGGCATTATCAGGGCAGGATGGTCCACGGGACGTGGCAACTCATAGAATACCATCTGCACATAAATGTCCTGGAGATGAGAGCAGTGCTTTTAACGTTGCAAGCCCTCAATGACTTTCTTCCCACGGGGACTATTGCAGTACAAATGGACAACATGTCCGTGGTCTGGTACATCAACAAACAGGGCGGGACCAGGTCCTATCCGTTATGTCGAGAAGCTGTCAGACTTTGGCAATGGGCGATCTCTTCTCAGCGGTTTCTGATAGCAACGCACATCCCTGGCAGGTCCAACCTTTTAGCGGACAGGCTGAGCAGATCCATTCTGATGCTTCACGAGTGGTCTCTCAATCAATCTGTAGTGGATCAGATTTTTCTGAAGTGGGGCACTCCTTGTTGCGATCTTTTTGCTACTCCGCAAAACAAGTGCCCCGATTTTTTCACTCTTTCCCCTTCCAGGCCAACCCCTGAGAGACTCTCTAACCCAGGATTGGCCCCGGGGACTTCTGTACGCTTTTCCTCCCTTTCCTTGATTCCACAAGTCATTCAGAAAGCCACCATTTTGAGAGCCAAGTTGATCCTCATTGCCCCATATTGGCCTCAACAAATTTGGTTTCCGTCTCTGCATCGTCACCTTCTGGTGCAGCCCTGGCATCTGGACCCAGTTCCGGATCTCTTGATCCACCAGTCGGGTCAGCAGCACAGAGCCATTCATTCTCTCAACCTCACTGCTTGGTTGCTCCACTTCCTACCCTAGCCAGGCTACCGATGATTTCGGACTCAGAGACATTTTAGTGTCTTCTTTGAAGTCGTCCACTAGGACTGTTTATGCTAGCAAGTGGCGGCTTTTCTATTTGGGCAAATTCAAAATATTGATCCCTTTACTGCTCCTGTACATTTGGTTTTAGATTTCCTGGCGGAGGTTTTTCATTCAGGATCCTCGTCATCTACAGTCAAAGTACAACTGGCTGCTATTTCCAAGTATCATGTTGGCTTGCATGACAATAACATTATGTCTCATAGATTATGCAAGGCCTTTCTGAGAGGAGTTTTTCTCCTAAAACCACCTATAAAGCATCCTCCTCCGCAATGGGATCTAAACTTAATGTTGGCATCCTTGATACTACCTCCCTTCGAACAGTCTGCTTCATGTTCTTTGAAATTATTGACCTGGAAAACTATATTTTTACTGGCTGTCACTTCTGCAAGAAGAGTTTCCGAGATTCAAGCTCTCTGTATTCGTTCCCCTTATTTGGTTTTTCATAAGGACAGGGTATCATTAAGAACTAACCCTTCCTTTCTTCCCAAAGTCGTATCTCAAACCAACATTAACCAATCTATAGACCTACCAGTCTTTTTCCCAAACTATTCCGACAGAGCTGAACAGAAACTGCATTTTTTGGATGTCCATAGTCAGCTCAGGTACTATTTGCATAGAACTAAACAATTCAGAAAATCGGACCAATTATTTGTTTCCTATGCAGAAAACAGGATAGGTCTTCCAGTCTCTAAAGTGACCTTATCCAGATGGTTGACTTCCACTATTTCCTATGTATACTCTCTCAGAGGCAAGCAGCTATCTTCTAAGCCAAAAGCACACTCAACCAGGAGTCTATCCACTTCTGAAGCTTTTCAGGATAGACTACCCATTGATACCATTTGTGCAGCAGCTACTTGGGCTACGCCTCATACCTTTGTCTCATTACAAATTGGACTTGGCCTCCAGAGATAGGGCCAGTTTTGGTTCCACAGTACTCGAGTCTGTTCCATTGAGCCACCCGGGATACAGGTGCTAGGAACGCGGTCCCATCCAGCAAGAATGAAGGCGAGATTGACAACTTAACATTTAGAAGTTATGTACCTACCATAACGTTCCATGTTAGTTGTCTTCTCTTGCCTTCTTTCTTGCGTCCTTCCCTCCTTCCCCCTGGCCTGGACAGATCTTGAAGAGTTCCTATTAGGTGGTTTCCTCCTGAGCCTTCATATGAGGACTTCTATTAGGATCTTGTGTTCCTAATTATGTTAGGATAGTCTTTGCAGGGTAGGTTAGCTACCAAACGAGATCTGAGGTAGTTCCACCTTGCATCATGGGATATAGGGTTGCCTCGAGCTGGTAAAAGGAGTTCCTAAGCTAAAGCAAGTGCAGAGTCGGAGCCGAGGATCGGCTCCGAACCCATCCAGCAAGAAAGAAGGCGAGAGAAGACAACTAACATGGAACGTTATGGTAGGTACATAACTTCTAATTTTCTTCCCAGACTACTCAGACAGAGCGGAATACATCTTCCACTCATTGGATGTTCACAGGCAATTGCGTTTCTATTTAGATAGGACGCACCAAACACGGAAAACAGATTAGTTGTTTGTGTCCTTTTCGGACAGTAAATTGGGCAAAGCCGTCACGAAGGTCACTATTGCCAAGTGGAAAAGGGACTGTATCAGCCATACTTCCTTTCTAATAAAGAGCTTACAACCTCAGTGAAAGCTCATTCTACAAGGGCTATGGCTACCTCGACAGCCTTTCATTCTAAGCTTGCCATTAGTGACATTTGTGCTGTGGCTACCTGGTCCTCTCCTCACACATTTATTTCTCATTACAAATTGGAAGTGGCATCTCGGGGGCGAGCTTCCTTCGGTTCCACAGTTCTCAGGAGTGTTTTCTAGTGAGCCACCCAGGAATCAGGTGCTAGGGACGCTGTCCCATCAGTACAGAATGTAGGCGAGATAGGATCACATAACATCTTTTAGTTATGTACTTACCATAACTTTAGATGTTTGGGATCCATCTCGCCTACATTCCTAATAACCCACCCTCCTTCCCCCTGCCTTGGAGATCAGAAAAGACCGGACGGTTCAAGTTTAGCCGTTTCATCTTGAAACACCTGGCAATATTATATCAACAGTCTGTGTGTGCATGTGTGCGGACAAACAAGATCTGGGGAAGCTGTGGTGGTGCATCCTGGGATGTAGAATAGCTCAGCCAATAAAACTTCGCTCTATAGTATAGCGTGCCGAGTCTGAGCCGAGGATCGGCTCCGAACCCATCAGTACAGAATGTAGGCGAGATAGGATCACATAACATCTAAAGTTATGGTAAGTACATAACTAAAAGTTATACAAAGTTCCACATGGTCACTATTCGGTCCATCCTTCCATGCCTTCGGGAGGGTGTGTGGATGTGCTCTGTAGATCTCCGGGATGCGTATTACCACATCAGAATGGACACACGCCAGGAGGGTTTTGCGCTTCCGGCTGGGAGCCAATCATTTTCAATTCAGAGCCCTGCCTTTTGGTTTCTCGACAGCCCCCAGAGTGTTCACGATATATCTAGCAGTGGTGACAGCTCACTTGAGACTGCACGGATTCCAGGTGTTTCCTTATCTGGACGATTGGCTCCTCTCTGCCCCCACAGAGTGTCTACTGACCAGGGCCCTTCGCCACACTCCTGTCTCTGGCGGAGTCTCTGGGTATTACTATCAATTTAGAAAAATCAAACCTTCAGCCCTCACAACTGGAATTCATAGGGGCTATGCAACACTCAGCTCTGTCTAATATCTCTTCCTCATCTCAGACTCTTAAGACTGAGAACACAAGTGCAAGTGATACTCTACCGCAGGAAAGTGTCTGCAAAGGAAGTTTTGCAGGCTGTGGGTTCCATGGCGGCAGCCATTCCCATTGTTCCATTGGCCAGGCTTCATATGCGCCAGTTACAGTGGCTTTTGCAAACTCAGTGGATACACAATAATCATCCCTTGGACGCACTAATCATCCTCACCGATTTTGCAAACAGGATCTCCTCTGGTGGATGAGAATGGACGAAAGTCTTTGGTGTTGCCCCTTTCAGCCTGTTCAGCCCAGCGCCATGGTGACTTTGGAGACTTCCCTGATAGAGTGGGGGGGGGGGCCATTTTCAGGGAAAATCTGTTCAAGGCATGTGGTCTCCTCTAGAAGTCTACTTGCACGTCAGCGTTCTAGAACTCAGAGCTGTGTTCCAAGCTCTCCACCCTCTTCCTCTCGGACCGATTGCTATCCAGTCCGACAACATGTCTGTGGTCTGGTACATCAACAAGCAGGGAGGGAAAGGACCCCCCTTTGCCACTAAGCCATGAGAATTTGGCAGTGGGTGATGGCTACCAACTGTTTCCTGATTGCTACACACATCCTGGGGAGTTTCAGCGTGATTATGGACAGGCTGAGCAGATGCATCCTGCTTCCTCACGAACGGTCTCTCATACGGAGAGTGGCGAATGAAATTTATTTTCAGCTGCTGGGGCCAGCCTTTTTGCGATCTGTTTACCTCCCTCTCCAATACGAAGTGCAGCAGCTACTTTGCCCTCTTTCATCCACAGGAGGAGTCCCCAAGAGATGCTTTGACTCTCAATTGACCTCTGTCTCCTGTACGCTTATCCTCCCATCCCCTTCATACCCTTGGTCTTAAGCAAAGCTACTCGGTTGAGAAGCAGAATGATTCTCTTTGCTCCGTTCTGTCCTCGTCAGGTTTGGTTTCCCTTCCTTCAGCCACACCTGCTTCGACCTCCTTGGATTCTAGACTTCAGTCAGGATCTCATTTCTCACCCGCCAAGGGTTGTAGTCTCCAAGTCTGGCCACTCTCAAACTGACAGCTTGGTTGCTCCACTTCCGTTAGTAGCCAGGCTTGAATCACTCTCTCTTCTCCAGAACTGATTACTATTTTGGTCTTCCACAAGCCTTCTGCCAGAAAACTTTATACAGACAAGTGGAAATATTTTTCCTTGTGGGCACCAGCTGGCTCTGGATCCTATTTGTGCCAGTAGCTATGGTTGCTCAATACCTGACCAAGCTTTTCCTTAACGGGGCTTCTGCATCCGTGATTCGGGTGCATCTAGCTGCCACTTACAATTTCCATGATGTTTCAGACGGAATTCCTGTTTCTTCCGGTCTGTGTAAGACTTTCTTGAACGGGATTTTTCATTTTAGACCTCCTATTAGGCAACCTGTGAAATCATGGAATCTGTCTAGGGTGCTTCAAACTTTGACTCTACCTCTCTTCGTGCCGGCTGCAACCTGTGATGTGAAGTTTCTGTCCTGGAAGACCTTGTTTCTGGTGGCGGTTACTTCAGCCAGACGTGTATCAGAGCTGCAAGCGTTATGCATTTAGTCCTTATTTCATTTTCCATAAGGACAGAGTATCACTTCGCACCAATTCCACTTTCTTACCCAAGGTGGTTTCAGAATTCTCTATTAATCAGTCCATTGAGTTGCCCTTGTTTTTCCCTAATTATACCAACAAAGGGGAATACTGTCTCCCATTCCTTGGATGTCCACAGACAGTTGCGGTTTTATTTGGACAGGACAAAGTTTTTTCAAAAGTCAGTTCATCATTCTGTTGCCTTTGCGGGCTCTAGAAAGGGGTCGGCAGTGTCTAGAGTTACCTTGTGTAAATGGCTTAGAGATTGCATTTCATGCATCTCCTTTGTTTATCCTCTGGAGGAGGAATCCGCTCCTGGCCACATTAAACCTCATTCCACTAGAGCTGTGGCCACTTCTGTTGCCTTTCATGCTAGGGCTTCCATGGATGATATTTGTGCAGCTGCCACCTGGGCTAAACCCCATATCTTTATCAAGCATTACAAATTGGATCTGATCTCCAGGGGTAGAGCTGTCTTTGGCTCTATGGTTCTCCGGGATGTTCTTCCATGAGAGCCACCCAGATTCTGTAGTAGCTAGGGACTCTGTCCCATCAGTGAGGAATGGAAGAAGATAAACAACTTCTGATAAAGAAGTTGTCTAACCATAACGTTCCGTCTGAGTTGTTTATCTTACATTCATCACACCCTCCCACCTTCCCCCGCCAAAGTCTCCTGGCGGATCTTCGGGTCATTTTGGTGTGTTAGGGTGTTTGCGCAGAGATGGCCTCTGCCTTTGTTTCGGTTTCTTATATATGTTGCTATTGTGTTCTGCTAACTCTATCTGAGGTATGGAATGAAGGGCATTGTGGGTAGTAGCGTGGCTCAAGAGTTTGGTGTACGCTAGCTTGGTATTTGGCTGACTCGTTTCTGAGGGTTCAAAACCGTACCCATCAGTAATGAATGGAAGATCACCAACAACTCAGATGGAACATTATGGTAAGACAACTTTTTTCACTGGGAAAGCCAGGATTTTTCCGATTCAAAAAAGAGGCTTAGGGATTTCTTACTCCTGCCTCAGCAGAGCCCTTTAACTATTCCTCCTGTACTAGACATTGTTGATTTTTCGGAATCTAGTTTGGCACCTGATTCTTTGCCTCCTGCTCCCAGAAAACCTGACCGATATTACAGGATTCCTGAAGCACAGAAGTTCCGTTTTAAAAGTCCTATTGCAGATCCAGAGACGATTTCACAGGGACCCAAGGGCATTAAGGCTTGTACTGTTAAAAATCCTACCCCTTCTGATAGAAACTCCAGGGAGCTGGATAAATGGGGTAAGAAGATATACAATTCTGCAACCTTGGCCATTAGGGCTTTAAACTGCCAGTTTCATATGTTCATATGTTAAAGTATGTTATTGGGTTGCTTATACAGAAAATGATTCCTGACTGTGCAGAAAATAAATAATTACTGGATTTAATGCATTATGCTGAATAGGTTGTTAAACATACTTTGCAATGTGGATTTGATTGATTAGAGGCTTCTTGCAGGGCTGCGGTTACTGGGTCTGTGCTCCGAAGGCATGCTTGGCTTGGGGAGCAATCTTTGCCTGATCATGTTAAAGCTAAATTGCTGGATGTTCCCTTAAATCAGGACCGCCTGTTTGGCAACAAGGCTGAGGAAGTTCTTAAAAAGATGGAAGATAAAGCTAAATCTATGCAAACTGTTAAAGATTTCTTAAGTTCAATCGCCTAGATTTAGTAGGCATTGGCCCTCTAAGAATTGGTCCTTTCCAGCTCCTTCCAGGTCTTTTCAAGCCAAACCCACACAGCAGAAACCCCAGGATGTCCTTCAAGGATGCATCTGCATTCATAACATATGGGTTGTCCTGCCTCAGGCAGCCCTTCGGTCGGCCGGATTCCAAAGTCTGGGTCTGGCCTCGGCTGTCGCACTTTCCCCGACGTCAGAGCGTCTGGGGTGTAAAAGCATCAGCCGACACCATTTTCCTCAGTCTTTCTTGCCGCACGGTGCCCGAAGCAGAAGCTGTTCGCAAGTGCCGGTCGGTCAGATCCAGTGAATTCAGCTAACGAAGACTTCGAAAAAAGCTAAGTACCCCGTTGGGGACTCTTTCTTGCCTCAGTTGATGTCAGACAAAGTAAATAATTGTTTAACTTGTGGGAAACAAATACCTCATAAGGATTTCTATTCCTACTGCCTTCCTTGCTTAGGCCCAGACCACGATGTATCTACCTGTTTAGCCTGTGCTTCCTTCAACCGACGAACTCTTAGACGTCGGTTGGAGTTTGCAGAGGAATTTTTTGGAGCCGCTTTTGCTTATAAAATGCCGTCGGAGACTCCGACTTCGCATATGGTCAAAAAACGCAAGGAAAAGTACCGACACTCGCGGCCCGTGGTTTCGGCTGAAACCACGGCTAGGCCTACCGAGAGTGCCTCAGTTTCGGCCCAGACAGAGTCCTCGGAGATTCCTTCTTCCAAAACCATACTTCCGACCACCGAGGCCTGGGAGGCCCCGGCTGAGTCGGCTTCAGAACTTCCTACCGAAACCAGTGTTCAGGAAATGTCCGACACCATACCTTTGGACATTTCTACTCCTGCACGTGGGGCAGCTAGGCCCCCTGCTTCCATGTCCATTAAGGCCTTTTCAAGGGCTAAAGCTGCCAAACTTTCAAGAGCTTTGCCTGCCAAATCTACCTCCCAGAGGCCTTCCTCTAGTTCACAGATCCTCAGCCTTGCTGAGGATCTTATTTCCTTAATTAGGGGTTCACAACCTCACCCAGACAGGGCCTCTCAACCTCCTCCAGACAAAAGGCCCAGGACTGACCCCTCTGACCCACACTCCTCAGATGATTCCACGGATGGATCTGAGTTGTCAGACCACCAGGAAGGGGCTTACTCGCCTTATGAGGATTCAGATGCTGAGGAATCTATCCCTTCGGCCTCCCCTCCTGAAGAGTTTTCCTTTGGTGAGACTCTACACTCCATGAGAGCATTTTCAATGGCAAGGTCAGGATTTCTCTGATTCTAGAAAAAGATTAAGGACCTTTTTGCATTTGCCTCACCATAGGCCCTTAGCTATACCTCCTGTTCTGAATGTAATTGATGTGTACAATGATGTCAGTACAGCCCCTGATACTCTTCCTCCAGCCCCTGCCAAACCTGACAGATACTACAGGGTCCCGGATTCTCATTTCCATCTGTATAAAGCCCATTCTGCAGACCCAGAAACTATTTCTCAGGGCCCTAAAGGGGTTGCGGCCGCTACTGCCAAAAAATCCTCTACCCTCTGAAAGAGAGTCTAGAGCATTAGAGAGATGGGGAAAGAAGGTGTATACTTCTGCAACTCTTTCTGTCGGGGCATTAAACTGTCATTTTCATATGATACAGTACCAGGAGTATTTGTTAGATGAACTGAATAAGAAACTTTCTTCTCCTGAACCCCTAGACCGTAAATCCCTTCAGGATTTGGTACACAACTCACAACAGGTTAGTAATCATTTCTTAAAATGTGGCTATGATGGACTGGAGGCTTCATTTAGATCAGCTATGACTGGGGCAGTTATTCGTAGGCATGCCTGGCTGAAGGCGCAATCTTTGCCAGACCATGTCAAAGCTAAACTCCTGGATGCTCCAATGGAGAAACAAAATTTATTTGGCTCCTCTGCTCAGGAGATCTTAAAGGCTGAAGAAAAGGCAAAATCTGTGCAAACAGTTAAAGATTTCCTGCAAGTTCAACCACCGAGATTCAGCAGAAACTGGCCTACTAAGAATTGGTCCTTTCCAGACTCGGACAGAGCCCAGAGAGGCAAGAACAGGCGCCCTAGAGGCAGAGGTCAATCGAAGGGCTCCTACAGAGGCAGTCAGTGGCAGCCTGCCAACCAGAGGAGTAGTGCAACAACCACTACACCAGGACAGGCTCAATGACTTAACTCTGATTCCGCCTACCAGGGATCAACTGGAAGCACCCTTGGGTGGAAAGCTGGCTTTATTCTCAAAAAACTGCCATTATATTACAAAGGATACATGGACACTGCAAATAATAGACAAAGGATACAGGTTCCACTTCCACACTTTGCCAAAAAGAAGCGGAATGCCAAACCTTCCACCAAATCAGAGGGCAGAGGCTTTAAGACAAATCAGCAATTTACTTCAGATGAAAGCTATAGAAAAGGTACCATGTTCAGAACAAGGCCAAGGATTTTACTCCAGACTATTCCTTGTACCAAGAAAAGAAAATCATTGGAGGCCTATTCTCGACCTGTCCGCACTGAACACTTATCTCATTGTGCCAAAATTCAAAATGCTGACCCTACAGCAACTTCTTCCCATGTTGGGCAAGGAGTCTTGGTTGGTGACTAGATCTCAAGGAGGCATACCTGCACGTCCCTATTCGACCAAGTTGCAGAAGACACCTCAGATTTCTTGCAGGATCAGAGCATTATCAATTCTCAGCATTGCCCTTTGGCTTATCTACTGCGCCCAGAGTATTCACGAATTGCCTGGCATCACACATTGCAGACTACAGGGAATTCATATTTACCCATACCTGG
Organism: Protopterus annectens; assembly: GCF_019279795.1. Taxonomy (NCBI): domain Eukaryota; kingdom Metazoa; phylum Chordata; order Ceratodontiformes; family Protopteridae; genus Protopterus; species Protopterus annectens. The sequence continues at coordinate 730,434,024 of NC_056743.1, forward strand.
ACGACTGCCTAATACAAGCGGACAACAAGAAAAATTTGATAAAGGACTTAGCCTATGCCATACACCTGCTACAGACCTTGGGATACACAGTCAACATCCAAAAGTCAAGACTAGTACCATCCCAAAGGATAACCTTTTTGGGTGCAGATCTGGACACAACCACCCAAATGGCCTTTCTCACAGAAGAAAAACAAAAACAATTTCCAGAGTACTTCATGATTCTGACAAGACAAACTCGGTTTACTGCAAGGAAAATCCTGCAGGCCCTGGGTTACGTGGCATCCTGCATAATTCTAATACCGCATGCCAGGCTGCATATGAGGAAATTACAATGGTACCTAAGGAGTGTATGGTCTCAACACAGTCACAGTTTAGAAACCATGATACCAATCATTCCATGCCTTCAAAAAGAATTCCTCTGGTGGGCTCAGGCCTGCCAGTCCAACAGAGGGTTGCCTTTCAACAAACCAAAAACAAGGCAGACCTTTCAACAAACCAAAAACAAGGCAGACCATCACCACGGACGCCTCAGACCGAGGATGTGGAGCACACATGGAGGGCAAATGTATCCAAGGCCTATGGCCTCAAGGACAGCTAAGCATGCACATAAACCAAAAGGAAATGCTGGCAGTGAGGCATGCAATCGAGGCATTCAAACCCTTCCTCCAACAAGGACACCTGTTAATAAGGACAGACAACACCACTGTCATGTAGTACATAAACAAGCAGGGAGGCACACATTCTTACCCTCTATGCCGGATGGCTATGAATCTGTGGGAACTATGCCTGAATCTCAATATCCAACTACAGTCCCAATTCGTACCAGGGAAAGAAAATGCACTGGCGGACAGCTTAAGCAGAACTACCATGGATGCACACAAATGGATGCTGCACCCAGACATCTTCCAACTCATAGCAAAGACATGGGGAATGCCGGAGATCTGTTCGCCTCCCCACTCAACCATCAACTGAAGACATTCTGCTCAAGGACATACCACCCACAAGCTTGGAGGGTGGACTCTCTCTCTCTTTCAGCTGGAAAGCCCTAACAGTATATGCCTTCCCACCTCTCCCATTGATGTACAAGGTTCTACTGAAGATCAGGGAGGAACAGCCAAAAGTGATACTAATAGCTCCGGACTGGCCAAGACAACACTGGTATCCATTATTGAGAAGCATGTCTCAGGCAAAATCATGGCCTCTCCCCCTATGGCCTCTTCTTCTGACGCAGAACAATTTCAAGACCCTGCATCCCAACTTGAAAACATTGCAGCTAACTGCCTGGAAAATTCCTTAAAGCCCAATCAAACTGTTTTATCTCAGAGGGTGAAGGACATTATCCTGGAGGCTCGCAGGCCTTCCACAAGGAAGACATATTCAGCTAAATGGAAGAGATTTCTCATTTGGAGCACAACAAAAGGCTCAGATGTCACAGTGGCAAACATAACACATATCCTAGAATACTTAGCAGAATTGTTCTACAATGGCCTGTCCTATTCTTCCATTAAGATTCATGCTTCAGCAATTTCAGCAGAATACAATGTGGATCCACCTATCTTCTCGCACCCTCTCCTCAGACAATTTCTGAGAGGGATCAAAAATATTAAACCTCCAAGAAGACCCCCTCTACCTGCCTGGGATCTCAACTTTGTGCTGGAGAAACTGACACTTCTTCCTTTTGAACCAGCAGCATCTGCGGATCTACAGTTTCTATCTTGGAAAACTGCATTCCTTCTGGCAATCACTTCAGCAAGAAGAGTATCTGAGTTACAAGCATTAATGGCAGTGCAGCCTTTTCTTATTTTCCACCAGGACAGGGTTTCACTAGGAACCAATCCTACTTTTATGCCAAAGGTGGTATCTAGGGTATCCTTGAACCAAGCTATTCACTTGCCTACGTTCTTCCCTAATCCACAGAATAGAGGGGGGAAACTTTTGCACACCCTGGATATACACAGACAACTACGCTACTACTTGGACAGAACAAAAACTAGCAGAAAAACTGACCAACTTTTTGTAGCATATGCAACTGGGGTGCAAGGAAGAGCAATTTCCAAACAGACAATTTCAAAATGGATAGGAAATTGCATTCGATTGTGTTACTCCTTTCATGGAAAGACAGTTCCTGAAAACATCAGGTCTCACTCCACAAGGGCCACGGCCACCACTACAGCCTTCCTACGAGGGGTGGCTACCAAGGACATTTTAGAAGCTGCTACTTGGAGCTCCGTGCATACATTTGCCAAGCATTACAATCTACCTTTATACTTTAGATCTAGAGCAGGGTTTGCTACTGCAGTCCTGCAGGGGATCTTAACTACACCATCCTTTTCTTAGTACCTCCTCCCCCAGATTGGCTATGGTATTCTACCCATATGTTATGACTGCAGATGCATCCTTGAAGGACATGGTACAGTTTTGTACCTACCATAAATGTAGATGTCCGATAGGTATGCATCTGCAGTCAGGATTACCCTCCCTCCTTCCCCTCTGTGGTATTCCTAGGGTATTTACTCCTCTTTTAGCTAGCTGGGGGGAATCTATTATGGTGTATTTGTTTGTTTATACATGTATATAATTTGCAAATGTTTGGAACTTTTCAGCATTTATCCAAATTTAGCCTTCCTAGAGGGCACCTGGCATCTGGGGCAAGAAAAATTGAGGAAATTGGCGTCGGCTGATGCTTTTATACCCCATACGCTCTGACGTCGGGGAAAGTGCGACATCAGCCGAGGCCAGACCCAGACTTTGGAATCCGGCCGACCGAAGGGCTGCCTGAGGCAGGACAACCCCTATGTTATGACTGTAGATGCATCGGACATCTACATTTATGGTAGGTACAAAACTGTACTTTTTAGTCCCAAGGTGGACACAAGACTAAGCAGTGGGGGGTGTCCGCACACAAATCGGGGAGTAGTAAGACCCCCCCCCCCCCCAATGGAAAACTGTCTCAATGACTTTTTTTAAAATTTTCAAGAACTTCCCAACTGAATGTTTCTTTAGGCAGAAGGATTGGTTTGCAGGCCAAAAACTGGGAACTCATTACCCTGGACAAATGGGATGTTCATGTGTTTCACTGTTGCAGTCATTGCTCTTGGGTTAACCTGCTGGCAGGCTACCCTCAGTCAGCCAGAATTCCAAAGTCTAGGTCCGACGTCGGTTGCTGCCAACTCTTCCCGGACGTCAGTGCGCTAGGGGTATAAAAGATGCAGCAGACGCCATTTTCTTCAGTCTTTCTTGCCGCGCAGTGCCTGAAGCAAAAGCAGTTGGCAAGTGCCGGTCGGCCGACTCCTGAGATTTTCAAATCCGAATTTCATAACCGAAGTCTTCATTAAAGCTAAGTACCCCATTGGGGAAACTTTTTTCTTGCTCCAGACCGGTCAGAAAAAGTTAACAATTGTATTTCTTGTGTGAAGCAAATACCTCATATGGATTTTCACTCTTACTGTATTCCTTGCCTAAGCCCTTATCACAATGCTGCTAGGTTTAACCAAAGCACTATTAAGCATCTGTTTGATTTTGCATTTCATTACTTAGGCCGAAGATTTAACTATATAATGCCGTCGGATCAGCCGATGACCACAAATTACAAAAAAACGCAAGGACAAGGAAAAGGATAGGCATCTGAGGTCCAAAACCGATGAGGCCTCTGCTAGGCTGTTCGCCGGTTCTCAGTGATGCACTTTCGCAGCCCCTGGCGTCCGCTACCTCAGAGCCACAGGCCGTTTCTGACTCCCACATGGAGCCGACTGGGCCTCTGGATACTTAAGGTATTGGACACTCGGAAATCATTTTTTCAGATGGGTCCAGAGCCGTTGAGCAGGCATAGGCTTCTGAGGGTGTCTTCAGACCTACACAACTATATATTAAGCCATCTTCAGCTTCAAAGACAGACTAAAGCAGCTCTAAAGACAAAGAAACAAGTACAGCATTCTCCTACTCAGACTTCCATGCCTAAAAAACAGATGCTCAAAATGGCAGAAGACCTAATTACTTTGATCAGGGGCTCTCATCCCTCTCCTGATAAGAGGCCTAGGCAAGAGACAGAGTATGGTTCTTCTGATCAGATTTCTATTTCCTCTGATTCCTCTTCTGAACAGGATTATTCCATGCTTCCTTATGAGGATTCTGATGCTGAAGAATCCATTCCTTCAGCTTCTCCTGCTGAGGATTATTCTTTTGAGGAAACCCTGCATACCATGAGGGAGCATTTCCACTGGGAGAGCCAAGATTATTCTGAATCTAAGAAAAGGCTCAGGGACTTTCTTCTACTTCCTCAGCACAGACCCCTTGCTATTCCACCTGTTCTAGACATTGTAGATTTATTTTCAGAGTCTCTACCTCCTGCTAAGCCAGACAGATACTACAGGGTCCCAGATTCTCAAATTCCTTTATAAAAACCCTGCTGCTGACCCAGAAACTATATCTCAGGGTCCCAAAGGGGTTAAAGCTTCCACTGCAAAAAACCCTGTCCCCTCTGATAGGGATTCTAGGGCTCTAGACAGATGGGGGGAAAAAGTCTACACTTCTGCTACCTTGGCTGTAAGGGCTTTAAATTGTCAGTTTCATATGCTTAAATATCAGCAATATTTACTGTCTCTGCTTAAACCGAAATTGTTGACCAATACTGAATGTTCAGAGAGCAAGGAATTGCAGGATTTATTGCATGCAGCTGAACAAGTGGGAAAGCATACTTTGCAATGTGGTTATGATACACTGGAGGCCTCTTGCAGGGCCGCTGTTATAGGTTCTGTTATTAGAAGGCATGCTTGGTTAAAGGAACAGAATCTGCCTGATCATGTTAAAGCAAAATTATTAAATGCACCATTACAGCATAATACCTTGTTTGGTACTAAAGCAGAAGAGGTGTTGAAAAAATTGAAGGATAAAGCAAAATCCATGCAGACAGTTAAGGATTTCTTAAAGGTACAGCCACCCAGGTTTAGCAGGAACTGGGCTTGTAAAAATTGGTCCTTTTCAGTGTCAGACCACAAAGAGGCAGATACAGGCGTCCCAGAGGCAGATCTCAGCCCCAAGGCTCATACAGGCCTAAACAATGGGGTGCTCCTACCTCCAAAAGGGGAGAAGACAAAACAACCTTTCAGGAAACAGTCCCAATGACTTTCCTCTACCACATCAAAGCCCTTTTCTTTTGGCAGCCCCCTTGGGAAAACTAGCACTTTTTTCATCAAATTTGGCAAATGGTTACCCAAGACAAATGGGTCCTGAACATAGTGTCCCAAGGCTACAGGTTCCATTTTCACACTCTACCAAGGTCAAAAGGTATGCCAGACCTGCCACACAATCAGTGGGCAGAGGCGCATAAACAAATTACAGCCCTCATGGATATGAGGGCCATTCAGCAAGTACCACAACAAGAGCAGGGGCAAGGATTTTACTCCAGATTTTTTATAGTACCCAGAAAGGACAAAACCTGGAGACCAATACTGGACCTGTCTATACTAAATACGTTTCTGGAAGTTCCAAAATTCAAGATGTTGACTACAGCAGCTACTGCCCATGCTGGGCAAGAAGGCTTGGCTCGTAACGTTGGACCTAAGAGGCATACCTGCATGTTCCAATCGCACAATCTTGCAGAAGATACCTCAGATTCATAGCTGGCTCAATGCATTACCAATTCTCTGGACTGCCCTTTGGCTTATCTACTGCGCCCAGGGTCTTCACAAAATGCCTGGCACCAGTAATTGTGTTTTGCAGACAGAGGAATTCAAATATATCCCTACTTGGACGACTGCCTAATTCAAGCAGAGAACAGACGTTCTTCTAAAGCATCTGGCGTTTGTAAAAAGATTACTAATTGGCCTAGGGTACACAGTAAACGAAAATAAATAAAAACTAGTGCCCTCTCAAGAGATATTCCTGGGTGCAAGCTTCAATACAACTGCCCAGATGGCTTATCTCACGCCAGACATGCAAAAACAACTTCAAGGATTTGGCAACAAAAACTCCCTTATCTGCATGAAAATCCTGCAGGCCTTGGGTTTCATGGCATCCTGCATTCTACTAATTCCATATGCCAGACTGCATATGAGGAAACTACAATGGTATCTAAAAAGTGTTTGGACTCGGCGTTGCCACAGCCTGGAGACAGTCTGCACTCATTCCCTGCCTGCAACAGGAGTTTCGATGGTGGGCAGAAGCCTGCCACCACAACAAGGGTCTGACTTTCAGTTTACCCACAGGCCAGACAGACACAACGGATGCATCAGATTATGCCTGGGGGGCCCATATGTCAGAAAAATGTATTCAGGGCACATGGCCTGCAAACCAGATGCATCTTCATATCAATCAAAAAGAGATGCTAGTGGTTCAAAATGCCCTGACAGCTTTCAAGGACCTGCGTCATCCAGGACAACTACTGATAGACAGACAATACTACGGTCATGTGTACATAAACAAGCAGGGAGGTACACATTCCTACCCCCTCTGCAAACGAGCAATGACCTTATGGGACAGCATTGACTTCCAAGTTCACCTGCAAGCACAATTCCTGCCAGGAAAAAAATACTCTGGCAGACGAACTAAGCAGAAACCTCATGGATCCCCACGAATGGAAACTGGATCCACAAGTCTTCAGCATAACAAGGAAATGGGGATGCCCAGATATAGATCTATTTGCCTCTCCTCACAACTGCCAATTGCGGAGGTTTTGCACAAGGATTTATCACAAGCAAGCATGGAAAGTGGGCACCCTATCCTTCAGCTGGAAAAATCTGACAGTATATGCCTTTCCTTCCCAAGGTACTTTTAAAGGTCAGACAAGAGAAGCCAAAAATGATACTGATTGCACCAGACTGGCCACGCCAGCACTGGTACCCAATCCTAAAGAGCTTGTCTCAAGGTTCAGCATGGATATTGCCTCAAACTTCTCACTTGATGACCCAACAAAACAATCTGATCATGCACAGCCAACTCAGGACCTTAAATGTGGCAGCATGGCGGATAATGTAGCCATTCAGAACACTCCTCTTTCAAAAGCTGTTATGGATGTTATCTTGGAGGCCAGGAGGCCCAGTACCAGAAAATCTTGCGCAGAAAAATGAAAGAGATTCTGTGCTTGGAACCAGGAACAAGGGATTGACACATGTGTTCCAAATATTCCTCGGATTTTACAATACCTAACTGAGATGCTGAACAAAGGCCTTTCATTCTCGTCATTTAAGATTCATGCCTCTGCCATTTCAAGCCATTTAAATACGGAACCACCTGTCTTTTCTCATCCTTTAAGGCAGTACCTCAGAGGGGCCAAAAACATTAGGCCTCCAAGGAGAGCACCAATTCCGGCCTGGGACCTCAATTATATTTTGGAAAAACTCACACTTACACTGCCTCCTTTTGAGCCAGCATCAACAGCAGATATAAAATTCTTATCCTGGAAAACAGCTCTGCTCCTAGCAATAACCTCTGCAAGACGAGTCTGAGTTACAAGCACTCATGGCAATTGAACCTTTTATCATTTTTCATCCGGACAGGGTTTCTCTGAGGACAAACCCTACATTTATGCCCAAGGTGGTATCCAGTGTGGCCCTCGACCAAACCATTCACTTGCCTACCTTTTACCCAAATCCACAGAACAAGGGTGAGAAAATTCTGCATTCTTTGGACATGCACAGGCAGTTACGTTTCTACTTGGACAGAACTAAAGCTTTCAGAAAGACTGAGCAACTTTTAGTGGCATATGCTGCAGGATCGCAAGGAAAGGCTATCTCAAAGCAGACTATTTCAGAATGGATAGGACACTGCATTCATTTCTATTCACAGCATGGCAAGTCAGTGCCTAAGGGCATTAGACCACATTCTACCAGGGCAGCAGCCACCTCTGCAGCCTTCCTCAGAGGAGTACCAACCAAGGATATTTTGGAGGCTGTAACTTGGACTTCAGTGCACACCTTTACTAAGTACTACCGCTTACCTCTTTACTCTTTGCCACTGCAGTTCTGCAGGGCCTTATAGCCACTCCCAATTCTATTTAGACCCAGACGCCCAACCTCAGCTTTGGGATTCAACCCAAGTGTAATGACTGCAACAGTGAAACACGAACATAGTACAGTTGTGTATCTACCATAAATGTAGATGTTCGAGTGTATTCACTGTTGCAGTCCTGGTTACCCACCCACCATTCCCCTTTCTTTGCTGCGACTTATCTGTACTTCTCTATCTTATACAACCTATGTGGTGTATTTGCTTGTAGACAAAGGTATTGTTTGATCTGAAGTAGGATATTCATTTGTCTGCAACCTGTGGGTTATGGATCCGATATCGGATCCGAACCGGCATAGTTTTACAGCTATGGATCCAAGCTCTCAGCTCCTCCCCTCACCCATAATGCCCTGCTCTACCCTCATGACCTCAGATCTTGTTTGCCGCGCTGGTAACTGGATGTGGTTCTCATAGCTCTCAGCTAAGTGGATTTTTTCTTGTTCAAGAATAGAATATTTTTGGTTTCTTTAAACTTTTTGTGTGAAAGTTGTAGGTTTCCTATCATTATTGACTGTTTTAGTTTAATTTAATTTTCAGTAGTATATTTTATCCGTGTGTGTGAGGCCTGTGTGCTTCTTTATTACTTTATTGTTTTAAGTTACTTCTGTAACTTTTGGTTAGCTTTAGTGACTATGGCTGAACAGCCTAAGTCAATATTCTCAGTGTGGCCATAAGCTCTGGCATAGCTGGTGGCTCGATTGTGTTTAAGTGTCTTGGGGTTGAACACCTCACATCTGGTTGTTCCATTTGTGCAGGGTTCAACCCCAGGAGGTCCAAGCTGGTCTTGGCGGGTCTTGGGAACTCCTGCGGCTGCAGCTGTTCCCCGGTAGCACCTCCTGCTCCTGGGACTCAAACTCCCGCTTCAGGACAGGAGAGGGATGCATCTAAAAGGACCGGAGGGCGGGCGAGACCTCTGTTTCGCCCGCCAGCCAGCTTCTCCCGGCTTCCTGTCGGTCTCCTCCTTCACCTGTGTGCTTCTCACGGGTCCTGAGGAGGAGGAGGCTATCGAGGAGGCATTCCAGGCCTACCTCGGTAGCCTAGATCTACCCATAGCTCGATGCTGATCTGGACGGATGATGAAGGTTCATCCAGGCCCAGATGCAGATGGAGCCTCCCTCTCGGGGAGCTCAACACCCTTTTCAAGCCCATTGCTCCTTCTCCGACCGGTTCGGAGCAACTGGAGCAGCCGGGGAGGTCGGGCCGATAGTACTTGGTGCCGGATCCGACCATGCCCTCGGACCCGATCTCGGAGCCTGGATCGATCGGGGATCAGTGCTCGATGTAGTGGAGAGGGCTCTGTTGAGGGTCTCCCCTCTGCACTGGGCCAGGCTTCCACCATCCGGCCCCTGGGACAGCCCGTTTCTGTGCCCCAAGTTGCTCCCATGGAGCAAATTGCTGCTGAGGACTCCTCTGACAGCCCCCAGAGGAGGCTCGCAGCACACATGCGGCAAAAGGAGGCACATTGACTCTGAGTCTCTCACTGAAGACACGGACTTGGAGGAAGGGGAAGGCTCCCCGGTCACCCCGAGGATGTCCTTCGGAGACATCATGGAAATCTCTCTCCAGGGGGGGTGGTCTGCCCCAAGTCTTCCTCGGACGAGTCCGTGTTCTTGGAGGCATTTACCTCTTGGGTGTCCCCGACCCCTGGTGGACCTTATTACCACCAGGCGTGGAAGGAACCGGACACCGTGGAGCCAATTCCCAAAAGACCTGATAAAATCCTTAGCCCGCCTTCTGACAGGACCCATTGCAGTAAGGGGCCTCCTGTAGATGCCATGTTGATGGCGGCCACAAAGAGGAACTGGCTCAGGAGAGTCCTCAGTCCACCCGAGCAAGGAGTCTCGGATGATGGACCAAGCGGATGTTCAGTTAGTCCATTTCGGAGGAGGACAGAGCTCTGCACTCCACCAAAATGGCCACTCTTAGGTCAGTCACAAATACTTCTATGCTACTCTCCCATGCTACGGAGGGACAGGACTGGTCACTGGCGTCAGGCCTGGCTCCGCCACTGCTCTTTTTTTTTCTTCTTTCTTCAGCTCTTGTAACGCCCCTTTGATGGTTCTGCTCTGTTTGGCAAGACCGTGCGAGGCGTTGACCCAGGCTGTCTGCGAATCCGCTTCTCTGCACCCCAGAGGCCCTATTCTAGGAACCAAAAGGGTCAGAAGAAGATGTGGTTGCAGTCCCAGCCTGCTCGGACAACCAGTCCTTCCGTGGCAGAGGAGGACAGGAACCTTTCTGAGGTTGCCGACTGCTCTACTCTGGAGGCAGTCGGGGCATGGGAGTCCATAACATCGGACCGCTGGGTTGTCCAAATCATATCCAGGGATATCGCATTCCTTTCCTTCACCTTCCAAAGATGAAGTCCCTCCCAGGCCCCACCCGGTCAAAGGGAGCGCTTTTTGAGACACACGTCAAAAAGAGGCCGCTTTGGCAGAAATTGGCCATCTGCTAGAAAAGAGCCATCCAGCCCGTTCCCCAGACCAGATCAGATCAGGGTTCTACTCCAGGTTCTTTTAGTGCCAAAAAACTAAGACCAATCCTAGACCTCTCTCTCTTGAATCTGGCAGTCCCCAAAGAAAAATTCCGAATGGTCACTCTACAATCTATTCTCCCCTTCTGGGAGAAGGCCACTGGATGTGCTCGATAGATCTCAAGGCCAGCGTACTACCACATCCTAATGGACAGGAGGTTTCTCCTGGGAGCCAGTCACTACCAGTTCGGTCCTTCCCTTTGGTCTCACCACAGCCCCAGGGTGTTTACCAAAGTACTAGCAGTGGTAGCGCCCACCTGAGGCTTCAGGGGTGCAGGTCTTTCCCTACCTGGACGACTGGCTCCTTACCGCTCAACAAGGCATCTACTTCTCTCGTTGTGAGACTCCTTTCTCCATCTTGCTCCATTTCTGGGCATCACAATAAATACAAACAAGTCCAACCTGGCACCCACTCAGCTCTTAGATTTCATAGGGGCCAGACTAGACACAAGGAGTTTACGAGCCTTCCTCACTGCGGACAGAGTTCTAAATCTGCAGCTCCAGGTGCGGGCCATTCTCCATTCATGTTCTGTTCCAGCGAGTTGGTCCTGAGGGCTCTAGGGTCCATGGCCGTCAATAGCACTTCTTCCTCTTGCCAGGCTCAATATGCATTCTACAGTGGACGCTCTTAGTACAGTGGTCATACCTTGCTCTCCCATGCATCATCCCATAGCGATCAGCAAGGCTTGCAAGCGGTCCCTCTTGTGGTGGCTCCACTCCCGGATCTCCACTTCTCCCCTCGCCACGGTGACCACGGACGCCGGTGGGGGCACTGCGATTCAGAGACCTTACTGCATATCAATGTTCTAGAGATGAGAGCAGTGCTCTTAGCGTTGCTAGCACTTCAGGACTTTCTTCCTTGGGAACAATATTCAATCGGACAATATGTCTGTTGTCTGGTACATCAACAAGCAAGGGGAACAAGGTCTTACCCTCTTTGTCGAGGCCATGAGAGTTTGGGAATGGGCAATCTCTCGGTCCAACATCCTAGCGGACAAGCTCAGTCGCACCATTCTGACCCCTTACGAGTGGTCTCTCAATTGTCAAGTAGCGGACATATTCATACGGTGGGGAACCCCTTCATGCGATCTTTTGCTTCTCCCTCAAACACCAAGTGCGACAGTTTTTCTAATACCTCCTCCCGGAGGTACCCCAAGGCAGCTCTGGTGCATGCTTGGCCACCCGGTCTTCTGTATGCCTATCCACCCTTGCCTCTGATGCTGCAAGTTCTTCAGAAAGCCTCTCGGGTGGGTTGCAGAATGATTCTCATTGCTCCGTTCTGGCCTCGACAGATCTGGTTCCCTTCCTAAGGTCTCACTCGGTGAATCCTCCTTGGATTCTAGATCCCATTCGGATCTGATATCCCATCCATCCTGCATTCCTCCACGAATCTGGACAGCCTGAAGCTGACCGCTTGCTCCAGTTCCACTCTTGATAAGGACTCGGTATTTCTTCACGGTAAAGGCTATTTTGGTGGCGCTCATAAACCATCCACTAGAAAGGTTTACAAGCAAATGGAAACGCTCTCTGTGTGGGGCGGAGCGCAAGGCCTAGATCCTTCACAGTTCCTCTCCCGTAGTGCTTGATTTTCTAACCTCTCTCTTTAATGATGGTGCCAGCAGTTCCACAGTCAAAGTTCAACTGGCGGCAATTTCTCACTATCACATTGGTCAAGAGTCTAATCCTCTTATGTCAGCCAAATTGTGCAAAACTTTTCTTAAGGGTACTTTCCTTCTCAGGCCCCTATAAAGCAAGCAGTTCCTCCTTGGGACCTTTCTTTGGTCCTACAGGCCTTGACCAGCGGCTTGCTACAGTGGACCTCAAATTCTTGTCTTACAAGACAGCCTTTTGGTAGCCATTACATCAGCCAAGAGAGTTTCTGAACTTCAAGCTTTATCAGCTAAACCTCCTTACTTGGTTTTTATCCGGACGTGTCTCCCTCAGGACCAACCGTCCTTCCTTCCTAAAAAGCAAACATCAATCAATCCATTAACCTCCCTGTTTTCTTCCCTAAGTATGAAAACAAAGGTGAATATAGGCTACACTCACTAGATGTTCACAGGCAACTAAGATTTTATCTCAACAGGACAGCTGGTCATAGGCAATCCGACCAGCTGTTTATTTCCTTTGCAAAATTCAATTTGGGCAAGCCAATTTCCAAAGTTTCTCTGTCCGCTGGATTTCACAGTGCATTTTATTGGCTTATCAGCGCCCAGGAGGCAGAAGGCCGGAGGTGTTCATGCCCATTCAACCCGGTCAGTATCTACCTCAGCAGCCTTCAAGGCTAGGATTCCTCTAGATGATATTTGTGCAGCAGCGGCTTCATCTCATACATTTATTTCTCACTATAAGTTGGATCTTGCATCTAGGGTAGAGCATCCTTTGGCTCGGTGCTCAGGAATATCCTTCCATGATGGCCAAGATTCAGGTAGCTGGGGACTCTGTCCACAGGTTGCAGACAAATGAATATCCTACTTCAGATTTAGAAGTTATGTACTCACCATAACGTTCCATCTGAGTAGGTGTATTCATATCCCCTGGCCTTTCAGTTTCCTGCATATTACTTGTTACCCTTTTGAGGGTATTGTTGCTTGATCTGAGGTCATGAGGGTAGAGCAGGGCATTATGGGTGAGGGCTGAGCTTGGATCCATAGCTGGAAAACTATGCATCCATAACCCACAGGTTGCAGACAAATGAATACACCTACTCAGATGGAACGTTATGGTGAGTACATAACTTCTAATTTTAGTGCATGCTTTTATAAGCAATGTTTTTAGCCTACCCTGTTGGGGGTACCTGATATCTGGGGCAAGAAAAACTGAAGAAAATGGCGTCGGCTGCATCTTTTACACCTCTGGCGCACTGACATCAGGGAAGAGGCGACAGCATCCAACACCAGACCAGGACTTTGGAATTCAGGCCGACTGAGTAGCTTGCCAGCAGGATAACCCAAGTGTAATGACTGCAACAGTGAATACACTACAACATCTACATTTATGGTAGATACACAACTGTACTTTTCCCTGTGTATTTCTGGATTTATCCCAGATTCTGCTGAGATTTTTCCTTGATAGGTTGCAGTAGCAGCTGTAGCCCCTGTGGAAAGCATAGCTGTCACCATTCTTAGGGGAGTTTCTACCCAGAACATCCTATTGACAACAGCTTTGGGCCTTTGTCTCCACATTACCAAGTACTACAATGCAGTGTTTATACTCAGGGCCAAGACAGGATTTGAATTTGCCATTCTGTACACATGGATTTCCGTGGGGTGGCTGTTGGTCAACCTCCCAGCTCTGGTTATTCTTCCCCTCAAGTTTCATTACTTAAGCAGTGAACTATGAAGGGCACAATACAGTTATCTACTTACCATGAATGTACATTTTGGGAGTAGTTTCATTTTGTTGCAGCACAGTTTCCCTTCCTTTTACCCTCCTCTTAGATCTAGGGTTAAGGTGGGTACCCCTCTTTCTTTCCACCTCCAGATAAGTCTCCAGTCCATTCCATAACACGTCTTTGGGTGTATCTGACAAGTTGTGCTCTGGGTATCCAGGAAAGAGAGAGGAGTTTGATAGTTCTGAAGATAGCACTGACTGGCTATCCTTTATACTGTTGCCCTCCCCTTCTGACGTCAAGACGTTATCTGCAAGCAAGTTTGGAGGGGGGGGGGTGAAATCTATGGTATACAGGCCAGCCGTGGAATTCTGTAGGTAGGAAGCTCCAAGAGTTGCCAGTGCAGCAATGAAGATACTGTAACATTTACATTTATGGCAAATTCCTAATATAACTGCACTTTATGGTGAGTGCTCATGCAACTGTATATTCTGACTTGGCCTAAAATAGACCGAGTAACAGCTTACACCGAGAAAAGGGAACAGCCATGACCGTTTGACATTCTGACTACTTTATAAAGCTTTGCAGCACAAGGCGTAGAGTTTCATGAAGCATTGCAAGTTTCATTCATACATTCTAGTTTTGGATTATTTCTTTGCCAAGTACCATATTTTAATATATTAATCCTGTTTTTTAGATACACATGGTATATAACAAACGAAGTGGAAAACCACGAGGATATGCATTTATTGAGTATGAACACGAGAGGGACATGCACTGTAAGTAGACTTTTAATTTGTCCTTTTATGTAAGATTTGTATTTTATGTCACCTGAACCTGAAATTATCGCTGTAAAGCTTTTTGCATTTATGGGTCAAATGAAGTATTAGAATGAGTAAGTGACATCCATGAGTTGAGACACTGTTTAATGCTGGCGTAACAAAAAATCGCGCTTGCCTGCATTTTACTTTCAGTATCATGGGATACTTTATTACTTATACCCTGCAAACATCTGTTTTCTCAAAATGTCTTATTTATAAAAATCTAGAAGACCTAGCACCAGAAAATCTGCACTTACAAATGGATGAGGGTTTAACATTTTTGTCTAAACAGATTATAGCAGCTTGGATGCTGTTTAGCTGCCAATTTTGTTGAGCAGGTTGTTGCATAAAAATATAGCTTTCATTAAACCTGTTTTGCTTTACCTTGTGCCCAGCATAGAGCCTTTGTACCTGCCACCAGACTAGAACCAAAGCAGGATTTCCCTTGAATGATTAATTTTTAGTAACTTGTGATTCTGGGCAGCTTTCATGCTATCTCAGAAATTAACTTTATTTTGTCAGTGAGAGGAACATTGGCTGACAAAGCAAATAAGTGATTTTTCCTCATGTTTCTTTGCCCAGTTAGTGGACTTCAGAAGTTTAGTGCGTGGGCACATGTGGTCCGTCTTTGGGAGGTATGTGGTTGTACTTGTTCTTGCAGGTAATGACTTTTTAATTTGAGTTTTTTGAGAATCTGGGGTATGCTTCAAACTACCAATCAGATTTTCTCGTCAAGTGTGGAGAAACTTGGAAGCCTTGTCACTAAGTAACAGAGCAGTGTATTTGGTATAATGTCAAACCTGTGCCTTATACCAGTTACTGGCCCTTTTTGAAGGAAGAATGTAAAAAAATAAAATTAGTATTGCTTGTGTAGATTTAGAAATCTTTAAGCACAGATTGGTTAACATTTGGGGTACGCTGGTGTTATGTCTTGAAAAGTGGTTTACATTAACTGGATTTAACTTTTTTAATCTTGGCTTTGAACTTCATTTTGTGGGATTTATGGCATATGTTTAAGGCAACAAATGACTGGTATAAATTTCCTTCTCAAATATGCTTAGCATTTTGCTGTGTTGTATGACTGTTTTCTGAGGTATTTTTTGTTTTGTTGTACTAAGGAAGGACTGGGCGCAACTGGTTCACAATGTAAGGTGCTGGTTACAGATGTTCTTTGTGTTTCACTGTTGCAGCCATTACATTTGGGTAATCCTGCTGGCAGGTTGCCCTCAGCTGGCCTGAATTCCAAAGTCTTGGGTCCTGCGTCGGCTGCTGTCGCCCTTTCCCTGACGTCAGGTCGTCAGGGGTATAAAAGAAGCAGCCGACGCCATTTTCTTCAGTGATGTCCTTCATGGATGCATCTGCAGTCATAACAAGTGGGTTGTCCTGTCGTCAGGCAGCCCTGCAGTCGGCCGGATTCCAAAGTCCGGGTCCGGCTTCGGCTGATGTCGCACTCCACCCGACGTCATCTCTGTTGGTCTTCGGGTATATAAGCATCAGCCGACGCCATTTTCCTCAGTCTTTCTTGCCACGTGGCGCCCGAAGCAGAAGCTGTTCGCAAGTGCCGGTCGGTCGGATCCAGAGATTACTTCTGCCGAATACTACTTCGAAGACTTCTAAAGCTAAGTACCCGTTGGGGACTCTTTCTTGCCTCAGCCGATGTCAGAAAAAGTTAACAATTGTTTAACCTGTGGGAAACAAATACCTCATAAAGATTTCCACTCTTACTGTCTGCCTTGTTTAGGCCCAGCCCACGACGTAGCAGCCTGTTCGGCCTGTGCCTCTTACAACCGACGACGCTTAGGCCGGTCGGAGTTTGCAGAACAGTTTTTCGGTTCTGATTTTGCGTACATTATGCCGTCGGATCCTCCGACTACCCAATCTACCAAAAGCAAAGATAAAGACCGACACTCGGTCCGCGGTTTCGGCGAAACCACGGTAAAGCAAACCGAGTGTCTCTGTTTCGGCGAAACCGAGAAAACTGATCAAAGTACAGCTGAACCTATTCTTACAACTGAGGCCCCTGCTACAACTCTTGAATCGACCTCAGAAATTTTACCCACTACGGTGGTTGACTTATCAGACACCATCCCTTGGATGTCTCTACCCCAGCACGTGGTGCTGCTAGGCCTCCAGCAGCCATGTACATTAAGGCCTTCGCCAGGGCTAAAGCAGCCAAGACTACTAAAACAGTGCCTGTTAAACCCCCACATCCAGGCCCTCTTCTAGTTCTCAAATGCTTTCTTTGGCAGAAGATTTAATTTCTTTAATTAGAGGATCTCAATCTCACCCAGACAGGGCCTCTCAGCCCCCAGAGAAGAGACCTAGGGCAGAGCCCACTGAGCCAGTGTCTTCTGATGATTCTGCTGATGAATCAGACATAACTGACCAGCCAGAGGCTCCCTTCTCCAATTTTGAAGATTCTGATGCTGAAGAATCCATTCCAGCTGCTTCCCCACCAGAAGAATTCTCCTTTGGGGAAACCTTGCATGCCATGCGAGAACAGTTCCAATGGCAGCAACAGGATTTTTCAGACTCCAGAAAAAGACTTAGGACCTTTCTGCACCTCCCACAGCACAGGCCCTTAGCTATACCTCCTGTTCTCTCTGTGGTGGATGATGCTTTCAATGATGTTTGCTCCGCTCCAGATTCTTTACCCCAGCCCCTGCCAAACCAGACAGATTTTACAGGGTGCCAGATACTCATCACCACCTTTACAAGGCCCCACTTGCAGACCCAGAAACTATATCCCAGGGTCCCAAGGCAGTAGCCGCGACCACAGCTAAAAACCCTATTCCTTCTGAAAGGGAAGCAAGGTCATTAGACAGATGGGGTAAAAAGGTCTACACTTCAGCTACTCTCTCAGCTAGAGCTTTAAACTGTCAGTTTCACATGATACAATACCAAGAGTTTATGCTTGATCAGTTAACTAAAAAACTAACCACTGATGAATCTCTTGATAAGAAATATAGGTTCATAGATTCATACTAGGCTATCTGCCCAAGGGCATTTATAAGCCTAGCCCATAGTTATGTGGCTTTCGCCACCCCTTTAGTTTGAATAAAAACTATGCCTATCATTTTGCTGTGCCTCTGTCAAGCAGTGACGCTGAAGTAATCCCTGGGGTATATCTGCAATCTCCCATCCATTGGTCAAGATTCCTCTTGAACAAGACCAGAGAGGTGCTCTGCCTCACATGTACCGGGATTTTGTTCCACAGCATAGGGAGTCTCTGGGTGATGAATCTGTCCCTCCAGCACGTTCTATTTATAACCGTGTCAAGGTTTAAGTCTCCCGCCCTTGTGGTTCTGAGGGATCTAGATTTTTTGAGGTGAAGCATATTCATCAAATCTGGGTTTGACATGGCCTTATGTCAGGCACAGGTCACCTCTGAGCAAGCGGTATGAGACTGAATAGAGCTGGAGTTCTTTCAGTCGGGCAGCATAAGACATATTTTTGAGACCCTTTATCCTTTTGGTGAGGAACTTTTGGGGCCTTTCAAGCTGCAGCAGGTGTCTGGTCAGATACATTCGACGGGCATTGTACTCAATGATAGGTCTAATAAGTGATGAGTACAGGGCGACGATGACCTCCCTTGATCTAGATGTGAATCCCTTCATGATCAGGTGGGTGATATAGAAGGTTTTCCTAACTACTTTAGCAACATGAGTGTCAAGCGAAGGCTACTGTCAACCTGGGTCCCCAGATCTCTGATGACTTTTTCTGTGCTCAGTGGATTGCCACCTATATGGTAGCTAGGGGTAGCCTTGTTTTCCCAAAGGGTATGACTATGCATTTTTGGCGTTTAACTTCAGGCCATGGCTCTGGCACCAGTTATCCATTTCTGTGAGGCCCTTCTGGAGGATATCTGTGTCAGATGTGTTTTCGACTATGGCGCCCAGTTTGCAGTCATCTGCAAACTTTGTCAGCCATAACCCTCCTGTGTTTGCTTGTACTTCAGAAAAGTAGATGCCGAACAAGAGTGGACCCAGGACTGAGCCCTGTGGGACACCACTTGTGACAGGCTTTGAGTCTGACATGGCTCCAGCAACTCTGACCCTGTGGGTTCTGTCACTTAGCCAGTTTGCAACCCATCTTGTGATGTATTAGAGATGGTAAATAACATACAACAGGTTAGCAACCATTCCTTAAAATGTGGCTATGATGCACTGGAGGCTTCATTTAGATCAGCCATGACAGGCACAGTGATAAGAAGGCATGCATGGCTAAAGGAACAAGCTTTACCGGATCATGTTAAAGCTAAGTTGCTAGATGCTCCTATGGACAAGACAAGTTTGTTTGGTACACCTGCCCAGCAGGTTATGAAGAAAATGGAAGAGAAGGCAAAATCTGTTCAAACTGTTAAAGATTTCTTGCAGGTTCAACCCCAAGGTTTAGCAGGAACTGGCCTGCCAAAAATTGGTCCTTTCCTGACTCCACAAAATTTCAAAGGGGCAGGAATAGACGTTCCAGAGGCAGAAACCAATCCAGAGGAGGTGCCTACAGAGGGCGACAGTGGCAAGGTAACAACAGAGGCACAGACACAGCCACTGCCACTACATCAGCACAACCACAGTGACTTAATCCTAAATCCGCCTACCAGGGAACAAATAGCAGCTCCTCTAGGCGGAAAGTTAACCTTATTTTCAAAGAACTGGCACTACATAACAAAAGACAAGTGGATTTTACAAACCATAGATCAAGGTTACGGTTTCACTTCCACACTTTACCAGTCAAAGAGGAATGCCAAATCTACCTCCAAATCAAAAACAGAGGCTCTACGCCAGATAATGGAGTTAGCAAACATGAGAGCTGTGGAAAGAGTGCCAACAGCAGAACAAGGAAAGGGGTTCTATTCCAGACTATTCCTAGTTCCAAGAAAGGAAAAAGTTGGAGACCAATTCTCGACCTGTCCACCTTAAATACATACATCATTGTCCCAAAATTCAAAATGCTGACCCTACAGCAACTTCTTCCCATGCTGGGCAAGGAGTCTTGGCTGGTAACTCTAGATCTCAAGGAGGCATACCTGCACGTCCCCATTCGACCAATCTGCAGAAGATACCTCAGATTTCTTGCAGGATCAGAGCACTATCAATTCTCAGCATTGCCCTTTGGCTTATCTACTGCCCAGAGTATTCACAAAATGCCTGGCATCAGTAATCGCCCATTGCAGACTACAGGGAATTCAAATTTACCCATACCTGGACGACTGCCTGCTACAAGGGGACAACAAAAGCAAGCTGACAACAGATTTACAAAGGGTCATTTACTTGCTACAAGGACTGGGATACACAGTCAATTTACAAAAGTCAAGGCTGATACCATCCCAAACAAGGACATTCTTGGCTGAATTGGACACAGTACAACAAATGGCATTCCTGACTACAGAAAAACAAAAGAACTTCCTCTTTACTTCTTGGCACTAACAAAACTGAACAAGTTAACAGCAAGAAAAGTTCTGCAGGCCTTGGGCTTCATGGCATCATGCATAATCTTGGTCCCATTTGCCAGACTACATATGAGGAAACTACAGTGGTACCTAAAGAATTTATGGTCCCAACACAGACACAGTCTAGAAACAGAAATCCCACTAATTCCATGCTTAAAACAGGAGTTCCTATGGTGGGCTCAGGCATGCCAGTCAAACCCAGGCCTACCCTTTCGCAGATGTCAACCAAGCCAGACCATCACAACAGACGCTTCAGACCTAGGATGGGGCCCACATGCTGGACAAATGCGCAAGGATTGTGGACACGGATCAACTTCACCTGCACATCAATCTAAAAGAAATGCTGGCAGTAAAACTGGCAATCCAAAAGTTCAAACCATTTCTCAGAGGGCCAGTTGATAAGGACAGACAACACCACAGTCATGTGGTACATCAACAAACAGGGAGGCACTCATTCATACCCCTTATGCAGAATGACCTTGGAGCTGTGGACCCTGGCACTCAGCTACAACATTCAGTTACAGGCAATATTTGTACCGGGGAAAGACAATACTCTAGCAGACATATTAAGCAGAACCACTGGATGCCCACGAATGGAAGCTGCACCGGACATCTTCAAGACCATCTCAAAGAAATGGGGAATGCCACAGATAGACCTATTCGCATCACCTCTCATTCACCAGCTCAAAAATTCTGCACAAGGACATTCCACCCACTAGCATGGAAAGTGGACTCACTCTCCTTCAACTGGAAAGGCCTAACAGCATATGCATTCCCACCTGTTCCTTTGATACACAAGGTACTACTAAAAATCAAGGAAGAACGTCCAAGGATAATCCTGATAGCTCCAAACTGGCCAAGACAACACTGGTACCCACTACTGAAGAGCATGTCTCGAACAAGATGTCGCCAATACCCCTGATGCCTTTGATGTTAACCCAGAACAACTACAGCAGCATACATCCAAACCTAAAACGCTGCAACTGACTGCATGGAACATCACATAGCAGCAGCTAATCCAGAACTTTCCCAAAGAGTTAGACATTATTCTTGAAGCACGCAGACCTTCAACAAGAAGGAACTATGCTGGAAAATGGAAAAGGTTTGTCATTTGGAGTACGGAAAGAGGAAAAGATGTGTCAAACATAGATATGCCTAACATTCTGGAGTATCTGGCGAACTTCTTCATTCAGGCCTGTCCTACTCCTCCATCAAGATACATGCATCAGCTATTTCAGCAGAATACAGCTTTGATCCACCTGTTTTTCACCCTTTGCTCAGGCAGTTCCTCAGAGGAATCAAGAATGTAAAACCTCCAAGGAAGCCACCATTACCAGCTTGGGATTTAAACTTTGTGCTAGAAAAGTTGACACTATCACCCTTTGAACCAGCAGCAACAGCAGACCTACAACACCTGTCATGGAAAACTGCTTTCCTACTAGCAATTACTTCAGCAAGGAGGGTTTCAGAACTACAGGCCTTAATGGCAGTGCAACCCTTCCTAATCTTCCACCAAGATAGAGTGTCCATGAGGACTAATCCTACATTTATGCCCAAGGTGGTATCCAGAGTGTCTTTAAACCAGGCAATCCACCTACCTACCTTCTTTCCCAACCCACAAAACAGAGGGGAAAGAATACTGCATACCTTGGATGTACATAGACAGCTACGCTACTACTTGGACAGAACAAAAATAGCAGAAAGACTGACCAACTTTTGTAGCCTATGCAACAGGAAGGGAAGGAAAAGCTATTTCCAAACAGACAATCTCCAAATGGATAGGAAATTGCATACGATACTGTTACTCCTTCCATGGAAAACCAATTCCACAGAACATAAGACCTCATTCTACAAGGGCAACAGCCACTACCACAGCCTTCTTACGAGGAGTGGCAACCAAAGACATTATTGAGGCGGCTACTTGGACCTCCGTGCATACATTTGCCAAGCATTATAATTTGCCTCTATATTCCAGATCCCGAGCAGGGTTTGCCACTGCTGTACTGCAAGGGATCCTAAACACACCATAATCTACTTTTATCCTCCTCCCCTAGTTGGCTATGGTATTCTACCCACTTGTTATGACTGCAGATGCATCCATGAAGGACATAGTACAGTTTTGTACCTACCATAAATGTAGATGTCCGAACTGGATAGCATCTGCAGTCAGGATTACCCTCCCTCCTTCCCCTCTGTGGTACTCCTAGGGTGTTTACCCTCCTAATAGCTAGCTGTTGGGGGGGAGTCTTTTATGGTGTATTTGTTTGTATATATGTACATATATGCTTATTGTGTTTACCTCTATCTATTTGGAAACATTGGCATCTATCCAAATTTTAGCCTGCAAGAGGGCTACTGGCATCTGGGGCAAGAAACACTGAGGAAAATGGCGTCGGCTGATGCTTATATAACCGAAGACCAACAGAGATGACGTCGGGTGGAGTGCGACATCAGCGAAGCGGACCGGACTTTGGAATCCGGCCGACTGCAGGGCTGCCTGACGACAGGACAACCCACTTGTTATGACTGCAGATGCTATCCAGTTCGGACATCTACATTTATGGTAGGTACAAAACTGTACTTTTCTTGCCATGCGGTGCCCGAAGCAGAAGCAGTTCGCAAGTGCCGGTTGGCCGACTCCTGAGATTTCTGTGTTTGAGTTTCAGATCCGAAGTCTTCAATACAGCTAAGTACCCCGTTGGGGAAACTTTTTTTTCTTGCTCCAGACTGATGTCAGAAAAAGTTAATTGCATTTCATGTGGAAAGCAAATACCTCATAAGGATTGTCATTCTTACTGTAGTCCTTGCCTAGGCCCTGATCACACCGTTACTGGTTGTCGGTCTTGTGCTAGATTTAACCAATGCACTAGTAAGAGTCTGTATAATTTTGCTTTAAACTATTTTGGTAGCCGCTTTAATTATCCAGAAATGTCATCGGACAGCCATCTGACTACCAGAGTTTACAAAAAATGCAAAGAAAAGGATAGAGAAAAACAGCCAAGGCCCAAAACCAACGACTAAGCTTCTCCTAAGCCAGTCGCCAATTTGCCAGTTTTCAGTGATGCGCTTTCGCAGCCCCTGACACCCGCACCTTTAGAGTTGCAGGCCGCTACCGACTCCCATGTGGAGTCTGCTATGCTGCTGGATACTCAAGGTATTGGAGCCTCAGACGCTAATCCCTCAGGTGGATCTGGAGCCGCTGAGCATGTACCGGCTTCTGAGGGTGTATTCAGACCTAAACATTTTTACATTAAAACGACTTCAGCTCTAGCCATTCCACCTGTTAGACATTGTAGATGTGTTTTCGGAGTCTAGTTTAACCCCTGACTCCTTACCCCCAGCTCCTGTTAAGCCTGACTGATATTACAAGGTTCCTGACTTGCACAAATTTCTTTTTAAAAACCCTGCTGCTGACCCAGAAACTATTTCACAGGGTCCAAAGGGAGTTGAGGCTTCCACAGCAGAAAAACAAACCCCCTGACAGAGATTCAAGGGCACTGGATAGATGGGGAAAAAAGGTTTACACATCCGTAACTTTGGCTATAAGGGCCTTAAATTGTCAGTTTCATATGCTCAAGTGTCAGTAACATGTCATGGGATTGTTTAAGCAGAAAATTGTTAAACTCTGTGCAGAAAACAAGGAAATGCAGGATTTGTATGCAGCAAGACAAGTTGGAAAACATACTTTGCAATGTAGTTTTGATTCTTTGGAGGCCTCTCCTGCAGGACTGCAGTTACGGGTTCTGTAATTAGGAAGCATGCTTGGTTAAAGGAACAAAATATGTCCGATCATGTTAAAGTTAAATTACTAGATGCACCTTTACAGCATGATACTTGGATGTGAAGGCAGAAGATGTGTTAAAGAAAATGGAGGCCAAAGCTAAATCTCTGCAGACTGTTAAAAATTTTTTTACAAGTACAGCCACCCAGGTTTAGTAGACACTGGCCTACAAAAAATTGGTCCTTTCCTGTGTCAGACCTCAAAGGGGCAGATCCAGACGCCCTAGAGGCAGATCCAGGCACAAGGTTCTTACAGGTCAAAGCACTGGGGTGCGTTTACCTCCCTAAGCTGGAGAAGATTAATCACAATCATACAGAAAACAGCCCCAATGACTTTCCCCTGTCTGCACCGAGCACTTCCCTTCTGGTAGCACCCTTAGGGGGAAAATTGGCTCTTTGCTCAAAATTGGCACATTATAACCCAGGACAAGTGGGTTCTAAATAGTGTCACAAGGCTACAAAGTCCATTTCCATACTTTGCCAATGGCAAACAGCTGGCCAGATCTGCCAAAAAATCAATGGGCAGAGGCACAAAGTTGCATCCCTCATGGACATGAGGCCCGTTCAGCAAGTACCAGAGCAAGAGCAGGGACAGGGATTTTACTCGACTGTTCTTGGTACCCAGAAAGGACAAGGCCTGGAGACAGATACTGGACCTGTTTGTTCTGAACACATTCATGGATATTTCAAAATTCAAAATGTTGACTTTGCAGCAGCTTCTGCCCATGCTGGGCAAGAATGCTTGGCTCGTGACCTTGGACCTAAAAGAGGCATACCTGCATGTTCCATTCAGACAATTGTGCAGAAGATACCTCAGATTCAAGGCTGGTTCAATGCATTACCAATTCTCTGCACTGCCCTTTGGCTTACCTACTGCACCCAGGGTCTTTACAAAGTGCCTGACACCAGTAATTGCATTCTGCAGACAGAGGAATACAAATATATCCTTACTTGGGCGACTGTCTAATTCAAGCAGAGAACAAGGACTTCTTCAGCATCTGGCATTTGTGAAAAGACTTATAACATGCCTAGGGTACACAGTCAACAAAAAGAAATCAAAACTAGTACCCTCTCGAGATAAAATTCCTGGGTGCAAGCTTAACTACAACTGCCCAGATTGCTTCTCACACCAGAAAAACAAAGGCAACTGACTAACTACTTCAAAATGTTGGCAACAAAGGCCCAGTTATTTGCAAGAAAAATTCTGCAAGCTTTGGGCTTTATGGCATCCTGCATCCTACTAATTCCATATGCAAGACTGCATATGAGGAAACATCAATGGTACCTAAAGTGTTTGGACTCAACTTTGCCACTGCCTGGAAACAATAATTACTCTCCCTGCCTGCAGGAGTTTCGATGGTGGGCAAAAGCTTGTCACCAAAACAAGGGACAAGCCATTACCCCCAGCCAGGCAGACACTAACAACGGATGCATCAGTTTATGCCTGGGGGGGGGGGGCCCACATGGCAGGAAGATGCATTCAGGGCACATGGTCCTCAAACCAAATGCATCTACATATCCATCAAAAAGAGATGCTAGCTGTTCAAAATGCCCCTGACTGCCTTCAAGGACCTACTTCATCCGGGACAGCTACTGATTAGACAACACCACGGTTATGTGGTATATAAACAAGCAGGGGGGCACACATTCTTACCCCCTTTGCAGACTAGCCATGACAATGTGGGACACAGCTCTGACTTACCAAGTACATCTGCAGGCACAATTCCTGTCAGGAAAGGAAACTACTCTGGCAGATGT
Source organism: Protopterus annectens (assembly GCF_019279795.1). Classification (NCBI taxonomy): domain Eukaryota; kingdom Metazoa; phylum Chordata; order Ceratodontiformes; family Protopteridae; genus Protopterus; species Protopterus annectens. The sequence goes on from NC_056743.1 coordinate 730,459,694, forward strand.
ACTAAGCAGAAACGTCATGGATCCCCACGACTGGAAGCTGGATCCACAAGCCTTCAGCATGATAAGGAAATGGGGATGCCCCGACATAGATCTATTTGCCTCTCCTCACAACTACCAACTAAAAATTCTGCACAAGGACTTATCACAGACAAGCATGGAAAGTGGACGCTCTATCTTTCAGCTGTAAAAACCTATCAGTATATGCCTTTCCTCCACTACCTCTCCTCCCCAAGGTACTCCTAAAGGTCAGACAGGAGAAGCCAAAGATGATAGATTGCCCCAGACTGGCCACGCCAGTACTGGTATCCAATCCTAAGGAACATGTCTCTATGCCCAGCTTGGACCTTACCTCAAATACCTCGTCTACTGTCCCAGCAAAACAATCCGATCCTGCGCAGCCAACTCAGGACATTAAACCTAGCAGCGTGGCAGATAATGTAATCATACAAAAAACACCTCAGTAAAGCTGTGATGGATGTCATTCTGGAAGCCAGAAGGCCTAGTACTAGAAAGTCCTGTGCTAGAAAATGGAAGAGATTCTGTGCTTGGAACCAGGCACAAGGAACTGATGCAGCTGCACCAAGTATTCCTCTGATTTTGCAATACTTAACTGAGATGCTGGACCAAGGCCTATCTTTTTCATCAATTAAAATTCAAGCCTCTGCCATTTCGGCTCATTACAATACAGAGCCACCACTTTTTTGTCATCCTTTATTAAAGCAGTACCTAGAGGAGCCAAAAATTTAAGCCCTCCAAGGAGATTACCAATACCTGCATGGGACCTCAACTATGTATTGGAAAAGCTCACCCTGCCTCCTTTTGAGCCAGCTGCTACTGCTGATATAAAGTTTTTATCTTGGAAAACAGCTGTGCTCCTAGCAATTACTTCTGCAAGACGAGTTTCAGAGCTACAGGCGCTCATGGCTGTGGAACCTTTTATCATTTTTTATCCAGACAGGGTCTCTCTGAGAACAAACCCAACATTTATGCCTAAAGTGGTGTCCAGTGTGGCTCTTAACCAAACTGTTCATCTGCCAACTTTTTATCCAACTCCACAGAACAAGGGGGAGAGAATTCTGCATTCTTTGGATGTACACAGATTAGATTCTACTTGGACAGAATCAAAGCTTTCAGAAAGACAGAGCAGTTACTAGTGGCATACGCTGCAGGATCACAAGGAAAGGCTACATCACAGTAGACTATTTCCAAGTGGATAGGCCACTGCATTCGTTTCTGCTGTTTACACCATGGCAAGCCAGTGCCTAAGGGCATTAGGCCACATTCCACCAGAGCTGCAGCCACTTCAGCCTTTCTCAGAGGAGTACTAACCAGAGACATTTTAGAGGCGGCTACTTGGAGTTCAGTGCACACCTTTACTAAGCATTATCATCTGCTGCTCTACTCTAAATCCAGGGCAGGCTTTGCCACTGCAGTTCTGCAGGGCCTCATAGCCGCACCTAATGCTGTTTAGCTCCAGCTCCCCAACCATAGCTTTGGGACTTTACCCAAATATAATGACTGCAACAGTGAAACACGAAGAACGTAGTACAGTTGTGTACACTTACATAAATGTAGATGTGTTGCCGTCCAGGTTACCCACCCGCCATCCCCCTTTTTTCTCTTGATCTCATCTGATCTTTCCTTCTCTAATTCATACAACCTATGTGGTGTATTTGCTTATAGATGAAGGTAAGGGGGCACCTGACATCTGGGGCAAGAAAAACTGAAGAAAATGGCATCTGCTGCTTCTTTTATACCCCTGACCTTAGGGAAGGGACGACGGCAGCCGATGCAGGACCCAAGACTTTGGAATTCAGGCCGGCTGAGGGCAACCTTGCCAGTAGGATTACCCACATGTAATGACTACAACACTGAATACACTAACATTTACGTTAAGTGTACACAACTGTACATTTGGTAGGAGATCTTCCATCCTGAGTTGTCCCAAAGAATAAGGCTGAAGTAAGAGGAATACAGACTGATGTTTGTTTCACTGTTACAATCATCACAGTTGGGTCATCTGCCTGCAGCTAGCCCTCAGCCGGCCTGAATACCAAAGTCTTGGAATTTCTGCGTCAGATGCTGTCACGTCCATGACGTCAGGGGTATAAAACATGCAGCCAACGCCATTACATTAGTCTTTCTTGCCGTGCGGTGCCCGAAACGAGCAGTTCGCAAGTGCCGGTCTGCCGACTCCTGAAATTTTAGTTTGTTTCATACCTGAAGTCTTCCAAAAGGTAAGTACCTCGTTAGGGATCCTTTTTCTTCTAACCAATGTCAGAAAAAAATGTCTTGCCTGTTGAAAGCAAATACCTCACAGATTTTCATTCTTACTGCGTCACCTGTATAGGCCCAGACCATGATGTCCCTAGCGGTCTGTTTTGTGCCTTGTTTTTTGCCCAAACTATTAATCGTCTGGCTATTTTTGTAGCTAAATTCTTTTGCTGTCTATCTCCATACTCCAAAATATCTTTGGTAAGCCGTCCGACTACCGATCTTCCCAAAAAAACGAAAGAATAAAGACGGACACAGACCGCATAGGTCCAAGGCTGCCGACGACGTTACCTTTAAGCTAGTCGCCAGTCTGCTGGTACTCGGGTGGTTTTGCAGCCCCTGATACCCGTTTCTACAGCTTTGCAGGCCTCTGAGACCCATTTGGAGTCCAGTATGCCACAAGATGCTTTTTGGACTATGGAACCTGCAGATGGTTACCTTGGATAGGTCTGGAGCTGCTGTGCAGGCACCTGCTTCTGAGGGTGTTTTCAGGCCTTTCGATCTCCATATTAAACAGACTTCCTTTCAAACCAAAAATACAGAATTTTTCAGGACTAAAGCTCGCACTACGCCTAGGAAACGGACAACCAAAGTGCATTCTAAGACCCGTATGCCACAAAAACAAATTATTAGAATGGCCGAGGACCTCATTACTTTAATTAGGGGAAGTCAGCCTTTCCTCTCAAAAAAGACCCAGAATGACTTTCCTTCTGATTCTTCTGTTCAGGAGTCTGACTCTGATCCTTCTGATTTCCAGGTCATACCCTTATCTACCTATGAGGATTCTGATGCAGAGGATTTCCTCTGCTTCCCCGCCAGAAGATTTTTCCTTTGGTGAAACCCTGCACACTCTTAGACCATTTCCACTGGGAGAGCCAGGACTCCTCCCAGTTCAAAGAGAGATTCGGAATTTTTAAGCTTGCCTTAGCACAGGGCTCTAGCTATCTCTGCTGTTCTGGAAATTGTAGATGTCTTCCTGGAATCCAGCCTTACCCCTGATAACTTGCCTCCAGCTCCCAAGAAACCTGACCCCGGTACTATAGAGTGCTAGACTCCCAGAAATTCCTTTTTAGGAATCCTACTGCGGATCCAGAGACCATTTCCCAGGGTCGTAAAGGCATTAAGGCTACAACTGCCAAAAATCCTACCCCTTTGGACAGTGATTCCAGGGCACTAGACAGATGGGGGAAAAGGTATCCACCCCTGCTACGCTTGCCATTAGGGCTTTAAATTGCCAGCTTCATATGTTAAAGTATCAGCAGTATATTATGGAGCTAATTAAAAACGGATTCCTGATTGTGCAGAACACAAAGATTTACAACAGTTTATGTTTTCTGCTAACCAAGTTGGTAAAAATACGTTGCAATGTGGTTTTGATGCTTTAAAAGCATCTTGCAGGGCTGCTGTCACTGGGTCTGTTCTTAGAAGTCATGCTTGGCTTAAGGAACAAAACTTGCCAGGTCATGTCAAAGCAAAATTACTGGATGCACCATTAAATCGAGAATCTATTTGGTAATAAAGCAGAAGTCCTCAAAAGAATGGAGGAGAAAGCTAAATCTATGCAAACATTTAAGGATTTCTTACAAGTACAGCCACCTAGATTCAGTAGGCATTGGCCTGCAAAAAAATGGTCTTTTCCAGTCCTTTCCAGGCCTTCAGTCCAAACCCAGGGGCAGCAAACCACCAAGACTTCATTCTCAGACTATGCACAGATCCAAGCAATTTAGTGCTCCCATGTCCAAAACAGGGAGTAGTAAGCTTCCATCATTTGGTAAAAAATGCACATAGACTTATCCTTAACTCTTCCAAGCCTTGCCCTAGTACTTGCACCTTCAGGAGGAAAATAGACAAATGGGTCTCTGTTTCCCAGGGATACAGATTCCAGTTCCACTCACTCCCATCCATAAGCGGATGGCCAGACCTCCCACTAAACCAGTGGGCAGAGGTCCAAAAGCAAGTAATTTGTCTTCTCAGTATCAAGGCTATTAACCTGTCCCAACAGAACAAAGGGGACAAGGTTTTTACTCCAGACCGATGTTTTTTGTTTCACTGTTGCAGTCATTACATTTGGGTTATCTGCTTGCAGGTAGCCCTCAGTTGGCTTGATTAACAAAGTCTTGGGTCCTGCATCAGTTGCTGTCTCTTCTGTGACGTCAGGTCGTCAGGGGTATAAAACATGCAGCCAACGTCATTACATCAGTCTTTCTTGCTGTGTGATGCCCGAAGCTGTTCACAAGTGCCTGTCGGACGACTCCTGAAATTTTCTGAGTTTCAGAACTGAATTCTTCAACTACAATCCAAGTACCCCATTGGGGAAACTTTCTTGCTCTAAACCAATGTCAGTAAAAGTAAATCGCATTTCTTGTGGAAAGCGAATACCTCAAAGATTTTCATTCATACTGTATTCCTTGCCTAGGCCCTGACCATGACGTACCGTGCTGTCTGTTTTGTGCCTTATTTAAACCATGAACTATCCGTCTGTATATTTGCGCTTCTAAATTTTTTGTTGCTCGGTTCAATTATCCTGATATGTCTTTGGTAAGCCATCCGGCTGCCGACATTCCAAAGAAATGCAAAGATAAACAGGCTGGTACTCAGGTGCTTTCACAACCCCTGATACCTGCTACTTCAGATTTGCAGGCTTCTACTGACCCATTTGGAGTCCGGTATGCTGTGAGATGCTTCAACTGTGGAACCTGTGGATGTCTCTACCTTGGATGGGTCCGGAGCCGCTGTGCAGGCACCGGCTTCTGAGGGTGTATTCAGGCCTACTGACTTGCATATTAAACCAGCGCCATCTTCTTCAAGGCCTAAAATTTGAACGATGCCTAGAAAACTAATGTCCAGACCGCATGGTCAGGCCTCTATGCCTAAAGAACAAATAAGAATGACTGACTACCTTATTACTTTAATCAGGGGAAGCCAACCTTCCCACTCAGACCTAGGGCTTACTTTGCTTATGATGCTTCTGACCAGAATTCTGAACTTTGTTTCCTCTGATGACCATGATTTACCCTCATCTACCTGTGAGGATTCTGATGCTGAGGACTTTATTCCCTCTGCTCCCCCCAGATCATTTCTCTTTTGGTGAAACCTTGCATACTCTCAGGGAGCTTTTTCGTTGGGAAAGTCAGGATTTCTCTGATTCTAAAAAAGATGCTTAGGAATTTCTTACTTCTGCCTCAGCACAGGCCTTTAGCTATACCGCCTGTACTGGACATTGTTGATGATGCCTTTTCGGAATCTAGCATGGCCCCTGACTCTTTACCTCCTGCTTCCAGAAAACCCGATCGATGTTATAGGGTTCCTGAGACTCAAGTTCCTTTTCAAAAATCCTACTGCGGATCCTGAAACCATTTCACAGTGACCCAAGGGCATTAAAGCTAGTACTGCCAAAAATCCTGCACCCTCTGATAGAGACTCCAGGGCACTGGATAGATGGGGTAAGAAGGTATACACTTCTGCAACTTTGGCCATTAGGGCCTTGAATTGCCAGATGTTCATCGTGTTACCCTGCTGCAGTCATCACACTTGGGTTATCCTGCCATCAGGCGGTCCCGCAGTCTGCCCGAATTCCAAAGTCTTAGTCTGGCGTCTGTTGCTGTCGCTTCTTCCCTGACGTCAGTGTGCCAGGGGTATACAAGAGGCATCCAACACCATTTTCTTCGGTCTTTCTTGCCGCGAGGTGCTCTAAGCAGAAGCAGTTTGCAAGTGCCGGTCGGTCGACACCTGAGATTTTCGATTTGAATTTCAGTCCGAAGTCTTCAATAAAGCTAAGTACCCCGTTGGGGAACATTTTCTTGCCTCAGTCCAATGTCAGAAAAAGTTAACAATTGCATTTCTTGTGGGAAGCAAATACCTCATAAGAACTTCCATTCCTATTGCATTCCTTGCCTAGGCCCAGACCACGACGTCACAGGTTGTCGCTTTTGCGCTAGGTTTAATAAACTATCAAACGCCGTTTTGACTTTGTACGGCATTACTTTGGTAGGAAATTTAATTATATCATGCCGCCGGGGCAGCCGACTGCCATTCATAAAAACCGCAAGGATAAGGACAGGCAGCCTAGCAATAAGCCAGACACCGAGGACTCAGCTGGGCCTGTCGCCGGCTCTCCGGTTTTCATTGAGGTGCCTACACAGCCCCTGACCACAGAACTGGAACCCCAGACAGCTGCGGATTCCTAAGCGGAGTCTACTAGGCCAACACAGCCATCTACCGACACCGGAGAAGAACTAGACACCGGTGCAACGGAAACACCTTCGGTTGCAGAAGGTGTCTTCAGACAGACTACACTCACCATTAAATCCTGTGCTAAACTTAAAACTCCTTTAAAACCAAAGAAAACTGTACATCAGTTCAAGGCCCCATGCCTAAGAAACAGATGCTTAAGATGGCTGAAGATTTGATTACCCTTATCAGGGGGTTCCTATCCCCCTCATGATAAAAGACTTAGACAAGAGGAGGAGTATGCAGCCTCTGACCAGGTCTCTCTCTCCTCAGGGTCTTCTGAGGAACAGAATTACACTTTTACACCTTATGAAGATTCTGATGCTGAAGAGACTATTCCCTCAGCATCTCCCTCTGAAGACTACTCCTTTGGGGAAACTTTACATACCATGAGGGAACATTTCCAATGGGAAGGCCAGGAGGGAACATTTCCAATGGGAAGGCCAGGATTACTCAGATTCTAAGAAAAGGCTCAGAGTTCCTTTTACTACCCCCAGCACAGACCTCTTGCTATCCCTCCTGTTCTAGATATTGCAGATTATGTTTACTTGGAGTCTAGTTTAAATTCACTCTCTTCCTCCTGCTCCAGCCAAACCAGACAGATACTACAGAGTACATAACTCACACGCATTCCTTTATAAAAGCCCTGTAGCTGACCCAGAAACTATTTCCCAGGGTCCTAAGGGAGCAAAAGCTTCTATGGCTAAAAATCCTGTGCCCTCTGAAATGGATTCCAGAGCCCTAGGTAGATGGGGAAAGAAAATATACACCTCGGCTACTCTGGCTGTGAGAGCATTAAATTGCCAGTTTCACATGTTGAAATATCAACAATTCCTAATGTCTCAGTTAAAACAAAAAATGAGCACACATTTAGAACAGCCTGAATTCAAGGAAATGCAGGATCTGTTGCATGCAGCTGAACAGGTGGGCAAACATACTTTACAGTGCGGATTTGATTCATTGGAAGCTTCTTGTAGAGCAGCTGTTACTGGCTGTCATACGTAGACATGCTTGGTTAAAAGAACAAACCCTCCCTGACCATGTTAAAGCAAAATTATTGGATGCACCTTTACAGCAGGATGTATTATTTGGTGTCAAAGCAGAAGAGGTTTTAAAGAAAATGGAGGATAAGGCAAAGTCTATGCAAACTGTCAAAGATGTTTTGCAGGTACAACCCCCTCGTTTCAGCAGAAATTGGCCAACAAAAAACTGGTCCTTTCCAGCTTCAGACAAATCACAGAGGGGCAAATAGACACCCAAGGGGCAGAGGTCAGTCACAGGGCCCTTACAAACCTCGCCAATGGGGTTCCGCTACCCAGAGAGGAGGAGAAGACAGGCCCCAAGCTAGCAGAAGACAAACACAATGACTCTATCCTCAAACTACCAAGCAAATCTCTCCTGGCGCCCTTGGGAGGAAAACTAGCATTTTTTGTAGACAACTGGCACATCATCACAAATGGGTTCTAAACTTTGTCTCTCAAGGATACAGATTCCACTTTCATACCTTACCAAGGATCAAAGGAATGCCAAACCTGCCACCAAAACATTGTCTCTCAAGGATACAGATTCCACTTTCATACCTTACCAAGGATCAAAGGAATGCCAAACCTGCCACCAAATCAATGGGCAGAGGCACAAAAACAAATGACAGCTCTCATGAACGTGAGAGCCATTCAGCAGGTACCTACACAGGAGCAAGGACAAGGATTTTTACTCAAGACTTTTCCTAGTCTCACGAAAGGACAAAGCATGGAGACCCATTCTGGATCTTTCAATTCTGAACACCTGTCTGCAAGTACCAAAATTCAAGACGCTAACACTACAGCAGCTTCTTCCCATGCTGGGCAAGAATGCTTGGCTAGTCACTTTGGACCTCAAGGAGGCATACCTGCATGTCCCTGTTGGACAGAATTGCAGAAGATACCTCTGCTTCATTGCAGGTTCAACGCATTATCAATTCTCTACACTGCCCTTTGGCTTATCTACTGCGCCCAGGGTCTTCACAAAATGTTTGGCACCAGTAATTGCGTACTGCAGACAGAGGAATTCAAATATTCCCATACCTGGATGACTGCCTTATTCAAGCAGAAAGCAAGGGCATTCTTTTAAAGCCTCTGGTATTTGTCAAACACCTTCTAAGTTGCCTAGGGTACACAGTAAACGAAAAGAAATCAAAACTAGTGCCCTCACAAAACATAATATTCCTGGGTGTCAGCTTGAATACAACTGCCCAGATGGCTTATCTCACGCCAGACAAGCAATGACAGCTGTTTCAGTATTTCAAAATAATGGCAACAAAGATCCAACTCCCTGCAAGAAAAATTCTGCAGGCTTTGGGATTTATGGCATCTTGCATACTACAAATACCGTTTGCAAAACTGCATATGAGGAAATTACAATAGTACCTGAAAAGTGTATGGACTCGCCACAGCTTGGAAACGATGACACCACTCATTCCCTGCCTTCAACAGGAGTTTCTATGGTGGGCACAGGCATGTCACCTCAACAAGGGTCAGCCTTTCACCTTACCCACAGCCAAGGAAAACTATGACAACAGATGCATCGGACTATGCCTGGGGAGCACACATGGCAGGGCAGTGCATTCAGGGCAAATGGACTACAGATCAGAGGCATCTGCATATCAATCAAAAAGAAATGCTAGCCGTACAGAATGCCCTAACAGCTTTCAAGGACCTTCTACACCCAGGACAACTAATGGACTGACAATACCACAGTCATGTGGTACATAAACAAGCAAGGGGGCACACATTCCTACCCTCTATGCAGGCAAGCAATGACCTTGTGGTACACTGCACTGTCTTACCAGGTTCAATTACAAGCACAACTCGTGCCAGGAAAGAAAAACACATTGGCAGACTACCTAAGCTGAAACATCTTGGATCCACACGAATGGAAACTAGATGCACAAGTATTTGCAATGATAGCTCAAAAATTGGGACGCCCAGACATAGATCTGTTTGCAAGCTCCCACAACCACCAACTTCAAAAATTTTGCACAAGGACTTTCCAATCACTAGCTTGGAAAGTGGACGCCCTCTCATTGAGTTGGAAAACAGTGTATGCCTTCCCTCCACTACCTCTTCTAGCATAGGTACTGCTGAAAGTCTGATTAGAGAGGCCACAAATGATACTCGTTGCACCAGACTGGCCACGCCGGCATTGGTACCCAGTTTTAAGGAACATGGCCCACCATGGATTTTGCCACAAATTCCTCACCTGCTCACCCAGCGAGACCATCATATTCTGCACAGCCAGCTCAAGACTTTAAAACTGGCTGCATGGCAAATTACCTAAACAACCAGCCAACACCTTTATTCAAAGCTGATATGGATGTCACTCTGGAGGCCAGGAGGCCCAGCACCAGGAAAACCTATTCAGACAAATGGAAAATATTTTGCGCCTGGAACCAGGCTAAAGGCCTAAACCCCCTTGATCCAAACATCCCTCAATTCTACAATATTTAGCTGAGATGTTACACAAAGGACTTTCCTTTTCATCTATTAAGATCCACGCCTCAGCAATTTCAGCACATTACAGCACGGATCCTCCTTTATTCTCACATCCACTCCTAAGACAGTTCCTCAGAGGGGCTAAGAACTTAAGACCGCCAAGGAGAGCTACAACACCTACTTGGGATCTCAACTTTGTTCTGTAAAAGCTTACACTGCCGCCCTTTGAACCAGCTTTTTCAGCGGACTTAAAATATCTTTCATGGAAAACTGCCCTACTACTAGCAATAACCTGAGCTAGAAGAGTCTCAGAGCTACAGGCACTAATGGCAGTGGAACCTTTCATCATTTTACATCAAGACAGAGTCTCTCTACGAACTAATCTGACACCCGCTACCTCAGGGCCACAGGCCATAACTGACAGCCATGTGAAGACTCAAGGTATTGGGCCTACGGAAACTCTACCCTCAGATGGGTCCGGAACTGCCGAGCAGGCATCGGCTTCTGAGGGTGTTTTCAGACCTTCACAGCTTACAATTAAGCCCACTGCAGCAGCAAAGGCAAAGTCAAAAACATCGTTAAAGACAAGGAAACAAGTACAGCATTCTCCAGAACAGTCATGCATGCCAAACAGATGCTTAAAATGGCCGAAAACCTAATTACTTTAATCAGGGGTTCCCATCCCCCTCTTGACAAAAGGCCTAAACAAGACACAGATTGACTCCTCTGACCAGGTTTCCATTTCCTCTGATTCCTCTTCTGATCAGGGATATTCTCTCCCTCCTTATGAGGACTCTGATGCAGAAGAGTCCATACTTTCAGCCTCTCCGCCTGAGGATTATTCCTTTGGGGAAACTCTGCATACCATGAAGGGAGCATTTCCATTGGGAGAGCCAGGATTACTCTGAATCCAAGAAAAGGCTCAGACTTCCTTTTATTGCCTCAGCACAGGCCCCTGGCTATCCCTCCTGTGCTTGATATTGTTGATTTTTCTGAATCCAGTCTTTCTCCTGATTCTTTACCACCTGCACCAGTCAAGCCAGACAGGTACAGTGAGTCCCTGACTCTCATAAATTTCTTTACAAAAACCCTGCTGCAGACCCAGAAAAAAATTCTCAGGGTCCTAAACGGGTTAAGGCTTCCACTGCTAAAAATCCTGTCCCCTCGTATAGGGATTCCAGAGCTCTGGACAGATGGGGGGGGGGGAGTTTACACTTCTGCTACTTTAGCTGTAAGAGCTTTAAACTGTCAGTTTCACATGCTTAAATATCAGCAGTATCTCATGTCATTGCTAAAACAGAAAATGGTTTCTAATACAGAAGAAGTGCAGGATTTATTGCATGCAGTTGAACGAGTGGGAAAGCGTACTCTGCAGTGTGGTTTTGATTCATCAGAGGCTTCTTGTAGAGCCGCAGTTACAGGCTCTGTTATTCGAAGGCATGCTTGGTTGAAAGAACAAAATTTACCTGACCATGTTAAAGTAAAATTATTGGATGCTCCATTACAGCATGATACTTTGCTTGGTGTTAAGGCAGAAGAGGTGTTAAAGAAAATGGAGGGTAAAGCAAAGTCACTGCAGACAGTGAAAGATTTCCTACAAGTTCAACCACCTAGATTTAGCAGAAACTAGCCTTCAAAAAAATTGGTCATTTCTAGTGTCAGGCCACAGAGGCAGATACAGACGCCCAAGAGACAGATCTCAGCCCCAAGGCTCCTACAGACCTAAACAATGGGGTGCTTCAGCCCCCAAAGGAGGGGAAGACAAATCACAACCTTATAGGAAACTGTCCCAATGACTTCCCTCTGCAAATGCCAAGCACTTACCTTTTGACAGCACCCCTAGGGGGGAAGCTAGCACTTTTCTCAAAATTGTCACATGATCACCCAGGATCAATGGGTGCTGAATATTGTTTCTCAAGGTTACAGGTTCCACTTCCACACGCTTCCGAAACTAAAAGGTATGCCAGATCTGCCACAAATCCAATGGGCAGAGGCACAAAAACAGATTGCTGCTCTTATGGACATGGGAGCTATTCAAAAAGTTCCACTGCAAGAACAGGGACAAGGAATTTTACTCGGGACTTTTCTTAGTACTCGGGACAAAGCCTGGAGACCAATACTGGACCTGTCAATCCTAAATACTTTCCTGGATGTTCCAAAATTCAAAATGTTAACACTACAGCAACTTCTGCCCATGCTGGGCAAGAAGGCTTGGCTAGTTACTTTGGACCTCAAAGAGGCATACCTGCATGTCCCAATCAGTCTTGCAGAAGATGCCTCAGATTCATAGCAGGCTCAGTGCATTACAAATTCTCTGACTGCCCTTTGGCTTATCTACTTCACCCAGGGTCTTCATAAAATGCCTGGCACCAGTAATTGCATTTTGCAGACAAAAAGGAATTCAAATATATCCCTACTTGGACAACTGCCTTATTCAAGCAGACAGCAAGGACATTCTTCTAAAGCATCTGGCGTTTGTAAAAAGATTGCTCATTTGCCTAGGGTACACAGTAAACAAAAAAATCAAAATTAGTGCCCTCTCAAGAGATATTCCTGGGTGCAAGCTTAAATACAACTGCCCAGATGGCTTGTCTCACGCCAGACAAAGGCAACTGACTCATTATTTTCAAATGATGGCAACAAAAACCCAGCTCCCTGCAAGAAAAATTCTGCAGGCCCTGGGCTTCATGGCATCCTGCATACTAATTCCATATGCAAAACTGTATATGAGGAAACTACAGTGGTATCTAAAAAGTGTTTGGACTCAGCATTGTCACAGCCTGCAACAATCATAACTTTAATTCCCTGTCTTCAACAGGAGTTTCGATGGTGGGCCCAAGCCTGTCACCACAACAAGGGACAGCCTTTCACTTTACCCACAGCCAGGCAGACAGTAACAACGAGTGCATCGGATTATGCCTGGGGAGCACATATGGCAGGAAAATGTATTCAGGACACGTGGCCCAAGGAACAAATGCATTTTCACATCAATCAAAAATAGATGCTAGTTGTACAGAATGCCCTGACAGCTTTCAAGGACCTAATACATCCAGGGCAACTATTGATAAAGATGGATGATGCCACAGTTGTGGTACATAAGCAAGGGGGCACACATTCCTATCCCCTATGCAGACAAGCTATGACTTTGTGGAACACAGCACTGAACAATCAAGTACATCTGCAAGCACAATTCCTGCCAGGAACAAAGAGTGCACTGGCAGACGAACTAAGCATAAATCTCATGGATCCTCATGAATGGAAGCTAAATCCACAAGTGTTCAGCACGATAACAAGGAAATGGGGACGCCCAGACATAGATCTTTTTGCCTCCCCTCACAATTACCAAATACAGAAATTTTGCACAAGAACTTATCACTTTCAGGCATGGAAAGTGGATGCTCTGTTATTCAGCTGGAAAGGCCTGACAAGTCTGCCTTCCCTCCGATGCCTCTTCTCACAAAGGTGCTACTAAGTCAGACAAAGGCCTAAAATGATTCTGATTGCACCAGACTGCCACGCCAGCACTGGTACCCAATCCTAAAGAATTTGTCTCAAGGCCCAGCTTGGCTTCTGCCTCATATTCCTCATCTTCTGACACAGCAAAACAATCAGATTCTGCACAGTCTACTCAGAACCTTAAACCTGGCAGCATGGCAGATAATGTAGCCACTCAGACTGCACCTCTCTCTAAAGCTGTTATGGATGTCATTCTAGAAGCCAGGAGACCAAGCACTAGGAAATCTTATGCAGAAAAATGGAAGAGATTCTGTGCTTGGAACCAGGCACAAGGGCTCGAACCACTTGTCCCTAATATACCTCAGATTTTATAATACCCAACTGAGATGCTGGACAAAAGCTCATCTTTCTCATCCATTAAAATCCATACCTCTGCCATTTCAGCTCATTACAATATGTAACCTCCTATTTTTTCACATCCTCTACTACAACAGTACATCAGAGGGGCAAAAAATATAAGACCCCCAAAGAGAGCACCAGTACCTACTTGGGACCTCAGTTTTGTTTTAGAAAAACTCACACTGCCTCCTTTTGAACCAGCCAGCACAGCTGATATAAAATTCTTGTCATGGAAAACTGCTCTGCTCCTAGCAGTAATCAGCAAGAAGAGTCTCAGTTACAGGCATTAATGGCTGCGGAACCTTTCCTCATTTTTCATCAGGACAGGGTTTCTCTTAGGACAAACCCAACATTCATGACAAAAGTGGTCTCCAATGTGGCCTTAAACCAAACCATTAATTTGCCTACTTTTCACCCAAATCCCCAGAATAAAGGGGAGAGACTTCTGCATGCTTTGGATATACACCAGACAGCTACGATTCTACTTGGACAGAACAAAAGCTTTCAGAAAAACTGAGCAACTGTTTGTAGCATATGCTGCAGGATCACAAGGAAAGCCTATTACAAAGCAGACTATCTCAAAATGGATAGGACACTGCATCCGCTTCTGTTATGCACAACATGGCAAATCTGTGCCTAAGGGCATTAGGCCTCATTCTACCAGAGCAGCAGCCACTTCAGCAGCTTTCCTCAGAGGAGTACCAACCAAAGACATTTTAGAAGCTGCAACCTGGAGCTCAGTGCACACTTTCACCAAGCACTACCACTTACCCCTGTACTCTTAATCCAGAGCAGGCTTTGCCACTGCAGTCCTGCAGGGCTTGTTAGCCTCTCCAAATCATTTTAGACCCAGCCACTCAACCTCAACTTTGGGATTCTACCCAAGTGTAATGACTGCAACAGCAAAACATGAACATAGTACAGTTGTGTACCTACTATAAATGTAGATGTTAGTGTATTCACTGTTGCAGTCCAGGTTACCCACCATCCCCCTTTTACCATTGCTGGGACCTTTTTCAATTCTTATCTCTATACTACCTATGTGGCATATTTGCTTGTAGATGAAGGAAATGTTTATAGTAATATATGCATGTTTTTTGGCGCAATTTTATCTTTCCAGCCTTCCTATCTGGGGCAAGAAACTGAAGAAAATGGCATTGGTTGCAACTTTTATATCCCTGGTGCACTGACGTCAGGGAAGAGGCGACTACAACCGACGCTGGACCAAGACTTTGGAACTCGGGCCGACTGCAGGTTGCCTTCCAGCAGGATAACCCAAGTGACTGCAACAGGGAATACACTCTTAACATCTACATTTATGGTAGGTACACAACTGTACTTTCTCTGCACTGCCCTTTGGCTTATCCACTGCGCCCAGCGTATTCACAAAGTGCCTAGCTCCAGTCATTGCATTTTGCAGGCAAAGAAATATTTAAATATACCAGTACCTGGACGATGTCTAATTCAAGCAGAAAACCAGGACATACTTTTGAATCATCTGGCTTTTATACAGAGGGTGCTAACTTGTCTGGGGTACACCATAAACAAAAAGAAATCAAACCTGGTACCCTGTCAACAAATTATATTCCTGGGAACAAGCTTGAATACAACTTCCCCAGATGGCTTTCCTCACGCCTGAGAAACAAATTCATTTGACAACCTACTTCAAACAAGTGGTCACAAAAACCCTGCTATCTGCAAGGCAGATATTACAAGCCTTGGGGGTTCATGGCCTCCTGCATTCTTCTAATTCCATATGCAAGACTGCATAAGAGGAAACTACAATGGTATCTAAAAAGCATATGGTGTCAACATTCTCAGGATCTAGAAGCAGTGATTCCCATCATTCCTTGTCTACACCTAGAGTTCCTTTGGTGGGCAGAGGCCTGCCACCAAAACAAGGGACTACCATTCACACTACCCCCTGCCACCCAAACCCTGACAGACACATCAGACCAGACTGTATGGGAGGGGAGCGCACCTGGCAGGGAAGTGCATTCAGGGCAAATGGAACCCAATTCAAATGCACCTTCACATCAATCATAAAGAAATGTTAGCTGTACAGAATGCTCTGACAGCCTTCAAGGACCACATTCTTCCAGGACAACTTATAGTAAAGACGGACACCACTGTTGTACATAAACAAGCAGGGGGGTACACATTCTTACCCCCTCTGCAGACTAGCCATGGCATTGTGGAACACAGCCTTGAGCTGCCAAGTGCATCTACAAGCTCAATTCCTGCCAGGAAAACTAAATACACTGGCAGATGGACTAAGCAGAACCCTCATGGACCCACACGAGTGGAAACTGGAACCAAGGATTTTCAACATGCTGACAAGCAAATGGGGAGCCCAGATATAGACTTGTTTGCCTCCCCCCAGAATTATCAATTGGAAAAAGTTTTGTGCAAGGACTCCCCACAGACCAGCTTGGAAAGTGGATGCTCTGTCCTTCAGCTGGGAAAACCTATACAAACCAAGAGTGATTTTGATTGCACCAGCCTGGCCACACCAACACTGGTACCCCCTCCTACGCAGTGTCACTGTTGGCCCCATGGCACCTGTCTCAGAAGTCTACCCTGCTGTCTCAGCAGGAGAACCAGATTTTGCACTCTCTGCTTCAAACACTGAACCTAGCAGCCTGGCTAATTACCCAAGCTCGCCTTTAACATCCCTCAGACCAGTAATGTCATTTTAGAGGCAAGGAGGCCTAGTTCAAGAAAATCTTATGCTGAAAAATGGAAAGTTTTTGTGCCTGGAACCAATCTCAAGAGATGAGCATAGCAGTGCCCAATTTACCTTAGATTTTGCAATACTTTTAACTGAGATGCTTCACAAGGGCCTGTCTTTTTCCCCAATAAAAATTAATGCCTCAGCCATTTCAGCTCATAACACAGAACTTTCCCTCTTTCTACCAATGCTCAAGCAGATGTTCATCGTGCATACAGCTGCAGTCATAACAGATGGGTTCTCCTGCCATCAGGCGGGTCCTCAGTCGGCCGAATTCCAAAGTCTAGGTCCAGCGTCTGTTATAGTTGCTTCTTCCCTGACATCAGTGCGACGGGTATAAAGGAACCAGCCGACGCCATTTTCTTCAGTCTTTCTTGCCGCGCGGTGCCCGAAGCAGAAGCAGTTCGCAAGTGCCGGTCGGCCAGCTCCTGAGATTACAAAAATTTGGAAACCAAAGTTAATTTATTTCTTGTGGGAAGCAAATACCGCATAAGGATTTCCATTCCCTCTGTATACCTTGTTTAGGCCCAGACCACGAGGTTTCGGCCTGCAGCTTTTGTGCTACATTCAACAAACGCACTATTAAGCGTCGGGCGGAGTTCGCCCAGCATTATTTTGGAAAAGCACAGTACTTGCCAGGCAAGGAAAACACGCTGGCAGACAACCTAAGCAGGAATATGACAGATCCACACGAATGGAAGTTGCATCCAAATGTTTTTACAGAAATAATCCAAGAATGGGGAAGCCCAGACATAGATCTATTTGCCTCCCACAAAAATCAATTGACAAACTTCTGATCAAGGGTCTTCCATCCAAAGGCCTGGAGAGTGTGGACGCTCTCTCTTTCAGCTGGACATCAGACAGTTTATGCCTTCCCACCTCTTCCTCTGCTGCCCAAAGTTCTATTGAAGACCAGAGCAGACAGACCAAAGATGATCCTCATTGCTCCGGACTGGCCAAGGCAACACTGGTACCCATTCCTGAAAAGCCTGACGCATTCCCCACCATGGACCCTGCCTCTAATGCCTCTTCTGACTCGACACCGCTTCAAAACTCTTCACAGTCAGCTAAAAACACTCAATCTAGCCGCATGGAAGATTCCTTAGCATCACAGCAGGGCCTACTCCCCAAGGAGGTGCAGGATGTCATTTTGGAGGCCAGAAGGCCGTCAACTAGAAAAGCTTACTCCGCAAAATGGAAACGTTTTTGTGCCTGGAATGAGAAAAAGGGCCAGGACCCTGGAAAACTGAATTTACCTCAAATACTACAATATTTGACTGAACTGCTAAGCAGTGGACTTTCTTTCTCCTCCATCAAAATCCATGCCTCAGCCATTTCTGCAGAATACAACACTGATCCACCTTTATTCTCTCACCTTCTCAAGACAGTTTCTCAGAGGGGCAAAGAATTTAAGACCTCCAAGGAAATGACCAATACCCGCTTGGGATCTTAATTTCATTTTGGAAAAACTGACCCTGCCTCCTTTTGAGCCAGCTGCTTCATCAGATTTGCAATATTTGTCCTGGAAAACAGCTTTCCTTCTGGCTATCACCTCAGCTCGTAGAGTTTCAGAATTACAGGCTCTCATGGCTGTACAGCCTTTTGTCATCTTCCATCAGGAAACAGTTTCCTTACGAACCAACCCGTCCTTTATGCCTAAAGTGGTATCCAGGGTAGCTTTAAATCAGGCCATACATTTACCTACTTTTTATCCTAATCCTCAAAACAAAGGGGAGAGATTACTACATTCCTTGGACCTCCACAGACAGCTGCGTTATTATTTGGACAGAACAAAGCCTTTCAGAAAATCAGAACCGCTCTTTGTGGCCTATGCAATAGGAGCTCAAGGAAAGTCAATTTCCAAACAAACAATTTCAAAATGGATAGCCGACTGCATACGCTTTTGCTATTCCTTTCATGGCAAAACTGTACCTACAGGCATTAGAACTCATTCCACCAGGGCCACTGCCACCTCTGCAGCCTTCCTCAGAGGAGTTCCTACCAAGGATATTTTGGAAGCAGCCAATTGGAGTTCTGTGCATACCTTCTCCAAGCACTACAACCTACCATTATACTCCAAATCTAGAGCGGGCTTTGCCACTGCAGTCTTGCAGGGCATTTTGGCTCCTCCTAGTTGCACCTAGTGCCTACCACCCCTTTCTTAGCTTTGGGATTCTACCCATCTGTTATGACTGCAGCTGTATGCACGATGAACATAGTACAGTTTTGTACCTACCATAAATGTAGATGTTAGAGTGCTAATACAGTTGCAGTCCAGGTTTCCCTCCCTCCTTCCTCTCTAGGGGTATTCTTTTATGGTGTATTTGCTTGCAACTACTGTTTTTTGATTATATATTGCATTGCATTATTGCCTAATTTTATGTATTGCCTTCCTTCTGGGGGCACCTGACATCTGGGGCAAGAAAAACTGAAGAAAATGGCGTCGGCTGGTTCCTTTATACCCCTGTCGCACTGACGGGGAAGAAGTGATGACAACCGACGCCGGACCTAGACTTTGGAATTCGGCCGACCGAGGACCCACCTGATGGCAGGAGAACCCATCTGTTATGACTGCAGCTATATTAGCACTCTAACATCTACATTTATGGTAGGTACAAAACTGTACTTTCCTCAGAGGGGCTAAAAATCTAAGACCACCCAGGAGAGCACCAGCTCCAGCCTAGGACCTTAACTTTGTGTTGGAGAAACTCGCCCTTCCTTCTTTCGAGCCAGCTGCTACTGCAGATTTAAAATTATTTTCTTGGAAAACAGCTTCCCTTTTAGCCATCACTTCAGTAAGAAGGGTATCTGAATTACAGGCCCTTATGGCAGTGGAGCCTTTCATCATCTTTCATGCAGACAGGGTGTCCCTCAGGACCTATCCCTCTTTCATGCCAAAGGTGGTATCCAGTGTGGTCTTTAATCAGTCCATTCAGTTTGCCTGCCTTCTTTCTTAATCCACAGAACAAAGGGAAACTGATACTACACTCCTTAGATGTGCACAGACAACGTAGATTCTACTTGGACAGGTCTAAATCTCGAAGGAAATCTGAACAACTGCTGGTGGCATTTGCTGCAGGGACAGAGGGGAAGGCCATTTCAAAGCGAACTATCTCCAAATGGATAGGCCATTGCATTCACTTCTGCTATAAGCACCATGGAAAACCTGTCCCACAGGGGATCAGATCCCACTCAAGCAGGGCTGCATCTACCTCTACAACCTTTCTCAGAGGCGTACCTATCAGGGACATCCTAGAAGCTACCTGGAGTTCTGTACATACTTTCACCAAGCATTACCATTTGCCAGTTTTCTCTAAATCTAGAGCTGGCTTTGCCACTGCAGTTTTGCAGGGCGTTATAGCTGGTCCTAATGCTATCTAAATTCCTCCTCCCATCCTTAGCTTTGGGAATCTACCCAAATGTCATGACTGCAACAGTGAAACACTAATAACATAGTATAGTTGTGTACACTTACCATAAATGTAGATGTTCGAGTGTGTTCACTGTTGCAGTCCTGGTTACCCTCCCTCCAGCCCCTTGACTTAGTTTGACTATACCTCTTCTCTCCTTTTCAATGCTTAAAAGCTTTTTGATGCATTTGCTTTTTTGTTTGAGGTATAACCTTGTATATTTATAGATTTAATTGCTTCCTATTAGGGGGGCGCCTGACATCTGGGGCAAGAAAAACTGATGTAATGACATCGGCTGCATGTTTTGTACCCCTGACGACCTGACATCACGGAAGAGACTGCAACCAATGCAGGACCGAAGACTTTGTTAATCAGGCTGACTGAGGGCTACCTGCAAGCGGATAACCCAAATGTAATGACTGCAACAGTGAATACACTGTAACATCTACATCTATGGTAAGTGTACACAACTGTACTTTTCTGGTCCCCAGAAAAAAAAAAACTCTTGGCGTCCTGTCCCGGATCTGTCTATTCTCAATACCTTTTTGGTGGTTCCAAAATTCAAAATGTTAACTCTCAAACAGCTGCTTCCTATGCTAGCAAAAGACTCCTGGCTAGCAACCCTAGATTTAAAAGAAGCTTATCTGCATATCCCCATAAGGGAATCTTACAGGAAATACCTACTCTTCAGACCAGGCTGTCTGCACTATCAGTTCTCTGCACTTCCCTTTCGCTTATCTACTGCACCCAGGGTATTCACAAAGTGCCTAGCTCCAATCATTGCATATTGCAGGCAGAGAGGAACTCAAATTTACCCATACTTGGACAATTGCCCTATTCAGGCGGACAGTCAAATTGCTACTTCAGCACCTGGCATTGTAAAGAGACTTCTCACTTCACTGGGGTACGCCATCAGTGAAAAGAAATCACAACTAGTACCCAGCCAACAGATTGTATTCCTGGGAGCAAGCTTGAACACAACTTCTAGATGGCATTCCTCGCTCCAGAGAAACAAATTTATTTGACAAAGTATTTCAATCTACTGCCACCAAAACCTGGCTATCTGCAAGAAAAATACTGCAAGCGCTAGGGGGGTTCATGGCATCTTGCATTCTATTAATTCCATATGCAAGACTGCATATGAGGAAACTTCAATGGTACTTAGTCTTTGGTGTCAACATTCTCAGGACCTGGAAACAGTGATTCCTATCATTCCTTGCCTAAGGACAGAGTTCCTTTGGGCAGAGGCCTGCAGCCACAACAAGGGACTCCCTTTCATTCTACCCCCTGCCGCCCAAACCCTAACACATGCATCAAACTATGCATGGGGGGCTCACATGGCAGGGCAGTGCATTCAGGGCAAATGGAAACCAAAGCAAATACACCTGCATATCAATCAAAAAGAAATGTTAGCTGTGCAGAATGCTTTGACCAAAGGGCCTTATTCTTCTAGAACAGCTATTGGTAAAGACAAACAACACCACAGTTATTTGGTACATAAACAAGCAGGGGGGGAACCCATTCCTACCCACTCTACAGACTAGCCATGGCTCTGTGGAACACAGCCTTGAGCAACCAAGTACAATTACAAGATCAGTTCCTGCCAGGCAAACTAAATTCACTGGCCGACTGTTTAAGCAGAAATCTCGTGCATCCACACAAGTGGAAACTGGAACCCAAAATATTTAAGCTTTTGAGGAACAGGTGGTGGACACCAGAGGTAGACCTTTTTGCTTCCCCTCAGAACTATCAGTTGAGCAAATTTTGCACCAGAACTCCCCACAGCCAAGCTTGGAAAGTGGATGCCCTGTCCTTCACCTCGGAAAGCCTCTCAGTCTATGCCTTTCCCCCTCTGCCACTCCTCGAAGGTTCTACTAAAAATCAAACGGGACAAGCGAAGGACAATCCTGTTTGCGCCAGATTGGCCACACCAGTACTGGTACCCTTTTTTGCGCAGTATGACAGTGCTACAACCATGGCACCTGCCTCAGACTCCTTCCTTGCTGTCCCAGCAGATGGGCCAGATTCTGTACCCTCAACGACAGACCTTGAACCTTGCAGCCTGGCTAATCCCCTTAATTCAACACCAGCAAACCTCAGTAAGCAGGGGCTGGATGTCATTCCTGAGGCAAGAAGGCCTAGTACTAGAAAATCCTGTTCAGAAAAATGGAAGATACTGTTCCTGGAGCCAGTCTCAGGGAATGGGCACAACTGTGCCCAGCTTACCTCATATACTAGATTACTTAACTGAAATGCTCCACAACGGCCTATCCTCCTCTTCAATTAAGATCCATGCCTCTGCCGTCTCAGCTCATTATAATACTGAGCCACCTATCTTCTCTCATCCTCTGGTAAAACAGTTCCTGAGGAGAGCCAAAAATTTAAGGACCCCCCCCCCAGAAGAGCTCCCACTCCAGCCTGGGATCTTAACTTTGTATTAGAAAAGCTCACTTCCGCCCTTTGAAACTGGCGGCCACAGCAGGGTTGAAATTCCTCTCATGGAAAACAGCTTTATTTCTAGCCATCACTTCAGCAAGAAGAGTGTCTGTCTGAATTGCAGGTCCTTATGGCAGTGAAACCCTTCATTGTCTTCAATGCAGACTGGGTTTCCCTCAGGACTAATCCATCTTTTATGCCCAAGGTGGTGTCTAGTGTGGTTCTAAACCAGTCCATTCATTTGCCAACCTTTTTTCCTAATCCTCCGAATAAAGGGGAAAGGTTTCTGCATTCCCTGGACGTGCACAAGCAGCTTAGGTTCTATCTGGACAGGACTAAGGCTCTCAGAGTCTGACCAGCTGCTAGTCAGCTTTGCTGTAGGGGCAGATGGCAAGGCCATTTCAAAGCAAACCAGTTCTAAGTGGATAGCACACTGCATCCATTTCTGCTACAAGCACCATGGGGAAACCTACCCCTCGTGGGATCTGAACTCATTCCACTAGGGCTACATCACCCCTCCACAGCATTTCTCAGGGGAGTCCCTACCAGGGACATCCTAGAAGCTGCAACCTGGAGCTTTGTACACATTCACCAAGCACTACCAGTTGTCTATACTTTCTAAATCCAGAGCTGGATTTGCCACAACAGTCTTACAGGGTCTGATTGCCAGCCCTAATGCTTCATAACTACCTCCACCTTTCTTAGCTTTGGGAATCCACCCAAATGTGATGACTGCAGCAGTGAAACACAAAGAACATAGTACAGTTGTGTACACTTAAATGTAGATGTTAGTGTATTCACTGTTGCAGTCCAGGTTACCCTCCCACCAGCCCCCTGACTTCTCTTGATTGCTATCCTATCTTTTTTGTCTGGTATATCTTATGTCATTGTTGTTTGTTTTTTGCTGGGGGTATTACATATGTAATTGCTTCCTATTTTGGGGGCACCTGACATCTGGGACAAGAAAAACTGATGTAATGGCATTGGCTGCTAGTTTTATATACCCCTGACGTCATGGAAGAAGCCACAGCATACGCAGAAATCCCAAGACTCTGGTATTCAGGCCAGCGGAGGGCTAACTGCAGGCAACTAACCCAAATGTGATGACTGCAACAGTGAGTACACTCTAACATCTACATTTATGGTAACTGTACTTTTCCTTGATGCTTGGGTTAGTCCCTGTGACCTCCTTTGTGCAAACTAGGAAAACTTTGTTGGGTCTCATGTGAAGTTCCACTAAGCTTTTTAATTATCAGCATGGTATGTTTAATGGCCGGCTATGTGGATGGCAGACTATGTGGATCGCATCCTCTTGGATGTTTTGCACCCCCTTAGGGATGCACTGCATTTGTTAGTATTAGAACATGAAGTATGAAGATGCCACATTTTGCATTTCCTGGCATGAGAGGCGTCTGTGATCAGCTCGACAGAGAGGTAATGCCCTGGCCACAACTTGGGTCACCAGAGTTTGTATACAGGCGTGATTAATTTCAGTGCTCTCATGGGGAAAGCAATATGTTCTGTTGAACACTTCCGTGGTAGAATCCTTAACTGATAGGATATTCAGGAGCACTGGCATAGACAGAGGCATGTCAGCCTTTATGGCTTTTCATTGCCATTGAAGTGGTGGAGTTTTGATAGAAATTGTGTGTGAAACAAATCTACTGAACTTTTCTGCTTGAGATTTTTTTTCTCCTAATCATTGTATTGGAACTGCACTTAGATTTTTTTCCAGATTTCTGTACTTTGGATTAAAAGCCTGTTAGCACACTTCAGACTTGAAAGGTCTTGGATTATTTGCATAGGTGAGCTTTTATTTGATTGCCCGTGATGGAGCTTAAGCTCTCTTTGCTGTTAGTAAGCATTCATTGTTGACCCTCTGGATGGAAGTAGCTTACTGTTTGTTGTAGATTTTAGTTTGGGTATCACAGGGTTAATTTTAACTTTTACGCATGTTTACCTTGCCCAGGATAGGATCCCTTTACCATCTTTGGATGTGAGGGGGGATCTGTATAGTGGATTTTTGCATGATCTTTTCCTTTAGTTAACTTGACAGTTTTATGGTGGACGCAACACTTCCTTAGTGAAGCTTCCTTGAGAAGTTGTAAGTTTGTTTCATTTGTTACACGAGGGAAGTTTTGTTACAAACATGATTTGATTTTAAATGGATTACATGCTTCATTTTTTTGTTTTACCTTTGCAGTCGTGCTCTGATTCCAAAATGGTTAGTTTCAACTTGAGCTTAGTCTAGTTGAATAAGCTGACTGTGTGCCAGGTAGCAGTCCAGGTACCGATTCATTGTCATGTGATCCTGTTTCAGTGGGGGAGGGTGGGCGGCTTGAAGTGGAATGTGTTCTGTAGCAGGTAACACAGTGAGACTACAGCCAAGTCACTCAGATCAGTAATTGTATCTGTTAAAATAAGTAACTAGAAATAGAATTGCTAAAGATTTATAAAACAAAACATGAATACGACATTGCATTTCATAGTTGTGTATCATGGACTGATCACTTGAGGGAAAAATAGGAGTATTTGAATCACTGCAATGTAAATTGACTAGGTTGGAATGAAAAATGTTCATTAACCTAATGGACTTCTTGTCAAGGTGGAGGGCTCCACCTGTGTATGTAACCAAGTACTTCACCATAATTGGAATGAAACCAGACTGCATGCTCTTGAGTTCCACATAACAGGTGAGGCTGTATTATTTTTAGGAGTCTATGCATGTTGTTGGGGACTGCAAGCCATCCCATATAATCCTGTGGGGAAAGCTTGCATTGTATTGTTTACCAAACTAGATTTCCTGGGTAGGCTAGTGGCTGTGGTATTCCACCTGTTGCCTTGAAATGAGGGGAATCCATGTTTAATGGCCCTACCCACCTACAGGTGGAGTTCTTTGCTGGGTTGCCTCAAAAGGTTCCTGCCAGCATCCCCAGGGTTGACGTACGTGGGGAGCTTCTGTACCAGATCACATCTGCTGGACTTGGTGGTGTTTCCAAGTCCTTGGTAAGTTTGACTGGGATAGATAAGCTCGGTACATGTTCCTGGCTTAGTGAGAATCCTGTCAGCAGTTCAGGGTATCCACGCCCATCTCACCCCCCATTCGAATGTCATCAGAAGATGCCTTCAGGTGCCAAAAAAATTATGAACACATTAAACTTAAAATGTAGCAAAAGTAAAAACCTACATATTTTAGAATCAACCCACTTAGCATTGTGAGAGTAATTACAATGAAAAGATGCATTAAAAATGTACGTGATTTTTAAAATTCCTCCATTGTTTCCAGACCTTATTGTGAAGGATTGACTGCTGCCACCAATTTTTGAATGTAGTCATGTCCTGGTTTGCCATTTCAGGTCTGAGTTTGGTATTTCAGGTTTAGTTTCATGAACCTTTGTAGACCCTCCACCACCACCCCGGCAAATGTCCATGTGCACACACCTATAAGTCATGGCTAAACAGTAATAACTTGAAGGAGTTTTAGTTGATGTGGCATGATTTGCAGTATTTTTTAATGTGGCACTAGGGAACTGGCCTTTAAGCTGGTTGGGTATGGCTAATGTTTTAAAAATACTTCATTTGATCTTTAAATGTGAATTGAAAAGGGGATATGGGGTATGGAACAGGTAAGTCTTAATCTACAGCATTTAGAAAATGTCCAGTGGCTTACCCAGATTGCAGCAACCATTGCATAAAGTTGTGGATCTTTAGTTCAATGCAGACTACGCAGAAAATGTGGTGCTAGAGTGGAATGGCAATTCATAGCTGACAATGCATTATTTTATTGCAAAAGGGAGCCCACACCAGTACATGCAGTATGTGGAGCTAGTGACCATTCAAGTTGAGTGATTTGTTTGTGATGACCCTTTTCTTTCATTTTTTTCCCCAGCAGTGTGGAATCTTTAACCTTTTAATTTGTTTACATTTGTTCTTCCTTTTCCTCAGTAATTTTGTTGCTTCTCTTTCACATTATGCCATCCAAAGTGGGAACTATCCAACGTTCCTTGCAAATGGTACATTTTTGTGTATTCCTTTGGGGGGGGGTTGTACATTAGCTGTAGGAGTCAGTGGTGCAGATACTATTACTTACCCTGCCCTTGGTAGATGGCAGCAGTTGGATACTTTCATATGTTCCCTTTGTGGAACTGATGTCCACCCTGGATTTCTGAACATTGGTTGATGCACAGGTTTAAAAATAGGGGATGTCCATGCCACTATCAGTTCTTGATTCAAAGTCTGTTGTGTTCCTTTAAGCAGTTTCCAAAGAGAATTGGCCAAACCATTCTATTAGTGTAAACATCCCAAATGGATACATGGAGCAGATTTCCAGGATCCAAATCAAAGATAAAAAAATAAATAAATAAAACAAGTGCATGCTAGACTGCTTCCAGAATTCTGTTTCATAGTGCCACTCTTGCTTTGGGGGAGTGCATCTCCTCAGCACTGTGCTCCTTTCAAATCAGAGTGCGTGAAAGTTGAAGATAATCCTGGAATGCATAGCTGATTAATCCTAGGGAAGCCTGTGATAAGTGTGGAATGAAAAGGTTGACCAAGCTAATGTTAGACCTGAAGAATTTATTGTCTTGAACATCCAAGCTCAAAACCTCAGAGATGCGGACACAATTTAGTCTAAGCTATTGCAGAAGCACAATCATTGCTATAAAAGCAGAAGATACTGGAAAAGAGTGGGAAAAGCACAAAACAAATGTAAAGCTGATGCTGTAGTACATATCTTGCAAAACTGATGGTTTTGTAAGTGTCCCGGGCAAACAAAGTAGCTGCAGACTTAATGGAAGAGGAGCGCCCTCTTCTGATAAAGCGTCTAGGAAGAGGTTTGCAACAGTGGAGAAACTAGAGACTTGGCTGTTAAGAGTTCTATTCTTGGTCTGAGACCTTCCTGTCCTTGTTAATAATGAAACTTGAAGCAGATCCAGGCAAGACTGAATGTATGGATAAATCACTGCTGCATTCATAATGTCAAGTATCTGTTGAAGGCAGAGTCCACTTTTAAGACAGTTGAGTTTATCCCCTTCCTCCTCATGCTAGCCTTGCACTACCCACCAAGCGTTGCAGTGCATCATGAAGCAAGATGTATGGTTGGTCATTTTCAGTTCTTGCTGCATTAGTCACAAAGACAGATGCTTCATGCCTTGCCTGGTTTAAAAGGCTGATCAAAGACCACAGAAAGTACCCCTCAGGGATTTGGCTAGACTCAGATGTTGCTGTTGGAATTTTGGTGTTCTTTCTGTAGTAAGAACTTCAGTAGTAGTATTTGCTACTTCTGCTCAGGGATGTTGGCATTGCTTTTCAAAGTATGCTTGCAAGAAGATGGATTAACTTCAAAGACAGCAGAGGTGTGGGTTTGTTCAGACCTCAACCACAATTTCACCATGTGATATTTGTAGGGAGTTCAGGCCAAAAACTGTTAAAGGTGGAAGTGATCCCACCCTGTCCTAATTATAAAGAAACTAGTGACATTAATATGTAGGCCCTTGTCCTTGGAGTCTTCAGATGTCATTTTTGGTTATACTGTTACAGTCCAAGGATGCTGGTAACATGATGGCACTCACTCAGAGCCTGGACCTGGCTTCTGTCGCCTACTTCGGATGACTCTTCTAAGGGAGCAGTTATGTCAGATGAGTGATTGCACTGTACTATGCCATATCCAAAAGTGATGGAGGTTGCTCTCATTGGAAAAAAAAACTATCTTTTGGGGGGGGTGGGGACCACTGGTGGTGGAAAGAGACTGTTTTAGAGCAGAGGTGAAAGAGCCTTGTACTTGCCAGCCCAGTCATTTTCTGGACAAACATCTGAAATCAAAAGAAGCCATGAATATGGCATACTTCTGACTCTCCATCTTCTTGACCAGTCCTGTCTGGGTTTGTAAGCTTACTGTAAGGGTGCAATTTGAGCACAACAGACAGTCCACTTTGGGAGAATGCCCCCGCTAAAAAGAAAAGGAACTAGGCTGTTTCTATAAAAAGAGGGAGGGGTAATCTGGCTTTCTCTGGGAGTATGAGGATGACCTGATCTTTTGGCCACATGTCCTCACCACTGGATTATATGATAAGGGTAGTGAAGCAGTTTTAGTACTGGACTCCAAACCAGGTAACCCTACCTTGGATATAGATTGCCATTTCAAATGGTAAACAGCCACCAGGGCTATAGATGCACAGGTGAAGGCATTGGTTGATCTGTGGGGTTATGATCACCCTTAAACCAGTAGTAGTGTCCCCAGTTCTAGGAGTATTACTTGGTGTTTCAAGTCCACTTCCTAATCTGGGGTGTAGCCAGAATTTTATATTTTGTACTTGAACCTCCTTATGCTGCCCTCCCCACCTTTGTCATTTAAAAAACGTACTCTGCTTTCAAAATTCTGCCACTGTGTACTTAGAAAATAACTTCAGTTTTTGCCAATTATAATCATGTAAAGGCTTAAAAGTGCATTCTTATGCAAACATTATTTGTGTAGCGTGTATATAGTATACACTAATGTACACAGTTCTAAACATTCTGGGATGTTTGATCCATAAAGTTGATTGCTCAAAAATGAACTCGCTCGAGTACACTGAGTATGCCTAGCTGCTTCCTTGTTACTGGGACCTTGATTTTCAACCATTCTCCCCTAGGAGACCAGATGGATGTTGGAAGTTAAAAGGGCTTCACTCTTGTATAATAAAGAAAAAAGTGATCAGTCCTGTCACCCTTTCCTTAGAAGCTTTTAAAGGAGCAATGCCCCCACCCAGTTTACCCATTAGCAAAGTAGGCTGCTGGATAGGTATAGCAAAAAGGGTTACTCTTCTGCACGGACCTATAAAGCTCTAAATAGCTTAGTTCATATATTGAAGTTCTAAGAGCATACATTTAATTTTTGGACAATTGCAGTTCAGAAGAGGGGAAGAGGCATGGGTTGTGTCCCTTTAGCACATGATCAAGACAACTATCCAGCTTGCCAAGCATAACTTTAAATGTAGTTAGTGTGCTGCTGATTTCTGTCTGGAGCATTCAGCACTGTGACTGTGCTCAGTAGACCTGCATGGTTACATACATAGTCTAGTGAAGTGCATTTTAAGGCTGTATTAGTAAATACTGTAGTAGAGGGGTCTTTTTATAAGTTCATAGATACTTAAGGTTATTGATTTTTGAGGATCGTAAGTAGCCTAGCTTTGCATTCCCATGATAGTTTTTAGACTTTATATTTTGCTTCCAAATCCAGAAATGGGTCCGAGAAGGATATGTTGGGACATTTGCATTTTTACCGTAGCTAGGAGGGATTGGGAGCTAAACATGTGGCGAATTTGCTGTTACTAATCCATTCATCCAAATTGTATTTCCATACAGTAAGATAAGTGCTTTGCTTTATTTGGACTGGAGGATGGTTCTGTAGAAGTAGTAGTATCTGATAAAAAAAAAAAAAAAAAAAATGGAGGGGTAGGTTTGTATTTCACGAAAGAGATCCGGGTCACTTGAGTGGGTATTTTTGATGTGTTCTTAAGCAAGTAATTGGCTACGTGCCCTTGTCGGCTATTTTAAGCCTAGCCAGTTTCCCTTTGTGTTTTAAATAACCTATCCCATTTAGTTATTGGCCTTGCCCATCCCATGGTCAATTATAGATTACCCCTTATTAGAATAACTGGGATCATACCGTAGATAATCTGAGGTTAGCCATACTTTGGATATAGCTTTTCAGAGCTTTAATAGTGTAGGGTGTTTCTGGGTTAAATTTGGTTTCCCATCCATAGGTAAAAGTTGTGCTTGAATATGGACAGGGATGAACTTCGTTTTTTATGGATGAGAAGTCTGTTCACAGCAGCGGTATTCTCTGTGAGATGCTGTCTTTCTAATACATGGCTCAGTAGTGCAGCGGTCGTGTCGTCTCCTCACAGCAAGAGGTTGTTCCGGTTAAGTTCTTTGCTGGAGTGCCTTCAGTGTGGAGTCTGCATGTCCTCCCTGTGTCCGTGTGGGTTTCCTCTGGGTGCTCTGGTTTCTTCCCACATTACAAAGACATGCATCTGGAGCATTTCTGCCCAGGCCTCTGCTGAAAATTGGCTTTGTTCCAAGTCTGACTTTCCCAGTAAGTAAATGTTAACTAAAAATATTCTGTTGATGTAGGAGATTTAGATACCTAGAAAGTATTTGATGCCGTTTGACTTGCGGATGTGCAGTTAATCCAACAGTAATAGTTCACCTCCTGACAGTCTGTAGGACAGCGAGTATAGTGATAGGTTTGAGTCGGTCCATGTAGGACGTATTTATGCTTTGTATCCTTAAGGTATCTCTGTAGGTGTTCTAGTTGCATGTATCTGGACAAATGCATGCCAAAGAGTGCATTATGTTAAATGATTGGCCTATTGAGGGCTTAGTGAAGGAGGACAATGACATCCCTAGATGTAGACATAATCCCTTGGTTTATAAGCACTGTAATATAGTTTTTTTTTTTTTTTTTACAATAGACACTGTATATACACAAGGTGTATATTGTACTGTGTGTTATATAGGCAAGTATGGGTCTACTTCGTATTATTGTATTTTCACATACGCTAAAATTACATTCATGCGACTACTACGCTGTAAACTTGTTTCAGTGAACACTCAGATTACCAAAGTTGTACTCCGGGAAATGAACGACTTGGCCACCACGAAAAAAAAAAAAACTAAGCTAATCAAACCACCGCTTGGGAGGGGGGGGGGGTCTGCCCCCCACACATACCCCTCCCCCTCACTAAATATGCCAACTCGGAGATCGCACTACAGGTGGGGTAAGGGCAGGGTTTACCATTGTGGCCAAGTGTTTACTTTCCTGCAGTACAACTTTAATCTGGATGTTCATTAAAATAAGTTTTTGGCAAGGTCGTCCTGTGAATGTGATCTTTGGTCAAGTGAAAATTCGTTAATGTCAAGTAGACCCATATATACACGTGTGTGTATATCTATATTTGTGTGTGCATGTCTGTGTGAATATACATGTGTATGTGTGCATCTGTATGTGTGTGTTTATATAGATATATATATATATATACATATATATAGATTATATATATATAGATATATATATATATATATATATATATATATATATATATATATAGATATATATATATATATATATATATATATATAAATACATATATAATATATAAATACACATATATATATATATATATATATATATATAGTTATATAGATATATATATATATATATATATATATATATATATATATATATATATATATATATATATATATATATATACATATATATATATATATATATATATATATATATATATATATATATATAAATATATAAATACATATATATAAAATATGTGTATATAAATATCTATAATGTATGTATAGGACTACTTGAGATTACCAAAATCCTAGTAGACCGACATTTAAAACGCCAAGCCCACGAAACTGACACCTCACATACCTGACTCACCCAACCCTGACACTACAAAATCCCGACAAACCTCCCTACAGTGTACAGACACGCACACAAAAAATTCCAAATAAAACTATCTACTTCCCCTCACCCACACCCCGCCCACCATCTAAACCAATTTAAACCATTAATGCATAACATATTTTTTAAATAAAAAGTATGTACAAACCTTTACATTTCATGTTTTTGCAAGGGGGGGGGGGCTGCACCCCCCCCAAACCCCATGCTACTTGTAGATAACTCCAAGATCGCACTACAATGCCCGTAAGAGGGGATTTCCTGTCAAGCGTTTGGAAGTCGGCATTCTGAAGTTTCACTCGTGAAATGTCGAGCTTTTCAGCTCTGTGTTTTAAATGTCTGTCTGGTGATTTCGTTTTTTCACAAGTAGACACAGACTAGGCAGAGTATAGTAATGGATTTGCATATGTGTAATAGGTCTGACAGAATATAGTCTGCCTATGAATTTAGAAAACTGGAAGAAAAGAGAAAGTAATGGACAGAGGTGTTATGTCCCCCCAGTCATAATATAAACTGCAGCAGAAAGTACATTGTTGCTAGACACGGTTTGAGAATTGTCATAAAGCAGGGATTAAAGTCTTGTAGTTTTTCTGACCTTGTTTACTTTGGTCAGAGATCTCTGGCCTTTGCATCTCGTTCCATAGACTGTAGAATCTGTGTGGGATTTACCTTTGCCCCCACTAACTTTGTGGTCTAGGACAGGGTTAGAGACATTCTCTGGACCGCTAAGTCAAGGAACACTTGCTGGTGGTCGTCCATCCAAACAAAAGACAAACTCTCGAACTTTGCATTATCCTGCACCCAGTCTTGATATGCAGTCTACTTCTGTATTGGGGAAATTCAAAGGCTTTTGAAGTCCACTCAGAAGGTGGGTATTGCTTTAGAGCTCATTCCCTGCAGTAAGAAGTTGTATTGCAGCAGTGACTCTCTTGATGGCATACTTAACTGTGCCTTTCTTCTCTGCATTCAAGTTCAAAATGATTTATCACTTGCCTTTCTTGTTTTGCTTTGCTTCTCATCACTGTGTGTGCTAATCTGTTTTTGCTTATGGATAGACCATGAAGTGGTATTGCATTTGAGAAAAAAATGTTCTTTGGCCTTCAAAGTTTGAGACATTTTGAAGAATTGTTTTAAGGAATCTTTAAACCTGTAGACCAGCAGAGTATATGCAGAAATGGTGGGGGGCAATGGTGTTAAAATCAGTCCAGGACAAATGTAATTCTTCTTGTCCTGATGTCACAAATAAGTTCAACTTTTGTAGTGTCTTGCTACTTTAAGTTTGAAATACAAGTCTGATTACCCTGTAGAGACTTTCTGAAAGCCACATAACCTGTTTCTTTATAGGATACTAAAACACCAAAAGAAAACTTCCTGAAAGTATACCTGTTTTGAGGTTTACAGTTAAATCCAGAGTTTAGTTTAGAGTTTTGCACCTTTGAGAGCTGAGCATTGCTAAAATAATAATCAGATGTGTATATAAACATGCTTTAATATCTGCTTGTTTAGAATGTTAACATTTAATATAATAAAAATATATTTAGGAAATGGAGTTTGAGATAAAACTGAAGATCACTTGGTAATTAGTTGAGATTCTTTCAATTCCTTTAACATATGGATTGGTATGTGATGCAAATGAGAGCATGCTTATTTCAGGTAGTTTTCAGTACAGGTTTACACTAAACAGTTTCACTTTCCAGACGTCTTTTGGCTAACTACTGAAAGCCACAGCATTTAACCTTGGCTATAGTTTACAAAAACTTGATTTTCCCAGTCAGTTAGTATTATGCCAGAGTTGACCTCCTCCCTGGGTTATTCCCTTTATCACTTTGCTTTTGAGCGTTGAAATAGTACTTTCACTTTTTATTTCCACTTGGTATTCTGCAACATACCATAAAGGTTATGTTCAGATAGTGCACTATTTCAGAAGTAAGCCTGTCAGTCTGAATGACCTACATTTGTCAAATGTAGTTCTCTGGTTGCTGCCTCATGATTTTACATCATGAGACTGTCCTGGTTGGTCCAGTGCTAAAGGTGAAACTCCACTGTTAATTTTTGGAGGCGTTTATAATTTGAAGAGGGATTCATTGTACTGCTGCACTGAATAAACTGGTAAATTCCTTTTTGGCCAGTAAATTTTTGCTTTTATCAGCTCGCTACAAAGTTGAACATATCAAACCTGTAGGTATTTTTTTTTTCCTTTCTTGGATCTTTGAAGTGCTGTTAATTGGCAATTTTCACATCTTGCAAAAGCATCCAAGTAGACTAGAGACGGAACCAAAATTAAAAATGAGTAAAAGGCAAAATTTGTGCCAGATGTAAGAATAGCTTTCATCTAACATTTGAGTTTTGCACTTGGAAGAGTGTGGAAGGGATGATCTGGAACTTGTTTTAAGGACTTCAGATTGGGCACTTCACCTATTTTGTAGTAAGGAAATGCAAACAGATCAAAAAACGTTTG
Source organism: Protopterus annectens (assembly GCF_019279795.1). Classification (NCBI taxonomy): domain Eukaryota; kingdom Metazoa; phylum Chordata; order Ceratodontiformes; family Protopteridae; genus Protopterus; species Protopterus annectens. The sequence continues at coordinate 730,494,024 of NC_056743.1, forward strand.
TAGTTTTAAAGAAAACACAGATGCGATTTAGTCCAGTCAAAGAAATGCCGATTCAAAGCACTGTCACTTCAAATGGAGGAGAGAGGAATTCTTGGATGTCATAAGGACATAAATTCCATTCTGGGAACGGTAATGGCTGAAATACAAGTCCAGTTGCTGTAGCATACATTTTCCCTGATGCCCATTTTTCAAAGCAAGTAATGTTTAGGTTGATTGTGATGTCAAGGGATTCAGCTTCCATACCCCATTAAGTAGCTCCTGCTTTTCCCAGTTGTCTGGGTTTATGTATACTAACCGTTATGGGTTTTATGTTGTTTAAACTTGTAAGCCTTAGATGTAGGACCAAAGTGCATTGAGTACTTAAAGCTGTTAAGCCTACCTTTTAGCCTGTTGTGTTTTTTGGATCATTTCTCTGCAAGGCCACCATTTAGTTTAGCTTGCTTCTGTAGCTGGTAAATCCGTGTTGCAACAAATGGTAAATTATTTCTAATTTCGTTCTATTAATATAAACAAGGAACTAGGCAGGAACTAAAATGCATCTCTACTTTACTTTCCTCTCAATTGGACAGATAACATTTCCTTTAATACAGTGTAACCTGAATTTTGTAGTGTTGCCCTTGAAGGAATCCTTTTTATCCAAACTGCACATTGTGGATGCAAGACTCTTCACTTAAAAATAGGCACAATACTTTTTTTCAAGAATGAGATTCTGCCCAGCCTAAATGTCAAGTCATTTTAAATTAAAAACAGTTATGTAAGCAAGCAGTAAATTTTCCAAGGCTAATTTAATGTTAAAATTGTATCCACCTGCTTGGCATTTCACCTTTAAGAGACTGTCCTACATCTAGTAAATCAAAACTTTTTTCTTGCATATTTAACTGTTTAATCTGTTTTTATTTGTAGTGTGGCAAACTAAGTTCTGAATACAATACTTTTTTCAAGAATGAGATTCTGCCCAGCCTAAATGTCAAGTCATTTTAAATTAAAAACAGTTATGTGTAAATTTTCCAAGGCTAATTTAATGTTAATGGCATTTCACCTTTAAGAGACTGTCCTACATCTAGTAAATCAAAACTTTTTTCTTGCATATTTAACTGTTTAATCTGTTTTTATTTGTAGTGTGGCAAACTAAGTTCTGAATACAATTGCGCAGTGACTACTTTGAATCTGGATCATATTCTCTTGGCGATTTACCTGTGCAGAGTATGATTTCTTGACAACTGTTTGCTCAAAAGAGAATCCTTAGCTCTTGCTCCAAGGTCTGACCACATTTTCATTTTGAGTGCTAAGTTTTACTTTCAATTTATGCTCCTTTTTGGTTGACCGGCTATAAAGTCTCATGTTCTTGCTGGGTGGCTTGACTGAGATTTGTCAGTAGCTCCCAGTTTACAGTAATCCGCAGATTGTTGGCCAAATCTTAGTTTTTAATCTGGAAGTCAGAAAAGCAAATGCTTAAGTCTCACCACTTAGCCCTGTGGAACACTGCTGCCTACCTCCATGCTCTGACCTCTGCCCTTCCGTTTTGTCACCTGTGTCCTGTCCAAGCCATGTAATGGTCTAATTATAATGCATTAACTTAATTGTCGGATCAGATGCCTTGGCTAAATAGAGGTAAACCTTGTCGACAGTGTGACTACTGTCAACTTGTTACTCTGAAGAAGTTAACCGTATTAAACAGGGCTTACACTTTATAGAAAATTTGAAGTTCTTGATGCCCGTGTTAAATTGTGATACATTACATGGCATTGCAAATGAGACTCAAACTGAGGATTCTGTAAATCCCAGAGTCTGTAGTGGGACCATACTTATTTAGTGGCAATACTGGTGCTGTGCCCCATATTTTCAGAACAAAGCCTGTTTATGTTCGTGTTTCACTGTTGCAATCATTACATTTGGGTGATCCTGCTGGCAGGTTGCCCTCAGTCTGCCTGAATTCCAAAGTCTTGGGTCCTGCATCGGTTGCTTTCGCCCCTTCCCTGACGTCAGGGGTATAAAAGATGCAGCCTATGCCATTTTCTACAGTCTTTCTTGCTGCGCGGTGCCCGAAGCAGAAGCAGTTCGCAAGTGCCGGTCGGCCGACTCCTGAGATTTTTGTGCTAGTTTCAGATCCAAAGTCTTCATTAAACGCTAAGTACCCCATTGGGGAAACTCTTCTTGCTCCAGACCGATGTCAGAAAAAGTTAATAATTGTATTTCTTGTGGGAAGCAAATACCTCGTAAGGGCTTTCATTCTTACTGTATTCCTTGCCTAGGCCCTGACCATGACGTTTCTAGTCTGTTTTGTGCTAGATTTAACCAACGCACTGTTAAGCGTCGGTACGATTTTGCACTAAGCTACTTTGGGCGCAGATTTAATTATACAATGTCTGATAGCCATCCGACTACCGGAATTCACAAAAAGCGCAAAGAAAGACAGGCAACCGAGGTCCAGGCATCTGCTTCTGAGGGTGTATTTGGACCTAAACAATTATACATTAAACCGACTTCAGCTTCAAAGGCAAAGACTAAAGCACCTTTAAAAGCAAAGAAACAAGTTCACCAGCCACATGGACAGGCCTCCATGTCCAAAAAACAGATGCTCAAAATGGCCGAAGACTTACCTTGATCAGGGGTTCCCATCCCCCTCCTGATAAGAGGCTTAGGCAAGAGAGACAGACTGACTCTCTAGGTTTCCATTTCCTCTGATTCTTCTGATCAGGAATGTTCTCTTCCCCCCCATGAGGATTCTGATGCTGAAGAATCTATTCCTTCAGCTTCTCCTCCCGAGGACTATTCCTTTGGGGAAACCTTGCATACCATGAGGGAGCATTTCCATTGGGAGAGCCAAGATTTTTCAGAATCTAAGAGGCTCAAGGACTCCTACTGCCTCAACACAGACCTGTAGCTATTCCACCTGTTAGATATTGTAGATGTGTTTTCAAAGTCTAGTCTGACCCCTGACTCCTTACCTCCAGCTTCTGTTAAGCCTGACAGATACTACAGGGTTCCTGACTCTCATAAATTCCTTTTCAAAAACCCTGCTGCAGACTCAGAAACTATTTCTCAGGGTCCCAAAGGGTTTAAGGCTTCCACTGCAAAAAAACCCTACTCTGACAGATTCTAGGGCATTGGATAGATGGGGGGAAAAGATTTACACATCTGCTACCTTAGCTATAAGGGCTTTAAACTGCCAATTTCATATGCTCAAATATCAGCAATATGTCATGACACTGCTTAAACAGAAAATGTTGGTAAATTCTGAATGTGCAGATAAATGCAGGATTTATTGCATGCAGCTGAACAAGTTGGAAAGCATACTTTGCAATGTGGTTTTGATTATCTGGAGGCCTCCTGCAGGGCCGCTGTTAAGGGTTCTGTAATTAGGAGGCACGCTTTAAGGGAACAAAATCTGCCTGATCATGTCAAAGCTAAATTAGATGCACCGTTACAGCATGATACCTTGTTTGGTGTTAAGGCAGAAGAGATGTTAGAAAATGGAGGACAAAGCTAAATCTATGCAAACTGTCAAAGATTTTTTACAAGTACAGCCACCTAGGTTTAGCAGACACTGGCCTGCAAAGAATTGGGCCTTTCCAGTGTCAGACAGACCTCAAAGGGGCAGATCCCAGCCGCAAGGTTCATACAGGTCTAAGCAATGGGGTGCTTCTACCTCCAAAAGTGGAGGACAAATCACAACCATACAGGAAGCAGTGCCAATGACTTCCTCTTGCCAGCACCAAGCACTTATGTACTGGCAGCACCCTTAGGGGGGAGAATTAGCACTTTTTTCTCAAAATTGGCACATTATAACCCAGGACAAATGGGTTCTAAAGAGTGTCACAAGGCTACAAGTTTCACTTCCATACCCTGCCAAGGGTACACGGTTGGCCAGACCTGCCAAAAAAATCAATGAGCAGAGGCTCAAAAACAAGTCTCATCCCTCATCGACATGGAGGCTATTTAAGTGCCACAGCAAGAGCAGGGATATGGATTTTACTCAAGACTGTTCTTGGTACTCAGGACAAAACGTGGAGACCAATACTGGACCTATCTATTCTAAACACTTTCCTGGATATACCAAAGTACAAGATGTTGACCTTACAGCAGCTTCTGCCCATGCTGGGCAGAAAGGCTTGACTGGTCACTTAAGACCAAAAAGAGGCATACCTGCATGTCCCAGTGAAACAATCATGCAGAAGATACGTCATATTCAAGGCTGGTTCAAAGCATTACCAATTCTCTGCACTGCCCTTTGGCTTATCTGCTGCGCCCAGGGTCTTCACAAAGTGTCTGGCACCAGTAATTGCTTTCTGCATACAAAGAGGAATACAAATATATCCTTACTTGGACAATTGTCTCATTCAAGCAGAGAACAAGGACATCCTACTACAGCATCTGGCGTTTGTGAAAAGACTTAACATGCCTAGGGTACACAGTCAACGAAAAGAAATCAAAACTAGTACCCTCTCAGAGATAATAATCCTGGGTGCAAGCTTAAATACAACTGCCCAGATGGCTTATCTCACGCCAGACAAACAAAGGCAACTGACTACCTATTTCAAGGAAATGGCAACAAAGGCCCAGTTATCTGCAAGAAAAATTCTGCAGGCTTTGGGCTTCATGGCATCCTGCATCCTACTAATTCCATATGCAAGACTGCATATGAGGAAACTTCAGTGGTACCTAAAAAGTGTCTGGACACATTGCCACAGTCTGGAAACAATGATTATTCTCATTCCCTGCCTGCAACAGGAGTTTCGATGGTGGGCAAAGGCTTGTTACCAAAACAAGGGACAGCTATTCTCACTTCCCCCAGCCAGGCAGAACCTAACAACGGATGCATCAGATTATGCCTGGGGGGCCCACATGGTAGGAAGAGGCATTCAGGGCACCTGGTCCTCGAATCAAATGCATCTACATATCAATCAGATGCTAGCTGTTCAAAATGCCCTGACAGCCTTCAAGGACCTAATTCCATCCGGGACAACTACTGATGGACAATACCACGGTCCTGTGGTACATAAGCGGGGGGGGGCATGCATTCTTACCCCTTTTGCAGACTAGCCATGACTTTATGGGACACAGCATTGACTTACCAAGTTCGTCTGCAGGCACATCAATTAAAATTAATTCTTCTGCCATTTCGGCTCATTACAATACAGAGCCACCACACTTTTTTTTTTCTCATCCTTTATTAAGGCAGTACCTCAGAGGAGCCAAAAATGTAAGGCCTCCAAGGAGACTGCCAATGCCTGCATGGGACCTCAACTATGTAATGGAAAAACTCACCCTACCTCCTTTTGAGCCAGCTGCTACTGCGGATATAAAGTTCTTATCTTGGAAAACAGCTCTGCTCCTAGCAATAACTTCTGCAAGACAAGTGTTAGAGCTACAGGCTCTTATGGCTGTGGAACCTTTTATCATTTTTTATCCAGTGTGTCTCTGTGGACAAACCCTACATTTATGCCTAAGGTGGTATCCAGTGTAGCCCTTAAACTATTAATTTGCTAACTTTTTATCCAAATCCACAGAACAAGGGTGAGAGAATTCTGCATTCTTTGGACGTACACAGACAACTTAGATTCTATTTGGACAAAACTAAAGTTTTCAGAAAGACGGAACAATTACTAGTGGCATATGCTGCAGGATCACAAGGAAAGGCCATTTCCAAGCAGACTTATTTCCAAGTGGATAGGTCACTGCATTCGTTTCTGCTACTCAGCATGGCAAGCCAGTGCCTAAGGACATTAGGCCACATTCATCCAGTGCGGCAGCCACTTCGGCAGCCTTTCTCGGGGAAGTACCAACCAAAGACATTTTAGAGGCTGTTACTTTGGAGTTCAGTGCACACCTTTACAAAGCATTACAATGTGCCACTTTACTCTAAATCCAGAGCAGGCTTTGCCACTGCAGTTGTGCAGGGCCTCATAGCTGCTCCTAATATTGTTTAGCTCCAGCCCCCCCAACCATAGCTTTGGGACTCTACTCAAATGTAATGACTGCAACAGTGAAACACGAAGAACATAGTACAGTTGTGTACACTTACCGTAAATGTAATGTTAGAGTGTATTCACTGTTGCAGTCCAGTTACCCACCCGCCATCCCCCTTACTTCTGCTGGAACTTATCTTTACTTCTCTGATCTATACAACCTATGTGGTGTATTTGCTTGTAGATGAAGGTAAAGTTTAATGTGGTGAATGCATGTTAAAACTGAAGATAATTGCATCTGCTGCATCTTTTATACCCCTGACGTCAGGGAAGGGGCGACAGCAACCAACGCAGGACCCAAGACTTTGGAATTCAGGCCGACTGAGAGCAACCTGCCAGCAGGAGTACCCAAATGTAATGACTGCAACGGTGAATACACTCTTAACATCTACATTTATGTTAAGTGTACACAACTGTACTTTCCACTTAGACTAGGTGGCTCAAGGAGTGATTCTGCCAAGGCATATCTAACTGCTTTTCAAACAGCCCACAATATTATCCAGTCCCATGGAGGAGGTGGTTTTGGTCTTGCACAGTACTTTTGGTCTTGCACAGTACTTATTGCTTTCTTTTTTAGTTTTGTTTTGTGGTGGTGGAGATCCAGCTTTGATGGGCTTTTGACAAGTGGTCTCAGGAGTAAAATTAGCACTGAATTTGCAAGTATATTAGCAGTAGCCATAAAGATTGAGTAGGTTTTGCCTCTTTACATCATTTTGTGCACCACTGAGTTGTCCTAACTTGGCTGAACAAGTATTTGTAGATGTTTGTGTTTCGCTGTTGCTGTCCTGACTTTAGGGATTTCCTGTCATGTAAGCCCTCGGCTGGCCCAACTACCTGAGAACTCTTTCCATCTCCCAGGCTGGTAGATGCCCTGTCTGACGTCCATGTGCTTGAGTATAAAGGGAACCAGCCTGCATCATGATTTCAGTTTTTTCTTGCTGTTGGAACCCAAAGCAGTGTTCAAGTGCATTGGTTTGCACCAGAGAGAAGTCGTTGAATATAAATACTCCGTTAAACTCCTTTTCCTTTAACTCATGTCAGATAAAGTAAATGTCTGCTGTGGTAGGCAAATCCCACACAGACTTTCACTGTCACCTGTTTATGCCCGGACCACGATGCCCCTAGTTGCCTTTTTTTGTGCTAGTTTTAACACTAGGACTATTTTTGTGAAATTCCTGAGTCAGTCTTCACTTGCATCCAGTCATTATGAAACTGAGCTACCTAGGCGCAAAAGAAATGAAAGCTTAGGTTTTCGGATGAATAAATATTTATTTATTTATTTATTTATTTATTTATTTTTTAAAAAAAACTTATTAACGTTGTTTGATGTATATGGAATAAATAAATAAATATGCATAGTTATACATCTACATTCATGCACATATTGGACTATTACATTTTAGAAAATTTTAAAAGATTTTTTAACTAAACCAGTTTTGATAATTAGAGACACGTATCCAGAAGTTGTGAATTAGTAAGTGAAACGGACACTTTGTAACGCACAATATAACTTAATACATGGTATCTAAATCGGCCAGATATTATACAATACAATATCACACAATATAACATAATATAATAAATACAATATGTACATAATTATTTAGATTTATTTATATAGATTTATTTGTACATATATATACATTCATTTATTTATTAATAAATAGTTCGAACATTAATATTAATAACATAATAATTTCATTGTGAGTAATTTCATCAAATCAAATTCAACTTATATTTTATATTGGTTATAATTCATACTTTAAAATTTAACATGAAGAAAAAGACAGGTCAGTAATGAGACTCAACATATATATATACATGTACATTTAGTGACATATATATATATACACAAACAATAAAAAATAAAGATGATATTATAATGTAGTATATAACAAAACAGGTGAGTAATGAGTCTCACTGTTATTAAATCACCCAGCACATAGTCACTTTAAGGATCTTTAAGGCAGCTATTTTAAATTTTAAATGGTATTTAATTAATTAACACATTAACTGGGTGAAGTAGATATATTAGTTGAGCGTAGTTAGGGGCGGTTTGTACTTCTGATGAAGTTGGGACAGGGGTCCCGACGAAAAATGTATGTTTAAACAAGCGCATTTAAAGTTTTAACAATAAAAAAGACTTGGTTTTTAAACATCGAGTAAAGACAGTTCTGTGTTTACTGAGGCGTGCTACTAGTACGTGGAAGCAGTGGTGATTGGTGCCGGAGTAAGAGCGGTGAGAGTTCTTTTTGTGGTGAAGTCGTTTATTTTCCTCAGTTACGTAAATACAGATGCCCTAGGGGCAGAGGTCAGCCACAAGGCTCTTACAAGCCTCGACAACGGGGAACCACAGCTCAGAAAGGAGGAGAAGACTGGTCTCAAACCTTCAGAAGACAATCACAATGACTTACCCCTCAGACTGCCAAACAAATCCCTCTTGGCTGCTCCCTTGGGAGAAAAACTTGCACTTTTTGCAGACAATTGGCACATCACAAAAGACAAATGGGTCCTAAATATTGTATCTCAAAGATACAGGTTCCACTTCCACACTTTACTGAAGATAACAGGAATGCCAAACCTGCCACCAAATCAATGGGCAGAGGCTCAAAGACAAATTACAGCACTCATGGGCATGAGAGCCATTCAACAGGTTCCTACACAGGAGCAAGGACAAGGATTCTACTCGAGACTTTTTCTGGTTCCCCAAAAGGACAAAGCCTGGAGACCCATTCTGGACCTCTCAATCCTAAACACATACCTAGAAGTACCCAAATTCAAGATGGCTCACACTACAGCAACTTCTTCCCATGCTAGGCAAGAAGGCTTGGCTAGCAACGTTGGACCTCAAGGAGGCATACCTGCATGTCCCTATCAGACAAAATTGCAGAAGATACCTCAGATTTATAGCAGGTTCAACTCATTACCAATTCTCTGCACTGCCCTTTGGCTTATCTACTAAATGCCTGGCACCAGTAATTGCATACTGCAGACAGAGGAATTCAAATATATCCTTACCTGGACGACTGCCTTATTCAAGCAGACAGCAAGGACACTCTCTTAAAACATATGGCGTTTGTAAAAAAAAAAAAAAAAAAGTTGCCTAGGGTACACAGTAAACGAAAAGAAGTCAAAACTAATACCCTCACAAGACATAATATTCCTGGGTGCCAGCTTAAATACAGTGGCCCAGATGACTTATTTCACGCCAGACAAAGGACAATTGACTCAATACTTCAAAATTATGGCAACAAAGACCCAACTCCCTGCCAGAAAAATTCTGCAGGCCTTGGGATTCATGGCATCTTGCATACTACTAATACCATATGGCAAACTGCATATGAGGAAATTACAATGGTACCTGAAAAGCGTATGGACTCAACACAGCCACAGCTTGGAAACAATACCACTCATTCCCTGCCTTCAACAGGAATTTCTATGGTGGGCTCAGGCATGTCACCTCAACAAGGGTCAGCCTTTCACCTTACCCACAGCCAGGCAATCAATTACAACAGATGCATCGGATTACGCCTGGGGAGCACACATGGCAGGACAAATGTATTCAGGGCAAATGGTCTGCAGATCAAATGCATCTCCACATCAATCAAAAAGAGATGCTAGCTGTACAAAATGCCCTAACACCTTTCAAGGACCTACTACATCCAGGACAACTACTAATAAAGACGGACAACACCACAGTGATGTGGTAAATAAACAAGGGGGCACACATTCCTACCCCTTATGCAGACAAGCAATAACCTTGTGGAACACAGCATTGACATACCAAGTTAAACTACAAGCACAATTCCTGCCAGGAAAAGAAAATACATTGGCAGACGAACTAAGCAGAAATGTCATGGATCCTCACGAGTGGAAACTAGAGCCACAGGTGTTCGCAATGATAACTCAAAAATGGGGGAGCCCAGACATAGATCTGTTTGCCTCCCCCCAAAACTACCAACTACGAAAATTTTGCACAAGGACATACCACACACAAGCTTGGAAAGTGGGCGCCCTCTCATTCAGCTGGAAAACATTGACAGTGTATGCCTTTCCGCCACTACCCCTTCTGTGGCAAAGGTGCTCCTGAAAACCAGATTAGAGAAACCACAAATGATTCTCATTGCCCCAGACTGGCCACGCCAGCACTGGTGTCCAATATTAAGGAACATGGCTCAAGGACCTCCATGGATTTTACCTCAAATACCTCACCTGCTGACTCTGCAAAACATTCAGATTCTACACAGCCAGCTGAAGACTTTAAATCTGGCTGCATAGCAAATTACCTAAACAATCAGTCAACACCTCTCTCTAAAGCTGTTATGGATGTCATTCTGGAAGCCAGGAGGCCCAGCACCAGGAAAACCTACTCAGACAAATGGAAAAGATTTTGCGCCTGGAACCAGGCTAAAGGCCAGAATCCTCTAGTCCCAAATATTCCTCATTCTGCAATATTTAACTGAGATGTTGCACAAAGGCCTTTCTTTTTCATCCATTAAGATCCACGCTTCAGCTATGTCAGCTCATTACAACACAGATCCTCCTATATTTTCACATCCATTACTAAGATAGTACCTCAGGGGGGCTAAGAACATAAGACCGCCCCAGAGAGCACCAACTTGGGACCTCAATTTTGTTTTGGAAAAGCTAACACTGCCACCTTTCGAACCAGCTTATTCAGCTGATTTGCAATTTTTATCCTGGAAAACTGCCCTGCTGCTAGCAATAACTTCAGCACGCAGAGTCTCAGAGCTGCAGGCCCTAATGGCAGGGGAGCCTTTCATCATTTTTCATCAAGACAGTCTCTTTACGAACTAATCCTTCCTTTATGCCAAAGGTGGTATCCAGTGTGGCTCTAAACCAAACCATTCATTTACCCACCTTCTATCCAAACCCCCAGAATAAAGGGGAAAGGCTCCTACACTCCTTGGACATTCACAGGCAATTACGTTTCTGCTTGGATAAAACTAAGGTTTTCAGAAAATCTGACCAGCTCTTTGTATCCTATGCTGCAGGATCACAAGGAAAGGCCATCTCCAAACGGACCATTTCAAAATGGATAGGACATTGTATCCGTTTTTGCTACACCCACCATGGGAAAACCTGTACCTGGTAACATTAGACCCTATTCCACCAGGGCTACAGCAGCATCAGCAGCCTTCCTCAGAGGGGTACCAACCAAGGATATTCTAGAGGATGCAACTTGGAGTTCAGTGCACACCTTCACCAAGCACTACCACCTTCCTTTATACTCAAAAACTAGAGCTGGCTTTGCCACTGCAGTTCTGCAGGGCCTCCTAGCTTCTCCATACCCTGTTTAGTACCAACCACCCAGCCTTCACTTTGGGATTCAACCCAGTGTGATGACTGCAGCAGTGTAACACGATGAACATAGCACAGTTTTGTACCTACCGTAAATGTAGATGTTAGTGTTCACACTGCTGCAGTCCAGGTTACCCTCCCACCATCCCCTCTTCTTACCTGGGTTTTATCTATTTCTCCCTTTTTATACAATTTATATGATGCATTTCTGTATGTTGTATTTGCCAACAGCTGTAGCTATTGTTTCCTACTCATGTATTTTACTTAGGATTGTGTATTACTCTCCTATTGGGGGCACCTGACATCTGGGGCAAGAAAAACTGAAGAAAATGGCGTCTGCTGCCTCTTATATACCCCTGTCGCACTGATGTCAGGGAAGAAGCGACCGCAACCGACGCCTGACCAAGACTTTGGAACTCAGGCCGACTGCGGGACCGCCTGACGGCAGGATAACCCAAGTGTGATGACTGCAGCAGTGTGAACACTCTAACATCTACATTTATTGTAGTTACAAAACTGTACTTTCCCTCTTCTGTTTCATCTAGCCAAAGGCAGTCACCATAAGTTACCTCACCGAATGGACTTGCACAGGACAAGGGAACACTCCTACAACCCATCTGTCCACTCTGAACCTTACACTGTGGGTGATAGGGTGCTGATTTCCTTCAGAAAACTATAGTCAGAGGACGTGATCCAGGTTCTGCAGGAGGCCAGAAAACCAAATACTAGAAAATCCTACCTGTCAAAATGGAAGAGATTCTCATTGCGGTGTCGTAACAGGTAACCTGCAACTACTGTGAGTAGAGCCTCCAGTGGATGTTCATCGTGCATACAGCTGCAGTAATCACAGATGGGTTTTCTGCCGTCAGGCGGTCCCTCGGTCGGCCGAATTCCAAAGTCTTGGTCCGGCGTCGGTTGTCGTCGCTTTCTCTTCCTCGTCAGTGAGGCCAGAGTATATAAGACACAGCCGACGCCATGTTCTTCAGTCTTTTTTGCCGCGCGGTGCCCGAAGCAGAAGCAGTTCGCAAGTGCCGGTCGGCCAGCTCCTGAATTATGGAAATTTTGGAAACCGAAGTCTTCACTAAAGCTAAGTACCCCGTCTTGCCTCAGACCGATGTCAGAAAATGTTAATTGTATTTCTTGTGGAAAGCAAATAGCGCATAAGGATTTCCATTCCCTTTGCATACCTTTAGGCCCAGACCACAACATCTCGGGCTGTCGCTTTTGCGCTACCTTCAATAAACGCACTAAGCGTCTGGCGGAGTTCGCCCAACATTATTTTGGTAAAGCTTTTGATTATAAAATGTAGTCTGACACTCCGACTACAGTTTTGTCCAAAAACGCAAGGACAAGACTGACACGCGAGGCCCGTGGTCCCCACCGACACAACGCCAAAACAGGCTACACATGGTCCGGTTCTCAGCGAGCCGCCTTTGCAGTCCCTGACTACCGACGACACTCCTTTGGCGGTGTCCTCTGTACCCGAGACCGCTAGGACCTCGGCCCTTTCCCAGACTACAACCACAAAAGCCTTTGCTAATGTTGAGCCTACTAATGTGGGCAGGTCCACCTCCACCCATGGTGTCTTTAGACCCTCATCTTCTTTTTCTATTAAGGCCTTTACTAAATCCAAAGCAGCCAGGCATCCCAAGAGGCCTGTTGCACAGGGCCCATCTCCAGATCCCATGCCTAAGAAACAGATGCTTAAAATGGCTGAGGATTTAATTACTGTTATCAGGGGTTCTCAACCCCCTCCAGACAAGAGACCCAGAGTGGAGGAAGATTCTCCCTCTTCTGATCAGGGATCTATTTTATCAGAACATTCTGATGTAGAGGAACACTCTTACTCCCCTTTTGAGGATTCGGATGCAGAGCAGTCCATCCCTTCTGTATACCCTCCTGAGGATTTTTCCTTTGGGGAAACCTTGCACACCTTGAGGGAACACTTCCATTGGGAAGGCCAAGACTTTTCTGATTCCAAGAAAAGACTTGGGGAATTTCTTTTGTTACCTCAACACAGACCTCTGGCGATACCCCCTGTTTTGGACCTACTTGATGATGTTTATTCGGAGGCTTGCCTTAACCCGGATTCTCTGCCTCCTGCACCAGTCAAACCTGATAGGTATTACAGAGTACCTAACTCATCAATTTCTCTTCAAAAGCCATAATGCTGACCCTGAAACCATTTCACAAGGCCCCAAGGGATTGAAGGCCTCCACTGCCAAGAATCCACTTCCTGCAGAAAGAGTCAAGATCTTTAGAAAGGTGGGGACAAAAGGTATATACCTCTGCCACCCTAGCCATGAGGGCCTTAAATTGTCAGTTTCATATGTTTAAATATCAACAGTTCCTGTTATCACAATTAAAGAATAAAATGTCTCAACCTGAACAACCAGATTTGAAGGAGTTACAGGATATGATGCATAGTGCAGAGCAAGTGGGTAAACACACCTTACAATGTGGCTATGATGCCCTAGAGGCCTCAAGTAGAGCGGCTGCTACAGGATCAGTCATTCGCAGACATGCCTGGCTTAGAGAACAAAACTTGCCTGATCATGTGAAAGCTAAACTTCTAGATGCTCCTTTACAAAAGGATGTGCTGTTTGGTACTAATGCTGAGGAGATGCTACGAATAATGGAAGAAAAAGCCAAATCTATGCAAACTGTCAAAGCTTTTTTACAGGTCCAACCACCACGTTTTAGCAGAAATTGTCCTTCAAAAAACTGGTCCTTTCCAGCCACTGACAAGCCCCAAAGAGGTAGATAGATGCACAAGGGGCAGAGGGCAATCACAAGGATCATATAGAGGCAGACCATGGCAAACTCCAGCACCAAGAGGTGGCGAAGACAGTGCACAACAATACAGGAAGCAAACCCAGTGACTCCCTCATTTCCATGCCAAGCATGTCTCAGCTGGCAGCACCTTTGGGAGGAAAGCTAGCATTATTTGCAGGCAATTGGCATATTGTCACAACAGACAAATGGATCTTGGACATTATAAACAGAGGCTACAAATTTCAATTTCACACTCTTCCAAAAATGAGGCATGCCAAACCTGCCATAAAATCAAAGGGCAGAGGCACAACTACAAATTTCAAAGCTCATAAGCATGAGAGCTATTCAAGAGGTACCTACTCACGAACAAGGTCAAGGTTTTTATTCGACTTTTTCTGGTACCAAGGAAAGGAACCGACTGGAGACCCATTTTGGATTTATCCATCCTAAACACATTTCTACTCGTACCAAAATTCAAGATGCTCACATTACAGCAGCTTCTTCCCATGCTGGGCAAGGAGTTTTGGCTGGTAACATTGGACCTCAAGGAGGCATACCTGCATGTCCCAATCAGACAAAGCTGCAGAAGATACCTCAGATTTCTTGCAGGTTCAATCCACTATCAATTCTCTGCATTGCCCTTTGTGAATAAGTGCCTGGCATCAGTGATTGCCTACTGCAGACTTCAAGGGATACAAATTTACCCTTATTTGGACGACTGCCTGATCCAAGCGGACAGCAAGCACATACTTTTGGAACATCTGGCATATGTGACACGGTTACTGCATTCTCTGGGATACACAATCAAAGAGAAATCAAGGCTAACACCATCTCAGAATATAACTTTCCTGGGTGCCAACTTGGACACAAACACCCAGATGGCCTACCTTACGCCAGAAAAACAGGGGCAACTATCTCAGTACTTCAAAATACTAGCAAAAAGTACCAGGCTTACTGCAAGGAAAATCCTGCAGGCTCTGGGATTCATGGCATCTTGCATTCTTTTAATCCCATGTGCAAAGCTGCATATGAGGAAACTTCAATGGTACCTAAAAAACCTATGGTCTCAACAGTCACAGTTTGTAAACAATAATACCAATAATCCCATGTTTGCAAAAGGAATTTCTATGGTGGGCCCAAGCATGTCAAGCAAACACAGACCTCCCATTCTGCAAGCCTCAAGCAAAGCAAGTTATCACAACAGACGCCTCAGATTACGCCTGGGGGGCGCCCATGACGGACAGGTGCATTCAGGGCAAATGGTCCCAAAAGGAAAAGCACCTTCACCTCAATCAAAAATAAATGCTAGTAGTAATAAATGCAATTACAGCTTTCAAGGACTTCCTGCATCCAGGACAATTACTGATAAGAACAGACAACACCACAGTAATGTGGTACATAAACAAACAAGGAGGAACACATTCATACCCCTTGTGCAGACTAGCCATGACTCTTTGGAACTTGGCTCTGGAATGGCAAATCGAACTTCAAGCACAGTACCTGCCAGGATTGGAAAACACGCTGGCAGACAATTTAAGCAGAAATATGACAGATCCACATGAATGGAAGTTACATCCTCAGGTGTTTACAGAAATAATCCAAGCGTGAGGGAGGCCAGACATAGATCCTTTTGCCTCCCACAGGAATCATCAATTGGAAAAGTTTTGTTCAAGGACCTTTCATCCAAAGGCCTGGAGAGTGGACGCCCTTTCATTCAGTTGGACAGCATGGACAGTTTGCGCATTCCCACCTCTGCCTCTTCTGCCCACTGTGCTTTTGAAAGCAAGAGCAGACAGACCGAAGATGATACTGATTGCTCCGGATTGGCCAAGGCAACACTGGTACCCACTCCTGAGGAGCCTAACACATACTCCTCCCTGGTCCCTGCCTCTAATGCCTCTTCTGCTGACTCAGCACAGCTACAAAACTCTTCAGTCAGCTGAAAACACTCAATCTCGCTGCATGGAAAATTCCTTAACACCACAACAGACCCTACTCTCCAAGGAGAGGTGCAGGATGTCATTTTGGAGGCCAGAAGGCCATCTACTAGAAAAGCTTACTCCGCAAAATGGAAGCGGTTTTGCTCTTGGAATGAGAAAAAAGGCCAGGACCCTAGAAAACTGAACTTGCCTCAGGTATTACAGTATCTAGCTGAGCTGCTGAACAGTGGACTTTCATTTTCTTCCATAAAAATCCATGCCTCAGCCATTTCTGCAGAATTCAACACTGATCCTACTTTTTCTCACCCACTCTTACGACCGTTCCTCAGAGGGGCTAAGAATATAAGACCACCAAGGAAACAACCAATACCAGCATGGGATCTTAATTACATACTAGAAAAATTAACATTGCCTCCTTTTGAACCAGCTGCCTCAACAGATTTGCAATATTTGTCCTGGAAAGCTGCCTTTCTTCTGGCTATCACTTCAGCTCGTAGAGTTTCGGAACTACAGGCCCTCATGGCGGTGCAGCCCTTTCTCATTTTCCATCAGGACAGGGTTTCCCTTCGTACCAACCCATCATTTATGCCTAAAGTGGTATCCAGGGTAGCTTTAAATCAAGCCATACACCTTCCTACCTTTTACTCCAATCCTCAAAACAAAGGGGAAAGGCTGCTACATTCTTTAGACATCCATAGGCAGCTACGTTACTATTTGGACAGTACAAAGTCCTTCAGGAAATCAGAACAACTTTGTGTCCTATGCTGTAGGGGCTCAAGGGAAGCCAGTTTCCAAGCAGACTATTTCAAAGTGGATAGGCCACTGCTTACGGTTTTGTTATTCCTATCATGGGAAATCTGTTCCTACAGGTATCAAATCACACTTCACCAGGGCCACAGCTACCTCTACAGCCTTCCTCAGAGGAATTCCTACCAAAGATATTTTGGAGGCAGCCACTTGGAGTTCTGTACATACCTTCACAAAACACTACCACCTGCCTTTATATTCCAGAACAAGAGCAGACTTTGCCACTGCTGTTTTGCAGGGCATTCTGGCTCAACCCAGTTCCTCCTAGTACCTGCCACCCTGTGCGTAGCTTTGGGACTCTACCCATCTGTGATTACTGCAGCTGTATGCACGATGAACATAGTACAGTTTTGTACCTACCATAAATGTAGATGTTCAAGTGCTAATACAGCTGCAGTACAGGTTTCCCTCCCTCCTTCCCCACTGGGTAAAGGCATGGGGCCTAACAACCTCTTCATACAACCTGACTGGGTTATCCTTCTATGGTTTATTTGCTTGCAACTACTGATTTTGGATTATATTGCAACGCCTGTATATACATATAAGCATAATTTATGTATTGCCTTCCTTCTGGGGGCACCTGACATCTGGGGCAAGAAAGACTGAAGAACATGGTGTCGGCTGTGTCTTATATACTCTGGCCTCACTGACGTCAGAAGAGAAAGCGACGACAACCGACGCCGGACCAAGACTTTGGAATTCGGCCGACCGAGGGACCGCCTGACGGCAGAAAACCCATCTGTGATTACTGCAGCTGTATTAGCACTCTAACATCTACATTTATGGTAGGTACAAAACTGTACTTTCTGTCTTATCTGTGTGACTTTATGAAGTCTGGATTATCTTATTTCTCCATTAAAATGTATTTGCCATCTCTGCATGTCTGTCTTTAGTACCTCCTCTAGTTTCCAGGTTAGTCATCTCTTTCTGAGAGGAGTACTTCATCTCAGACCCTCAAGGAAACCCATTCCCCTACCTTGGGATCTTAATTTTGTCTTGGAGAAGTACTCTCCCACCTTTCAAACCAGCCAAAGACTGCTCCCACCAACACTGCACCTTGGAAGACTAGCCTCCTGGTGGCCATCACATCAGCCAGAAGAGTCTCTGAACTCCAAGCCCTTATGGCAGACCCCCCCCCCCCCTCCACTGGCTTCCACAAGGACAGCGTATGTTTATGTACTAACCCCTCTTTCTTGCCCATAGTGATCAATGAGCTGTCTTTAAATCAAACTATAAATCTACCAACGTTTTTCCCCTCTCCACAGAACAAGGTTGAGAGGATACTTCATTCCTTAGATATTCACAGCTCGGGTATTTGCAAAAACCAAAGCCCTACGCAAATCTGACAGGCTTTGTCTCTCGCCACTCAAGAGCCCTGGGTCAGCCTGTTTCCAAGTAAACCATATCCCCTTGGATATCTAAAACTATTTCCTGCTGTTACACTACTCACTGCAAGTCTCTCCCCAGTTAGGGCTCACTGTACCAGGGCAGTGTCCTCCTCCTGGGGTATTCCTTAAAGGATTCAACACTGCTGCTATCCTCTAAGCAGCTGCATGGCCTTCTGTTTATACTTTCACTAGGTACTACAAGCTGGACTTGATTTCCGGAGCCATGTTCTCTGGGTTTGTGGAAAGTGCTTGTAGTCCGCCTCCCCTTCCATAGGACAGGAGCTTTTGCACTCTCCCTGATGTCATGAATACACCAGCATATGAATAGGACATAGTATTGTGTAAGAACTTGCCATAACCTTTGATATCTTCTATACCTTAACCAAGCTTTGTCAGAGCTCACTCCACCAGACACTTCATCCACTACTGCGTCCCTACATAGGCTATCCTGGAAACTGCCACTTGGACATCATTAATAATCCCCCCCCCCCATGGCACAGTTACCATAACTGTAGGTGTTGGGGTAGATTAGCGTTGCAGTACAAACTCTGGTTTGTCCACCCTCTAAATGTGGTGGGCTTTGAGTAAATCACTGTTGCATTGGATGCAGGCTAATTTCACACTGCTTATCTCAACTTGGCTAAAGATTTTGATACTGTTCTCCATTCT
Organism: Protopterus annectens; assembly: GCF_019279795.1. Taxonomy (NCBI): domain Eukaryota; kingdom Metazoa; phylum Chordata; order Ceratodontiformes; family Protopteridae; genus Protopterus; species Protopterus annectens. The sequence goes on from NC_056743.1 coordinate 730,512,894, forward strand.
GGTGTTGCCAATGAGCTAATAAAACCAAGTGTAAACCCTTCTTTAAACCACTGGATAGCAAACTGGCTTACTGTTAGAACACAATACTAGCAGAGTCTCTCGGGTCAGTCCATTGATCACTTTTTATTTCTGTTAAGGCTGTTGTCAAGGACCTGCAGCTGACAAGGTTTTCAGGTGACTGCAAACTGTATCAAATTCTCCAGCTGACTACCAGATGGTGTCTGGACCATGGCTTTGTTGGATGCCAAGAAATGTAGTATTGTATCCTTTTGCAAGTATGGGAACCCTTTACTACCACATACGTGGCTCCTTTTGAAAATTGACACCATTAGGGACCTCCGTGTTAGTTTGGGGGCTGGACATGCTAGACTGGATTTCACAGGGTAGTGGAGAGGAGGAATAAGGAAGTTTAATCTAAATTTTCAGCTAGTAGATTCATTGTCATCCTGGTCAGTGAAGGTTCCATTTACGACCAATTTTGCACACTTAGCATTTAAGGCTCCTGACATAGCTGAAGGTCTTGATTGTCCTTTGCCTGGGAAGCTGTCCTGACCCCTTAATGTTCATCGTGTTTCATTGTTGCAGTCATTACTCTTGGGTTATCCTGCTGGCAGGCTCCCCTCAGTCGGCCAGAATTCCAAAGTCTAGGTCCGGCTTCGGTTGCTGTCGCCTCTTCCCTGACATCAGTGCGCTAGGGGTATAAAGGATGCAGCCGACGCCATTTTCTTCAGTCTTTCTTGCCGCGCGGTGCCCGAAGCAAAAGCAGTTTGCAAGTGCCAGTCGGCCGACTCATGAGAGTTTCAAATCCAAATTTCAGAACCGAAGTCATTAAAGCTAAGTAACCCGTTGGGGCAACTTTTTTTCTTGCTCCAGACCGATGTCTGAAAAAGTTAACAATTGTATTTCTTGTGGGAAGCAAATACCTCATAAGGATTTTCACTCTTACCGTATTCCTTGCCTAGGCTCTGATCACAACGTTGCTAGCTGTCGGTTTTGTGCTAGATTTAACCAACGCACTAAGCGTCAATTCGATTTTGCATTTCATTACTTTGGCCGAAGATTTAATTATATAATGCCTTCGGGCCAGCCGTTAACCGGAGTTTACAAAAAACGCAAGGATAAGGAAAAGGCTAGGCATCTGAGGTCCAAAACAGACGAGACATCTGCTAGGCCAGTCGCCGGTTCTCAGTGAGGCGCTTTCGCAGCCCCTGGCGCCCCCTACCTCAGAGCCACAGGCCACTTCAGACTCCCACGTGAAGCCGACTGGGCCTCTGGATACTCAGTGTATTAGACACTCTGAAATCATTCCCTCAGATGGGTCCGGAGCCGCTGAGCAGGCATCTGCTTCTGAGGGTGTCTTCAGCCCTACACAACTATATATTAAGCCATCTTCAGCTTCAAAGACAGACTAAAGCAGCTCTAAAGACAAAGAAACAAGTACAGCATTCTCCTACTCAGACTTCCATGCCTAAATAACAGATGCTCAAAATGGCCGAAGACGTAATTACTCTGATCAGGGGCTCACATCCCCCTCCTAAGAGGCCTAGGCAAGAGACAGAGTATGATTCTTCTGATTTCCTCTGATTCCTCTTCTGAACAGGATTACTCCATGCTTTCCCTATGACGATTCTGATGCTGAACCATTCCTTCAGCCTCTCCTCCTGAGGATTATTCTTTTGGGGAAACCCTGCATACCATGAGGGAGCATTTCCACTGGGAGAGCCAAGATTATTCTGAATCTAAGAAAAGGCTCAGACTTTCTGCTACTTCCTCAGCACAGACCCCTTGCTATTCCACCTATTCTAGACATTGTAGATGATGCATTTTTAGAGTTCGGCCTGTCCCTTGACTCTTTCCCCTCTGCACCTGCTAAGCCAGACAGATACTACAGGGTCCCGGATTCTCATAAATTCCTATATAAAAACCCCGCTGCTGACCCAGAAACTATTTCTCTGGGTCCCAAAGGGGTTAAAGCTTCCACTGCAAAAAACCCTGTTCCCTCTGATAGGGATTCTAGGGCTCTAGACAGATGGGGGGGGGTCCACTTCTGCTACCCTGGCTGTAAGGGCTTTAAATTGTCAGTCCCATATGCTTAAATATCAGCAATATTTAATGTCACTGCTTAAACAGAAATTGTTGACAAATACTGAATGTTCAGAGAACAAGGAATTGCAGGATTTATTGCATGCAGCTGAACAAGTGGGAAAGCATACTTTGCAATGTGGTTATGATTCACTAGAGGCTTCTTGCAGGGCCGCTGTAACAGGTTCTGTTATTAGAAGGCATGCTTGGTTAAAGGAACAGAATCTGCCTGATCATGTTAAAGCAAAATTATTAGAAGCGCCATTACAGCATGATACTTTGGTACTAAAGCAGAAGAGGTGTTGAAAAAAATGGGGGATAAAGCAAAATCCATGCAGACAGTCAAGGATTACTTACAGGTACAGCCACCCAGGTTTAGCAGGAACTGGCCTTCTAAAAATTGGTCCTTTCCAGTGTCAGACCACAAAGAGGCAGATAAAGGCGTTCCAGAGGCAGAACTCAGCCCCACTGCTCATACAGGCCTAAACAATGGGGTGCTCCTACCTCCAAAAGCGGAGAAGGCAAATCACAGCCTTACAGGAAACAGTCCTAATGACTTTCCTCTACCAGATCCAAGCACTTTTTTGGCAGCCCCCTTAGGGGGAAAACTAGCTCTTTTCATCAAATTGGCAAATGGTTACCCAAGACAAATGAGTCTTGAACATAGTGTCCCAAGGCTACAGGTTCCATTTTCACACACTACCAAGGTCAAAAGGTATGCCAGACTTGCCACACAATCAATGGGCAGAGGCACAAAAACAAATTACAGCCCTCATGGACATGAGGGCCATTCAGCAAGTACCACAACAAGAGCAGGGGCAAGGATTTTACTCCAGACTTTTCCTAGTACCCAGAAAGGACAAAACCTGGGGACCAATACTGGACCTGTCTGTACTAAAAACGTTTCTGGAAGTTCCAAAATTCAAGATGTTGACTCTACAGCAGCTACTGCCCATGCTGGGCAGGAAGGCTTGGCTGTAACTTTGTACCTAATAGGCATACCTGCATGTCCCAATCAGACAATCTTGCAAAAGATACCTCAGATTCATAGCTGGCTCAATGCATTACCAATTCTCTGCACTGCCCTTTGGCTTATCTACTGCGCCCAGGGTCTTCACAAAATGCCTGGCACCAGTAATTGCGTTTTGCAGACAAAAAGGAATTCAAATATATCCCTACTTGGACGACTGCCTAATTCAAGCAGAGAACAAAGACATTCTTCTAAAGCATCTGGCGTTTGTAAAAAGATTGCTAATTGGCCTAGGGTACACAGTAAACGAAAAGAAATAAAAACTAGTGCCCTCTCAAGAGATAATAATCCTGGGTACAAGCTTAAATACAACTGTCCAGATGACTTATCTCGCATCAGACAAAAGCAGCTGACTACTTACTTCAAGAAATTGGCAACAAAAACCCACTTATTTGCAAGGAAAATCCTGCAGGCCTTGGGTTTCATGGCATCTTGCATTCTACTAATTCCATATGCTAGACTGCATATGAGGAAACTACAATGGTATCTAAAAAGTGTTTGGACTCAGCATTGCTACAGCCTGGAGACTAATTGCACTCATTCCCTGCCTGCAACAGGAGTTTTGATGGTGGACAGAAGCCTGTCACCACAACAAGGGTCTGCCATTCATTTTACCTACAGCCAGACACACTGACAACGGATGCATCAGATTACGCCTGGGGGGCCCATTTGGCAGGAAAATGTATTCAGGGCACATGGCCTGCAAACCAGATGCATCTTCACATCAATCAAAAAGATGCTAGCTGTTCAAAATGCCTTGACAGCTTTCCAGGACAGTTACTGATGCACAACACTACGGTCATGTGGTACATAAGCAGGGAGGTACACATTCCTACCCCCTCTGCAGATTAGCAATTACCTGATGGGATACAGCATTGGCTTTTCAAGTTTACCTGCAAGCACAATTCCTGCCAGGAAAAACAAATACTGTGGCAGAAGAACTAAGCAGAAACCTCATGGATCCCCACGAATGGAAACTTGATCCATAAGTCTTCAGCATGATAGTAAGGAAATGGGGAAGATGGAATGGAAGATCTATTTGCCTCCCCTCACAACTGCCAATTGCAGAGATTTTGTACAAGGATTTATCACAAGCAAGCATGGAAAGTGGACGCCCTATCCTTCAGCTGGAAAAATCTAACCGTATATGCTTTTCCCCCCACTGCCTCTCCTTCCCAGGGTACGACGAGAGAAGCCAAAAATGATACTCATTGCCCCAGACTGGCCACTCCAGTACTGGTACCCAATCCTAAAGAGTTTGTCTCAACGTCCAGCGTGGATATTGCCTCCAACTTCTCAATTGCTGACCCAACAAAACAATCAGATCCTGCACAGCCAACTCAGGACCTTAAATCTGGCAGCATGGCGGATAATGTAGCCGTTCAGAACACTCTTTCAAAAGCTGTTATGGATGTTGGATGCCAGGAGGCCCAGTACCAGAAAATCTTGTACAGACAAATGGAAGAGATTCTGTGCTTGTAACCAGGAACAAGGCATTGACATGTGTACCAAATATCCCTCAGATTTTACAATACCCAACTGAGATGCTGAACAAAGGCCTTTTCTTCGCCTCAAGATTCATGCCTCTGCCATTTCAGCCCATTACAATATGGAACCACTTATCTTTTCTTATCCCTTTAATAAGGCAGTACCTCAGAGGGTCCAAAAACATTAGGCCTCAAAGGAGAGCACCAGTTCCGGCCTGGGACCTCAATTATGTTTTGGAAAAACTCACACTGCCTCCTTTCGAGCTAGCATCAACAGAAGATATAAAATTCTTATCCTGGAAAACAACTCTGCTCCTAGCAATAACCTCAGCAAGGAGAGTCTCGGAGTTGCAAGCACTCATGGCTGTGGAACCTTTCATCATTTTTCAAACAGGGGTTCTCTGAGGACAAACCCTACATTTATGCCTAAGGTGGTGTCCAGTGTGGCCCTCAACCAAACCATTCACTTACCTACCTTTTTTCCAAATCCACAGAACAAGGGAACCCCTTTGGGTCCCTGAGAAATAGTTTCAGGGTCAGCAACAGGGCTTTTATACAGAAATTTGTGAGAGTCAGGGACTCTGCAGTATCTGTCAGGTTTAACTGGGGCTGGGGGTAAGGAATCAGGATTTAAGCTGGATTCGGTATACACATTGTCCACAATATCTAACACTGGTGGAATAGCAAGGGGTCTGTGTTGAGGTAATAAAAGAAAGTGTCTGAGCCTTTTCTTGGATTCTGAGTAATCCTGGCTTTCTCAATGGAAATGCTCCCTCATGGTATGTAAGGTTTCCCCAAAGGAGTAGTCCTCTGGTGGAGAGGCTGATGGAATTGACTCCTCAGCATCATAATCCTCATAAGGGGGTAAAGAATATCCTAGGTCTGAGGATGAAGCTGAAGAGATGGAGACCTGGTCAGATGAGTCGTCGTCTGCATCCTGTCTAGGCCTTTTATCGAGAGGGGAATGGGACCCCCTGATCAGAGTGAGTAGGTCTTCGGCCATTTGAGCATTTGTTTCTTGGGCATGGAGGCCTGTCCTGGAGAATGCTGAATTTGTTTTTGTTTTTAAAGGAGGCTTAGCCTTAGCAGGGGGTTTAATGCTTAACTGAGTAAGTCTGAAAACACCCTCTGAAGCTGCGGGTAACTCAGCTATTCCGGATCCCTCTGAAGGGTAAGTTTCGGTAGGCTGAATAACTTGTGCGTCCGAAGGCCCAGCCATCTCCACATGGGAGTCGGAGGCAACCTGTGGTTCTACAGAAGCGGTCGTCGGGTGCTGCGAAGGTGCCTGAAAACCGGAGAACCGGCGACTGGCCTAGAAGAGGCTTCGTCGTCCGTTTTGGGCCTCGGATGCCTATCCTTGTCTTAGTGCTTTTTATGTATTCCGGTCGTCGCAAGTTCCGACGGCATAGTATAATTGAATTTTCTACAAAAATAATGGGCAAAATCAAACCGACGTTTAATAGTGCGCTTGTTAAACCGAGCACAAAACCGACAACCAGTGACGACATGGTCAGGACCTAGGCATGGGACACTAAGAATGGAAATCCTTATGAGGTATTTGCTTCCCACAAGAAATAGTTATTAACTTTTACTGACATCGGTCTGAGGCAAGAAAAAGTTTCCCCAACAGGGTACTTGGCTTTGTAGAAGACTTCGGGTTTGGATTCGGAATGAAAGTCCCAGGAGACTGCTGACTGGCACTTGCGAACTGCTTTTGCTTCGGGAACCGCGCGGCAAGAAAGACGGAAGAAAATGCCGTCGGCTGCATCTTATTATACCCCTGTCGCACTGACGTCCTGGAGGTGGCAACAGCAACCGACGCCTGACGAAGACTTTGGAACTCAGGCAGACTGGGGGAACTGCCTGAAGGCAGGATAACCCAAGTGTAATGACTGCAGCAGTGTATACACTCTAACATCTACATTTATGGTAGGTACAAAACTGTACTTTTTTGGACATACGCTGGCAGTTGCGCTTCTACTTGGACAGAACTAAAGCTTTCAGAAAGACTGAGCAACATTTAGTGTCATATGCTGCAGGATCACAAGGAAAGGCTATCTCAAAACAGACTATTTCTAAATGGATAGGCCACTGCATCCGTTTCTGCTATTTTCAACATGGCAAACCAGTGCCTAAGGGCATTAGGCCTTATTCCACCAGAGCAGCAGCCTTCCTCAGAGGAGTACCAACCCAAGATATCTTAGAGGCTGCAACTTGGAGTAAAGTGCACACCTTTACAAGCGCTACCAGTTACCTCTTTACTCTGTCCAGAGCAGGCTTTGCCACTGCAGTTCTGCAGGGCCTCATAGCCTCTCCTAATCCTATTTAGCCCAGTCACCCATCCTCAGCTTTGGGATTCAACCCAAGAGTAATGACTGCAACAGTGAAACACGATGAACATAGTACAGATGTCCTTCAAGAATGCAACTACAGTCATAACATATGGGTTGTCCTGCCTCAGGCAGCCCTCGGTCGGCCGGATTCCAAAGTCTGGGTCCGACGTCGGCTATCGCATTTCTCTCCGACGTCAGAGCGGCTGGAGTATATAAGCATCAGCCGACGCCATCTTCTTCAGTCTTTCTTGCTGCGCGGTGCCAGAAGCAGAAGCAGTTCGCAAGTGCCAGTCAGTCAGCTCCTGTATTCTTCGTAACCGAAGTCATCAAAAAAGCTAAGTACCCCGTTGGGGACCTTTTCTTGCCTCAGCCGATGTCAGAAATTACTGAAAAAGTAAATTAATTTTGTCTTGTGGTAAACAAATACCTCATAAGGATTTCCACTCTCTCTGCCTTCCTTGCCTTGGCCCAGACCACGACGTCTCGGCCTGTGCCGCCTGTGCTCGCTTCAACAAGCGCACTCTCAGGCGCCGGGCGGACTTCGCTGAAGAGTTTTTCGGCAAAAAATTTGATTATACAATGCCGTCGGAACAACCGACAACGCAGACTCCTAAGAAACGAAAAGAACGTGACCGACATCCTCGGCCCGCGTCTTGCACAGACACCATGCCAAAACTAACCGCGAGTGCACCGGTTCCCTCTGAGGCGGTTATTCTACCACTCCGAACCGAAGACACCGCATTACCAATACCTCCGATACCGGAGGCCACTCCGCCAGTTATTGATTTTCCTCCGGATACCGAAACCGAGGAAATGCCCGAGACCATTGCTATTGATAAGGTCACCCCTGCACGTGGAGTGGCTAGGCCTTCCATGTCTATCAAGGCCTACACACGTGCCAAGGCAGCCAGCAAGTCCAAGCATCTTACTGCTAAAATATTACCTCAGCCTACTCCTGAAACTCAAATCATGTCCATGGCCGCAGATTTAATTTCCCTGATCAGAGGTTCCCAGGCCCATCCTGAGAGAGGATCCCAGCCTCCTCCTGATAAGAGGCCCAGGGTTGGACCCTCTGACCCTCTGCCTTCAGATGAAGATTCTGAGGACTCTCACTCCGAAAGCCAGCAAGAGCCCTTCCAGACCTATGAGGATTCAGATGTAGAGGACTCCATTCCTTCGGCCTCTCCTCCTGAGGATATTTCTTTTGGGGAAGTTCTGCATTCCATGAGGGAGCATTTTAAGTGGCAAGGCCAGGAATTTTCTGATTCCAGAAAGCGCCTTCGAACCTTCCTCAAAAAGCCTCAACACAGACCCTTAGCTATACCTCCTGTGCTTGATGTTTTGGATGACCTATACTCTTGACTCAAGTGTTACCCCCGATACTCTTCCTCCTGCTCCTGTCAAGCCTGACAGATACTATAGGGTCCCAGAAACCCATTCTCATTTATTTAGGGCCCATGCTGTTGATTTAGAAACAATTTCCCAGGGGCCTAAAGGGGTTTCAGCTACCACCTCCAAAAATACTTTGCCTTCTGACAGGGAAGCAAGGTCCTTAGAGAGATGGGGGAAGAAGGTCTACACCTCTACTATTTTATCTATGAGAGCTCTCAATTGTCTCACATGTTTCAATATCAGGATTTCCTGTTAGATGATTTACAGAAAAGTTTGGCCTCTCCTGAACCTTTAGATAGGAAGTCTTTGCAGGAGGCTGTGCATAACTCTCAGCAGGTTAGCAATCATTTTTTACAGTGTGGATATGATGCATTGGAGGCTTCATGTAGGGCAGCTATGACAGGGGCGGTCATTCGTAGACATGCATGGCTAAAAGAACAACCTTTACCAGATCATGTTAAGTCAAAACTTCTTGATGCACCCTTGGAAAAGAACAAGCTTTTTGGTGCTAATGCTAAAGATGTGTTAAAGTCCATTGAGGAAAAAGCCAAGTCAGTTCAGACAGTCAAGGATTTCCTCCAGGTTCAGCCGCCCAGATTCAGCAGGAACTGGCCTTCTAAAAACTGGTCCTTTCCTAATCCTGAAAGATTTCAAAGGGGCAAAAACAGGCGTGCCCGAGGAAGAGGACAATACAGAGGATCCTACAGGGGACGACAATGGCAACCAGCAAACCAAAGAAGTGACACAGGGACAATCTCAATGACTTTCCTCTACTTCCACTGACCAAGGAGCAAACAAAAGCTCCTTTGGGCGGAAAGTTATCTCTGTTTTCAAAAAATTGGCACAAACTGACATGGATTTTGGACATTATAGACCACGGTTACAGGTTCCACTTTCATACATTGCCAAGAAAACAAGGCATGCCAAACCTTCCACAAAATCAGAGGGCAGAGGCTATCAAGCAAATTTCTCTGCTTGCTCAGATCAAAGCAATAGAAAAAGTTCCACAACAAGAACAAGGTCAGGGGTTTTATTCAAGACTGTTCCTTGTTCCAAGAAAAGAACATCAATGGAGACCAATACTGGACTTGTCCGCTCTAATCACTTTTCTTATAGTACCAAAGTTCAAAATGCTGGCTTTACAGCAACTCCTTCCCATGCTGGGCAAGGGGTCTTGGCTGATTACTCTGGACCTCAAGGAGGCATACCTGCATGTCCCTATCAGACACAGCTGCAGAAGATACCTCAGATTTCTTGCAGGGCCAGAGTACTATCAATTCTGAGCATTGCCATTTGGCTTACCTACTGCGCCTAGAGTATTCACGAAATGCCTGGCATCAGTAATTGCTCATTGCAGGCTCCAGGGGATTCAAATCTACCCGTACCTGGACGATTGCCTCATACAAGCGGACAACAAACTAACTTTGACAAAAAACTTGAATTATGTCATACACCTGCTACAGGCTCTGGGATACACAGTCAACTTTCAAAAGTCAAGACTTCAGCCATCCCAGCAAATAACCTTCTTAGGAGCCAAACTAGACACAGCCTCTCAAATGGCTTACCTGACAGAAGACAAGCAAAAGAAGTTAACTCATTACTTCAAAAGTTTAGCAAAGCTCACCCAGATGACTGCAAGGAGTTTCCTACAGGCCCTGGGTTACATGGCATCCTGCATTCTCTTGGTCCCACTAGCAAGACTACACATGAGAAAGCTTCAATGGTACTTAAAAAGCTTATGGTCTCAACACAGCAACAACCTAGAAGCAACTATCCCACTCATTCCATGTCTTCAAAAGGAATTTCTATGGTGGGCCACAGTAAGCCAGTCAAACACAGGCATGTCGTTCAAAAAACCTCAGATAACACAGACAATGACCACAGACGCCTCAGACCTTGGATGGGGGGCGCACATGGAGGGCAGATGTATTCAAGGGCAATGGTCCCCAAAGGAAACACATCTGCATATCAACCAAAACGAAATGCTAGCAGTAATGCATGCCATCGAGGCCTTTGGACAACAACTTCAACAAGGCCACCTACTAATACGGACAGACAACACCACTGTGATGTGGTACATAAACAAGCAGGGGGACACTCATTCTTACCCCCTTTGCAGGCTGACAATGAAGCTTTGAGAAAAATTACTGGGTCTAAACATACAGCTACAATCCCAGTTTGTTCTAGGCAAAGACAATGTTCTGGCAGACAGTCTAAGCAGGAATTTCCTAGACCCCCACGAATGGAGGCTACATCCAGACATCTTTATACGACTCACCTCGACATGGGGCAGGCCGGACGTGGACCTATTTGCCTCCCACCTCAATCATTACTTACAAAAGTTCTGCTCAAGGACATATCCACAAGCATGGAAAGTAGATGCCCTCTCATTCAACTGGAGCTCCCTAATAATTTATGCATTTCCACCCCTGCCACTGATGACCACAGTGTTATTAAAGATCAAGGCAGAGCAACCGAAGGGGATCCTAATAGCCCCAGACTGGCCAAGACAACACTGGTACCCACTACTACGGAGCATATGTCACAACAAAACGTGGGCCCTTCCACAATGGCCCCAGCTTTTGACTCAACACAACTTCAGGACTGTTCATTCCAACATCCAGACTCTACAGCTAACAGCTTGGGAAATCCCATAAATAACCTCAATTTACCTCTCTCCAAGGAAGTTCAGCGGATACTAACAGAAGCCCGCAGACCATCCACCAGAAAGGCTTATTCAGCCAAATGGAAGAGATTCAGCATTTGGAATACCAACAAGGGTCATGATGCATCACTTTTGAGCATCCCACTCATTCTGGAATACTTGGCAGATATGTTACATAACGGACTCTCATACTCTTCCATAAAAATACATGCTTCAGCTATCTCAGCTAGATACAACACTGATCCACCTGTGTTTTCACATCCTTTGCTAAGGCAATTTCTTAGAGGAATCAAGAATATAAAGCCCCCAAGAAAGGCACTAGTTCCAGCTTGGGACCTCAATTTTGTCCTAGAAAAATTGACTCTACCTCCCTTCGAGCCAGCAGCTTCTGTGGATTTACAATTTCTTTCCTGGAAGACAGCTTTCCTGCTGGCCATAACCTCAGCAAGAAGGGTTTCGGAATTACAGGCCTTAATGGCAATACCACCGTTCATAACTTTTCACAGAGACAGGGTCTCCCTACGAACCAACCCTGCCTTACTGCCAAAAGTGGTATCCAGGGTTTCTTTAAATCAAGCAATTCACCTGCCTACTTTCTTTCCCAATCCTGAGAACAAAGGGGAAAGACTGTTACATACCTTGGACATACACAGACAACTTCGCTACTACCTAGACAGAACCAAGACCAGTAGGAAGTCTGATCAACTTTTTGTAGCTTACGCCCCTGAAGTACAAGGAAAAGCAATCTCCAAACAGACAATTTCAAAATGGATTGGACATTGCATCAGATTCTGTTATTCCTTCAATGGAAAGTGTGCGCCAGTCAATGTCACACACTCCACCAGAGCTACAGCCACCTCTACAGCTTTTTTAAGAGGGGTGCCTACAAAGGACATTCTAGAAGCTGCTACATGGAGCTCCGTGCATACATTTTCCAAACACTACAACCTCCCTTTATATTCCAGATCCAGAGCAGGCTTTGCTTCGGCAGTCCTGCAGGGATTGATAGCTACACCATCCTTTTCATAGAGCATACCACCTCCCCCAGCTAAGCTATGGTATTCAACCCATATGTTATGACTGCAGTTGCATTCTTGAAGGACAGTACAGTTTTGTACCTACCATAAATGTAGATGTCCGATAGATATGCAACTGCAGTCGGGTTTTCCCTCCCTCCTTCCCCTCTATGCCTTGGGTCCACTCCTCTCCCTATTATCCTTAGCTGGGGATATATGTTGTGGTGTATCTGTTTATTGCTTATTTATTGTCAGGAAACCTATTTTTGTCTTCCAATTTGATTACAGCCTTCATTGGAGGGCACCTGGCATCTGGGGCAAGAAACACTGAAGAAGATGGTGTCGGCTGATGCTTATATACTCCAGCCGCTCTGACGTCGGAGAGAAATGTGACATCAGCCGATGTCGAACCCGGACTTTGGAATCCGGCCGACCGAGGGCTGCCTGAGGCAGGACAACCCATATGTTATGACTGCAGTTGCATGTCTATCGGACATCTACATTTATGGTAGGTACAAAACTGTACTTTGTGTACCTATCATAAATGTAGATGTTCGAGTGTATTCACTGTTGCAGTCCAGTTTACCCACACACCATCCCCCTTTCCTTTGCTGCGACTTATCTGCACCTCTCTATCCTATAGAACCTTTTTGGTGTATTTGCTTATAGATGAAGGAAATGTCATTTTTGTGCATGTATTTTTTATTGGCATATTTTTCAGCTTACCAATTTGGGGGCACCCGACATCTGAGGCAAGAAAAACTGAAGAAAATGGTGTCTGCCGCATCTTTTATACCCCTGGCGCACTGACGTCAGGGAAGAGGCGACAGCAACCGACACCAGACTTAGACTTTGGAATTCTGGCTGAGGGTAGCCTGCCAGCCGGGATAACCCAAGAGTAATGACTGCAACAGTGAATGCACTCTAACATCTACATTTATGGTAGGTACACAACTGTACTTTTGGCGCTGTGGAAGTCTGAGCATTACTGCCAGTGTAATTACTAGTGTTCCTCTTTCTAAGAATCAGAACTTGGACATCCCCTGAAGGCTCCTAAAATCAGTTGTAATCATTAAACAGCAAAAAAAAGCCTTTAGCCCATAAAATACCAGCCACCAGTTAAGTAGCTAACACCTAGTGGGTTAGCCCCACCACAAGACTTCCCAAGATTAGAGTAGGAGTACACAGATTCTTTCCTTCATTAATAACAAGTAACCAGAGCCTGAGACACTTCTGCATGAGTATCTTCTCCCAGGGAAGAACTGGATTATGAAGTCACAGCTTTCCTTTCCTTTGGTGTATAACTTGGATGATGCTGTTCTGTGTCTCTGCTAAAGGGCAATGCATGGGAGATCTTTGGGCATCTATTCATGTTTCTAGGCATTATCTATATATCCTTTTTATAAGAATGCTTGCTCTTCCTCCCTTGTTCTGTGGCTGACTTGTCACTGGTTTTTAAGCCTCTTTCTTGCACATAATCTGTGATGCTGCAGAAGTAATCCTTAGAGTAAGCATGGTCATAGAAGTGGTTAAAATGGGCAACAGAGGGGATTCCAATAAGAATAAGGTGGAGAATAGATAACTTGAGTGGATAAGAAGGATGAGGGCTAACACAGGGAAGGGTCTAAATGACAAGATCTCTATTAAACCTATTTTGATCAATAGACCCTTAGCCAGGTAGTTTATTTGTTATTTTTTCTGTTTTTAATGACATTATTAATGACATTTATTGATGTTTTATGTTTTTAATGGTTGCTGTTTTTAATTGATCCTGACTTTTGATTGGCTGCTGTTTATTTAAAAGCATTACAGCTCTGTGTGGTTTTTGTCTGAAGCGGGCTTGGCTGCGAAAGCACTCACCTGTCTGTTTTTTGGAATAAATATCACTGGTTTTTAGTGCTGTGCTCCGTTGCCTCCTTTGCCTTCTGCTTTTTGTATGCTTGTTTTATTGGAGGAGCGGTTTACCTACGCCATTACATTTTTCTTTTGCTGTTTAGAGTAAACATAGTTGAGTGTAATATGCTGTAACTGTAGATTTTTAGTAGCATCCCTGCTGCAATGTATTCTTTTTTTTTCTATCCTTTTTCTCAGCTGTTCTGTTTTTTTTTTTAAGCTGCTGTGGCCTGTCATAGGCACCATATCCTTCCCAGCTGCTGTCTCTTGAGTGGGGCAGTCTGTCTGATTTTAATCTTTTTAGGTGCATTTGTTGATCATAGTTAAGCAGAAAAGGAACCAACTATGGTGCTTCAGCCTTATCCCATGTGCTGCCCATTTTGCAAGTGTCTTCATGGTGGCAAAGGGTTGACAACATGCAAGCAACACTCAAAGCTTTGGAAGTCAGCAGACTAATGTTTTTTTTTTTTTTTTTATAATTCCATTGAAGTACGATATGGAGCAGCAATGGTCTTGCTGCTGAACATCTGCTCTGTCACAATACTTGCAGTTATGTTTTTCATCTGGCATTATTTTCTAGACTAATGTGAATGTGTGCAATCATAGTGCTGTGTGGGCTCCCTTGAGTTAAGATTTGTATGATAGTATTACTATTTTTAAGTTTGAAGCTAATCTTCCTAGAATTTTACTTTGACCAGTACAACACTTTTTCAACTGCTGTAATCACACTGGACATCCTACAAGTCATGTAGGATATTACATTGACTTGAATCCCACTGCAATTCCCCCTGTTTGTATAAAATGTTAATATCTGGCTATGCTTTTCCTCCGGTAAGTGTCATCCTTTTCATTCCAGGTAGGTAGCCATTCTTGAGGTGCTGCCCTCAGGAGCAGTCTGTCTTAAGCTGTGGTAGGAAGGATGCACAAAGGTCTTGGTTGCTTTCTTGTTTACCATCTCCTCACTTAGGTTTGGAGACGTTGGCATGTGTTAGGTGGACAACAGAGCTGTTGGTGTAAGCCCCCCTGCCCCCACACACCACCACAAAATTGAGATTGTAATTGTATAAACTGTTTTAGAAATGAATCATTCTGAGAACTTGACAAAGTTGTCTGAGCTTCCCTCATACTTTAAGCACTTTGAATTTTTAAATATTGATTAGTGTATTAGTGTTTCTTGGGTAAGTCTGTTAAATTTTGCTAATGATTGCTGCGGTTTGGTGTCACTGGGCAAATATTGTTTTTCTAGATGGGCAGTGGATGGTAGCATTTTCAGTACACTGTTTTTAAACAGTGTAATCTTGTCATTTTTATAGTATGAGGTGGTCTGTGCCATAGTTAATTTTGTTAACATGCAGAAGAATTAAAATGCATTTCTAAGAATCAAATGGAATTTTGTCATGCCAGTCGGCATCATGCAGTATATAATCAGTTATCATTCTTCCAGTATCTTAAATTTGGTTTCATAAGTCAAAATGCCAGATATTTGCCTGGCCATCACTTGGTCATTCTTCACTGCTGAGCTAGAAAATCAGTGTAAAAGTACGAGCTACATGCCATTGCCCATCAACTGTAAAAATGTATAAGAAACTGTTTTTATATTTTAATTTTTAAAGAATGAAAATTAATATTGCTTGTACAAGCTATTTGAGAATGGGGTGTATTAATTGTGTGTTCTTATTGTCACTGCAGCCACCATTGTGATGGCAAATGCCACTGCTGGCTTGCAGCTGATGCTAATGCTCCCCTTTACATCATCTCATTGTATGGTTGGTATATGGGTTTGTATGATGGGTAAGAACTCAAAAGTACCAATATATTTACAACAGATGGTAAAATATAGGAGCAGACCTGTCTAGAACAGACTGAGAACTAAGATTGAAAAATGCTTACTTAAGGTATACTTGTTTTGCTCTGATTGTACCATGGTGGTTGGTCATGTTTTAAGTAGGGTTCTGCTCACATTTGTCTGCCATTTAAGGTGGTTAGATATGTGGCAGATTTTCACACACCAATGCAGTACTGACCAGGTCGTGGGGCTGGCTCTTCAACCTTGATTTTTGTCCCCATTAAAAAAAAAAAAAAAAAATGTATAGATGGAATGGGAGTTTAGTTTTTGATATTTTGCAGGGCTTAGCTTTTAAATTTAATATTCAAGATCAGAAAATAAGATTTGGATTTATTTTGAATACGCCCATTTTTTTTTCAATTTGCTTGAATGGAACTCTGAACAGTAGATTGGATTTACCAGCTTATACTTAAATCCGTTTCCAACAGGGAGTTCCCATTAAATATTTGATCCCAGGAATATTGGATGTAAATTTAATGTAGTGTTGCTGCAGAGTTTTGTTGAAAACTGTAACGAGTTAACATTTTCCTCTTGCACTTAAATGTCTTAGTTAAAGCTTGCAGTTTTCATAATACTTCTGTTTTGATTTGGGGGAAAAAAATCTAAGCCCTGCAAACTGATTGCATAGCAGGGACACTGGTTTACAATGTTTAAAAAATTGTTTTAAGGAACTTCATTCAGATTTTGAATCTGACTTCCAGAACCACATCACAGTATTAGAGTTAAAATGGCATAAAGTAAATGCATCCTTTGAGTTTAATTCACTAGAGGTGATTCCACGGTAAAGCTTTTTGAAATAGAATTGCTAGATGCTGTTTAAATATTGGGTTTCAGTACCTGTCTAAAATGGTTGCTTTTGTGTTCATAAAGTAGTTGAACATTATTGGGCTGTTTTGCAGTATAGCTTTATGCAGTTGCATACTAAATCAGTGCAAAATCTCCTCTTTACTTGTCCCTGTGTAGTTAATATTGAAGCTTCCTGTAAGCACACCATGGACATTTTGCAGTTCAGTAGCTGCAGTTTTGTGCATAAATCCTAAGTGCATCTACTGAATAGAGCCTGGGTTTGTTTTGATCTAAGGCAGAACTCTGCATACCGTTTTGTAGGTCTAAGCCTTTGCTGTACCACAAAACTTGGAAGGGTAATAAGCAAGGTTGTAAGTGTTTTTGAGTGACCTGTGGGATAAGTCACAGAAATGGAATGGGTTATGGAAAGAGTTGTAGGCGAGTCATGAAATGTTAATGTAGAGAATCACTACATGTTTAGTGAGGAGTGACAATACTACAATATGCACGAAGTGTGACCATTGAAAGTAATCTGTTCTGAAGTTAAATGAGGCTTTGTTTGGAATATTTGCAGTTTTAAAGTTGCCCTTGCAAGGACATGCAACACTGGCATTCCTATGCTTTAGGGCGTCTAATTGCTCGTTAATTATGCCATGCACTTGATAGTTTTGGGCTGAGGAGCAGCATAGAAACCAGAGTTGTCTGAAATGCCAAAAAAAATCTTCTTTTCATGTAATTTTTCCAAGAGCATCTTTCAAACACTGCATTGTCAGGGTATTGCTGGGTCACCAGGGCAGACGTTTTCCTGAGTTTTGTAAGCTTTGTTTGTGAAACGTGTTATTTTAAGAATGAATTGGTTGGTTGAGCTTTTGGTTTCTCCCATGCAGAGATATTGGTGCACTGAAAGGTCCCTATAGAGTAATAGATTTCAGTGATCTGCAGTGCTGTGGCCTTGGATGACAGCTTAAAAAGAATGGAGTTCTTGGGTGGCATCTTCATTATATTAACTATTTCCTCTTGGATTGGAAGTGTGATCCGTCAAAACTGAGCAAAGTAAACCAGGGTCCTTCATTATTCAGACTTTTGTAGAGAAAGTATAGATTAGCAAATTTACTCTGAAAACAGTGGGTTCTGATTTAGTGAGTATTTATGTAAGGCCACACACTACCCCCAGAGAGACACCCCTTAAAGATTAAAGGTTGTTGGAAATGTAAAATGTTTGCTCATAACCTCTATTGGCACCAAGTTTACCAGCAAGTTTTTTTAATTTTGTCAACTGGTGTTACTTAACAGCATTAAATGAAGTTGATGCATGAAACATTTTTCTTATTCACATCAGCACTGAGTGGTGTGGGCAGCATTAGCTTTTTTTGTTGGTCTCGGCTGTTGTGTACATTTCTGTCAACTTGTGCTTTCCTTTACTTCCCAGTGTTTTGATTCCCCCCTTCTAAATTTCATGATGTTGGCCCATTGTTTTTAGCCTTGCCAGTTTCATTGATTCATTGGAAGTGTGGATAAGTGTTATTTCTGTTCTGTTTGACTGTTTTACCGGTTGTGGGCATACCGTTTGACTTGAGTGTGTTTTAAGCATTGTAGTGAATACCCAAGAGATCATTGTTCTGGGATGACTGTTTTGTTTGCTTTAGTAACTTTTTACATACTGCTGCAGGATTGGTTTTGGTTTGCTTTGCTTTCAACTGCATTATAGGAGCAGTCACTATTGCTAGTAAGGAGTGTATGAATTATCTGATGAAAATAAAGCACCAAAGAGGCTGGTTTTGCATTTGGTTGGAATTAGTTGGCTTTAACACAGGTTGCCATTATGCTGCAGTAACTTGCATGTTGATTAACACTACTTTGCACTTTGTTTTCAAGGAAAGTGGAGAGTGGAAAAATCAGGAAGTGGTTGAAGTTGAGGCTTCAGTTAACTTTGGGCCCAATCACTTTTAGTAAGATTACCCACTGATAAGCAGCATCATACAGCCATACAGTAGCCCTACATTGTCAGTATTCTAATTGTAGAGGCATTCCTTGTAAAGTTTAACATTTTACATTTCCTATATCTTTAAAATACGACAGTAGTCTGGTCTGTTAACTCCTGGTGGTATGCAGCATAGAAATGTCTGCTGCCTTTGGACAAGTGAGGTGACTAGGAGAGATTGCAATCTTTCTTGGTGCATGAACTTGTCTCAAAGGGCTGGAAACTGCACAGTAAAGGTGTGCATGGGACAGAATGGTAGTGTACAAGTGATTATTCATTAAGGGCTCTGTTTTAAGAAAACATTTTAATTTGTGGTTGTAATTTTAAGTGATCCAAAACCCAGCAGAAGTACTTGTTCAGTTTTGTTTTGTTTTTTTTTTGTTTTTTTAATTCTGAGCTACTTTTTCAAAAGCAATCTTCAAAAGGCATAGATATTCTAGAGAATTTCAGAGTAAAAAATTTGCAGTCTCTCCCCAGATGTCCCTGTGCTTTGCAGCACTGTTTCACAGTTTGGTTTGCTCACACTTATGATTGTTATAGGTAGTGGTTGCCCACCTTTCCTTGGTAGTTTGATAGCTGGCTGAGCAATCCAGCTGCCTGGTTTCCTTTTGCATCCCTCTTCTCCTGGTGTTTTAAGTTTAATGCACACATACTTGGATGCCTTGCCTTTTTCAGGCTTCACAAAATATTCGCCATTAGTGCTTTCCCTTCCCAAGGCCCAAACTGGACAAGGGCAACCTATAGCCTTCGTACAGTTAATTTTTACAATGTTATAATGAGGTTCTACTTCATCTAGTTGCATAAATTTGCCTGTGTGCGCACATGAGACTTGATTGTTAAGCAGAGTAAGAGAGGCTGCTCACCTTGGCAATATTTTTCCCTAACCCTATTTCTTCAAGCGTAGGGTTGTCCAGTAAAGTAGTTGCTTTGAGCAGCAGTAGCTGGTGTTAAGATTCCTGATCTGTCACCAAAGCTCTATATGCCATTTATCATGACAGTTGCAGTATCAGAAGATTCTTGTTTTGGGTAGTGGTGCATCTACCAAATGACCTGTCAAAGTACCTTTTCATGTTTCTGGAGTGGACCTATTTATTATAGCAAACAGCTTTTGAGGGTTGTGGAACTTGTAGTGCAGCAGGTTGATGTTCCTAAAGAGAGAGCGAGAGAAGCTGTTCTTGGCCAAAGTAGTTGTACTCTGGGTACCATAATAACTGCCGTTTTGGTCTCATTTGAGTCCAAACGGCTTCATCATAGCTCTGCACCACTTCTGTTTCTGCTAACATTTTTTCTCCCTTTTTTCTGTGGGTTTATGGGGGCAATATCATTTTTGTCTTGTTTTTATAGCTTGCATTTTATATCCCTTCCCTGAGTAACTGAGTGAATGCAATTCCCATGCAAAATTTGTTTTCCACATATGCCATGCAGGCCGTCATGCTAATTTCCAAGATGGATTACACTGTTTAGTTCCATGGTATTAGACTATTTTAATCGTGGTAGAAGTGCAACATTTGATGGGCTGTAACAAAAAAAAAAAATACCAATTCTGTGGTGTTAAATGAGGCAGTCTGCCTTCCATTCTTGGTATGCAAAAAGACCATGGACTTCCCAGTGTGCCATGCACTGTTAAAATTCCAAATTCCTGTCTGCAGTCATTAAGGCCATACTTGAAAACAGACTTGGAACTTCCATTACTCCCATCCAGTTTGTCGTGGGGGGGCATGCACATAGGCTGAGTAACCGTTATTCTGGGATACTTGCTGTCATCTGTCATATACCACCCTTCTCTGCCTTGTAATTTATCCTGTACTCTGAATCTAAATCCTTTGCCGTGCAACAGAGAAGCGTATTTTTTACTTGCACTTTCACAAACAAAACTCCTGTTTTCACAGTAATCTCTTCCTAACTTTGAATTTTATAGCTGTGATAAGTGTTGGACAAAAAAAAAATTGCAGGTGGTGAGAGCTTTGACGTGTAGCGAACCCCAGGACCTTGTCATACAGTTAGTCCTTTATGTTCCTTGCTAACAAATGCAGCGTTATGACCAAGATACCAAGCTAACTTTGACTCTTGTGCCACAGTAGTCTCTCTCATTTGTCCCTCACTGCAAAGTCAAATAATCTTGTCATCAGACTACTTTTATTTCCCCTTGGGACATTACCTAACCATCTTGGCCCCAAGTGCCCCACATTAGGTTTACCAGCTTTATTTCTGCCCTACCTTCCATGTTTGTTGACTGTTAAGAGGGCAGCTCCCCTCTTTAAACCACACTGCCTCTTGGGGAGAGCCATCAGTGAACTCTGTCCCACCAGCTGGGGATGTTTCTATCCCTCCCTGCTGCTCCGTCAGTTGCCTGAGCCTCTAATCGCACCTGGGTTGACTTTGCTTAGTTACTGTTTTTATTCCTCTACACCACCAAAGCAGCACTCCCGACTGAATGCTTAATGTATGATACAATTACTAGTTTTACATAAGGATTCCCCTTTGCCTATAGCCTTTCCTTTTTTTTTCCCCTTCCTGAGGATATGTTGCCCTTGCCTGGCATAGTTGATCATTTTCTAGATCGTGTTGAAAAAAGGAATTCGCTTTATTCATGGATATGGAAAATGGTACAAATCACACAAGCTCACTTTAATGATATTGAACTTGTTTGCTTTGCTGTACATACAGAAACCTTAATTTGAATCCGCATTATGCTGTTCCACAACCAGTGCCTTTCTTTAGTTTTAGATAACTTTAAGTTGTGTATGTAGAAAAAGTGCATGCAGAATGTAAATGGGGGGGGGGGGGATTGTCTCTCGTGCTTCCCTTAAGACAGTAGTGTGCACTTATAAAAATGTCAAGTTTAAATATTTAACTTTTCTATTTTGCATATAGCCTGTGTTTGGTGTAGGCTAAGTGGGGAAACTATTCACAGTAAGCTTCAGCTGTAGGTGGCAGTAACAAAGATATTACTGGCACTAAGGTGATTTTCATATGGTATGGTATATTAGTGCAGTGCTCCCACTTAGCATTACTCTCTCTTAAAATAACTGCTATGCATTTCTTTTCCAAATAGTGAGGTCAAATGACTTTGAAAAGGTTGCACTCCCAGTGGGGGTCTTGCTTTGCAGGCAGTCAGTCTGATCTTACTGTAAAATATTAGATGTTAGTGCCTTTGGCTTTCTAACATTATACCGTGGCCAAAGTGCCCTTTTTAAGCCATTTCTTTGTCATCGCTGTGCACGAGCCATCTTTTCAACTTCTAGTAATGCCACCACCCCAATTTCTGAACTGAAAGTAACAGTACTTTTCTACATTTTCAAACAAAAGTCTGAGTCAAGGGTTTTAGCTGGTCCTAGCTCTTCAGACCTGTATCCTTTATATTCTGGTATGTCAGTTGTCTGTTTCACTAACCCTTAACCAGAGCCCAATTGAAATTGGCAAAAAAAAGCTCTGAAAAACAGGAAATGCTCATGCTTATGTTTGTGCAATTTTCTGGGGACAGTCCCATCCCCACTTTGGTGTACCATACAGTGTCAAAACAAAAAAAGGATCTAGTCTGCTCTTCACTCAGACAATTGCTCTGTAACTGTACTTTGTTCAGTAGTACACTGTAGGCCTCCATACTTGCTGGCTCAAGCAGTTTCCCAAAGGGGCCCTGTTTTGCTGCAGTGCTTCGTCAGGATCAGGACAAATCTTTCCTTTTCAAGGGAAACAAAACTTTGAAAAATGCTGGACAAAGAAGTGAAGCACTTGATTCTTTTGTTCTGTATATCTGCATTACTAGCAAAAATTCTCCCTTTCTGATTCTGTAGAAAAAGTTTTCTTACAAAATATGCAAGTATTCATTGGATATTTTATCAGGTTGCCACAGTTGCATAAGGACTGCTTCCTAAGTCTGCTGAGTAGTAGAGCCATCAGCTGTATGGGATTTCTCAGTGCAGTGCCGAGTCTGAATTTTTGCTGGATTCAGAGTTGACCATGATTTCAGTAGTCTACACAAAATAACTGGGTTATTCTCTCCCTTTGCTTCCGGGAGACTTGTTAAATGAGGATTCATGCTCAGAATTCAAACTGCTGGTGTAGCCTCTAACTGCTGGAGCTGTGGCTGATGATCATTAACTTGTGTTCATTTGCCTTTTTGTCTCCCAAGTAATACTCTGTCCTTTGCGCTGTTCATTTTACTGTAATTGTCCAGATGTCCTTCAAGGATGCATCTGCAGTCATAACATATGGATTGTCCTGACTCAGGCAGCCCTTCCGTCGGCCGGATTCCAAAGTCTGGGTCTGGCCTCGGCTGATGTCGCACTTTCCCCGACGTCAGAGCGTCTGGGGTATAAAAGCATCAGCCGACGCCATTTTCCTCAGTCTTTCTTGCTGTGCGGTGCCCGAAGCAGAAGCTGTTCGCAAGTGCCGGTCGGTCAGATCCAGTGAATTCAGCTACCGAAGACTTAGAAAAAGCTAAGTACCCCGTTGGGGACTCTCTCTTGCCTCAGCCGATGTCAGACAAAGTAAATTGTTTAACTTGTGGGAAACAAATACCTCATAAGGATTTCCATTCCTACTGCCTTCCTTGCTTAGGCCCAGACCACGACGTATCGTCCTGTTCAGCCTGTGCTTCCTTCAACCGACGAACTCTTAGACGTCGGTCGGAGTTTGCAGAGGAATTTTTTGGGGCTAGTTTTGCATATAAAATGCCGTCGGAGACTCCGACTTCACATTTGGTGAAAAAACAGAAGGACAAGGACCGACACTCGCGGCCCGCGGTTTCGGCTGAAACCACGGTAAGGCCTACCGCGAGTCTCTCTTTCGGCCGAAACAGAGTCCTCTGAGATTCTTTCTTCTGAATGCATTCAACCGACCACTGCGGCCCGGGAGGCCCTGGCTGAGTCTGCTACAGAGTTACTTACCGAAACCAGTGTCCAGGAAATGTCCGACACCATACCTTTGGACATTTCTACTCCAGCACGTGGGGCAGCTAGGCCCCCTGCTTCCATGTCAATTAAGGCCTTCTCTAGGGCAAAAGCTGCAAAACTTTCTAAAACTTTGCCTTCCAAGACTACCTCCCAGAGGCCTTCCTCTAGTTCCCAGATCCTCAGCCTTGCAGAGGACCTTATTTCTTTGATTAGAGGTTCACAACCTCACCCAGATAGGGCCTCTCACCCTCCACCAGACAAAAGGCCCAGGACTCCCTCTGACCCACATTCTTCAGATGACTCCACGGATGGATCTGAGTTGTCAGACCACCAGGAGGAGGCCTATTCGCCCTATGAGGATTCTGATGCTGAAGAATCTATCCCTTCGGCTTCCCCTCCTGAAGAGTTTTCTTTTGGTGAGACTCTACACTCCATGAGAGAGCATTTTCAATGGCAAGGTCAGGAATTCTCTGATTCTAGAAAAAGATTAAGGACCTTTTTACATTTGCTTCAACATAGGCCCTTAGCTATACCTCCTGTTTTGAATGTAATTGATGATGTGTACAATGATGTTAGTACAGCCCCTGATACTCTCCCTCCGGCCCCTGCCAAACCTGATAGATACTACAGGGTACCGGATTCACATTTCCATCTGTATAAAGCCCATTCTGCAGACCCAGAAACTATTTCTCAGGGCCCTAAAGGGGTTGCGGCCGCCACTGCCAAAAATCCTCTACCCTCTGAAAGAGAGGCTAGAGCTTTAGAGAGATGGGGAAAGAAGGTATATACTTCTGCAACTCTTTCTAATTTCATATGATACAGTACCAAGAGTATTTGTTAGATGAAATGAATAAGAAACTTTCTTCTCCTGAACCCCTTGACCGTAAATCCCTACAGGATTTGATACACAACTCACAGCAGGTTAGTAATCATTTCTTAAAATGTGGCTATGATGCATTGGAGGCTTCATTTAGATCAGCTATGACTGGGGCAGTTATACGCAGGCATGTCTGGCTGAAGGAACAATCTTTGCCAGACCATCTTAAAGCTAAACTCCTGGATGCTCCAATGGAGAAACAAAATTTATTTGGCTCCTCTGCTCAGGAGGTCTTAAAGTTTGAAGAAAAGGCAAAATCTGTGCAAACAGTAATAGACAAAGGATACAGGTTTCACTTCCACACTTTGCCAAAAAGAAACAGAATGCCAAACCTACCACCAAATCAGAGGGCAGAGGCTTTAAAGCAGATCAACAACTTGCTTCAAATGAATGCTATAGAAAAGGTACCACTTCCAGAACAAGGCCAAGGATTTTACTCCAGACTATTCCTTGTACCAAGAAAGGAAAATCAATGGAGGCCTATACTAGACCTGTCCGCACTGAATACTTACCTCATTGTGCCAAAATTCAAGATGCTGACCCTACAGCAACTTCTTCCCATGTTGGGCAAGAAGGAGTCTTGGCTGGTGACTCTAGATCTCAAGGAGGCATACCTGCACGTCCCTATTCGACCAAGTTGCAGAAGACACCTCAGATTTCTTGCTGGATCAGAGCATTATCGATTCTCAGCATTGCCCTTTGGCTTATCTACTGCGCCCAGAGTATTCACGAAATGCCTGGCATCAGTAATTGCACACTGCAGACTTCAGGGGATTCAAATCTACCCATATCTGGACGACTGCCTTATACAAGCGGACAACAAGGAAAATTTGATGAAGGACTTGGCCTATGCCATCCATCTGCTACAGGCCTTGGGATACACAGTCAACATCCAAAAGTCAAGACTTATTCCATCCCAAAGGATAACCTTTTTGGGTGCAGATCTGGACACAACCATCCACATGGCCTTTCTCACAGAAGAAAAACCAAAACAACTTCCAGATTACTTCATGATTCTGACGAGACAAACTCATCTTACTGCAAGGAAAATCCTGCAGGCCCTGGGTTACATGGTATCCTGCATAATTCTGATACCACAGGCCAGGCTGCATATGAGAAAATTACAATGGTACCTGAGGAGTGTATGGTCTCAACACAGTCACAGTTTAGAAACTTTGATACCAATCATTCCCTGCCTTCAAAAGGAATTTCTGTGGTGGTCTCAGGCTTGCCAGTCCAACAGAGGGTTGCTTTCAACAAACCAAAAACAAAACAAACCATCACCACGGACGCGTCAGACCGAGGATGGGGAGCACATATGGGCAAATGTATCCAAGGCCTATGGTCTCAGGGGCAGCAACGCATGCACATAAACCAAAAGGAAATGCTGGCAGCGATGCATGCAATCGAGGTTTTCAAACCCTTCCTCCATCAAGGCCACCTGTTAAGGACAGACAACACCACAGTCATGTGGTACATAAACAAGCAGGGAGGCACTCACTCCTACCCTCTATGCCGGCTGGCTATGAATCTATGGGAACTATGCCTGAAACTCAATATTCAACTACAGTCACAGTTCGTGCCAGGAAAAGAGAACTCGCTGGCAGACAGCTTAAGCAGAACTACCATGGATGCACACGAATGGATGCTGCACCCAGACATCTTCCAACTCGTAGTAAAGGAATGGGGCATGCCGGAGATGGATCTGTTCGCCTCCCCCATCAACTGAAGACATTCTGCTCCAGGACGTACCACCCACAAGCCTGGAGGGTGGACTCTCTCTCTCTCTCTCTTTCAGCTGGAAAGCTCTAAAAGTATATGCCTTCCCTCCTCTTACATTAATGTACAAGGTTCTACTGAAGATCAGGGCGGAACAGCCAACAGTGATTCTGGTAGCACCAGACTGGCCAAGACAACACTGGTATCCATTATTGAGAAGCATGTCACAGGCAAAACCATGGCCTCTCCCCCTATGGCCTCCTCTGACACAGAACAACTTCAAGATCATGCATCCCAACTTGAAAACATTGCAGCCAACTGCCTGGAAAATCCCTTAAACCCCAAACAAAATGTTTTATCACAGAGGGTGAAGGACATTATCATGGAAGCTTGCCGGCCTTCCACAAGGAAGACATACTCAGCTAAATGGAAAACATTTCTCATCTGGAACACATCAAAAGGCACAGATGTGACCGTGGCAAGCATGACACATATTCTGGAATACTTAGCAGAATTGTTCCACAATGGCCTGTCCTATTCTTCCATTAAGATTCATGCCTCAGCAATTTCAGCAGAATACAATGTGGATCCACCTATCTTCTCGCACCCTCTCCTCAGGCAATTTCTGAGAGGGATCAAAAATATTAAACCTCCAAGAAAACCCCCTCTACCTGCCTGGGATCTCAACTTTGTGTTGGAGAAACTAACACTTCCTCCTTTTGAACCAGCAGCATCAGCGGATCTACAGTTTCTGTCTTGGAAAACTGCATTCCTTCTGGCAATAACTTCAGCAAGAAGAGTATCTGAGTTACAAGCATTAATGGCAGTACAGCCATTTCTTATCTTCCATCAGGACAGAGTTTCACTAAGAACCAATCCTACTTTTATGCCAAAGGTGGTATCTAGGGTATCCTTGAACCAAGCTATTCACTTGCCTACGTTCTTCCCAAATCCACAGAATAGAGGGGACACACCCTGGATATACACAGACAACTACGCTACTACTTGGACAGAACTAAGACTAGCAGAAAAACTGACCAACTATTTGTAGCATATGCTACTGGGGTGCAAGGAAAAGCAATTTCCAAACAGACCATTTCAAAATGGATAGGAAATTGCATTCGATTTTGTTGCTCCTTTCATGGAAAGACAGTTCCTGAAAACATCAGGCCTCATTCCACAAGGGCCACGGCCACTACTACAGCCTTCCTACGAGGGGTGGCTACCAAGGACATTTTAGAGGCTGCTACTTGGAGCTCCGTGCATACATTTGCCAAACATTACAATCTCCCTTTATACTCCAGATCCAGAGCAGGTTTTGCTACTGCAGTCCTGCAGGGGATCTTAACTACACCATCCTTCTCTTAGTACCTCCTCCCCCAGATTAGCTATGGTATTCTACCCATATGTTATGACTGCAGATGCATCCTTGAAGGACATAGTACAGTTTTGTACCTACCATAAATGTAGATGTCCGATAGGTATGCATCTGCAGTCAGGTTTACCCTCCCTCCTACTCCTCTGTGGTATTCCTAGGGTACTTACCCCTCTTTCAGCTAGCTGGGGGAATCTATTATGGTGTATTTGTTTGTATATATGTAGAATTTTGCAAATGTTTGGAACTTTATTGCATTTATCCAAATTTAGCCTTCCTAGAGGGCACCTGGCATCTGGGGCAAGAAAAACTGAGGAAAATGGTGTCGGCTGATGCTTCTATACCCCAGACGCTCTGACGTCGGGGAAAGTGCGACATCAGCCAAGGCCAGACCCAGACTTTGGAATCCGGCTGACCAAAGGGCTGCCTGAGGCAGGACAACCCATATGTTATGACTGCAGATGCATACCTATCGGACATCTACATTTATGGTAGGTACAAAACTGTACTTTGCTCTGTTTCTGGTAATTTCAGCATAATTTGTGCAGTGGCAGTGACTGCTACATGAGTAGCACTATTGCTCTGCCTTAATTCACATCTTTTTCCCCAAACCCAAATTTGCTCAAAGGTTGTGCCTGACCCAGAACCATTTCTTTACTTTGTCCTCCATTCTGACTTGCCGAAGGTATGTGCTCAAAAAGCAAAGATCCAAAGCCTGATCAGTATGGCTATCCTTGTAGCCTAGTAATTAACACTGCTTGGCTTTTTTATAGGTTCATAGGTAGATACTAGGCTATCTGCCCGAGGGCCAAGGCAAGCCTATCCAACAGTGTATTGGCTTTCCCCACCCATGTGTTAAATTCCTGCCCCTCTGTCGAGCAGTGCCCCAGACATAACCCCAGGGGTGAATTTCCTATCACCCATCCACTTATCAAGGTTTTTCTTGAATAGTGCTAATGACGAGCTCTGCTTTATGTAGATGGGAATCTTGTTCCAGTGCATGGGAAGTCTCTGGGACACAAATCTATCCCTCCAGCATATCCTTATTCATTGTTGTGGTGAGGTTTAGGTCCTTGGTGTGTGTAGCTCGGAGAGATTGGGATTTCTTCAAATGGAGCATGTCCATTAATTCCGGGTTTGACATATGTTTGTATGTCAGAGTTCTCCTCTGAGTAAGCGGTATGTGACAGAGTAGAGTGAGTTTCTTGAGCTGGTTGGCATAAGGCAGTTGTTTGAGGCCAGCGATCCCCTTGGTGATGTACTTTTGGGGCCTCTCAAGTTGTTGTAGGTGTCTTGTGAGGTACATCCCAAACAGGGCATTGTATTAAATGAGGGGTCTAATACGTGATGAGTAGAGGGGAACGATGACTTCCTTATTTCTAGATGCGAACCCCTTTTGTGATTAAGTGGGCCATGTAGAAAGAGTTTCTGACCACTGTGGCAATGTGGTTATCAAAGGAGAGGTTACTATCCACTTGGGTCCCAAGGTCTCTTATCACACTGTGTCAAGTGAACTTCCCCGTATTTGGTAATTCATGGGTACCGTGTTTTTGCCAAAGGGGATAACCATGCACTTTTTGACATTTGGTTTGAGGCCATGATTTTGACACCAGGTGTCTGTCTCGGTGAGGCCCTATTGCAGGATCTGTCGGCAGGGGGTGGCACCCGGTTTGGTCATCTGCGAACTTGATTAGCCATAGACCTGTGGTGTTGGCTTGCACTTCAGAGAAGTATATACCGAACAGGAGGGGTCCCCGGACTGAACCCTGGGTACTCCAATTGTCACTGGTTTGGAGTCTGATCTGGAGGCAGCAACTCTTATCGTGTGGGTTCTGTCCGTGAGCCAGTTGGCCACCCACCTTGTGACACAAGGGTTTAAGGTTGGTGAGTTTATCAATGATTCCTGAATGAGGGATAGTGCCAGTGGCTTGGGTGAGGTCCAGGTAGGCTGCGTGGACTACCTTGCCCCTCGTCTATGACCTTTGTAACTGTTTCAAATTAGTGTGCTAGGTTTAGGAGACATGAGCGCCCTTTTACAAATCCGAATGGATAGCATCCAGGTTGGAGGTTGTTGCCTATATCTTTGATTTCCATGAGGATATGCTCCATAGCCTTGCAGACGAGATTTGTCAGGCTAATACGTCTATAGTTTCTGGGGTCTGTGGTGGTTCCTCCTTTGTGGAATGGGATAAGCGTTGCTGTGTGCCATTCTGTGGGCACATAGCCTGTGGTGAGGCATGTCAGCGAGTTCCTCCATACCTGGGTTTTTACTCTCTCTTGCAACAGTTTCTTCCTTCCTTCTGTTGAGTTTTAATGGCAGGGGACCACTAGATTGGCTTCCTTTTTTTGGAGGATAGCGTCTTGGTTTTGTCGGGGATAGCACAATCCATGCACTCATGCAGGTGCTTGTAGAGTGCATTTGTGTAGGATTCAGCAGTCGTGACTGTATTGACTGAGTTTATCCATCTGCAGGGGTGTCACGAAGTTGGTCACCTCAGTTTTCAGAAGCATGAAGTTAGCTTTGGAAAAGTTTTTTACAATGGTTTCCTTGTGTGGGGGTGGGTTCCGGATGTGGATATGTAAAGTGATTAGTTTATGGTCTGATCTAACCATCGAGGAGTTGATCTCTGGCATTGAGCACTTGTCACCCATGTTGGTAATGACCAGGTCCAGAATATTGTTGCCCCTGGTGGGAGCGTTGACAAGTTGATCCAGGGCATTAGAGTTTGAACTCCAGGAGTTGTTGAGCCAGGGAGTAGAGTAGTTTTCCCAGTTAATGTTTGGGTAATTGAAGTCACCCATTATTGCGGTGTTTGGAACCAATGTCCCCAGGAATGAGGAGTGGGCGTCCTGGGTCAAGGTCGGGGATCTATAACGAGCTACAATTTGGAATGCATTTTTGCCCTGGGTTAGTTGCACTTGAATGAATTCAGAGACATCCTGTTTTGCCACTAGCCTGGAGGTGTGGCTGTCCTTGATGAATATGGACACTCCTCCTCCCTTCGTGTTTCAGTCCGGGTTTTGTGGCCGAAACGTGTGGTATGAGTTGTAGCCTGGTAGTGCTGGGGTGCTTTCGGGAGCCTTGAACCAGGTCTCGGTCACTGCACAGATATCTATCTTCTCCATTTTTTTGAGGAGTGCCTTGAGTGAGTGCATTTTGAGGTTTAAACTCCTAGCATTGAATAACATTGCCTCAGTTTTTTGTTTCCTGTAGCTCTTGTGGTGGTGGGTTTGTTTTTTGAGCCTTGCCTAAAAAAGGCACTATAGGGGTGGCAAGAGCCTTGGCCAGTATTCTGAATCCCAGGAGCAAAGAGCTGTGCACACCACTACATAACATCCCACCATAACTGCAAGTCAATGCTTAAATACATCTGTGTTGTGCATGGTGCTCATTAACTTTTTACTTTTAATTTGTTTTAAGTATTTTTCAGTTGTCGACTTTTTGCTGTAAATAACTGTTCCTTTTTTTAATACTGCAAATAACTTTGTTCATTCTCTGAATGACCTAATTTTAAAGCATGGACTCCGGGGAATCCAGTGAACAGAGGAGAGACTAAGGTGGTGAAAACTAAATTGCAAGAGACTTGAAAATGTAAATTCAGATGTTAAGGGTTCAGCACCAGTCAAGTGAACACCCAGATACGGGTATATGTTTTAAAGTACCAAAATTCTTCTCGCATCTGGCGAGACTATAGGATCTTGTCAGGTCAGTGTTTTCAACACAGGGTGAGTCTAGCACATCTTGGAACATTCTCAGGTTAGGTTCTCTGTAGCTCCTTCCAGTTTCTTACTGCAACTTTCTTTAGATTCTAAGATGATTTAAGTTATTTTAGTTCATTGCAAAATCTGCATTGAAATGGCAGGGACCCAGTGTCTACCTTCATGGGATTGGTGCTTCTGAGAGTAGCATACAGATGGAAACATTTTCAGGTACTGTCAAGGTTTCAAGAAGTTAGTTGAAATAACTTTTGTATGTTAAAAAGCATTTCTATATGGGACGGACTTCTCTGATTTGTGATCAATTCTTCCCTGTGTTAAAGGTATGCAGCAGAAGAGAAAAATATTTATGGCACAAGTCACCTCAATTTAGGGGTATAAAAAATTAAAATAAAGTGAATTGTAATGTGTTATAACCAAGAATATAATGCATTTGTATAGTGCCATACGGGGGATGTGGAAAATTGAATCCTTAGGCGATGGAATGCAAGAAACTCTGGTCAGCCAATACACTGTTTCACCTGCCAGTCTCTACCACTTTGGAGGTGAGCATACAGGCAGCAATTGGTCCCAGTTCAAGCTTGTCTTGCCATGAGCTGTTAACACCTTGAGTTTTTTCCAGGCCTCTGACATCTTTCCAATCCCCCCTAGTATTTTATTAAATCTCCAGGATATAGTGCGTGAAGATAGTTATATGTACTTAGGGGTGTTAAAAAAAAAAAAAAAAATGTATACGCATATCCATCCTGCCCCCCCCCCCCCCAAATTCCTTACCGTGTTGACATACCTATGTACAATCATTCTTTCCCAGTTAGCCATTTATACGGATCCTAGGTTCCTGACGTATTGTTTTTAGGAAATGCCCCCCCTTTGTGTAGATATTTTAACTCCAGAATCACATGGATTCTTAGCTATGGAGCAAACTCAAGTGAATTTTTGACAGGTTGGCTGTTGGTGAAAAGAATCAATCTTACCAATCTCTTGTTATATCATGGTTTAGAAACTTCCTTAAAGGCATTATTTTTGATGTGTGTGAGCACATACAAATGTAGAACCATTCCCAAAAAATCTCGAGACACTTCCTCTCCCATTGTCAAGAGTTAGACTATCACGCAAGACTGATTATTGTGTATCAAACTCTCGGCACTTGTTGCTATACATACAAAGCCTTTCAGGCTGTCAATTCCCTCCCTAGCTGCCATAATGCTTTTCTTGCAGCTGTTCAGTTCCTGTGACTTAAAACACACCTCTTGCTAATTTTTGGAATTACTGGAGGTAGCTTCCAAAGGAAGAAAGTTAGTCCAGTTCATTTAGTTCTGTTTTTCATATTTGAAGTGGATAACCCAAATTAGCTGGCCTGCTCTTCCCAGGCTTGAGGTGTGGGCTGAATTAGGAGTGGGCGTAACAGGTCACCTCTTCAGCAAAAGAAATGATCTGATATCAATTTTCATTCATTCCTCAACTAATGGGATTGGATCCAATCCCGTTAGTTTTGCCATTGTACTAGCTCATGGCCACCAGTAAACTTGCAAGCTCCTTCTCTACACATAATGCACCGCCCTTAACATCCTTCATATCTTATTTTCTGCTTCAGTCTTTAGACCCGGTCGCCTTCAGCTCGAGTCTTCAGTGAGGGAAGTTAATTTCATATTTCTTTTCTAAACAATTCTTTAAACTACTTCATTTTTCATCTGAAGTCATTTTTTTGTTTTTCTTGCACCTTCAGTGTAGAACCGATCTACCATCACTGTAGACCTGTCTCCTTCCCTTTACCCTTTTTACATGTAGTGTAATCCCTGTAATTACCATTGCTGGTATTTTCCTTTTTCCTTCCCAATGTGATAGTGTTCAATCTCGCCGTTTGTACTTACACATGGGTTCGGAGCCGATCCTCTGCTCCGTGTCGGCCGCTTGCAAGCTCTGCATCGAGAAGAAGCTCGAGACAATCTAATACCCACAATCCCCCTCTGCCTTTACCTCAGATCTAGTTTGCCGCTGCTGCGTTCGCATCGCTGGGAGCTAGCTCGAGCATCTTGAGATAAGATATAACTTATTTTTGTTATATTTTATTGGAAA
The DNA here is from genome assembly GCF_019279795.1 of Protopterus annectens. Taxonomy (NCBI): domain Eukaryota; kingdom Metazoa; phylum Chordata; order Ceratodontiformes; family Protopteridae; genus Protopterus; species Protopterus annectens. The sequence continues at coordinate 730,546,064 of NC_056743.1, forward strand.
ATTTGTTCTAATAGTAATTTTTGATATACTGAGTGTATGTGTGTATGAGTAGGTTGAATTCTCGGTACCGTTAAGTTTATTAATTGGTTAGAGTTTTTCGGGGCCTACCAACCCTACTTAAATTTGACAACCGGACTTGACATTTAAATTGGATTTGACTTTTTTTCACCGGATTTGACTCTTATACTGGACTTGACTCTTATCTTACTTGTAAAATGTCTGATAAAGTGAAATCAGGTTTTAAGCGTTGTCAGTGTGGCCAAAAAATGTCAGTTACTGACCACCATAGTTCCTGTGTCTACTGCCTTGGCCCTCTCCACTTACAAGAGGACTGTTCAATCTGTCACTCTTTTAGTGGGAGGGTCATGACAGATAGGCGCAGGAAACTCATGGACAGAGGATTATTAAAACCTTCTTTTCAGGAGGCTCTGGATGCTTCTGACCAGGCATCGAAATCCTCGAAGGAATCGAAGACGTCGGAGCCCAAGTCATCGGCTCCGAGCTCTTCGAGTAAAGTTAGATCACCGGTTCCACAGACTTCGGGGCCGAGTGTTCAACTGGTGTCGGTTCCTGAGCCTCGAGTCTTGGAACCGGTGATGGAGCTTCCTCCATCGACTTTACTGAGGTCGGCTTCGCCTTCGGTTCCTTCGACCCGTTCTTCGTCCAAACTCTCCGATGTCGATGTGGATCGTGTGGTGCAGAAGTTATTGGAGCATTCGGCCCTGTCCAAACTTATTTCAGTTTCCACCCAGTTGGTGTCGAAACTTGAAGGCCTCCCATTGTCTCCATCCATTCCTCCTCCGAGACCTGTCCAGTCTTTGGAGCCGGAAGAGGTTGATCTTCTGATTGTGGAGCCCTCGGGTCCAGAACCGTCCTTTCTCGGTCTGTTCCTCACCTCGACTCCGCCGGACCAGTACCGAGTCTCGGAGCCGACTATCTGTCCTTGGTTCCGGGGCCGAGTCGAACCGACGCTTCTGTTCCGACTCTTCCCTCGGGCCTCGGCGGATCGATTCGTCTCCGCCTCGGGTCGATGCCTTCGGTGCCTGTTTCGGGATTCTTCCCATTTCTTCGAACCGGGAGATTCTTCGATTCGGGACCCGGGGCTCGACCTAATGAGGAAGGTGTTGTCTACCCAGACAACCACATCAGTGGAAGCAACCTCTCCTCCCCATAAAGGGCCGTTATCCTCCTCTGCACCCACGGCCACATCCAAGCGCCGAGCACCAGTGTCTCAGCCACCCCTGGAGGGTGCCCCCTCTTCCTCGGAGGCTTCTTCGGATGCTCCCCACGAAGAAGTCCCTAGGAAAAGATTGTGTAAGAGGAGACACTTGGATTCTCCACAAGAATCCTTGACATCCGATACTGACTTAGATGAGTCAGAAGGGTCCCCTAAGTCACCTTCAGAAGATGTCTCTTTTTCGGACATATTGGAGATCCTGAAACAGAGAGGTGACTGGCACTCCCTTCCCCCTTCTGAGGAGGAGTCAGTTTTGCTGAAGGCATTCGGTGCTCGCCCTTCTTCCTCCTGGGTCACTCCGCCCTTCGAATTAATGGAACTTATTGCTCGAAGGGCGTGGGAGGCTCCTGACACAGTGGAACCAGTCCCAAGGAAACCCAATAAGTATATAACAGCACCTCAGGACAAGACCTACTTAACAAAAGGAGTTCCAGTGGACGCTATGGTGGTGGCAGCGGCCACGAAAAAGGAGATGTCTGAATCTTCCTCATCTGTCCATCCCCCTAATAAAGATTCTAGGACTATGGACAGGTATGGGAAGCGCATTTTTAGTTCAGCGGCTTTTTCCATGCAATCCCTGAACTATTTGACCCATTTTACACGACTACAGAGGGATCTAGTCAGAGTTGGGAGATACCCTCCAGGGTACTACAGATGCTGCTGTCTCAGAGAAAGTGACAGCGCAACTTAATACCCTTACATCCATTGTGAACTCGTCCATGAGGCTGATTTCTTACGCAGCCGAAGGTTCGAGTAGGGCAGCAGCTTCAGCGATTGCTCTTCGCAGACAATCCTGGATGCGCTTATGTTCATTTGCGGAAGCCTTCAAGTCCTCCTTTACTAACGCCCCATTTGACGGTGCCACTCTCTTTGGCCCCAAAGTAAAGGAGACCCTTACCCGTGTGAACAGGGGGGAAAGTCTCTGTCTGCTGTCGGAGTCGGTTTTTCCACCCCAACCAGACCGCACCCCAAAGGGCAACGTGGTGGAAAAATGTGGCTTCGAAACCCCAAGGATCTTTCCCAGGCACACAGGGTGATGCCCTTCTAGAGGCAGAGGAGGGGCAGAGGTGGAAGACGCCGCCTGGCGGCAGAGGGGTCCGCAGCATCAAGGTGACAGGGATACACTCCCTGGTAAACCTTTCCAGCACTCCTGAGAGGAGGCCCGACTGTCCTGCTCTGGAGGCAGTCGGGGGTCGCTTAGCTTTATACCCTCAGGCCTGGCAAAACATAACTACAGACAAGTGGGTAAAAGCGTGGTTACCAGAGGTTACAACATACCCTTTCTATCCCATCCCATTCCAAAGAAAAGACTCCCAGATGTACCGCCCCATCTCGAGAGCCAGCAGCTATAGAAATTTCAAAGCTGCTAGAAAAGAGTCATCCAACCAGTCCCAGCGGACCAGCAAGGATTCGGGACTTACTCAAGGTTCTTTTAGTTCCAAAGAAAACAGGGGACTGGAGGCCCATTCTGGACCTAAGCGACCTCAACACCTTCGTCAAGAAAGAAAAGTTCGAATGGTCACGCTTCAATCGATCCTTCCATTCTTACAGAAGGACGACTGGATGTGCTCAATAGATCTGAAGGATGCATACTACCACATCAAAATGGCCAGGGCATCCAGAGATCATTTGCGCTTCCGGCTGGGGGCCAGTCACTTTCAATTTCGAGCCCTGCCCTTTGGTCTGACCTCAGTCCCCAGGGTCTTCACCAAATGCATGGCAGTGGTAGCGTCTCACTTGAGACGCCAAGGATTCCAGGTGTTTCCGTATCTGGATGACTGGCTCCTTTCTGCCACCACCCAGCGTCAACTAGTACAGGCCAGAGACTATACTCTTCAACTGTGTGTTCACCTAGGAATTTCCGTAAACTTCGGAAAATCCTTACTTCAGCCATCACAGAGTATCTTGTTCATAGGAGCGGAATTAAACACACATCAGTTAATTCTAAGACTCTCTCCAGAAAGGATACTTTCACTTCAGACTCACATACGTCTTCTTCTCTTGTCCAGGAAATCCCCAGCAAAACTGGTACTGAAGGTTTTGGGACTCATGTCAGCTTCTCTTATTGCAATACCCTTGGGAAGGCTGCACATGAGTCCTACAATGGCTACTGTTTGCACAATGGTCGTTCCAACAACTACCTCTAACACACGAGATTCTTATAACGAACACATGCAAAACACACCTAAACTGGTGGCTTCAAACGTGCAACCTTTCCAAGGGGAGACCATTTGTGCTACCCACGCCTACAGTTACGGTGACCACGGACGCTTCCCTGATAGGGTGGGGGGGCATCTTTCAGGGACAGACAGTCCAAGGCGAATGGACCAATTTGGAGTACAATCTGCACATCAATGTTCTAGAGTTGAGGGCAGTGTTTCTAGCGTTGCAACACTTTGCTCCCCTTCTTCCTCTGGGAACTATTGCAGTTCAGACAGACAACATGTTGGTAGTCTGGTACATAAACAAGCAAGGGGGAACAAAGTCCTATCAGCTATGCAGAGGCCATGAGAATCTGGCAATGGGCGGAGTCCACGGGTCGCTTTCTAATAGCAACGCACATCCCGGGGTCATCCAACGTCATAGCCGACAGGCTGAGCAGAGCAATTCTGTTACCGCACGAGTGGTCCCTAAAACAGTCAGTGGCGAAAAAGATTTTTCGCACGTGGGGCCAGCCTTCCTGCGATCTGTTTGCGTCTCCAATGAACGCCAAATGCAGGAGCTACTTTGCCCTATTACCTCCTCCAGGGGAAGTCCCCAGGGACGCACTGATTCACGATTGGCCCCCGGGACTCCTGTACGCATTTCCTCCATTTCCCCTGATATCAAAGTTTCTCCAGAAAGCCAGAAACCTACACAGGACAATAATCCTCATTGCCCCATTCTGGCCTCGTCAAATTGTGTTTCCCTTCCTGAAGACACACTGCATTCGGGGACCCTGGATCCTGGACCCAGAGCCAGATCTATTGACTCACTCGTCAGGGGCTCCCCATCCCGCGCTCTTGTCCCTCCATTTAGCAGCTTGGCTGCTACAATTCCCAACTTAGCCAGGTCTGATCTTCTTTCGCCAGCAGTTCAGAATATATTGGTGGCTTCTCATAAAGCTTCCACTACTAAAACATATTCTAGTAAATGGAAGCGATTTGTATTCTGGGCGAATACACAGCAAGTGGATCCTTTTATAGCTCCTTTGAATAAAATATTAGAGTTTTTAACGGACTTGTTCCATCAGGGTGCTTCTCCTGCCACACTAAGAGTTCAATTGGCTGCCATCTCTAATTTCCATATGGAAGAATGTGGGGCTCCTGTTATGGCCCACAGACTTTGTAAAGCCTTTTTAAAAGGAGTTTTTCATATTAGACCACCAATTAGATCTCCTACGTCACCTTGGAGTCTAAACTTGTTATCTAAATTAATGTTGCCCCCCTTTGAACCAGCCTCCTCTTGCCCATTAAAATTTTTGTCTTGGAAGACTCTCTTTTTGGTAGCCATTACATCCGCTAGGCGAGTATCTGAACTTCAAGCTCTATCCATCAAGCACCTTTATCTGATCTTTCACTCTGACAGAGTTTCTCTTCGAACTAATTCATCCTTCCTCCCTAAAGTTTGTTCTATTAACAATATTAATCAGTCCATTGAATTACCCACCTTCTTCAAGAATCACTCCAACAAAATGGAGTATATGTTGCACAAATTAGATGTTCACAGACAGCTAAGATTTTACTTGGATAGAACAAAAGATCACAGGAAAACTGATCAACTTTTTGTGGCCTTTGCTGATAACAGGAAAGGATTAGCGGTTACCAAAAGAACTCTTTCTAAGTGGTTAACGGATTGTATAATCTATGTCTATGATTCTTCAAATCAAACTCTCTTGCACAAACCCAAAGGACATTCCACAAGGTCAGTGTCTACATCCCTGGCTCATGCAGCCCGCCTACCACTAGACGCTATTTGTGCGGCTGCTACTTGGTCTAAGCCACATACATTAATTTCTCATTATAAGGTAGACAAGGTTTCTAGGGACAGGGCAACCTTTGGTTCCACTGTGCTCAAGAACGTCCTTCCGTGAGTTCCTCAGGAACAAGGAGCTAGGGACGCTACCCATGTGTAAGAACAAACGGCGAGATTGAACACTATCACATAGAGAAGTTATGTCCTTACCATAACGTTCCATGTGGAGTGTTCTTACATTCCCACCCTCCCGCCCTTAGGAAGAACGTTCAGTTTTGGTGCCTGGCCTGGGGCATTCTGCTTCTGCTTTGCAGTTGTTGTGTACATAGTTGGCATGTATATATATGTGTATATATATATATATATATATATATATGTGTATATATATACTCTTAGTTCTGTGCATATGTGATGTAAGCATGAGTGTGCTCTCTCTAGAGACTGGTTTGCTTGCAAACTAGATCTGAGGTAAAGGCAGAGGGGGATTGTGGGTATTAGATTGTCTCGAGCTTCTTCTCGATGCAGAGCTTGCAAGCGGCCGACACGGAGCCGAGGATCGGCTCCGAACCCATGTGTAAGAACAAAGGCGAGATGAACACTCCACATGGAACGTTATGGTAAGGACATAACTTCTATTTTTTGCCCATCAAAAAAATTACACCTCTTTCATAGAAAATGTCTGAAAAAGGTCCAGCAGGTTTTAAAAAAATGTGACAAGTTTGGACAGAAGTTGCTTTTGTCTGATGCCCACAGTCTTTGTATTCTTTAGGACCTGAACACTTAAAACAGGACTGGATTGTTTGTTGTGGGTTCAACCCCTGAGCTTTTAGCTGACAAGAATAAGCTGATTTTAAAGGGATTACTGTCATCTTTTTCTGAAGTCATTTCTGGAGTTCATTCCCCCAAAGAAAAATCTAAGGACCCATCAAAATGTGTACATCCTCCGATTCTCCAGCCTCTACCTCTGAACCAAGAAAGAAAAACTGGATCCAAAGCTATGGTCTAATCCAACCATCATCAGATCTGACCTCTCATTTCAGATCATACAACCTCTATGAACAGACATACTTAGGATCATATATCTTCAGATCCGATATCCTTACCAAAAACTACCTATTCAAGTCTGAATTTTAGAGAGGCTGTCAAAATCACTGTCCTTGGTTTCCTCTTGTTCCTTCAGGAGTCTCATGGAAGCAGATGTGGAGAGGATGAGGAGGAAATTTTCAAGGAGCAAATTCAGAAGTGTGTTCATGGTTGTTACCCCCTTGGGGTCAGGAGGGTATTTTATCACTCCAGAGGCAACAGCTCCTTCTCTATTTCAATCTGTAGTATTTGAGCCCTCTGATCCAAGCCTTATGAGTCTGGTTCAAATCCGAAGAGAACATCTTTGGATATGACTATTGCTCTGAGTGCACTTGCTGTGATATCCTCGGTCTGTCGGAGCCGATGCTTCTCTGTTTGATCTGAAAGGTTGGGTTTGACTTTGAGGTTTTCGGAGCAGTCTCTTTCGGAGCTTTGGCACTGGATAGCTTGGCTCAGACTTCACCTCATTGGATTGCTTTTGGAGAGGAGGGAGGTGACAGGCCAGAAACTCACTTTCTTGGCTCAAGTTTGCTTCCTTTTCTCCAGAGCGGTCTGCCTTTGAGGTAGTGAAAAAGTGTAGTTCTCTGCTCCGACAGGTCAGATGGGTCTCCCCCCTCGGGAATCCACCCTCTACTTTTCATAATGACTTTGCACCATGATCCTTAACATTCTGCCCCACAGGGACAGCCAACCCAAAGCTTCCAGTTTACCCAGCAGGGTATTTTGATCTCTTCAGATACTTTTCCGGACCACCCCACCGAGGAAGTCCCTAGGAAGAGTACACAACAAAGGATGCACTTTCCTCAGGAGTCTGTCACTGCGGATCCTGATTTTGATGGAGGGGTCCCCAAAATCACCACCCAATAACGTCTCATTTGGAGACGTTCTTGAGATCCTAGGGAGAAAGGGTTTTCCCAGGACCCTTCTGAGAAATCAGTAGTTTTGGAAGCATTTGGTATTGATCCGTCTACCTCCTGGGTTAGTCCGCCAGCCGATTAACTTATTGATATGATTTCCAAGCAGGCGTGCAAGAAACCTGATTGAGCCAATCCCCAAGAGATCAGACAGTATTCTGGCTCTACCAGTAGGCCGAGAATATTGGAGTAAAAGGTGTTCCAGTAGATGCCATGGTTGTGGCAGTGGCTACAGAAAAGGTGGTTGTTGAACAGAGGTCCACTGTTTATGCTGCTCAGAGTCAAAAGCATTGGACAGATTTAGGAAGTGTTTATGCTTCAGCGACATTTGCACTTAGATCGCTGAACAATTTAGCACTTTTTTCAGGCTGTAAAGAAATTTCATTAGTTATCAATCTTTCAACAACCAGAACAGCTCAGGCTCAATCTTCAGTAGTCTCTCAGATTACCCTACAGGCCATATCCCTTTTGTCCATGAGGCTTCTCTCATGCTGCAGAAGGCGCCACAAGGGCTGCGGGTTCAGGCATTTCCATTAGGGGACATGCTTGGATGAGCCTGTGATTTTGTGTAGCCCTTCAACTTTGTTCCAGTCCTCCCTTTGACAGCACTTTGGCACCACAGCAAAGGACGCACAATCCAGGTTTGAGAACGATGGAAAAATCTGCTCTGCACTGGGCTTGCATTTTTCGACCCCCTCAAAGGACCTTTTCCAGTGTTGAAGGGGAAGTCGAAAAATGTGGTTCAGAAACCTCTTCGGGTCCTTTCTGTAGCACACGTATAGTTCTCCCAATGGCAGAGGGGGGAGTGGCAATGGAAGAAGCCCCCGTGGCAGCGGAGGCCTACAAAATTGGGGGTTTAGAGATTCCTTTTCCGATAGACCCTTTCAGTGTTGCTGAATGGAGGCCCATTGCCTTCCTTTGGAAGCAATCAGGGGTTGCTTATGTGTAACAAAACACAGTTGGGTGCAGAGAATTATTTCCAGAGGTTATATAATTCTTTTCCTCTACCACCTCCTTTGTCCGGAATAATTCCCAGTGTTCCACCCAGTCAGTGGAAAGCAGCACTAGAAAACCAAAAGCTGTTAGAAATATCAAGAGGTCCCACCAGATCAAATAGAATCCACAACTTGCTCAAGATTCTTTAGGGCCAAAGGAAACTGGACTAGAGACCAATTTTGAATCTTGCTGTATTGGAACTAGTCTGTTCAACAGTGCCGTATGATCATGGTTCAGTTCATTCTGCTCTTTCTGTGCAAGGATGATTATGTGCTGAGTGGATATGTATCGTCACGTAACTATGAACACTCCTATTCATATGCTGCAGTATCCATAACATGAGGGAGTCCGCCTCTGACTCAAACGTCTGACCGTTATACCAAAGTTAAAATGCTACTGTGAAGGTATATATGGCCCGCTTCACACAGTGACATCCAAACGCACCTACCTGAGAACTTGACTGCCATCTCTGGTCATCGTCTCTTTAGAAAGTCGCCTTTGTGCTTTGCTAGTGCTTCAGCTAAATTACCCCATAGGGGGTTTTTTGTTAACTATATAGCTGCTATGCTGCTATGTTTCTTGTGAGTTAAGTCGGCTAGGAAGGGCAAAGTGTCAGTGTGGAAGGCAGATTCGACATAGACTACCAGGAGCTCTTTTTTTTTCTGTTTAGGCCCAGAACACTATCTTACATCTTGTGATATTTGCAAGGCCTTTGTCCCTAAAGCCTTTAGGAGCGCGGTGTCTCTTCCCTTAGGCTGTACTTGGAAAATCAACAGCTTAAGCTCCTTGCATGGGATATGGACTTGAAATCGGGACATTTGGAAGAGCCGCAACCCAAGAAGCCTCAGCATTGGCCCTACAACTGCTCCCTCTATTCCAGGAGTTCCTCCGGAGGCCGTATTGGAAACTACAGAATCTCCTTTGATTGGTAACTTGGGGGAAGCTGTCAAGGAGTCTGTTAGCACGTCCCAGAGGGACTCGCATGTATCTAAACTGGTCAGGGCGGGGCACGGCTTACTTCTGAAGGCCCACATGGGGTTACTCAGATAGTGGTTCAAAAGACGTTCTGTTGGATATTATGGAATGTCAGATGTCTGACCCCTCCTACTCCATCTTATGTCGGAGGCCCGTAAGAAGAAAAACAACATGTTCTGTCCAGCAGGCTATGCCCTCCTGGCAGGCCTTTACTCAAGGCCTCTTTAATGCCTTTATGGCCTTAAGCCAACCTCCAGCTCCTGTACAGGCCCTACCTCCCTCCACTCTGGTGGAAGAAGTTTCCTCTTAGGAGGAAGACTCCTGGAGATGTCATAACTTACTCCTCTCAGATTTCTTCTTCTCTGGGGTATGCTTCCATAGAGGAGAAGTTTTTAATGAGACTCTCCTGGGAAGAACATTACATTTGAGACCATTGTGCAGATGAAGGATTTTTTCAACTGGGACTGCTGTCAGGTCTGAGACCCAGAACGGGTATTATGACCTCTTGCAAATGGACCTCTAACCCCTCTCCCATTCTCCGTCTCCTTCCTGCTTTTTTGTACTTTTTTGTTTTCTCTGCTGCAAGTCCTTAGATTCCCAACCTTCAGCCCCTAAGCGCCCTGATAGGTTGTACATAGTGCCTAAAGATGCGAAGTTCCTTTTTAAGGCTCTGTCTGCAGACCCTTCTAACATTTCTGTAGCCGCAGATAAGACTTCTAAGCTATTACCGTCCATCTCTTTGCTTTCGTCCGAGATTAAAATTATGGAGAGGTTGGGTAAAAACGTTTGTACATCTGATACTCTGGCTTTCAGAGCCACAAATTACCAAATCCGTATGGCTAAATATTCCCTGACTGTTACAGCAGATGCTATGAAACTCATTTCAGAACTACCAGATACCCCCCTAACAAGGCCAAAATATCTAGCATTCTAAAGTCCTGCAGCCAGGTTATTAGGCACTCCAAAAAATTTTAGTTAGGATGCTGTGGAGGCCTCAGCCAGAGCAGAAGCATCAGGATCTGTGTTGAGGTATTTATGGCTTTAGGTTGCAGCCTTTGCCAGATATTAAAGCCAAGCTCGTGGATGCACCTTCAGACCACAAGGCCTTATTTGGCTCTGCAGCTTCAGAGCTCTTTAAAGCCCTTTATCCCATTGGGAATGTGACACTTGGATGCCTTTCTTACTAAGGTAGTTCTAGCTGGATAATTCCTCTGGAAGCGGGGGACAGGAGAAATAAAACTGTGCCTAAGATCTTGTAGCTCTTTCCCTTTTCTCTTGAAGGGCTTTAGTATTCATAAGTCTTCCATCATGGCAAATGCATCTGCCATCTCAGCATGTTTGCCTTTGGCGTCCAGGTTGGAAGTCAAGTTCCTGAAAGAAGTTGTACACATCACAGCACTAAAGAAACCAGCTCTTTCCCCATGGGATCTCAACTTTTGTGTTGGAAAAGTTTACCTTTGCTCCTTTTGAGCCAGCTAAGACTTCTTCTCTACAATGTAGCATGTGGAAAACTGTTCTGATGGCTATTACCTCAGCCAGAAGGGTTTCTGAACTGCAGTTATCCACTGGGACAGGGTATCCCTACGTACCAACCCAGCCTTCATACCCAAGGTAGTGAATGAGCTTTCACTGAATCAGGCAGTCAGTCTCCATACCTTCTTCCCATTTCCACAATCCTCTTGTAAAAGGATCCTTCACACTTTGGATGTGCACAGACAGCTCAGATTTTACTTGGCTAAGAACAAGTCAAAGTCTAAGTCTGATGGACTTATTTCCCCATCACCCAAGAGCCCTGGGACATCAGTTTTCAAGCAAACTATTTCCTCCTGAATTTCAAAAGCCATTTCCTTCTGTTACACCGGAAATGGGAAGCCTCTTCCTTCTCCAGTTAAGGCCCATTCTACTAGACCTGTCTTCTGAGGCCTTCTTTAAAGGTTTGGATACAGCTTCCTTTTTGGAGGCAGCTACATGGTCACCTGTTCACACTTTCACCAAACACTGCAAATTAGATATCTCCAGGTCCATAGCAGGATTTGCCAGGGCTGTTCTGCATGGATTTGTGGAAAATGTCCCTGCTTCCCCTCCCAGTCCCTCTTATGCATGAGCATTGGCATTCTCCCTCCTGTTATGGAAACTGCAGCATACAAGTAGGAGGCCATAGAATACTTGTGTAAAATCTTGCGTAATAACAGATGTTTTTTTCTACATGCTGCAGTAAAGTTTCCCCCCGCTACCTTCCCCCTGATACTTGCCCGACTTCTGGATACTCATTCACTTCAGGCTGGTGCTGGACTGCATTCAGCTCTGAAGTAGATGTGTGCTGACATCCACTTTGTACCTGATGTCTGTAGCCAACTTGCGCTGTGTGATGTGGGCCGTCACACATCTCTGCAGTAGCATTTTATCTTTGGTATAACTGCCGGATGTACGAGTCCGCCAGAGGCAGACTCCCTCATGTTACAGATACTGCAGAATATTAGAGAAGGACATGTATGGTTATAGTAAGATTTTACACAACTGTTCTATCCAGAAGGTACTTGCACTTTGGCTGGAAGCCGGTCATTATCATTTCAGAGCACTGTCCTTTGATTCCACATAGGTAGGTACTAGGCTCTCTGCCGAAGGGCCTATGTAAGCCTAGCCAACAAGGTTCCCTGGCTTACGCAACCCAAGAAAGTTATTTTCCTGTGCCACTGTCGAGCAAGGACACAGAAGTGATCCGCGGGTGCATTTCCTATTTCCCTTCCACTCATCAAGATTTTTCTTGTAGTGCTAATGAAGAACTTTGTTTGACATAGATGGGTAGCCTGTCCCAGAGTATGGGAAGTCTCTGAGACAGGAATCTATCCTTCCAGCATGTCCTGTTTATTGTGGTGACAAGATTTAGGTCCCTAGAGCGTGTAGCTCGGAGGGATTGGGATTTCTTTAGGTGTAGCATGTCCAACAGCTGTGGGTTTGACATAGCTTTATATGTTAGGCAGGGATCACCTCTGAGTAGGCGATATGCTACGGGAGTAAAGCTGGAGTTTTTTGAGGCAGTCCGTGTAGAACATTTGTTTGAGGCCAGTAATCCTCTTTGTGAGGTACTTCTGTGGCCTTTCCAGCTGCTGCAGATGTCTTGAGGTACATTCCAAAAGGGTCGTTGTACTCTATAATGGGTCTGTGTGTCAAGTAGAGGGGAACAATGACCTCTCTCTTTTTTTTTTTTTTTTTTTTCCCCCTGGATGAGAACCCTTTTATGATTAGGCGTGCCACATAGGACTTCCTGAATACTGTGGCGATGCGACTCAAAGGAGAGACTGCTGTCCACCTGAGTCCCAAGGTCTCTTATCACACTGAAGAAATCCACAAGTGCACTGGACTCCAAACTGCAGCAATACTCCCAAGATCTTTATTCAAGTAAAGAATAAAACATGAAGCATATAAAAAGTACTGACAAGTACTAAAAACTGGAGCTGTAGACGTACGAGAACAAAACTATAAAAACAAGTAAATGTAACTATAAAAACAAGTAAATGTTGAGCGCTTTTCGTCCGGATCCTATCCGGACTTCAATCAATCTTGAAATGCAGTTTAAATAACCTCTCCTTGTAATACTGGCCTATCAGGTCCCAGTGTTCAAGGTTTAAAACATTAAAGCCATATTTACTATCGTTCTTTTGAGCGTGATTAAAACATAAAACCTATTTAAAATACATTAATAACATAACCGCTGTTACTCTGACCATATCTTGCATCAATTCCTTCTAATAATATAGTCCACCTTATCAGTAGTTAGATCGGCATCCTGTAAAACTGTTATGAATGGTGTCCACTATTGAATAAGTGAAAGCTAAGAATTGGTATAGTAATAAATTGCTCGGTTACTTGTAAATTCAGTGTTATGCATTTAAAGATCAATTTTAACCACCAAACACCAAACGTTAATTCATAACTGTTGTAAGTTGTCCGCTATTTCATATAAAACTCTTGACGATCCTGTCTACTTGCATACAAAGTCACTACTATGTTATGACTATCCTTACAACCAACTATTCTATTTAAACCAAAGTTTGATATTTATATTTAACATGCATAGCAAATGTATGTGGTGGTGATGAATAAATATAAAGTATAACCGTAAAGGGTAAAGAAAAACAAAACCGAAAAAGAGAAGTTCATATACCAGTATGAATACTGGTCTAGGTTTACAGGCAAAAGAATTATTTAAAAACCTAATACCCATTGTTTAACAAGTAAAAATATATCCATTTATGTGTTGTACTCAGTTGTCTGTATTTTTGAAGACTTAGACTGAAGAGTAAACTATCCCTTTCACCTAAATAAACTTTTTTTTTTATGTTTCATGTTTTATTCTTTACTTGAATAAAGATCTTGGGAGTATTGCTGCCGTTTGGAGTCCAGTGCTCTTGTGGATTTCTTCTGTTTGTGTTTCGTTTATTGGTGCTAGTTCGTGGTCTCATCACACATTCGGTGTTAAGTAGATTGCTGCCTATATGGTAGTTCATGGGTACAGAGTTTTTACCAGAGGGGATGACACTGCACTTTTTGGCATTGAGCTTGAGGCCATGGCTCTGACACCAGGCATCTGTCTCAGCGAGGCCCTTCTGTAGGATGTCCACATCATTTGGGGACTTGACTATGGCTCCTAGTTTGCAGTCATCTGCATACTTCATTAGCCAGAGGCCTTCTGTGTTAGCCTGTACTTCAGAGAAGTAGATACCAAACAGGAGAGGTCCCAGGACGGAACCCTATGGTACTCCACTTGTCACTGTTTTGAGGTCAGATTTGGAGTCTGCAACTTTTACAGTGTGGGTTCTATCAGTGAGCCAGTTGGCAACCCATCTTGTAACGTAGGGATTTATACGTAGTTTAGTGAGTTTAGGTATAATTCCAGAATGGGGGATGGTGTCGAAAGCCTTGGCGAGGTCGAGAAGCTGTGTGAACCACCTTACCCTCATTTACGGCTTTGGTGACTGCCTCAAAGTCGTCGATCAGGTTCAGGAGGCATGATCTGCTTTTCACAAACCCAAACTGGGTGAGATCCAGAGTTTGGAGGTTACCTATGAGTTCCATGATTCGTTCCATGGCCTTGCAGACCAGGCTCGTCAGGCTAATATGTCAATAGTTCCCGGGATCAGTGGTGGCTCCCCCTTTGTGGAGTGGGAAAACTGTTGCTGTGCGCTATTCAGTAGGCACAAAGCCTGATGCGAGGCTATTATTGAACATGGTGCTTAAGTGAAGTTCATGTAAAACGCAGCCTGGGATGTTGTCCAGTCCTATGGATGCTGTGTTTTTGGCTTGAGTGTGCAGCTTTTACCTGCGTAGTTGTGATTACAGGGACTCTGCATTCTTCCTGTATAGATATGGGCCCTTTAGGGGGTGAGGGGGTGGGGGTAAAGTTAGCACTGAACCTATCTGCCAGGATGTTGGCAATATCAGTTGGCTCTGTAATTTTCGCGTCTTTGTGCTGTAACTCTGAGCATATCTGGGTGTTGCCATCGAGATTCTTGACATAGCTGTAGAATGCTTTGTGGTTGTCCTTAGAATTGGTGGAGATTTTGTTTTCGTAGCCAGCTTTGGAGGATCTTGTAAGGGATCTCAGCTTCTTAACTGCTGCTGACCAGGGAGCTCCTCCACTTAAGGGATTTTACTCTTACAACAGTTTCTTCCTTCTGTTTTACAGTTTATTTATGGCAGGGGACCACCAGATTGGCATCCTTTTTTTGGAGGATAGCATTTTGGTTCTGTTTGGGATAGCACGATCCATGCATTTGTAAGTGCATTTGTGTAGAATTCAGCAGTTGTAACGGTTTTGTCCATCTGTATGGGTGTCATGAAGTTCACCACTTGTGTCTTAAGCATGAAGTGGGCTTTGGATTAATTTTTTACCGTGGTTTCCTTAATGGAGGGTGGGGGCGGGATGTAGATATCAAGGGGGATTAGCTTATGGTCGGATCGGACCGAGGAGTTGACTTCAGGTGTGGAACACCGGTCACTCATGTTGATGACTAGGTCTAGGATATTGTTGCCCCTCGTGGGGGTGTGGATAAGTTGATCCAGGGCATTGGAGTTCATGAATTCCAGAAAGCGTTGAGCTAAGGAGTTGGTACAAGAGTAGTTTTCCCAGTTAATGGTGGGGTAGTTGAAGTTGCCCATTATTAGGGTGTTTGGTTGAACCCTAATGTTTTCCAATACATCAAGAAGAGTGGGAATCTTGGCATGGTGGGGGATCTGTAGCAAGCTACAATTTGGATTGTAGTTTTGCCCAGAGTTAGTTGCACTTGGATAACCTCGGATGCTTTATGCTGAGCAACTAGTCTGGAGGTGTGGTTATCCTTAATGAATATGGACACACCTCTGCCTTTGGTGTTTTGGCCCAGGTTACATGGCCGAAAGGTATGGTATGAGTTATAGCCTGGTAGTGCAGGGTTGTTCTCTGGAGCCTTGAACCAGGTCTCAGTTACTGCACAGATATCTATGTTCTCCATTTTAAGGAGTGCCTTGAGTGAGTGCATTTTGAGATTTAGACTTCTAGCATTAAGTAGCATTACCCTCAGTTTTTGCTTGCCTGTTCCTGTTACGGTGGTGAATTTATTTGAGCCTTGCCAAAAAAGGCACTATAGGGGCAGCAAGAGCCTTTGCCAGTATCCAGAATCCCAGAGGCGACAGGTGCAGGCTGTCTGTGGCAAAGCATCGTGGTCTGTCGACCATGTCATTTCAAGCAGACAGATACTGGATCTCCTTAGAATGACACCAGAAGCTTAGCCAATTGTTGAAGTCAATCATTTTGTCTTTGTACTGCGGTATCATTCGGGGCGATGGCAGAATGCTACTCAGTGCTAGGGTCATACCTGCCTGGGCTACAAAATCGGAGAGCTCTTCCATGTCTCCATGTAGTCCAGGGAGATGCATCTCTGGTCATTCACACCAACATGGGCAATGAGTCATATTTGTACTTGGAGTGACCAGAGTGAATGGATTATGTGGCGGATCCTGGCACCCGACAGGCAGCTGACTGTAATCTTGTTTAGCCTGGTGAGTGGGACATCAGTGTGCCTGACTATAGAGTCACCAATGACTAGAGTGTTGGGTACGTTGTTTTGCCTTATTCGCTGTGGTTGAGTGGCACACTGAGTCTGTGGGCTGTCATTTGGGTTGTGTTGGGGGATGGAGGTTGCTTGCATTTCTGCTTTGGAGGTCTCTGTTGCTTAGATTATTATTGAGAGCCTCCACGCATGTTCTTGTGTGACTCTGTGGATTTTGGTGGTGTAGGTTTAGTGAGACTAAGTGATGAGTGGTGTGGTGCAAATGTTTACCTTCATGATTGTCAAGTTTGGTCTTGGTTGGAGAGAGTTTTACCTCCAGCTTGGCTAGATAAGTGCATCTCTCACAGGTTGTAGTGTTAGGTGGTAGGAGGAGAGGGTTGTCTGTGTACGAGGCAATTTCTACATTGCCTCAAGATGCCCAGATTCATCACATAGACAGGAGAGAACACTGGGAGCTGACCCTTGAACATGCCTGAATAAAAAACTGTTTTCCTCTAGATAAGTGAGGAAAGTGAGCTCAAGAGCTGTTTTTCTCTAAGCAAGTGAGAAAAGTACAAAAACTGTTTTCCTCTAGGTAATGAGGAAGATTGAGTGCTATAGTAATTAGTAGCTTATTTAGTGCTTACAAGCTCTGAGTGCTGAGCATGAGTAAGCAAATGTAAGTGCCAAAACTAAGAATTTGTATCTGCACTAGATGAGTTATAGGACAGAAACAAGTGCAAATGCAGGCTTTCAAATCAGAAAGTTGAGCGAGAGGGAAGAGATTGCCCAAACGGCCAATAACTACAATTTCTGGGCCAGAAACTCTCCTTATGTGGTAGACAGGTTACCTAGTGCTTACCACTCCCACTGAGCTAGAAGGCTTCCCTCCAACACAAAGGCTTGGGGGGGCTCAGAAGCTTACATACAGTCCTGGATACAGCAAATCTGTATCTGGAACCCTAGTTACAGGAAAGGTAGGAAACAGACTTTCAGGTTTTGTTTTTTTTTTTTTGTTTTGTTTTTTTTTTTTTTTTTACAGAAAAGTAGCAAGAACAGTAGTAAAAACACTTCACATGCAGTGCAAGCTAGCACACTTGAGTATGTAGCAATATTAGACCAAACACGGTTTAAAAATTGCAATTAAATTAAAAAGGCCTAAAAGCCAGTGCAGAAAGAGTTTATTAGGTAGAATGTGGTAAAGAGATGGGACTGGGGGGAGTGTCCCAGATCAAATCTACAGTGGGGCGGGCAACTGCAAAAGCCACCAAATTTAAACTACAAACCAAAAATAGGGATGGTGGGTGGGACTAAACAGTTTCAACAGATCTAAGCAACAACTAACAGTACAAACTCTAAAACCAAAAGAATATACTCGGCTCTGTATATTTGCAGATCAGTCTCTCAGAACGGAGACAGTTTCAACAGAGATCTAAGCAACAATCAAACTCTAACCAAAAATATATATATACTCAGCTCTGTATATTTGCAGGTAGTCTGGAAGGCAGTCTCTCAGAACACAGGTTCATGAAAATTCTTCAATGGATGCTGGCAACACAATGGTCAGTGCTTTCTCAACCCATATCTGTAAAGATGAGAGTAACCCCAGATATGCAAACAATACCTTTCCAGGTAAATGCAGTCAGAACAGCTGTTGCAAGGTCTTTTTCATCCTCCCTCAGCTCAAGGCCATAATGACCACGGAAGCTTCCCAGATTAGGTGGAGAAAACACTCCAAGGCACTTGGTCCACTGTAGAGGCCTACCTGCATATCAGTATTCTGGAGATGATAGTGGTGCTGTTGGCATTGCAGGCATTCCATGACACACTTGCTCTTGGGACAGTTGCAGTCCAAACAGACATGTCAATAGTCTTGTATATCAAGCGGGGGGGGGGGGGGGGGGACTAGATCTTATCACTTTTGTCAAGAAGTCCTTAGTGTGGCAATGGACAAAATCTTCCAACTGGTTTCTAATGAGAGCATATTCCAGAGAAGTCCAGTGTGATAGCAAACTGTGCAGGTCCATTTTACTACGTCACAAGTGCCTTGCTGCAGTTTTTTTGCGTCTCCCCTAAACAAGTGCAGCAGCTTCTTTGCTTTGATCTTTCCTCTGGGGGGAATCCCAGGAGATGCTCTGCTCCACGACTGCCTACACCCCCAAGTTTTCTTTATGCTTGTCCTCCCAATTCCCTTAACTCCCAAATTGCTTCAGAAAGCAGCCTGGTTGAAGAGCAAAGTCATCTTCATTGCACCTTACTAGCCTCTGCATATTTGGCGCCCCTTCCTTTGGTCTCATCTGCTATACCCACCTTGGATTCTGGATCCAATTCCAAACCTCCTGTTTCATGTGACGGGCATGGTTCACTCAGATGTCACAAATCTTTAACAGTGTGGTTTCTCCATTTCCCTTAGCCAAGCAGCCAGTGGTTTCTTTCCCTGTTCATTCCATACTTTTTATCTTCCCATAAATCTTCTAGGAAACTCTACAGAAGTAAATGGAGAAGGTTTGTTTGGGCAGAACAGAATCGGATGGACTCCTGCTCCATTTCATTCGGTTCTAGAATTTTAAGCTAGTTTAATAAGGGTGCTAGTTTGACTATTAAAATGCAACTCGTAGCAATCTAACTTGTGTGGGATTTCAAAATTTTTCCCTAACTACTAACCTATACAAAGCATTTTTGAAAGTTACTCTTCTAAGATCCTTGTATAAAGACCGCATGCCACCATGGGATTTAAATTTTGTACGCAAGCCTCAATAGTCTCCCTTTGAACCTGCAGAAAAATGTGATCTTAACTTTTTGACCTGAAAAGATGTCTTCAGTAGCAATTACATGTGCTAGAAGAATTTCAGAACTTTAAGCATCATCTTCTAAGCCTGCCAGATTTGATTTTTATCCCCCCCCCCCCCCACCAGGAGGATGTGGTCACGTGCACTAATGCTTCCTTCCTTGGGTGGTGTCAGGATCCACCATTAACCAGTTCATCAACTTGTCATTATTTTTCCCACAGTATGCAAATAAAGGGGGATGTATGCTGCACTTACTGGATGTTACTAGACAATTACCTTCCTACCTAGACAGGACAAAAGACTGATTAGTTTTGTTTCCTTTGCACATAATAAATTGGGCAAATCTGTTAAAAAGGTAACTGTAGCCAGACTGCTGACACATTGCATATTCTTTATAACAAGTTGAATCTCCCCTTACGAAAAACCATTGAAGGCTCATTCAACCATATCTGTGGCAACTTCTCCTGTATTCCAGTCTAGAGCTATGGACGGTATGTGCAGCGCAGCTGTAATTTGGTCATATCCGCACACATTTATCTGTCATTCCAAACTAGATTGGTCTTGAGTGAAAGAACAGCTTTTGCCTCAACTACAGTCAGGAATACGCTTGGGAGTCCACCCAGGAATTTCGGTAGCTTGGGGACTCTGTGCCATTAGTTGAGGAATGAATGAAAATTGACCATCAGGTAAAGAAGTTATGTACTTACTGTAACATTCCATCTGTCCATTTTCATTCTTCAACTCCTCACCCACCATCTGCTTCCATAGTTCATAACCTGACTTCTGGAGGATTGAGGTGCTTCAGGACACCTATGTCCGTTATATTGAACTCCAATAATGGTATTTTTTAGAGACTTTGTCAAGCTGCAAACAAGAGCTGATGGATGTTAGGGATGCTGTATTGTGAGTAGTGAAGGAGCTTGAGAGTTTGTTGGTGGCTATGAGCTAGTATAACAGCAGACTCTGGTCCAGGGATTGGCTTTGATCCCATTTAATGAAAATGGACAAGACAGATGGATCATTACGGTAAGTACATGACTTTTTTTTTTTTTTTTTTTTTCTGGCTAATGCTTTTGTCCTATAATAAACCTTAAACTCTCCATTGATATTAGTGTCATGGGTGGTACTATTGAAATTTTTGGAGAAGAGGGTACCTTAGAGAACTAGTAGGGATTTTTTTTCTTTTTCAGATGTCTGCTTAGAGAAGCATAAATTGCCCTCCATGTATGTATTTCTTGCAACCACACTTTTGGAAACCAGATTATTGGACACTGCTGCTGCTAAAATTAGACTACCATTAGTCTGTGGTGTTTTTTTTTTTTCCGTGATCCTCTTCCCAACTTAAAGTGAAGTCTTTTGGATAGCTGTCCTTAGGCCTGTTTAGTCATTATGTTCAGGCATTCTGCCAACATCACCCTTCTGAGAAGATGTCCATGTTTTGGTCTGCAGTCCTTTTTTCAGTGGTAAGTGCAATGCCTTGATGCTCAGACTAATGCAAGTGTGTTCCAATAGTCTTGCCATGCTCCGCTAGGAGTAAGAACACTCCCCAGTTGGTCTTTTGCTTGCATAGCACTGCACTTTTTGGTATTCCCCTGGGTTGACACTCTTATGGTGAGCCCTAATCTACACTTCCCTGAAATGAATTCCTAGCTGACTTCCAGCACTTGGTCATATATGGGTTTTGTTTTTAGGTAGGTTGTTTCCTTGTTGGGAGAAGATGCCTGTTTGGGTTCTAATATCTGTGGAGGTTCTGCTGCACCGTCAATTGGTTTTGATTGTTCCCCCATTTGTCTTCTGCTTTCTGTTTCTAAATTGTATCTTCTGTAGCATTGGGTCACCCCTCTCCAGGACCACATATCCCACAGTCATTCAGTGATTGTCCTGAGTTATCCTTGTTTTGTCTTCCTTTTTTTCTCTAAACTTGCCATATAAGCAGAACTGTTGTGGGTATGTAACATCTGTACTGATTGCATGAGATTAATCCTTCCTTGATGAAAGAAGCAGTTATACAATAGTTTGTAGTCTAAAATTTCTAATTTTAATACGAAGTATATTCGTTGCAAGAACTTTATAATTTTAACTAGTCTGCAGTGAACATCTTGCAGCCATCTTAGCATGCCCTGTTAAGTACCATGTGATTTTTTTCCTATTGTGCAGGTGCCAGTATGTGATTGGAGTCATGTAATACCACCTATTTGGAGAGAAGAGCAATTTAGTAGATATCCATAGACTGGTCAAGAGAGACTGCCAGTGTGGTATGTGCAGATGCTATGTGGTACCCCCTCAGAACTGGTGTTAAAAGTAATTTTGTGTCTGCAATAGTGGGATACCAAATTAAACTCCTGGAAGAGTAGAGGGGAAGTAGTCATGGGACCAAATTGAAAATTGTGGGCTGAAAAGATATATTTCAAACTACTGCAGGTGTATTGCATTAATTTGCAGCTGTTGTCTCTTGATCTGCTGCTTTGTGTAGTGCATTCTGTGTACCGGCTTATTTTTTTCCAACTAAAAAATTCAACCCCAGTATTTTTCTGTTGAATGAGTAGTGTGTATAACTAGCTTTGTAAAACTTCAGTCTGAAAGGTCCTTTTAAAACTTTCTCAGAAGATTAAGACTGTTAACTAGATTTGTACTGTAAATATATTAACTGAGGTAACCCATTAATGAAAAATAAAAAGCAAGCGCAAACAAAAAAACAGGTAAGCCGGATTTTCTCAAGAGAATCGTCAACTCCTTCAAGCAGGCCTTTTAACTTCTGAAGGACTGGAGAAAAGACATCGTATTGTATTGGTAAAATTGTATTTTACATCTTGCATTTGTGC
This sequence comes from Protopterus annectens, assembly GCF_019279795.1. Lineage (NCBI taxonomy): Eukaryota > Metazoa > Chordata > Ceratodontiformes > Protopteridae > Protopterus > Protopterus annectens. Next base: position 730,567,862 of record NC_056743.1, read on the forward strand.
CTTGGAGAAAAGTCCACTTGTGGGTCAGTACTAAAAGCTGACAACTGCTACTTAGTGTTTTAATTTCTCAAGTTGAGTTTAATTGCCTTTAGCTTAGAAATTCACATAGCAAAGTTCATTTTTGTTTGTGGTTTTGCATATTTTAATCACCTGACTGTCTTGCAAATGTCAGCATGCTTCCACTAAGTGAAACTGCAAATGTTCACTTCAGGGCTTTACTGTGTATTAATCCTGTCTCTGCAACTGAAAAGCTGCTTGTGACCATTGGTCATCCCCACCACCACACGTTATTTCCCAGAAAATCAGGAGGGGCAAATTATTCCAGCAGCCTTCAGGGCTTTTTAACCTTTTATCTTTGTGTCAGGCCTGTTAATCCATGCACTTCTCAGCATATATTTGTCCCCTGCTTGTAGTGCAGATGCTGGTTATGGTAAATGCTTACCCTTGTATCCCTTATGCTATTGGCTGCATAAGCAACCTCCTCAGTGTCATTATGCACCCAGGATATTCATGGCAAAGTAGGCTGCTGTATCTTCCTCAGCAAACTTGATTACCCCGATTGCTTAACCGTCTTGAATTGTCTGAAATGCAGTCAGAACTTTGCACCACAGAGCCAGATGTTTAGTACACAAGTTGTATGTAAACTATTGAACTAACTTGTATTGATATTTTTCATCCCGTTACTCTCCCGTTGTTTTGAAGTACGTGAAATAGGCTACCAATTTTTTTCCACAAACAAGTGTTTGTTTTTAGTGTGTAGTCTGTGTATTCTTATTCCTTTCATTTTATTGGATAAGTTGATGCCTTGGAGTTGTGGAGAAATGTATTTCCAAGTTTTTGTCTAATTTTGTTGTGGTAGGAGACCACTGCATTGTTAGTGAGTATAGATCCAGCAAGTGCTAATAGGTGTGTCACGTCACCAGTTTAGCACAGACCTTTTATAAGATGCTTGAACATTGTAATGATTTAGTCTGCCAAGCAGTAGCCCATGGGACCCTGTAAAAGTTCACTACTGCCCTTTTAGAATACCCTTTTCTGTTGTGCTTGTGTGAAGTTGCTGTTTTCCTTTGTACATGGGCAAGAAGTGTTCGACATTTGTGAAGGTAAGGTTGCAAGACATTTTTGACTAGCTTGTTTGTCAGGAAATTGTCATTTACTTCTCAAATTTGCAAGCATATCCCTCTCCTCTAAGATAAATTGAGTCTTCCATCATATAATTAGAAAGTGGTGCCCTTTCCCACAAGACCTGCCTCTCTCCATTAACTTCCCAGACAAGTTTGTTTTAGTTTTACTGTCAGCAAAAATGTTGAAGTAATTGCCTTGTGTGGTATGGCTGCTGAGGGGCAGGTAAGGCATAGAAACTTACGCAGCAGCAGAAAGTTTGCCAAAATCGATACTCGAGGCACAGAGATACATACCCGTACATCAGTCCTGAAATCCGTTTGAGGCGATAAATTGGCATTTTTTGTAAGTAGTTTCACCAGGTAAACCCTTTTTTTATAATTTTTTCTAGTGGTGCTGTGAAGTATGTTCATACAGAAATTACAGTATATTTTTCTTTTTTCCCTTCTCACACCTTCCTTCTGTTCTGATGGTGGATTGGAACCAAGGACATATAATCACTTCTGGAAACATGTCGCAACTTGTGTTCGTTTCATTTGGCAAGATGAATGAGTAGTAATGGCATGAGCTAAAGTAAGATAATGTATCAGAAAAATGGAAAAGGAGGGTAAGGTATCAGCCTGGGAAGGTAAACTCGGTTGGTAGCACAAACAGAACTTGAATGGAAGCAGTACTAGAATATGGCAGCATAGCCTTGTAATGTTGTCAAGGAATATAATTGCTGTACGGGTGGTAATACAGTAAAATTATTTCTAGGTAATTTTAAGATAATGTTGGAGGTTTCTAAAAATCATGACCCCTTCATTTGCAGATTTCGTGTGTGTGTGAAGGCTTTTGCCTGTTGGTGGTTTTGGTTTTCTAATCCTTTCCATGTGTTAGTGATGTAGAATTGAAACCAAAAGTGTAGAAGTCCCTCTTGTCTGTTAATGTAGTAGTCATTGTGTGACACGTTGACACCAGCAGTCTATTTGGATACCTTGGTAGTGAACTGTACAAAAAACAGCAAGCTTTTGCCGTCTGTCTGAAATGAGTAAAGGGAATATTGGTGAGTTGTGTAGATATTAGCTGAAGGTGTGGCTTTCTCCCAAAAACAGGCTTTGACAGAACTTTTATAGGTGGCACAAGACTTGTAAAGCTAAACTGCTTTAAACAATCTTGTATAGTGTAGCATGTTCTTAAGGTGTGATGCAAGACTTTAAAAATTGGAATGCTTTTGTGTGTCTTTGTGGGAGGTTATCCCCCTGACAGTGCTGTCCTGATTGGTTTCATTCAAGATATTCTTGTTCTGAAGAAACCCATAAGAGATACTTGAGGCCCTTTTAATCAGAAAGCCAAGAAGTTTTGCATCTAAAGCAAACCTCAGTTTCCATCAAATCTTGTCAAGCTGACCAGCAAGATTTCAGATACTAGAGTGTTGCTTCTTGATCAGGTTTTTACTTTTCATGGTTAATTTGGCACAAGTAGACAGCTGAAGCAAGTCTGTTTCCTGTGGTTTACTTAGTCCAATACTCCTGGAAAAAAAGACTTTGTAAACTAACTTTGCATAACTAAAAGCCTTCGAGCTTGAGTAAGAAGGGAACTGGGAAATGACATGCTGTTACTTGCCTGAAGCTCAAGTCTGACTGCCCCTAATGTGAAGTGGGGCTTACCTTGGTGAATTTTTGTAATTTCTGCTGATATAGCAAGCTCCAGTAAGAGCTGTTTTACAACTAGCCGTGTAGGTTAGTAAGTTGTGAAAAGTAGGCATACAGAAATTGATATACATTGATATGTTGACTTCCAGCTTTAAAAGATTTTTTTTACTGGAAATTACATTCTGACTTTATCGCAGATCTTTTAGTCTGCTGAAAATTGAAAGTGTTAGAGGGAAGATTACGTAATGAGCCGTACCTGCCTGTGTTAAGCATGTTTCTTCAGCATGGCTCATGCAGCTGGAAATCTTTCTCTGCTCCCCTAATTCTAGTGAGATAGGCTTTCTTTTGTAGCTGGTTCGACACTACTGAGTAGCCCTTCCAAATTCTGCCCAGGGTATATCAGCTTGTCTGATAGAGGGTTATTCTTTCATCGCCTGAGGTTAGTAGTTTATGTATCAAGACTGCAGTAGTTTGAAAAAGTATTTTTTTCTTAAACATTTTTAAATCAACTTTTTTTTTTTTTTTTTTTTTGTTTAATGTATTTTAACAGTAATGAGTCGGGTTTGGGGGGGGCTTTCTATTGTGCATTGTGACTAACTGTGGGCCCCCTTGCTGTTCTGGGCACACTTTGTTACAGCGGCATACAAACATGCAGATGGAAAAAAGATCGATTCAAGAAGAGTGCTGGTCGATGTGGAGCGAGGGCGGACAGTGAAAGGATGGCATCCCCGAAGACTTGGTAGGAAATCTCTTTTTATGCATGCTTATTGAGTTACAAAATATTGATGCTTTTACTGTAAACTAGTCTTTCTATATATGGAAAAATCTCTCTTAACAAGGAGCGGTACCCTGGTTTGAGTAAGTGGACTTCACAGGTTAATGTTTGTCCCTTTTCAAAGATGACCTGGAAGTAGTGTCTGGTCAAGTGATTTGTTCAGAGTTTCTCAGTAGTTAAATGGAGAAGGAAGGCATCAAACACTGTACCTTTTGACTACTGGAGGTAGTTCATTAACAGCTCAGTGCCTTAATCTTTTGTCTGAACTGCTAGACATTGGTTTAAATTTCATGTCTGAATACATTTAAACTTGTTTGAAGCATGCCTAGTAATGCACTGTAAATTTTATAGTAGCTAAAAATTCTATTTTGTCTGCTTGATTTTACTTTATTACAAGCAGTCATTTTATCACATCTGTGCAAGACTATCCATGGTAGAGCTCCATTCTTATCTGTTCACAAAGCCATCTGGTGGTAAAGCAAAGCAGTACTTACCCTGCCACTTGATTGCTTAGTTGGAAGTGGACTTGTGCCATTCAGAGCACTAATGCTTTGTTTTTCTGATTGTATTCTTTCTCTTCAGGTTTGTCATGTGCATGTTAAGTATACAGAGTGATTGTTACTGTCATGCTCTAGTGCAGAAGTGAATTTGTATAAAAAAGACAGCAGACCCAAATGCCAGAATGCTGAAAAACTGACAGTAAGCAGCACTATTTTTATAATTGTGCATTGAAGAAGGCTGTGCTAGTAGTCCTAGTTCTGTATTTGTATTAGTTGCAGATGTTCACGTTAGTCTGACATAGCCTTTTTGCACCTTTGATTCTGCAACTCTTTCCTGTATGTTCTTAATGCCTTTGGAGGCAGATAGTGACCTTAATTCAGAGTACTGACCAAGCTTCTTGCAGGCCCAGACTTTTATGACCAGATGCATGTGATGGACTTCATCCAGTAAATCGTACTGTGCATCGAGTTCTTCCAGGGCATCCTCGCTGTCCTGGTCCATTCATGTCAGAGACCCTAGCTAGTGTTGATCCTTTCCCACCCTGCCTCCTTGCCTGCTTTTTCTCTGTTATAGGCTCATGACTTAAGAGCCAGATGCCAACCCTACTGTTTCTGCTGCAGTCTCTCATTTAGCTGCCATAGGTTTGCCAAGATGTCGCCCTTTAGCACATGGTAGACTTGCAGGAGGCCTTTTATCTGCTTCTGAGACTGCTGTTTCACAGAACAAACTTGTCTTTCTGGTTAGTCAGGTTCCTTTCTTTCTGTAAACTTGGCGTATACTGCAGATATCCTGCCCTGTTTGGCTGTTATACTGACAGCGATGAGGGCAGTCTCATTAAGCACCCCCCACCTGTAGACCTCTTCGGAGAAATTAAATCTAATTTGGAAGCAGTAGGGTTCTTAAGGTTTCATGGTACTTGGACCTCCCCTGCTCTAAACTAGTCATTCCGCTACCTATATAATCAAAATGGTGAGGAGGGGGCATTTAATCTTGGCTTACCATAAGCAGTCTATTTCAGTTCAAGCAGTTGCTTATAATTGAATCCCTTCAGAAGTGGATGCAACAGGTATGTGCTTACCGGTATCCATGGCTCTGCTGGGAAGCCATCTACAGTGACTTTCCCTGTCACTCCATTCCCTTGTTTATGATCATATATTAAGTAACTTTCTGCTTCACTGTTCATCTGGGATTTCAGTGTTTGGTGTCCCTTCGTTTAAGCAGTCTTCAAAAGCTCTGGAGCTTTATTCCTGGAAGTAGCAAGCATTTGTTCCAGAGTGTTAATACACGAATTGTGTAAGCATCTTTTTCATAACTTTATTGCTATAGTACATGTGCATATGTCTTGTTGCTTGTCATAGTTCATGTCTACAAGGTTTAGAGGAGCTTGGGGATATTAGTTTTTTTCTTTTCTTCGTTTTGTGTATTTTAATTCTTGGTAGAGATCTTTGCAGCCTTTCTGTCTAGCATTAACAAGTATGAATGTGGTTGGCAGGTGGATTGTAAAGATTGCCATGTTGGCTGTATTTGCTGTCTTGGTAAAGAATGTGACATCAAAATTTGATATTTCAAGTTTTTGCCAAAATCCCTCAAGTAGCTGTGTATACTTAGCCTGTACTTGGAGAAGACTTGCTGATTCAAGGCCTTGGCATGGTCAACTGTGTGTGACTGGTCTCCACTTTAGGAGTTGATCTAAGAAAAAATTGCAATAAGCTTCTGTGGTGTTGGAAGACTATACACAGATAATTTACTCCTACGTCCAGCTGCCCAGATGGCTACATGTACCAGTATGTCTTTTAGACTCCATTACCATCCAAAGGAACACCGGTGCTTCCTCATATTCTTTGCTGTAGGATTGCTCTTTCAGTTTTTTGCCTTTTTCTCTGCAGATCACTGTGCGAGGTGTTTACCCAAATGCCTAGCCCTTTTGCTTATTGCAGATTGTAGGGGATACATACCTTCCCTCACATTGGATGATTGTCTCATTCAGGCAAGTTCAGCAGATGGTGATCAGATCTGTAGTGCTAGCTAGGGTCTGCTGGACTGTTCGGGGTTTTACCCACATCCTGTAGAAGTCACAACTGGTACCATCCAAAAGTGGTTCTAGGCGTCTTCCTGGACACCTTGACCCAGAAGGTCTTTCTTTCCCAGAACAATGTAGGCAGATACTTGAGTTGTTTCCTAAGCTGCCAAAACAGAAGATGCCCTGAAATAAAGCCAGCATGTCTGGTGAGACTAATGTCCACTGATACTCTAGATCGTGAGAGCAATCATCCATACATGATTTAATGCATCTGTGACAAAGGTAACATTGGGGGCTTCCTGTAGGAAGGGGAGTCTGGAATTGACGGAGTGTTGCCAGTAAGAAATATGGAGGCCTATATTAAACTACTGTTTTTTTTTTTTTTCCCTCAGGGCTCTGGGCTTCATGAATAAGATCCTTTTGATATTTCCAATCGATAAAGTGGTAACATTCCCAATTCCTAGATCGCTGGATTCCAGTTTTCCTTTTTCTAGTAAAGGAACTGTAGTGGTGGGCAAAACACTCAGTTTGAATTCCAGGCATCCTTAAGTCTGGTATAGGTGACTAACTTTCAGGTTCTGGGGTACTGGGGGGCATTAGTCTCGCAGAGGTGCTGGTGTAATTCAGGGCTTTAGGGATGTTCATCGTGTTACCCTGTTACCCTGCTGCAGTCATCACACTTGGGTTATCCTGCCGTCAGGCGGTCCCGCAGTCTGCCCGAATTCCAAAGTCTTGGTCCGGCGTCTGTTGTTGTCGCTTCTTCCCTGACATCAGAGTGCCAGGGGTATATCAGAGGCATCCGACGCCATTTTCTTCAGTCTTTCTTGCCGCGGTGCGGCAGAAGCAGTTCACAAGTGCCGGTCGGCCGACACCTGAGATTTTCGAATAGAGTTTCAGTCCGAAGTCTTCAAAGCTAAGTACCCTGTTGGGGAACCTTTTCTTGCCTCAGTCCGATGTCAGAAAAAGTTAACATTTGCATTTCTTGTGGGAAGCAAATGCCTCATAAGGACTTTCATTCTTTTTGTATACCTTGCCTAGGCCCAGACCACGACGTCACTGGTTGTCGGTTTTGTGCTAGGTTCAATAAGCGAACTGTTAAGCGACGCTTTAAATTTCCTACCATAGTGTCGTGCGAAATCAATTACACTATGCCGTCGGAGCAAACTACTACCGGCGTGCATAAAAAAATGCAGAGATAAAGAAAGGCAGCCTAGATCCAAGCCAGACTCAGAGGCCTCGGTTGGGCCGGTCGCAGGTTCTCCGGTTTTCAGTGAGGCTCCTACACAGCTCCTGGCTACCGCTGAATTGGATCCCCAGACCGCTTCGTCCTCTCCAACAGAGTTCTAGGCAGACACAGCCATTTTCTTTAGGCCCTACCGACGACATTGCAGTAGGAGAAGCCGGTGCTGTAGAAACACCTTTGGTTTCTGAAGGTGTCTTCAGACTGACTACTCTCATCATAAAATCTTATGCTAAGATTAAGACTCCTCTAAAACCAAAAAAGACTACTGTTCAGTCTCCAGGTCAAGGCCCTATGCCTAAGAAACAGATGCTTAAAATGGATGAAGATTTAATTTCTTTCTCCCACCGACAAAAGGCCTAGACAAGAGGAGGATTATGCCTCCTCTGATCAAGTGTCTGTTTCCTCAGGCTCCTCTGAGGAACAGGATCTCTCCTTTCCACCTTATGAAGATTCTGATGCTGAAGACTCAGTTCCCTCAGCTTCTCCCCCTGAAGATTATTCCTTTGGGGAAACCTTACATACCATGAGGGAACATTTCCACTGGGAAGGTAAGGACTACTCTGACTCAAAGAAAAGGCTCCGAGAGTTTCTTTTACTCCCCCAGAACAGACCCCTTGCTATCCCCCCAGTTTTGGACATTGTGGATGATGTTTTCTTAAAATCTAGTTTAAATCCAGATTCTCTGCCTCCTGCTCCAGCCAAACCAGATAGGTACTATAGAGTGCCTGACACGCACAAATTCCTATTCAAAAGTCCTGTTGCTGATCCTGAGACAATCTCCCAGGGTCCCAAGAGGGCTAAGGCTTCTATGGCTAAAAATCCTGTACTCTCTGAAAGGGACTCCAGAGCACTAGATAGGTGGGGGAAGAAGGTTTACACCTCAGCTACTCTAGCTATGAGAGCACTAAATTGTCAATGTCACATGCTTAAATACCAGCAATTCCTAATGTCTCAAATTAAACAAAAGATGGGCACGCACCCTCAACAGTCTGAATTCAGGGAAATGCAGGATCTGTTGCATGCAGCTGAACAGGTGGGAAAACATACTTTACAATGTGGTTTTGATTCCTTGGAAGCTTCCTCTAGAGCAGCTGTTACTGGGTCTGTTATACGTAGGCATGCTTGGTTAAAGGAACAATCTCTGCCTGATCATGTTAAAGCAAAGTTACTAGATGCACCCTTACAGCAGGATGTCTTATTTGGGGTTAAAGCAGAGGAGGTTTTAAAGAAAATGGAGGATAAGGCAAAATCTATGCAGACGGTGAAAGATTTCTTACAAGTACAGCCCCCACACTTCAGCAGAAATTGGCCAACAAAAAATTACCATGATGGGAATGGACCCCATTCTTAAGTCAGAGTACGATTAAAGTACATGAACTTAGTATTTTCACTCTGTCAGCCAAAAGTGCTCTACGCATCCACAGTGTGCCCAGTAATGACGACTCCTGCAGTCTAAATATGATTGTAAATCAAAATAGCAGGACTGAGAGAAAACAAGTGTAACACTTAAAGTTCAAAGTACTTAATAATTAATAAGATAAGCGCTTTCGCTGTGTAGCTTCATCAGATCTTACATTCATTCTAAGATTCCACATCTTATATATACACAGGTTTTAAACAATTAATCAATCAAGTAAGTTAATTGGTATGATTATTTAAAGAAGCAGGCAGACATCAAAGACCCAGCTTAATATACAAATCTGATAGATAAAACCATTTAAAAACAATCTCATATATAAAGTATACATAGGAAACACATATATAAAAAAGTTATATATAAAAAATATGTATAAAAAACATATCAGTTAGTACATATATATTTGTAATTAAAATAGATATTAGTGTGAAAGATTCTATAGACAAGTATGCTTAATGTCTAACATAAAATTTCATATATATGTATGTATAAATTAATATAATGTCTTATAAAATAAAGTAACCACACTACATGTGGTAACTAAATCTATGACGTAATGACATGGTAGTGATATAAAAGACAATTAATTTACAGAGAGATAGAATACCTATTTCTTAGGGGGTTTTATCTAATGTTTCTACGCTGTCTTAATTTTGGCTTGATAGAGGCCCTATCATTGAGGCCTAATCCTTTATCTGATCTTAGTAGAATTATCCATTCAGTTTCCTTACTCTCTGTATATATCTTAATGTCACCCCCTCTAGAGTTGGGAGTAATTACTTCAAGTACCTTGAACAAAAATCTGTGTCATTTAATGCTACATGCTTGGCAAGGGCATTATGTAATGTACCTTTCCTTATGTGATATACATGTTCCCTTATCCTATCCCTCAGTGGTCGATTTGTTTTACCAACATAGGAGGATGAACATAACTGACAAACAGCTAGGTATATCACATGAGAAGTCATGCAGTTGGCTTCAGCTCTTGTATTAAAAACTTGCTGTTGATCAGGATGAAAGAATTCTGTCATACTGTCTATGTAACAACAGAAATTACAGCGACCACAGCGTCTTGTGCATCCATTCTGTATAGATTTCCTATCAAATTTAGGATGGCATAACATTCTTTAAGTTGTGTTTATTCTTAAAGATAAACCTCGGTGTTTCTCCTACTATCCGTTTAATTTCTTCATCTATCTGTAATATACCCCAGTGTTTGTCTATAATCTGCTTAATCTCTATATGATCAGATGAAAAGAAGATGGAGAATTTAGTGAAAGATTCACTCATATTTTGTTTCTCATTATAGCTAGCACTGTTGGATCCAAAGTATGGCATAGCTGAAGTGGAGCGTAAATTGTACACTTCGTCTATCTTATAATGTATTTCCTCGACTTTATATCCTCTGTTTAATAGTCTATATTTCAAATCATTTATCTCAGTGTGAAATCCCTCTTCCATTGGATTCAGTCTGGAAGCTCTAATAGCTTGTCCTTTCACAATATTTCTAAAGACAAAAGGAGGGTGCATACTGGATCTTAGAAGCAATGAGTTAACATAACATGCTTTACTATGAACTCCAGTGTTAATTAAATTATTATGTAGCCTCTCTATATATAAGTCTGGAAACTCAATTCTATCCTCTGAAAACTTCATGGTAAACTTAAGACGTGGTATTAAATTGTTCATGATTAGGTATGTGGATTCAAGTTGTTGGGGTGTCCCTTTCCAAAGAATAAAGACATCATCCACAAAACGTCTGTAAAATATCACATGTTTCTCAAAGAAATTTTGTAGAAATAATGTATGTTCTTCCCAATGTGCAAGAAACATATTGGCGTAGCTGTTGGCACAAGATGTACCCATGGCTATGCCATCTTTCTGTCTATAGATGTTATCCTTGAACATAAAGACATTATTTTCTAAGACTAATTCCAAAAAGTGAACTATTAAGTCAATAAGTACATTGGTATAGTTAAGTGAACTATTAAGTCAATAAGTACATTGGTATAGTCACTGTGATTTTTCAGGTACTGTAATGTATAATTCAAGCCCAGTTCATGTTATGCCATCCTAAATTTGATAGGAAATCTATACAGAATGGATGCACAAGACGCTGTGGTCGCTGTAATTTCTGTTATAGACAGTAAGACAGAATTCTTTCATCCTGATCAACAAAGTTTTAAATATAAGAGCTGAAGCCAACTGCATGACTTCTCATGTGATATACCTAGCTGTTTGTCAGTTATGTTCATCCTTCTATGTTGGTAAAACAAATCGACCACTGAGGGATAGGATAAGGGAACATGTATATCACATAAGGAAAGGTACATTACATAATGCCCTTGCCAAGCATGTAGCATTAAATGACGAGACACATAGATTTTTGTTCAAGGTACTTGAAGTAATTACTCCCAACTCTAGAGGGGGTGACATTAAGATATATACAGAGAGTAAGGAAACTGAATGGATAATTCTACTAAGATCAGATGAAGGATTAGGCCTCAATGATAGGGCCTCTATCAAGCCAAAATTAAGACAGCGTAGAAACATTAGATAAACCCCCTAGAAATAGGTATTCTATCTCTCTGTAAACAAATTGTCTTTTATATCACTACCATGTCATTACGTCATAGATTGTTACCACATGTAGTGTGGTTACTTTATTTTATAAGACATTATATTAATTTATACATACATATATATGAAATTTTATACGTTAGACATTAAGCATACTTGTCTATAGAATCTTTTTCACACTAATATCTATTTTAATTACAAATATGTATGTACTAATTGATATGTTTTTTATACATATTTTTTATATATAACTTTTTTATATATGTGTTTCCTATGTATATTTTATATATGAGATTGTTTTTAAATGGTTTTATCTTTATCAGATTTGTATATTAAGCTGGGTCTTTGTCTGCCTGCTTCTTTAAATAATCATACCAATTAACTTACTTGATTGATTAATTGTTTAAAACCTGTGTATATATAAGATGTGGAATCTTAGAATGAATGTAAGATCTGATGAAGCTACACAGCGAAAGCGCTTATCTTATTAATTATTGATAATAAAGTACTTTGAACTTTGTGTTACACTTGTTTTCGCTCAGTCCTGCTATTTTGACTTGCTATAACTTTGATTTATACTGCTTGCACGAGCGTTTACCAGCACAGCAGCAGCCTCCATTACTTGTTTTATAAATATGATTGTAGACTTCCTTTTATAAGACCTGTTGCTCCTACTACCATTGGAACTATCTGGGTATCTATCTACCACATTGCTCTTGTTTTTTCTTGCAAATCCTGATATTTTGACTGTGCGTCTCTGTATGCAAGGACACTGTAGTCACTGGGTGTAGTGATTTTCAGTGATTAATGCTACTTTTGTCTTTTCTTGGACCACTATATCTGTTTTTCCAGCATCTATCTTAGCTGTTAATGGACGATCCCATGTGATATAGACTTCGTCATTTTCTGTGATGCTTTGGGGCTCATGATTCCAATGTTTTTCAGCCACTTCAGTACCATAATGTTTGCACAATCCCCAGTGCAGCAGTCTCTCCATATTATACCTTTCAGTATACAGTCCTCCTGCCATTAGTATGTCGCAGCCAGCAGCAAGGTGTGCAACAGTTTCCAATTCTGTTTTACAAAACCTACATGTTCGTGTTTCACTGATGCAGTCATTACATTTGGGTAATCTGCTGGCAGGTTGTCCTCAGTCGGCCTGAATAACAAAGTCTTGAGTCCTGCGTCAGTTGCTGTCTCCTCTTCCATGACATTAGGTCATCAGGGGTATAAAACATGCAGCAGACGCCGTTTTATTCAGTCTTTCTTTGAAGCAGAAGCAGTTAGCAAGTGCCGGTTGGCAGACTCCTGAAATTTTCGTATTGGAGTTTAAGAACCGAAGTCTTCAAACTAAAGCTAAGTACCCCGTTGGGGAAGCACTTTCTTGCTCCTTATCGATGTCAGAAAAAGTTAATTGAATTATGTGTGGGAAGCAAATACCTCATAAGGATTTTCATTTGTACTGTATTCCTTGCCTAGGCCCTGATCACAACGTGCCTTGCTGTTTTGTGCTAGATTTAACCAACGCACTAAGCGTCTGTATATTTTTGCTTTTAAATATTTTGGTTCAAGATTTAACTATTCTGAAATGTCGTCTGTTAGTAATCCGACTACCGGAGTTCACAAAAAAGCAACGAAAAAGACACTGTCGAGGTCCAAAACTGACTAAGCTTCTAAGCCAGTCGCCGGTACTCGGTGAGGTGCTTTCGCAGCCCCTGATACCCGCTACGTTTGAGTCGCAGGCCTCAACTGAGACCCATTCGGAGTTCAGTATGCCGCGAGATTCAGAGTATTGAACCCGTGGATGTCTCTCCCTTGGATGGGTCCGGAGCCGCTGAGCAGGTACCGGCTTCTGAGGGTGTTTTCAGGCCTCTATATTAAACCGACGCCAGCAACAAAAACAGTCAAAAACAACTATGTCTATAAAAAAACGACGCATGAGCCACGTGCTCAAACCCCTATGCCTAAAAACAGATGATTAAAATGGCTGAGGATGTAATTACCTTGATCAGGGGTTCCCACCCCCCCCTCCCCCCCTGCTAAGAGACCTACTTCTGATCAGGAATTTTCTATTCCACCCTATGAGGATTCTGATGCAGAGGAATTCATCCCATCTGCATCTCCTCCTGAGGGTTACTCTTTTGGTGAGACTTTGCATACTTTAAGGGAAAATTTTCAGAGTCAGGACTTCTCTGAATCAAAAAAGAGGCTTTTAGGGATTTCCTTCTTCCTCAGCATAGGCCTTTAGCAATACCTCCTGTATTACACATTGTTGATGTGTTCTCGGAGTCCAGCATGGCTGCTGATTCCCTGCCTCCGGCTCCTGGTAAGCCGGACAGATATTACAGGGGTCCTGACTCCCACAATTTTCTTTTCAAAAGTCCTGCTGCTGATCCTGAGACTATTTCTCAGGTTCCCAAGGGTGTTGAGGCTTGTACAGCCAAAAATCCTACCCCTTCTGAAAGATATTCCAGGGTGCTGGATAGATGGGGTAAGAAGGTTTATATGTCTCTAACCTTGGCAATCAGGGCTATAAACTGCCAGTTTCATATGCTTAAATATCAATAGCATGTTACGCCTTAATTAAACAGAAAATGTTGATTTCTGATTGTGTGGAAAACAGAGTTACATGATTTATTGCATTCCGTAGAACAGGTTGGAAAGCATACTTTGCAATGTGGTTTTGATTCTTTGGAGGCCTCTTGTAGGGCTGCCGTTACTGGATCTGTGATTAGAAGGCATGCCTGGTAAAAGCAGCAAAATCTGCCTGATCATGTTGAAGCTAAATTGTTGGATGCCCCTTTGCAGCATGATACACTGGTAATAAGGCAGAAGAGGTTTTGAAGAAAATGGAAGACAAAGCTAAATCTATGCAAACTGTAAAAGAAAGTGCAGCCACCCAGGTTCAGTAGGCACTGGCCTACTAAAAATTGGTCCTTTCCTGTGTCCAGCAGAGCCACTCGGGGCAAACCCAGGCACTCAAAAGGCTCCAGATATCAGTCACAGGGTTCTTGCAGGTCAAAGCAATGGGGTGCCTCCACCTCCAAATCTGGAGGAAACAAAGCATAACCATGCAGTAAGCAGTCTCAATGACTTTCCTCTACCATCTCCAAGCATTTATCTTTTGGCAGCCCCCTTGGGGGGGGGGGGGGACTGGTACTTCATGCTCAAAATTGGCAGTTAATTACTCTAGACAAGTGGGTATTAAACATAGTATCCCAGGGGTACAGATTTAATTTCCATCCTTTGCCAATTCCATACGGATGGCCGAATCTGCCACAAAACCAGTGGGCAGAGGCCCAGAAACAAGTCATGTCCCTCATGGATATGAGGGCTCTTCATCCGGTACCAGAAAAGGAAAAAGGGCAAGGTTTTTATTCAAGACTTTTCCTGGTATCCAGAAAAGACAATTCGTGGCATCCAATACTGGACTTATCAATTCTGAACATGTTCCTGGACATTCCAAAATTCAAAATGCTGACTTTACAACATCTACTGCCTATGCTAGGCAAGAATGCTTGGTTAGTAACTCTAGACTTAAGAGGCATACATGCATATCCCAGTAAGGGAATCATGCAGAATATACCTCCGCTTCAAAGCAGGTTTTTTGCATTACCAATTCTCTGCACTGCCCTTTGGCACTGCGCCCAGGGTCTTTACAAAGTGCCTGGCACCAGTAATTGCATTCTGCAGACACTCATTCAAATTTATCCTTATCAGGACGATTGTCTCATTCAAGCAGAGGAGAAGGACACTGTTCTTCAACATCTGGCGTTTGTAAAAAGGCTTCTAGCATGCCTAGGGAACACCATAAACGAAAAGAAATCACAACTGGTACCTTCTCATATTACATTCCTGGCTGCAAGCTTGAATACAACTGCCCAGATTGCTTTCCTCACGCCAGACAAAGGCAACTGACGACATACTTCAAACAAATGGAAACAAAAACCCAGTTATCTGCAAGACAAATTCTGCTGGCTTTGGGGTTCATGGCATCCTGCATTCTACTAATTCCATATGCGAGATTGCATATGAGGAAACTTTAATGGTACCTAAAACGTTTATGTAGTCAACATTGTCACAGCCTGGAAATGATTCCTCTCATTCCCAGCCTACAACAGGAGTTTCTTTGGTGGGCACAAACATGTCACCAAAACAAGGGACTGTCATTCACTCTACCCCCTGCCACCCAAACCCTAACTACAGACTCATCAGACTATGCTTGGAGAGATGCATTCAGGGCAAATGAAGCCCAAACCAAATGCATCTGCATAACAACCAGAAAGAAATGCTAGCTGTTAAGAATGCTATGACAGCCTTCAAGGACATACTTCATCCAGGACAACTACTGATAGACTGACAACAAATGTGGTACATAAACAATTGGGGGGGGGGGTACACTTTCCTACCCGCTTTGCAGACTAGCCATGTCCTTGTGGAACACAGCCCTGACTTACCAAATACATCTTCAAGCTCAATTCCTGCCAGGAAAGCAAAATACTCTGGCTGACGACCTAAGCAGAAATCTTATGGACCCGCACGAATGGAAACTGGACCCACAAATCTTCAGGATGTTAACACAGAAATGGGGGAGCCCAGATATAATTTTGGGGAGAGGCAAATAAATCTATCAGTTGGACAAATTCTGCACAAGAACTCATCACAAAAAAGCATGGAAAGTGGGATGCTCTATCCTTCAGCTGGAAAAACCTATCAGTCTATGCCTTTCCCCCTCTGCCTCTACACTCCAAGGTCTTACTAAAAGTCGGACAGGAAAAAACAAAAATGATCTTAATTGCTCCGGACTGGCCTCGCCAGCAGTGGTACCTGCTTCTAAGGAATATGTCACACCTTCCTCCATGGTACTTGCCTCAAATACCTCCTCTACTGTCTCAGCAGAACTATCAAATTCTGCACAATCTGCTCCAAACTGAATCTTGCAGCTTGGCTAATCAACTAATTATTCAAACCATACCTCTCAGTAAATCTGTGATGGATGTCATTTTGAAAGCCAGAAGGCCTAGTACTAGAAAATCTTATTCTGATAAATGGAAGATATTCTATGCTTGGAACCAAGCACAAGGAAACTGAGACAGCAAAGCCCAATATTCCTCAGATTTCTCAATATTTAACTGAGATGCTTGACAAGGGCCTATCTTTTTCTTCAATAAAATTCCATGCCTCTGCTATCTCTGCTCATTACAACACAGAGCCTCCCCTCTTTTCTCATCCACTGCTTAAACAGTATCTTAGAGGGGCCAAAAATTTAAGGCCTCCCAGGAGAGCACCAACTCCTGCATGGGACCTCAATTTTGTGCTGGAAAAACTCACTATGCCTCCTTTTGAACCAGCTGCTACTGCGGATATAAAATTTCTGTCTTGGAAAACCGCTTTTCTTTTGGCAGTCACTTCAGCAAGAAGGGTTTCAGAACTACAGGCTCATGGCAGTGGAGCCTTTCATTATATTTTACCCGGACAGGGTGGCCCGCAGGACCAATCCTTTTTTTATGCCTAAGGTGGTATCCAGTGTGGCTGTTAACCAGACCATTCACCTGCCAACATTTTACCCAGATCTGCAGAACAAAGGGGAACGGATTCTGCATTCATTGGACGTAGACAGACAACTAAGATTCTACTTAAATAGGACCAAATCTCTAAAAGTCTGAGCAACTACTGGTAGCATTTGCTGCAGGATCAGAGGGGGAAGGCTGTATCAAAGCGGACTTATTTCTAAATGGATAAAGCCACTGCATTCGTTTCTATTTGCAGTATGGTAAAACTGTGCCCAAGGGGATCAGATTACATTCCACTAGGGTTGCCTCTACTTCAGCTTTTCTCCGAGGGGTCCCAACCAAAAACATTCTAGAAGCTGCTACTTGGAGCTCTGTTAATAACTTCACAAAGCATTATCATTTACCTCTCCTCTAAATCCAGGGCAGGCTTTGCCACTGCAGTCCTGCAGGGGATTATAGCTACTCCTAATGCTGTTTAATTCCATCCTCCCATCCATAGCTTTGGGATTCTACCAAAATGTAATGACCAACAGTGAAACACGAAGAACACAGTACAGTTGTGTACACTTACCATAAATGTAGATGTTCGAGTGTATTCACTGTTGCAGTCTGGGTTACCCACCCGCCATCCCCTATTTTATACCTTTTCTTTCCTTCACTATACTCAAAAGCTTTTGTGGTGTATTTGCTTTTAGTTGAAGGTAAAGTTTTTCTAAGTGCATTTATATTTTTACAGTTTGTATAGTTTTGCTCCCCATTTGTGGGGCACCTGACATTTGGGGCAAGAAAAACTGAATAAAATGGCATTGGCTGCTTGTTTTATACCCCTGACGTCATGGAAGAGGAGACAGCAACCGATGCAGGACCCAAGACTTGTTGTTCATACCGACTGAGGGCAACCTGCCAGCAGATTACACAAATGTAATGACTGTAACAGTGAATACACTCTAAAATCTACATTTATGGTAAGTGTACACAACTTTATTTTTCTCCTACATGTTCAATAGACTTTGTAAACCAACATGTACGTAGATCATTATCCTGTGCCACCAATATTAACCTTTCATCTCTTGGTTTGAATTCACCTCTCCTTAACCAATCTGCATGTTAGCCTTCCTGATGTTTAAGAATTAGATTTATCCTTGGGACTAACCTTTTTCTACCCAAGGTAGTTTCAGAATGTGCTTTCAGTCCAACTCCCCGCATTCTTTTCCTCAACACAAGAATTCTGCTCTCCTTGGATGTGCATAGACAAATGAGATTTTCCCAGACAAGACAAAATATTGTATAAATACTGACTAATTTCCCTGACTGAGAAAGGGACAACCAGTTTCTCAGCAGAGCATCTGCAAGTGGCTCTGTCTGTTACTCCTGCAAGGGGAAACTGCTTGCAGGCAAGGTTAAGACATATAATACCAAGGCTTCTGCCATTACTGGGAAATTAACCCAAGAAAGTATGGATTCATTTTCTTACCCTTCCTGTTGGCTTGGTTGTACAGCATTCTTCAGATGCCAAGTTCCATTTGACTGGGCAATAGCCATTCTCCAAGGAGTACAAAATAGAGCAAGATTCATTTTTTTGTGAGGATACCCCCGGTTCTTCAGGAAAAGTCTGACCTTGTATTAGAGGTGCTAGCATACCTGTTAACTTGTGGAGAAAGTCCCAAAAAATGTATTTTTGGGGGGTATTTTGTCAGTCTTTGTTTTGGGGTAAAATATCCCATGTAGGCCAGTCCTGTACTTGTCCATACAGAGTACGTTCTTGAATGTGAGGAAGTTATGAATTCTGACATTGCAAAGGTTCTTCCTTTTAATACAGTGCAGCAGTGCTCTCCATTCTGGGATCAGAGGATGCTTATGTGCATATTCTTGTGCATCTGGCTTTGATGGTATTCATAGTGGGGAAACAAACTCAAGTTCTTTCTGTCCCCTTCATGCTATCTACCACTTCAAGAGTTTATCCAGAATGCCTAGCCCCCTGACTTTGCCCATCTGAAGAAAGGAGACTGATTTTTTTGCACCAAAATAATACTCATGCAAACCAACTCTGCAGCAGCTATGCTGCAAGTTATGGCAGTCTGGGTCTTCTCTTGCTTTCTGCCTAGGCTTCACACTCGTTATTTCCAAGTCTAGCTTTCATTTGGAGATGAGATTTTTTTTTTCCTGTGTACTCTCATCAGAATAGCGCACATTCTGAGAATGTGTAGGACACGAATGAAGCTGGCTCTGAGGTACAGCACAAGAAAAAATGGAAAAGGTTTTTCTTTACCTTGACCCCCCAGAAAGGTTTAGGGTGGTATTACTTCTAGATTAACTCGGGTGACATTCAGGCTAAGCTTATACATCTGTTAAAGTTCGCACTTCTGCTACTTCAGCCGTTCTACATTTGGGGCACTCTTTCCTTCCAGGTCTTTTATTTCAAAAGGGGAGTCCTCCACAATAATCCACCAAAGAAACAGATGGCTTCACCATGGGGGTTTCTTATGTACTTGAATAGTTGGCCTTGCCTCCCTTTGAACCACAGCCTCTTGCTGTATTCAATTCCAGACTTGGAAGGCACTGTTCTTGATTGTTTCATTGTTGCAGTCCTGACTTGTGTGATTTCTCACTGTGGGACCCTTGGCTGGCCCGACTGGCAGAGTAAAAATGTTTCCTCCTTTTATGACAGGTATGCGCCCTTTCCTGACATCTGTATGCTGGGTTGTAAGTGGAGTGTGCAGACATCATGACTTCAGTTCTTGCAGTAGAAGCCTGAAGCAGACATCCAGTATATGCGTTGGTCGGTCCATGCCAGAGTGAAATCTTACTTTTACTGTCTGATGTCAAAGTAAGTTAGTAACTGTCTTTGTTGTGAAAAACAAATCCCACAGAGACTTCTGCTCCCTTTATGTAATCTGTTTGGGCCCAGACCATGGCATCCCTGTTATTTCTGTGCCAGTTTCAGTTCCAGAACTTTTCGGTGTAAGGCTGACTTTTTTAGCTAGGTTCCTCAGTGAGTCACTTATGGCATCCATTTTTCGTCCCATCAACATTACTAAGTGCAAACTGCCCAAGCTCAGGTCTATTGAAACCCATTTGCAATCTTCTAGCCTTTCTAGACTGGTTATCACGGAAGTCGGTGAGACTCCTTCACAGCCCCTCCCATGACCAAGGTGGTAGAAGGCCCCTGTCAAGACCCTTTTGGAGTCTGGTACGTTGTTGGGCCCCTCAACATCTTCACCAGTTAGATGTTTTGTTGTGTCTGAGACTTCTTTGCAGGCCTCTACTTCTGGCGAAGCTAGAACTTCCACTACAACTCCATGGCCTTCGGTCGTCCATACCACCAACGGCCCAAAAACCTAAACAGAAAACTACTCCTAGAAAGCCCATCTTTCCATTCCAGCCCTACTTGGCCTCAGGACTATCAACCAGACTTGGGTTAAGTTGGCAGAGGATCTGCTTTCCTTGGTTAAAAGTAGACATGCCCCCCTGCACTACAAAAAGGGAGAGATCCAATCCCAGGGGTTATTACTGATACTTTTGAGACCAGGCAGGACTCTGACCAGGAGGTCTGTCTTTGAGGAGGATCTCACTTTGGTTTCCTTTGAGGAGTCTTATTTAGAAGAAACTTTGCCTTTGGCATCCCCTCCTGAGGATATCTCGTTGGTGAAATCTTAATACCCTGGAGGATCATTTTCATTGGGAAGAGCAGGACCATCACCAAGCTAAGAAAATGGTCGGGGAAATTTTGTCACTTACCATAACTTAAACCCCCTGGCAGTCCTATTTTGGAGGTGGTTGATAATTTTCAAAAATCCTCTTTGAAACCAGATTCCTTTCCTCCTGCGCACAGGAAACCTGACCGATTTTACTGGGTTATAGATTTGCAAAAGCACCTCTAAGAACCCTTCATCAGACCCAGAGTTTTTGTTCTTGGCCCCCAGGGTGCCAGAGCCAGCACTTCCAGAAATCCCATACCTATTAATGGAGAGCAGAGCCCTTGATAGATTTGGCAAAAAGGTATACACTTCTGCCACTCTATGCGGACACTCTGCTGCCAATTTCATGTAATAAAACGCCAAAAAAAGGTTACTGGAGCAGATGAGACAAAAGCTATTGGCTATCGAAAGAAAGTTTAAAGAATTACTGGACATTTGCAGCGCCACCTTGCAAGTGGTTAAGTACTCTCTACACTGTGGATTTGATGCCTTGGAGGCTGCTGGCAGGGCCACAGCCGCTGGGTCTGTCATTAGGAGGCAGTCATGGCTAAAGGAACAAGCCCTCTGGAAGCAGGTTAAATCAAGCCTTTTGAATGCTCCTTTGGATAAAGAATTTCTCTGACTGTAAGGCACAAACTTTCCTCTCAAAAAAAAAAAAAAAAAAAAAGCTTAGTCTATACAGACCGCTAAAGGTTTCTTGCGGGTACAGCCACCTCATTTTTGTAGAAACTATCTCACTAAGCTCTGGTCCTTCCCTCCCCAACCAAAGAAGGTCAAGGAAAGGCCCATAGGGAGGGTGATCACACTCAGCCACATGAACCCAGGCAGGGACACCCCACTTCCCCCACCACTCGGCTATGGTAGGGAGCTGTTTTTATCTTTATGGTACGCTCCTCTCCCTTCCCAGTCCTGTTCCCAGACCTGAAGAGACTGCTTCAATTTAGAAAAACTGGCTATAATTTCTTTGGATCAGTGAATTCTGCTTGCCATTCCAGAGGGACATCACCTTTGAGTTGTACATCCACAGTGCAGCTAGATTTCAGAGGTTTTCTCACCATCCCAAGAAAGCAGAGGCCTTCACATGTGGGATCACTAGTGCGCAGGTCTTAATGGAAACAGCCCTTCTATATCAAATAGAAAGGGCTATTCTCTCTACACTGCTCAGGCCCTCTGCTTATTCCTGCAGAGCCCATATTCATGATGCTGACCCTTTAACTCCTGTCCATGTTTTTGCCTAGGACTTTCATGGGGGCACCAGTTTTAAAGCATGCATTCTTGCATATTCCCATAGTAGCATCAAGCTGAGGATTCTTAAGCCTTTTAATAGTCCCAAGCGTTAATTTTGTGCTTTTCCCTTGGTATACTCTGATACTCCCAGGGCAGTCAAAACAATTAGCCCCCATCCATTGCCTTCTAAGAACAAAAGCTGCAAATTTACCCCTACTTGGAGGAGGGCCTTCACTGGCCCACAAACCTGGGACCACTCCTCACTGTCCACCCAGTCCACATTCACTTTCCTAGGATTATACCAATAATCCCAAACTCCCAAACAAATGGATAATTGGATTATTGAAGTACTAAATGGCCAACCAATGACAGTGAATGTAAAGATATAAAATGTTTTCAGAATGGTTACTAGATGATTCTGATGAAGTCTCTCTGGAGATGAAAGCGTTTAATCTGTAAATTTTTGTTCTAGTTTATTTTATATTGAAGTGGTTTTTACAACACCGTGGATTTAAATTTTGGAACAGGAGTGGAATATTTTATTTTTCACGAAACATCTGTGGAAGGAAATCTTTATACTGGTGGAAGGCAGCCTTTATTGTCCTGGAACTACACCTTATTTTCATATTCTGATTTTATCTGAGCCTTTATGAGTGGATACCATGGACGACACCCATTCAGTTGTATCTGTGACTGGACAAATCACACCTTGCTGCACCATCTTATCCAACTGAGCTTCAACTTTATCTTGCATAGCTATTGAAACTCTTCTTGCTGGTCTGACTATTGGAGTGACTTCGAGGTCTAATTTCTTAGATTACACAACTGGAAGCTTGCCCAACCTGTCATCGAAAGCATTGGCATGAGAAAATGGCAAAAACTTGTACTTGGAACTGCACTGACATGAACAACCTTGGCAAAAGAAAGCGGGTTAATTTTCGAACCATCTTTGGGACTTAGGTTGCACTAGTAGTCGGACTACCTAGAAGAAGTTGCAACAGTTCTTTGTCAAATAACATGGATGTATTGCTGAACTTTTGGTTTGAATTTCTTCACCTCCATACGCAACAAGGATCATTGCTGGTTATTGTTCGTTGGTTGTTACTTTTACAAATGTATCTGCTGATATAACATTGCACTTTGATCCATTGTCTACTTTGAGCTCTCTGGATGTCCCATTGATTCGAGCTATGCAAAACACTTTACCCTTTGTCAATAAGTTTACTGCATCAGCTCTTTCTCCCAGTACTGATACACCAACCACATAGTAAGTTGATTGTTTTGTTTCTACTTGATCAACTTGTTTTCTTGTATGACCTTTCTTTACAGCTGTGTAAGGCTTACTTGACTTGCAGAACTTCTGAAAGTGGTTCCATTTCTTACACTTGCGCACTGCTGACCATATGCAAGACACTTAGACTCATTGTTTGCACCACAATTTCGGCAGTTAAAGCTAGACTTGAGGTTTGTTGACTCAACGCTTATATAGCACTGAGATGGCGGTGGAGCATGCACTTCTAGAACTTTCTGGAAAACTGCACCTTCTTTGGAATTCCTGTGGTCGCCCTTTGCTTAGGCCCATTTCTGCTTGCCACGTGTCGCATACTGTTTGCTCTCGAGCTTACTGAAACCATGCATCTGATATTGTTAGTCCTCGTTCATTCCTTATGCATGGGTATCTGTTCCAAGCTCTGAACCGAGCCGGTCATTTTGCAAGCTCGTGTCAGCTTCAGGCTCTCGTAGCTAAACTCTTACCCGCAATTCCCCTCTCCCTGTTACCTCAGATTTTTTTGCCGCGTTGCCATCCGGTCGGGTTAAGCTACTTCTCTTGAGCCAAGTACATTCAGTTGTTTAATTGCTTTACAAATTACTTTTCTGTCAGAAAAGTTGATTTTTTTTTTTTATTGTCTCTTGCCCTGTCGCATCTAGCGTTCATAATTTCCTCAGGTGTTTTCTGTCCTTTACTTACCCTTTTTACTGCGAGGAAATTTTCTCCTTACCATTGTTGGTAATACTTTTCCCTTTCATACCTTCGGGTACTCTTATACCATTGTTGGTACTTTTCTATTTTTTAATATGGCAGATAAAAAGGGTAGTCTGGGGTTTAAGCGATTGTGGACACACACTGCCTACTTCTGATGCACACTCTGTTTATTGTTTAGGAGCTTCCCATTTATCTGTTGAACCACCTTGTACTATTTGTGTGAACTTTTCTAATGGAACTTTGTTAGAAAGGATAAACAAGCTGATACTGAAGGGACTTCTGAAATCTCCCTTTTCAGAGGCTATTTCTGGGTCCGAGGTCTCAACCCCTCCTAAAGCCCATAATAAAATGGATGTTTCTACTAAGGCTAAATCCTTGCCTTCATCCCCGGCTGGGGACTCTCATCAACCAAAATCTAAAAAGGCTAAAATTTCGGCTCCGGAGCTCTGTCAGCCCCAGTGCTTTTGGTGCCCAGATCTTCGGCACTGAGGCCTTCTGCTCCATTAGTGATTTCGGCTTCATCCTCTCCTGCAACCTTCTACATATCTGCACAGAGGAGCTCCTCAGTTCAGACCGTTACCACCAGTCAGCGCAGACCTTGACCGCGTCTGTTCCAAGATCTTCCTCTGAACTGAGGCCTTTATTGTCTCAAGTTTTGTCTGTTCCAGATGTCTTTCAAGAATGCAACTGCAGTCATAACATAGGCAGGCCTCTGTCGGCCGGATTCCAAAGTCTGGGTCCGACGTCGGCTGATGTCGCATTTCTCTCCGTCAGAGCGGCTGGAGTACATAAGCATCAGCCGACGCCATTTTCTTCAGTCTTTCTTGCCGCGCGGTGCCCGAAGCAGAAGCAGTTCGCAAGTGCCCGTCGGTCAGCTCCTGTATTCTTCTATTCCGAAGTCATCAAAAAGCTAAGTACCCCGTTGGGGACCTTTTCTTGCCTCAGCCGATGTCAGAAATTACTGAAAAAGTTAACAATTGTCTTTCTTGTGGTAAACAAATACCTCATAAGGATTTCCACTCTTACTGTCTTCCTTGCCTTGGCCCAGACCATGACGTCTCGGCCCGTGTAGCCTGTGCTCGCTTCAACAAGCGCACTCAGGCGCCGGGCGGAGTTCACTGATTTTTTCGGCGAAAAATTTGCTTACACAATGCCGTCGGAACTTCCGACATCGCAAACTCCCAAGAAACGAAAAGACCGGGACAGACATCCTCGGCCCGCGTCTACCACCGACTCCACTCCAAAACCTATCGCGAGTGCTCCGGTTCCCTCTGAGACGGTCTCTCCACCGCTCCGAACCGAAGACACCGCATTACCGACGACTCCGATTCCGGATATCACTCCGCCAGTTATTGATTTTCCTCCAGATACCGAAACCGAGGAAATGCCCGAGGCCATTGCTGTAGACAAGGTCACTCCTCCACGTGGAGCTGCCAGGCCTCCTATGGCCATGTCTATTAAGGCCTACACTAGGGCTAAGGCAGCCAACAAAACATCTTACTACTAAAACCTTACCTCAGCCTACTCCAGAGACACAAATTATGTCTATGGCTGCTGATTTAATTTCTATGATTAGAGGTTCACAGGCCCATCCTGAGAGAGGACCCCAACCTCCTTCTGATAAAAGGCCCCGGGTTGAACCCTCTGACCCTATTCCGTCAGATGAAGATTCTGAGGGCTCTGTCCACTCTGATAGCCAGGAAGAGCTCTTCCAGACCTATGAGGACTCTGATGCAGAGGATTCCATCCCCTCGGCCTCCCCTCCTGAGGATATTTCTTTTGGGGAAGTTCTGCATACCATGAGGGAACATTTTAAGTGGCAAGGCCAGGAATATTCTGATTCCAAAAAACACCTTCGGACTTTCCTTAAGAAGCCCCAGCACAGGCCCTTAGCTATTCTCCTGTACTTGATGTTTTGGATGATTTATATTCTGACTAGTGTTACCCCTGACTCTCTTCCTCCTGCTCCAGCCAAGCCAGACAGGTATTACAGGGTCCCAGAAACACATTCCCATTTATTCAGGGCCCATACTGCTGATTTGGAAACTATTTCACAGGGGCCCAAAGGAGTTTCAGCTTCCACCTCTAAAAATCCATTGCCCTCCAACAGGGAAGCTAGGTCATTAGAGAGATGGGGCAAAAAGGTTTACACATCCACTACCTTATCTATGAGAGCTTTGAATTGCCTTTTTCATATGTTACAATATCAGGATTTCCTGTTAGAAGATTTACAAAAAACATTGGCCACTCCTGATCCTTTAGACAGGAAGGCTTTGCAGGAAGCTGTACATAATACTCAGCAAGTAAGCAATCACTTCCTGCAGTGTGGATATGATGCACTGGAAGCTTCATGTAGGGCAGCTATGACAGGGGCAGTCATCCGTAGACATGCATGGTTAAAAGATCAACCTCTACCAGATCATGTAAAGGCAAAACTTCTGGATGCACCTTTGGAGAAGAACAAGCTTTTTGGTGCTAATGCTAAGGATGTGTTAAAGACCATCGAGGAAAAAGCAAAATCAGTTCAGACGGTGAAAGATTTCCTCCAGGTTCAACCCCCCAGATTCAGTAGGAATTGGCCTTCAAAAAACTGGTCCTTTCCCAATCCAGAAAAGTTTCAAAGGGGTAAAAACAGACGTGGCCGAGGAAGAGGCTAATACAGAGGTCCTTACAGGGGACGACAATGGCCGCCAGGAAACCAAAGAAGCGACGCAGGGGTTTCACCTGCCCCACAGCCACAATCTCAGTGACTTTCCTCTACTTCCGCCTACCAGGGAACAAATAGAAGCTCCCTTGGGCGGGAAATTATCTCTGTTTGCAGAAAATTGGCACAGACTGACAAAGGACAAATGGATTTTGGACATTATAGACCAAGGCTACAGGTTGCATTTTCATACCTTGCCAAGAAAACAAGGCATGCCAAACCTACCACAAAACCAGTGGGCAGAGGCTATCAAGCAAATCTCTCTGCTGACTCGGATGAAAGCAATAGAAAGAGTTCCACAACAAGAACAAGGCCAGGGGTTTTACTCAAGACTATTCCTTATTCCAAGAAAAGAATCTCAATGGAGACCAATACTGGATTTGTCCGCATTAAACACCTTTATCATAGTACCAAAGTTCAAAATGCTGACTCTACAGCAACTCCTTCCCATGCTGGGCAAGGGGTCTTGGCTGATTACTCTGGACCTCAAGGAGGCATACCTGCATGTCTCTATCAGACACAGCTGCAGAAGATACCTCAGATTTCTTGCAGGGCCAGAGCATTATCAATTCTCAGCATTGCCATTTGGCTTATCTACTGCGCCCAGAGTATTCACAAAATGCCTGGCTTCAGTAATTGCTCGTTGCAGGCTCCAGGGGATACATATTTACCCGTACCTGGACGACTGCCTCATACAAGCAGACGACAAATTGATGTTGACAAAAAACTTGGACTATGTCATACGATTACTTCAAGCTCTGGGATACACAGTCAACTTCCAAAAGTCAAGACTGCAGCCATCCCAGCAAATAATCTTCTTAGGAGCCAAATTAGACACAGCCTCTCAAATGGCTTACCTGACAGAAGACAAGCAAGAGAAGTTAACTCATTACTTCAAAGGTTTAGCAAAACTCACCCAGATGACTGCAAGGAGATTCCTACAGGCCCTGGGTTACATGGCATCCTGCATTCTCCTGGTTCCATTAGCAAGACTACACATGAGAAAGCTTCAATGGTACCTAAAAAGCATTTGGTCTCAGCACAGCAACAACTTGGAGACGACCATACCGCTCATTCCATGCCTACAAAAGGAATTCCTATGGTGGGCCTCGGTGAGCCAGGCAAACACAGGTATGTCATTAAAAAAAACACAGATAACACAGACCATGACCACAGACGCCTCAGACCTTGGATGGGGGGGCGCACATGGAAGGCAGGTGTATACAAGGACAATGGTCTCCAAAGGAAACACATCTGCATATAAACCAAAAGGAAATGCTGGCAGTAATGCATGCCATCGAGGCCTTTCAACACCAACTTCAGCAAGGCCATTTACTGATACGGACAGACAACACCACTGTGATGTGGTATATAAACAAGCAAGGGGCACCCACTCTTACCCCTTTGCAGACTGACAATGCATCTTTGGGAAAAATCACTGAGCCTAAACATCCAGTTACAATCCTAGTTTGTTCCAGGCAAAGACAATGTGTTGGCGGACAGCCTAAGCAGGAATTTCACAGATCCACACGAGTGGAGGTTACATCCAAGATCTTCACACAACTCACTTTGACATGGGGCAGGCCAGAAGTAGACCTATTTGCCTCTCACCTCAACCATCATCTACAAAATTCTGCACAAGGACATACCATCCAAAAGCTTGGAAAATAGATGCTCTCTCATTCAACTGGAACTTCCTAACAATCTATGCATTCCCACCTCTTCCACTGATGACCTCAGTATTACTAAAGATCAAAGCAGAGACCCAAGGGAATCATAATAGCTCCGGACTGGCCAAGACAACACTGGTACCCACTACTACGGAGCATATGTCACACCAGGAGGTGGGCCCTTCCCCAATGGCCTCTACTTTTGACTCAACACAATTTCAAAACAGTGCATCCAAACCTTCAGACACTGCAGCTAACAGCCTGGGAGATCCCATAAATAACCTCAACCTATCTCTGTCCAAGGAAGTTCAGCGGATACTAACAGAGGCTCGAAGACCATCCACCAGAAAGGTTTACTTAGCAAAATGGAAGAGATTCAGCAATTGGAATACCAGCAAGGGACATGATGCATCATTGTTGAACATCCCACTCATCTTGGAATATTTGGCAGATATGCTAAAGAACGGCCTCTCATATTCTTCCATAAAGATACATGCATCAGCTATTTCAGCTAGATATAACACTGATCCTCCTGTCTTTTCACACCCTTTGCTAAGGCAATTCCTCAGGGCAATCAAGAACATTAAGCCACCAAGAAAGGCCCCAGTGCCAGCCTGGGACCTCAATTTTGTCCTAGAAAAACTGACTCTACCTCCATTTGAGCCAGCAGCTTC
Source organism: Protopterus annectens (assembly GCF_019279795.1). Lineage (NCBI taxonomy): Eukaryota > Metazoa > Chordata > Ceratodontiformes > Protopteridae > Protopterus > Protopterus annectens. The sequence continues at coordinate 730,596,624 of NC_056743.1, forward strand.
AGTTGACTTGCAGTTTCTCTCATGGAAGACAGCTTTCCTGTTGGCAATTACCTCAGCAAGAAGGGTTTCGGAACTACAGGCCCTAATGGCAATACCACCGTTCATAATTTTTCACAGAGACGGGGTTTCATTAAGGACCAACCCTACTTTTATGCCAAAGGTGGTATCTAGGGTTTCTTTAAATCAAGCTATTCATCTGCCTGCTTTCTTCCCTAATCCTGAGAAAAAGGGGGAAAATACCTTGGACATTCACAGACAACTTCGATACTATCTGGACAGAACCAAGGCCAGTAGGAAGTCTGAACAACTTTTTGTAGCTTACGCCCCTGCAGTCCAAGGAAAAGCAATTTCAAAACAGACTATTTCAAAATGGATTGGACATTGCATCAGATTCTGTTATTCCTTTCATGGAAAGACTGTTCCAGCCAATGTCAGACCACATTCCACCAGAGCTACAGCCACCTCTACAGCATTCTTAAGAGGGGTGCCTACTAAGGACATTCTAGAAGCTGCTACATGGAGCTCCGTGCATACATTCTCCAAACACTACAATCTCCCTCTATACTCCAGATCCAGAGCAGGCTTTACTTCGGCAGTCCTGCAGGGTTTGATTGCCACACCATCTTTTTCCTAAAGCATTCCTCCTCCCCCAGCTAAGCTATGGTATTCTACCCATATGTTATGACTGCAGTTCATTCTTGAAGGACATAGTACAGTTTTGTACCTACCATAAATGTAGATGTCCGATAGACATGCAACTGCAGTCGGATTTTCCCTCCCTCCATACCCCTCTATGCCTAGGGTCCACTCCTATCCCTGTTTCTCTTAGCTGGGGATATCTGTTATGGTGTATTTGTTTTATTGCTCATTTATTTGTCTGGAATCTTGTTTTTGTCTTCCAATTTGATTACAGCCTTCCTTGGAGGGCACCTGGCATCTGGGGTAAGAAACACTGAAGAAAATGGCGTCGGCTGATGCTTATGTACTCCAGCCGCTCTGACGTCGGAGAGAAATGCGACATCAGCCGCCGTCGGACCCAGACTTTGGAATCCGGCCGACCGAGGGCTACCTGAGGCAGGACAACCCATATGTTATGACTGCAGTTGCATGTCTATCGGACATCCACATTTATGGTAGGTACAAAACTGTACTTTTCGGCACCGGCCACCACTTCGGCACTGACCCCTGTGTTGGTGCAGACAATGCCATCGGCACCGATGACTTTGGTGCAGACTACAGTAGTTCAGTCTTTCTCGGCACCGTTGTCCTCGGTGCGGTCAGTTGAGATTGGTGCTTTTGTTGACAGGCCTGTTTCTCCCTCAGTCTCTGAGGTCCACTAGAAATCTTTTTGAACATGTGTTGTGTGTTGTGGACTAGGCTTTCTAGGCCAGAGGTATATCTCGTGCGTCAGAAGTAACAGCTAGAGCGGCGGGTTCAGCTGCGGTATTGACACGCCTGGATGCGCTTTTGCAACTTCACGTAGCCTTTTAAGTCTTCCTTTCTTAAAGCCTTCATTGAGCCCTCCTTGTTTGGGCCCAAAGCCAAAAGCGCACTGGCCAGATGTGAACAAGACGGTAAGACCCTTTCTGCCATAGGTGTCTGTTATTCTTCCCCTCAACGTGCTTTCTCCCAAAACCAAGAGAGTGGGAAGATATGGTTCAAGAAATCTCAAGGTCCTTTCCGTGACACACAGGCAGAGTTCTCCCCCAGAGGCAGAGGGGGGAACTCACAGGGGAAGACTCTCCTTTCGGGGCAGAGGGGGACCGTGTAACCGGGGATGTTCGTGTTACCCTGCTGCAGTCATCACACTTGGGTTATCCTGTCGTCAGGCGGTCCCGCAGTCGGCAGGAATTCCAAAGTCTTGGTCCGGCGTTGGTTGCTGTCGCTTCTTCCCTGACGTCAGTGCGCCAGGGGTATGTATAATGCATCAGACGCCATTTTCTCCAGTCTTTCTTGCCGCACGGTGCCAGAAGCAGTTCGCAAGTGCCGGTCAGCCGACTCCTGAGATTTCTAAGTACCCCGTTGGTGAAACTTTTCTTGCCTCGGACCGATGTCAGAAAAAGTTAACAATTGTATTTCTTATGGGAAGCAAATACCTCAAAGATTTTCATTCTCACTGCATACCTTGCCTAAGGCCCAGACCACAACTTCACTGGTTGTCATTTTTGTGCTAGGTTTAATAAGCGTACTATAAAAAGACGCTTTGATTTCGCACGACACTACGGTAGAAAATTTAACTACACTATGCTGTCCGAGCAACCGACTACCGGTGTGCACAAAAGAACGCAAGGATAAGGGCAGGCAGCCTAGACCCAAGCCAGACTCCGAGGCCTCTACTGGTCTGGTCTCCAGTTCACTGGTTTTCAGTGAGGCTCCGACGCAGCCCCTGACTACCGCAGATCTGGACCCAGAGACCGCTTCGGAGCTTTTGGCGGAGAGTACTAGGCCGACAGCCATTTTGTTTAGCCCCTACGGACGACTCTGCTGATAAAGATGTCGGTGCTGCAGAAACACCTTCGGTTTCTGAAGGCGTCTTCAGACCGCTCACCTTAAAAACGTATCCTAAGACTAAGACTCCTATTAAACCTAAAAAGACTGCACTTCAGTCTCCAGTTCAAGGCCCCATGCCTAAGAAACAGATGCTCAAAATGGCTGAAGATTTGATCTCTTTAATCGGGTTCCCAACCCCCACCCGACAAAAGGCCTAAACAAGAGGAAGATTATGCCTCCTCTGAACAAGTGTCAGTTTCCTCAGGCTCCTCTGAGGACCAAGATTACTCCTTCTCCCCTTATGAAGATTCTGATGCTGAGGATTCTATTCCCTCAGCTTCTCCTCCTGAAGGCTACTCCTTTGGGGAAACTTAACACACTGAGGGAACATTTTCACTGGGAAGGTCAGGACTACTCTGACTCAAACAAAAGGCTTGGAGAGTTTCTTTTACTCCCCCAGCACAGACCACTTGCCATCCCTCCAGTTTTAGACATTGTGGATGATGTTTACTTAGAATCCAGTTTGAACCCAGGTTCTCTGCCTCATGCTCCAGCCAAACCTGACAGAGTGCCTGATTCCCACAAATTCCTTTATAAAAGCCGTGTTGCTGATCCAGAGACTCTCCCAGGGTCCCAAAGGGGCTAAGGCTTCTATGGCAAAAAAATCCTGTACCCTCTGAAAGGGACTCCAGAGCACTAGACAGGTGGGGAAAAAGGTTTACACCTCAGCCTCTCTAGCTATGAGGGCACTAAATTGCCAATTTCACATGCTAAAATATCAGCAATTTCTAATGTCTCAGTTAAAACAAAAAATGAGCACACTCCCTCAACAATCTGAATTGAAAGAAATGCAGGATCTGTTGCATGCAACTGAACATACTTTACAATGTGGGTTTGATTCTTTGGAGGCTTCCTGCAGAGCAGCTGTCACTGGGTCTGTTATGCATGCTTGGTTAAAGGAACAAAAACTCTGCCTGATCATGTTAAAGCAAAGCTTCTAGATGCTCCCTTACAGCAGGATGTTCTTTTTGGAGTTAAAGCAGAAGAAGTCTTAAAGAAAATGGAGGATAAGGCAAAATATATGCAGACGGTCAAAGATTTTCTACAGGTACAGTCCCCTCGCTTCAGCAGAAATTGGCCAACAAAAAATTGGTCCTTTCCAGCTACTGACAGACCACAGAGGGGTAAATACAGACGTCCAAGAGGCAGAGGACAACCACAAGCCCAGTACGAACCTAGACAATGGGGCACTGCAAAACAGAAGGGAAGAGAAGATGGGTCCCAAACTACCAGAAGGCAAACTCAATGACTTGCACCTCATCTGGCCAAGCAACACTCTCTTGGCAGCCCCCTTGGGAGGAAAACTCGCACTTTTTTCAGACAACTGGCACATTGTCACAAAGGACAAATGGGTCCTAGACATAATTTCACGAGGATACAGATTCCATTTTCACACCTTGCCATTGAAAAGAGGAATGCCAGACCTGCCACAAAATCAATGGGCAGAGGCACAAAAACAAATTATAGCTCTCATGGACATGAGCCATTCAATTGGTACCTACTCGAGAGCAAAGCCAAGGATTTTACTCAAGACTCTTTCTAGGTCTCAGAAAGGACAATGCCTGGAGACCAATTCTGGACCTTTCAATTCTAAACACCTTCTTACAAGTACCCAAATTCAAGATGCTAACACTACAGCAGCAGCTTCCCATGTTGGGGAAGAAAGCATGGCTAGTAACGTTGGACCTCAAGGAGGCATACCTGCATGTCCCTATCAGACAAAGTTGCAGAAGATACCTCCGTTTCATTGCAGGTTCAACCCATTACCAATTCTCTGCACTGCCCTTTGGCTTATCTACTGCGCCCAGGGTCTTCACAAAATGCCTGGCACCAGTAATTGCATATTGCAGACAAAGAGGAATTCAAATATACCCATACCTGGACGACTGCCCAACATCTAAGTTGCCTGGGGTACACAGTAAACGAAAAGAAATCAAAACTAGTACCCTCACAAAATGTGACATTCCTGTGTGCCAGCTTGAATACAACGGCCCAGAAGGCTTATCTGACGCCAGACAACTACAACTGATTCAATATTTCAAAACAATTGAAAAATTGCAAGAAAAATTCTGCAAGCCTTGGGCTTCATGGCATCTTGCATACTACTAATACCATTTGCAAAGCTGCATATGAGGAAATTACAGTGGTAACTAAAAATCGTATGGACTCAACACAGCCACAGCTTGGACACTATCTCTCATTCCCTGCCTACAACAGGAGTTTCTATGGTGGTCACAGGCATGTCACCTCAACAAGGGTCAGGCTTTCACCTTGCCCCCAGCCAGGCAAACTATGACAACAGATGCATCGGACTATGCCTGGGGGGGGGGGGGGGCACCCATGGCAGGACAGTGCGTTCAAGGCGTATGGACTGCAGATCAAAGGAATCTGCACATCAATCAAAAAGAGATGCTAGCTGTACAGAATGCTCTGACAGCTTTCAAGAATCTATTGCATCCAGGACAACTTACAGTAATGTGGTACATAAACAAGGGGGTACACACTCCTACCCTCTATGCAGGCAAGCAATGACCTTGTGGAACACAGCTCTGGCTTACCAAGTTCAGTTACAAGCTCAATTCCTGCCAGGAAAAAAGAACACATTGGCAGACTACCTCAGCAGAAACATCATGGATCCCCACGAGTGGAAACTGGATCCACAAGTATTTGCAATGATAACACAAAAATGGGGGCCTTCCAGACATAGACCTGTTTGCCAGTCCTCAAAACTATCAGCTAACAAAGTTTTCTACAAGGACACTTCACCATCAAGCTTGGAAAGTGGACGCACTCTCATTCAGTTGGAAAAACCTGACAGTATATGCCTTCCCTCCATTGCCTGTTTTCACAAAGGTGCTTCTGAAAGTCAGAAAGGAGACCACATCTGATACTCATAGCCCCAGACTGGCCACGCCAGTACTGGTATCCACTATTGAGGAATATGGCCCAGGGCCCACCTTGGATTTTACCACAAATTGCCCATTTGCTCACACAGCAAACAGATTCTTCACAGCCAGCTCAAAACCTTAAATCTGGCTGCATGACACATCACCTAAGCATCCAGCCAGCTCCTCTTTCCCAAGCAGTTATGGATGTTGTTCTGGAAGCTAGGAGGCCCAGCACCAGGAAGGCCTATTCGGATAAATGGAAAAGGTTTTGCGCCTGTAACCAAGCTAAAGGCCAAAACACACTTCAGCCTCACATGCCTCAGATTCTACAGTATTTAACTGAGATGTTGCACAAAGGACTTTCCTTTTCTTCCATTAAAATCCATGCATCAGCTATTTCAGCCCACTACAACACGGATCCACCCTTTTTTTCACATCCACTTCTAAGGCAGTTCCTCAGAGGGGCAAAAAACATTAGGCCCCCCAGGAGAGCACCTACACCAACATGGGACCTCAATTTTGTTCTGGAAAAACTTCTGCTACCTCCCTTTGAACCAGCTTTCTCTGCAGATCCACAGTTTCTATCATGGAAGACTGCCCTGCTGCTAGCAATAACTTCAGCTAGAAGAGTCTCAAAGCTGCAGGCACTAATGGCAGTGGAACCTTTCCTCATTTTCCATCAAGACAGAGTTTCTCTACAAACTAATCCTTCCTTCATGCCTAAGGTGGTTTCCAGTGTGGCTTTAAATCAAACCATCCACTTACCCACCTTCTTCCCAAATCCACAGAACAAAGGAGAAAGACTCTGCATTCCTTGGACATTCACAGGCAACTTCGTTACTACTTGGATAAAACTAAGGCTTTCAGAAAATCTGACCAGCTCTTTCTATCCTATGCTACAGCTTCACAAGGGAAGGCTATATCAAAACAAACCATTTCTAAATGGATAGGACATTGCATTCATTTTTGCTATATACCCATCATGGAAAACCAGTTCCTGCTACCATTAGGCCCCACTCTACCAGGGAAACAGCTACGTCTACAGCCTTCCTCAAGGTGGTCCCAACCAAGGCGATTTTTGAAACTGCAACTTGGAGTTCAGTACACACATTTACCAAGCACTACCACTTTACTCTAAGACTAGAGCTGGCCTCGCCACTGCAGTTCTGCAGGGCCTTCTAGCCTCCTCTAACCCTCTATAACTCCTCCACCCATCCTAAGCTTTGGGATTCTACCCAAGTGTGATGACTGCAGCAGTGTAACACTATGAACATAGTACAGTTTTGTACCTACCATAAATGTAGATGTTAGTGTTCACCCTTCTGCAATCCAGGTTACCCTCCCTCCATCCCCTCTGATCTAACTGGCTAAGTCTCTACAATACCTTCCTGATGTATTTGCTTATAGATTGAGGGATTTTGTTTGTGCAAATATTTCTTAATTTGGTACTAATTACTGACCACCTGACATCTGGGGCAAGAAAAACTGAAGAAAATGGCGTCTGATGCATTATATATACCCCTGGTGCACTGACGTCAGGGAAGAAGCAGCAGCAACAGACGCCGGACCAAGACTTTGGAATTCTGGCCGACTGCGGGACCGCCTTACTACAGGATAACCCAAGTGTGATGACTGCAGCAGGGTGAACACTCTAACATCTACATTTATGGTAGGTACAAAACTGTACTTTCCAAGGATTCTTTCCCTGATCAATCCTACCAGCGCTCCTGAAGTGGCCCAACTCCTTTTCTCTGGAAGTGGTTGGAGGATGTTTCTCCTTGTACCCTTCTGCCTGGCTAACCGTCACCACCAATTTTTTGGTACAAAGGATCATAAGCAGAGGTTATCATATCCCCTTCGATCTTTGTCCCGTCCCTTCAAAAAATCTTCCCGACGTTCCACCCAGTCAAAGGAAAGCAGCAGCACTAGAGAGAAAAGCTGCTAAGAAAGAGTCGTCCAAATAGTCCCTCCAGACCAGATAGGCTCCGGATTCTACTCGAGACTATTTTTGGTGCCAAAGAAAACTGGAGACCAATTTTGGATTTGTATATTGAACAAGTTTGAGAGTACAAAAATTCCGAATGGTCACTATGCAGTCTAGCTTCCCGCTTTTGGAAAAAGATGATTGGATGTGCTCTATAGGTCTTGAAGATGCGTACTACCACATAAAGGTGGACAGGCCATCAAGAAGATTTCTGCGCTTCTGTGCAGGAGCCAGTCACTACCACTTCAGAGTACTGCCCTTCGGACTCTCTACAGCCCCCAGAGTGTTTACAAAGTGCATGTCAGTTGTCACAGCTCCCTTGCAACTTCAAGGATTCCAGGTGTTTCCATTCCTAGACTGGCTCATTTCTACCCCCACCAGACGTCTACTGGAAAAAGCCCTGGCATACTCTTCTCCTCGCTGCTCAAAGGCTAGGCATAACCATAAACTGGCAGAAATCCAATCTCACCCTATCTCAGTCGACAAAATTCATGGGAGTTATCTTGGACACAAACTGCAGAGCTGCTATTCCAGAGCACAGAATTTTAAGGTTATAGCAACAACTAATTCCAATCCTTTCAAAGGAAAATTCCACTGCTCACTCGGTTCTACAGCTGTTGGGTTCCATGGCAGCCTCCATCACCATTGTTCCCCTGGCCAGGTTTCACATGAGGCTTCTACAGTGGCTACTGCTCACCCAATGGTATTTTTTTCAGCGTCCTCTTTCAGCCATGATTCGAGTAACCCACAGGTGCAAACAGGATTTAAATTGGTGGATAACACACATTCTCTCACAATGGTCTTGACCCTTTCCCCTCAGCAACCCAAGGCCACAGTGACCGTGGACGCATCCCTGATGGGGTGGGGGGGCTATGTCAGGGACAGACCGTCCAAGGCACTTGGTCCCAACTGGAGGCCCATCTGCATATAAATGTTCTAAAGCTGAGGGCTGTGCTGCTGGCGTTGCAAGCATTCCATCTCCTGCTGCCGTCTGGGGCAAATGCGATTCAGTCAGACAATATGGCGGTGGTCTGGTACATCGAGCAAGGTGGAACCACATCTTATCCCTTTGTCGAGAGGCCATGAGGACATGGCAGTGGGCGTAGGTTACCAACAGTTTTCTTCTAGCAACGCACATTCCCGGGAGTTCAACGTGATAGCAGACACTCAGCAGGTGTATTCTGCAACCTCACGAGTGGTTCCTGAATCCCTTGATAGCGGTGGCGATCTTCGCCACTGGGGCCGTCCTTGCTGCGACCTCTTTGCATCACCGACCAGCTACAAATGCATCAACTATATCGCCCTGATTCCCCCTCCGGGACAGTCACCCTAGTCCATGACTGACCCTTGGGTCTTCTCTACGCATTTCCGCCCTTTCCTCTCATTTCCCAGTTTCTGAAGAAAGCACGGCGGTTGAAGAGCAAGGTAATCCTCATAGCACCATATTGGCCACAACAGATTTGGTTCCCATTCCTTTGGCCTCACCTACTAGATCGACCATGGATTCTCTATCCAATCCTGGAGTTGATCTCTCACCCACAGAACCTGATTTAGTCCAACCTGAACAGCCTGAAGCTAACTGCTTGGCCATTCCAATTCCCTTGATTGCCAGGCAGAATGATCTTTACCAGTACGTGATATTCTCATTACTTCTCATAAGTCTTGCACTAGAATTACTTATCTGAGCAAGTGGAAAAGATTTACTTGTTGGCTGAAAGATAAACAAGTAGACCCCTTTTCAGCACCAGTGTCGATAATACTAGACTATTTGGCCGACCTGTTTCAATAGGGTCTATCGGCCTCTACCATTAGAGTTCATTTGGCTGCAATTTCTAATTTTCATGAGGGTGTCCAAGATTCCTCTCATGTCCCATAAATTGTGCAAGACCTTCATAAAAGGTGTGAATCCTCTGAAGCCACCTTTTAGAGAACCTATTCAACCATGGGATTTATCATTAGTTCTACAAGCTCTGACAATGGCACCTTTTGAACCAGCCTCTTCTTGCGACCAAGTATTTGTCATGGAAAATCTTGTTTTTGGTCGCTGTTACTTCTGCCAGACGTATTTCTGAACTCAAGCTTTATGTATCAAGACTCCATACTTGATTTTTCAGAGAGATAGTGTCTCTGAGAACTAATCCGTCATTTCTGCCTAAAGTGATCTCTGAAATGTCTATTAATCAAGCCATTGAATTGCCAGTTTTCGTTCCCAATCATTCAAACAGAGGAGAGTATTGCCTACATACCCTAGATATACATAGGCAAATCCATTTTTACTTAAACAGGACTAGACCTTTTCATAAATCTGACCAGTTATTTTTGGCCTTTTCTGGATCTAGATTAGGATCAGCTGTTGCTAGTCACATTAGCTAGACGGTTGAAGGACTGTGTGACCTTTATTTACACACAACGTAATATCTCGTTGCCTACTACCATGAATGCTCATTCAACAAGGTCGGTGGCAACTTCGGCTGCCTTCCATGCTAGAGCTTTTTTACATGACATTTGTGCAGCTGCAACTTGGGTTACGCCTCATACCTTCAATCATTACAAATTGGATTTGGCCTCCAGGGCAAGAGCATCATTCGGTTCTGTGGTTCTCAGGAATGCCCTTCCATGAGATCCTCACAGGTATAGAGGTAGTTTTGGGGACTGTCCCATGCGTAAGGAATGAACGAGGGTTAATATCAGATAAAGAAGTTGTCTTACCATAACGTTCCATCTGTATTGTTGATCCTCGTTAAAGTCATTACGACCCTCCCTCCTTTCCCTTCCTTTGGTTTCTAGTGGTTTTCACCATCCAGTTCTCTTGGGTCATTTGACCAGAGGTAGCCTCTATACCGTCTTTAACTTGCAAACTCAATCTGAGGTAACCGGGAGAGGGAAATTGAGGGTAAGAGTTTAGCTTAAGAGTTTGAAGCTGACGCGAGCTTGGAAAATGGCCGGCTTGGTTCCGAGCTCAGAACAGATACCCATGCGTAATGACTGACCGAGGATCAGCAATACAAATGGAACGTTGTGGTAAGACACAACTTTTTTTTTTTTTTTTTTGTCACTTGTAAGCATGTTCATGTGCCTTTCTATCATCTCATGGGTCTGACAGATCTCTGATTTGCTTAATGTCAAATCACTGTCAAGAAGCAAAATCTTCCTCACTGCAGCACTAATACTACACATGTCTTCCTTTATCAGCTCATCTTTCAAGTCACCAGACCAACACGTTTTGGCCTTGTTCCTCAATTCGGTTATATAAGTTGCAGATGTTTCCCCTGGCTTCTGATTTCTTGTGTAAAACGAATGTATCGCTAATGTAGTGTTTGGAGGTTGCACATTTTTCTGAACTTTAAATGCTCTGTCTTCTGTGGATTCAGCTTGTGCAACAATATGGCAGTCTGCACCCTCTCCTTCATACACTGCTGGTGCGTATACAAATGATCACTTTCTGTAGCCTCAGATCCTGCTAGATTTAGCAAAGTAAATGCCTGTGTGCGTGTATCTGTCTGCCTAAGCTGCTTGTATAAAAATGTCGTACTCCTGTTCAGATATTCTCCAATACTCTGCAATATTCTGGTCCAACACAAGTGGTTGTGGTTTTCGAAATCAGTCTGCCATATTAACACGTACCAGCCAAGGGTCTTGCAAATACGTACAAATACATACATGCATTTAAGTAACTGGCAAGAACACTCAACTTGGCTAAGGCTCTTCTGCTTTATATCTGCATGATGTTCTTAGTGATGTCCTTCAAGGATGCATCTGCAGTCCTAACAAATGGGTTGTCCTGTCGTCAGGCAGCCCTTCGGTCGGCCAGATTCCAAAGTCTGGGTCTGGCCTCGGCTGGTGTCGCACTTCACCCGACGTCATCTCTGCTGGTCTTCGGGTATAAAGGCATCAGCCGACGCCATTTTCCTCAGTCTTTCTTGCAGCGTGGCCAAGCAGAAGCTGTTCGCAAGTGCCGGTCGGTCAGATCCAGAGATTACTACTACCGTATACTACTCAAGACTTCTAAAAGCTAAGTACCCCGTTGGGGACTCTTTCTTGCCTCAGCCGATGTCAGAAAAAGTAAATAACTGTTTAACTTGTGGGAAACAAATACCTCATAAAGATTTCCACTCTTACTGCTTACCTTGTTTAGGCCCAGACCACGACGTAGCAGCCTGTTTAGCCTGTGCTTCCTTCAACCGACGCTTAGGCGTTGGTCGGAGTTTGCGGAACAGTTTTTCGGCTCAGATTTTGCGTACATTATGCCGTCGGATCCTACGACTTCTCAAATTGTTAAAAAACGCAAAGAAAAAGACCGACACTCGCGGTCCGCGGTTTCGGCCGAAACCACGGTTAAGCAAACCGCGAGTGTCTCGGTTTCGGCCGAAACCGAGCAAACGGGTCAATCTTCAGCCGAATCCATGACTACTACTGAGGCTCCTGCTATCCTAGTTGAAACGGCCTCTGAAGTTTTGCCTACTAATGTGGTTCCTATAGAATTATCAGACACCATCCCTTTGGATGTCTCTACCCCAGCACGTGGTGCTGCTAGGCCTCCTGCAGCCATGTCTATTAAGGCCTTTGCCAGGGCTAAAGCAGCCAAAACTGCTAAATCAGTGCCTGTTAAGCCCCCCTCACACAGGCCCAGTTCCAGTTCTCAAATGCTTACTCTGGCAGAGGATCTCATCTCTTTAATTAGGGGATCCCAATCTCACCCAGACAGGGCCTCTCAGCCTCCAGAAAAGAGACCTAGAGCAGAGCCCCCAGAGCCAGTGTCCTCAGATGATTCTTCTGATGACTCTGACATTACAGACCATCCAGAGGCTCCTTTTTCTACTTATGAAGATTCCGATGCTGAAGAATCTATTCCATCTGCCTCTCCACCAGAGGAATTTTCCTTTGGGGAAACCTTACATGCCATGAGAGAGCAATTCCAATGGCAGGGACAAGATTTCTCAGATTCAAGAAAAAGGCTTAGGACCTTTCTACACTTAACGCAACATAGGCCCTTAGCTATACCTCCAGTTCTGCCTGTTGCGGATGATGCATTTAATGATGTTTGCACTGCTCCTGATACTTTACCTCCAGCCCCTGCCAAACCAGATAGGTTTTACAGGGTACCGGACACTCATCACCACCTATACAAGGCCCCACTTGCAGATCCCGAGACTATCTCCCAGGGGCCTAAGGCAGTAGCTTCGATCTCAGCAAAAAACCCTCTCCCTTCTGAAAGGGAATCCAGGTCCTTAGAGAGATGGGGTAAAAAAAGTTTACACCTCTGCTACTCTCTCAGCTAGAGCTTTGAACTGTCAGTTTCATATGATCCAATACCAAGAGTTTATGCTTGATCAGTTAACTAAGAAACTGTCCTCTGATGACTCCTTAGATAAGAAATATGTTTTAGAAATGGTGAATAACATTCAGCAGGTTAGTAACCATTCTTTAAAATGTGGCTATGATGCACTGGAGGCTTCATTTAGATCAGCCATGACTGGCACAGTTATAAGAAGGCATGCATGGTTGAAAGAACAGGTCTTGCCGGATCATGTTAAAGCAAAGCTGTTAGATGCTCCTATGGATAAGGCCAATCTATTTGGTTCTCCTGCTCAGCAAGTAATGAAGAAAATGGAAGAGAAGGCAAAATCTGTACAAACAGTTAAAGATTTCTTACAGGTTCAGCCCCAAGGTTTAGCAGGAACTGGCCCTCCAAAAATTGGTCCTTTCCAGACTCCTCTAAATCTCAGAGAGGCAGGAATAGGCGTTCCAGAGGCAGGAATCAATCCAGAGGAGGTGCCTACAGAGGACGCCAGTGGCAAGGCAATAACCAGCGAGGTACAGACACAACCACTGCCACTGCAACAGGACAATCACAGTGACTTGGCTCTGACACCGCCTACCAGGGAACAAATAGCAGCACCCTTAGGCGGAAAGTTAGCCTTATTTTCAAATAATTGGCACTATATCACAAAAGACAAGTGGATTTTGCAGACCATAGACCAAGGCTACAGGTTTCACTTCCACACCTTACCAGTAAAAAGAGGAATGCCAAACCTACCTCCAAACCAGAAAACAGAAGCTCTAAAGCAGATAGCTCAATTAACAAAGATGAGAGCTGTGGAAAGAGTACCACCAACAGAACAGGGCAAAGGATTCTACTCCAGACTCTTCCTAGTACCAAGAAAAGAGAAAAGTTGGAGACCTATTCTCGACCTGTCCGCCTTAAACACATTCATCATTGTCCCAAAATTCAAAATGCTGACCCTACAGCAACTTCTTCCCATGCTGGGCAAGGAGTGTTGGCTGGTAACTCTAGATCTCAAGGAGGCATACCTGCACGTCCCCATACGACCAAATTGCAGAAGATACCTCAGATTTCTTGCAGGATCAGAGCATTATCAATTCTCAGCATTGCCCTTTGGCTTATCTACTGCGCCCAGAGTATTCACAAAATGCCTGGCATCAGTAATCGCTCATTGCAGGCTACAGGGAATCCAAATTTATCCATACCTGGACGACTGCCTGATACAAGCGGACAACAAAAGCAAGCTGACAAAAGACTTACAAAGGGTCATTTGCTTACTACAAGCCCTGGGATACACAGTCAATTTAAAAAAGTCAAGACTGACACCATCCCAAACAAGAACATTCTTGGGTGCGAAATTGGACACAGTAAAACAGATGGCATTCCTAACTGCAGAAAACAAGAACAACTCTCTCTTTACTTCTTGGCATTAACAAAGCAGAACAAACTAACAGCAAGGAAAGTACTGCAGGCCTTAGGCTTCATGGCATCATGCATAATCCTGGTCCCCCATGCCAGACTGCATATGAAAAAGCTACAGTTATACCTAACGTATTTATCTTTTCAACACAGGCACAGCTTACAAACCAAATACCACTAATCCCATGCCTGAAACAAGAGTTCCTATGGTGGGCTCAAGCATGTCAGTCAAACCCAGGCTTGCCCTTCCACAACTTTCAAGCAAGCCAAACCATCACAACGGACGCCTCAGACCTAGGTTGGGGCACACATGCTGGACAAATGCATACAAGGATTATGGACTCCAGACCAGCTGCACCTGCACATAAATCAAAAAGAAATGCTGGCAGTAAAACTAGCAATCCAGAATTTCAGACCATTCCTCAAAGAAGGCCATTTAATGATAAGGACAGACAACACCACAGTCATGTGGTACATCAACAAACAGGGAGGCACTCATTCATACCCCTATGCAGAATGACTCTGGACCTTTGGAATATGGCTCTGAGCTACAACATCCAGTTACAGGCAATATTTGTACCGGGAAAAGAAAACATCCTAGCAGACATGTTAAGCAGAACTACCTCGGATGCTCACGAATGGATGCTACACCCGGACATCTTCAAGGCCATCACAAAGAAATGGGGAATGCCACAAATAGACCTATTCGCATCCCCACTCAATCACCAGCTCAAGAAATTCTGCACAAGGACATACCACCCACTTGCATGGAAGGTGGACTCTATCCTTCAGTTGGAAAGGCCTGACAGTATATGCATTTCCACCTCTTCCTTTGATGCACAAGGTACTACTGAAAATCAAAGAGGAACGTCCAAGGATAATTCTGATAGCTCCAAATTGGCCAAGACAACACTGGTATCCATTGCTGAGGAGCATGTCTCTGGGGAGAACGTGGACACTACCCCTGATGCCTTTGATGTTAACTCAGAACGACTACAACATCATGCATCCAAACCTAAAAACTCTGCAACTGACTGCCTGGAACATTACATAACACCAACTAACCCAGATTTATCCCAAAGAGTTAAAGACCTTATCCTTGAGGCCCGCAGACCTTCAACAAGAAGGAACTATGCAGGAAAATGGAAAAGGTTTGTCATTGGGAGTACTGAAAGAGGAAAAGATGTCAAAGATAGATATTGCTAACATCCTGGAGTACTTGGCAGAGCTTCTCCATACAGGCCTGTCCTATTCATCCATCAAGATACATGCATCAGCTATTTCTGCAGAATACAGCTTCGATCCCCCTGTCTTCTCGCATCCTCTACTCAGACAGTTCCTCAGAGGAATCAAGAATGTAAAACCTCCTAGGAAACCACCATTACCAGCATGGGACTTGAACTTTGTGCTGGAGAAATTGACACTCCCTCCATTTGAACCAGCAGCAACAGCAGATCTTCAACACCTATCCTGGAAAACTGCTTTCCTACTGACAATTACTTCAGCAAGAAGGGTTTCGGAACTACAGGCCTTAATGGCAGTACAACCCTTCCTAATCTTCCATCAAGATAGTGTCCATGAGAACTAATCCTACATTTATGCCTAAGGTGGTATCCAGAGTGTCTCTAAACCAGGCAATCCACCTACCTACCTTCTTTCCCAATCCACAGAACAGGGGGGAAAGACTGCTGCATACCTTGGATGTACATAGACAGTTGCGCTACTACCTGGACAGAACCAAGGGCAATAGAAAAACTGACCAGCTTTTAGTAGCTTATGCAACAGGAAGGGAAGGAAAAGCAATTTCCAAACAGACAATCTCCAAGTGGATAGGAAATTGCATAAGATTCTGTTACTCCTACCATGGAAAGCAAATTCCACAGAACATAAGACCTCACTCTACAAGGGCTACAGCCACTACCACAGCTTTCTTACGAGGAGTGGCTACCAAGGACATTATTGAGGCGGCTACTTGGACCTCCGTGCATACATTTGCCAAGCATTACAACTTACCTCTATACTCTAGATCCCGAGCAGGGTTTGCCACTGCTGTATTGCAAGGGATCCTAACTACACCATAATTCTTCTTCCTCCTCCCCTAGTTTGGCTATGGTATTCTACCCATTTGTTAGGACTGCAGATGCATCCTTGAAGGACATAGTACAGTTTTGTACCTACCATAAATGTAGATGTCCGAACAGGATAGCATCTGCAGTCAGGATTACCCACCCTCCTTCCCCTTTGTGGTACTCCTAGGGTATTTACCCTCCTAATGGCTAGCTAGGGGGGGGATCTCTTTTGGTGTATTTGTTTGTATATATGTACATAAATGCTTATTTTTGTGTTTGCCTACTATTTTTTTTGGAAACATTGGCATTTATCCAAAATTTAGTTTTCCAAGAGGGCAACTGGCATCTGGGGCAAGAAACACTGAGGAAAATGGCGTCGGCTGATGCCTTTATACCCGAAGACCAGCAGAGATGACGTCGGGTGAAGTGCGACACCAGCCGAGGCCAGACCCAGACTTTGGAATCCGGCCGACCGAAGGGCTGCCTGACGACAGGACAACCCATTTGTTAGGACTGCAGATGCTATCCTGTTCGGACATCTACATTTATGGTAGGTACAAAACTGTACTTTTCACTGTTTGTCATCACATTTGGGTTATCCTGCCAGGGGTAGACCTCAGTTTGCCCAAATACCATAAGCTTAGTATTTCTGCGTCAGTTGCTGTCGCTCCAGGACTGACGTCAGGTCAGTGGTATAAAATTAGGCAGCAGATGCCATTGCATCAGTCTTTCTTGCTGAGGAGCCCAAAGCAGTTCGCGTGAGTGCCAGTCTGCCGCTACCCGAGTTTTTCTGAATTGAAGTTGGTCTTCTAACACTAAGTACCCCATTGGGGATCCTTTTTTCTTGCTCTAACCGATGTCAGAAAAAGTTAACAATTGTTTCGCCTGTGGAAAGCAAATACCACACACTTCCATTCTTACTGCGCCACCTGTTTAGGCCTTACCACAAGGTCCCTCGCTGTTGCTTTTGTGCTTTGTTCAACGCCAGAACTATGTCGTCGAGCCCTTATTGTAGCTAGATATTTTCGCACTGTCCTAGAATTCCAATATGGCTTTGGTAAGCCATCCGACTACTGATCTTCTGAAAAAAACTTAAGGCCGACGACGCTTCCGCTAGGCTAGTAGTCTGTTCTCCAGTCCTCAGTGAGGTGCTTTCGCAGCTCCTAATGCATGTGGATTCGCAGGCCGCTACAGAGACCCTTTTGAGTTTGATATGCCGCAAGACTCTTCGACTAAGGATCCTGCCGATGTCTCTACCTTCAATGGGTCTGGAGCTGCTGAGCTGGCACCAGCTTCCAAGGAAGTACTTTGCACTACTGATACTCTGCAGATAGACTTCTTTTGCGTCTTCAGTTTTTTTTCTAAAACTACAGAGTTTCTAAGGCCCAGGGTGGAAACTTCGCCCAAAAAAAAAAGACCCAAGCTCAGGCACCTGCGTCCTTGCCTCAATCTCAAATACTTAAAATGGCGGAAGACTGTATTGTGCTTAGGGGAAGCCAGGCTACCCCTTCCAAAAGAAAGACTTGTCCCCAGTAGTTTTATCTGAAGAGTCCGATGACTCTGCCTCTGAATATGAAGACGTGCAACAACTCTGCTTATGAGGATTCTGATGCAGAGGAATCCATTCCTTTGACCTCTCCACCTGAGGAGGCTTCATTTGGGGAAACTTCATACTTTAAGGGAACATTTCCAATGGGAATTTCAGAGACTCTGGGAATTCTTAGATTTACCACAGCACAAGACCTTTGGCCATTCCTCCTATCCTGGCTGATGATTTTATGGAATCCAGTTTGACTCCTGACACCCTTTCTTCTGCTCCCAGGAAACTTAACCGGTACTACAGTGTCCCTGACTCTCAAATACCTTTCCAAAAATCCTACTGCTGACCCAGAGGTGATCTCTCAAAGACCTAAAGGAATTTAAGCAAACTCTGCTAAGAATCCCACCCCCTCAGGAATTCCCAAGCTTTAGACAGGGTAAAAAAAAAAGTATACAACTCTGCTAGTCTTGCCATTAGAGCATTAAATTGCCAGTTCCACATGTTGAAATAGCAGCATACCATGGAACTCCTCAAACAAAAAATATCTTCCTTTCCCACTTGTGCAGAAAATAAAGAATTACAAGAGCTAATGCATTCTGCAAGTCATGTTACTAAGCACACCTTGCAATGTGGCTTTGACTCCCTAGAAGCTTCTTGCAGGGCAGCAGTCACTGGTTCTGTCCTTGGAAGACATGCTTGGCTTAAGGAACCGACCTTGCATGACAATGTCAAATCCAAGTTATTGGACACACCATTGAACAAAGACCATTTATTTGGTACAAGGGCAGAAGAGGTCTTAAAGATGGAGGAAAAAGTTAAATCTTTGCAGACAGACTTCTTACAGGACCAGTCTCTCAGGTTCAGTAGGCATTGTCCCTCCAAGCACTGGTCCTTTCCTGCCCCCTCCAGGCCAGCTCAGCCGAGACCCAGGGGAAGTAGACCCCCAGACAGCCCCAGGGAATGCAGAGATCTAAGCAATGGGAGTTCCTCCTCTTCAAAAACAGTGAGTGCAAAACCACCCCCTTTTGGTAAGAACTCACAATGACTTTACACCTCTGCCCACCTGCTTGTGCCCCTAGGAGGAAAACTCTCCTTCCATGCAAGCAACTTGGGCCTCTATTACCAACGACTGATGGGTCCTCAACATAGTGTCCCAGGGATACAGATTTTGTTTCCACACACTGCCAATCTCAAAAGGGTTCCCAGATCTTCCTCCAAACCAGTGGGCAGAGGCCAAAAAACAAGTCCTTTCCCTGCTCTCCATGAGGGCAATACATGTTCCTGCTGAACAGATAGGCCAAGGTTTCTATTCCAGTCTCTTCCAGGTACCCAGAAAAGAGGGCACCTGGTGCCCAACCCTTTATTCATTCTAAACACCTTTCTGGTGATATCAAAATTCAAAATGCTCACGCTCCAGCAGCTTCTTCCTATGCTTTCCAATGATGCTTGGTTAGCCACCCTAGACCTAAAACAGGCCTACCTACACATCCCAATCAGGGAATCTTGCAGGATATGCCTATGTTTCAGGGCAGGATCTATGCAGTTTCAGTTCTCTGCACTTCCCTTTGGCTTATCCACAGCTCCCAGAGTTTTCACAAAATGCCTGGCTCCAGTCACTGCTTTTTGCAGACACAGAAATATTCAAATTTACCCTTACTTAGACGATTGTCTGATTCAGGCAGTCAGGAAAAGCTGATGTTCATTGTGTTTCACTGTTGCAGTCATTACAATTGGGTTATCCTGCTGGCAGGCTACCCGCAGTCGGCTTGAATTCCAAAGTGCAAGTCCGACGTCTGTTGCTGTTGCCTCCTCCCTGACGTCCGTGCGCTAGGGGTACAAAAGATGCTATTTTCTCCTGTCTTTATTGCCGCGCGGTGCCCGATGCAAAAGCAGTTCGCAATCGGCCGACTCCTGAGATTTTCAAAATCGAATTTTAGATCCGAAGTCTTCATTAAAGCTAAGTACCCTGTTGGGGAAACTTTTTTTTTTTCTTGCTCCAGACCGATGTCCGAAAGTTAATATTTGTATTTCTTGTGGGAAGCAAATATCTCAAGGATTTTCATTCTTGCTGTATTCCTTGCCTAGGCCGACCACGACATTGCTAGTTGTCGGTTTTGTGCTAGATTTAACCAACGCACTATTAAGCGTCGGTACGATTTTCCATTTAATTACTTTGGCAGAAAATTCAATTATATAATGCCATCTGAACAACCGACCACCATAGTTGATAAAAAAGCGCAAAGAAAAAGAAAAGGGCAGGCATCCGAGGTCCAAAACAGACTAGGCTTCCGCAAGGCCTGTCGCTGGTTCTCAGTGAGGCGCTTTCGCAACCCCTGACGCCCGCTACCTTAGAGCCACAGGCCGCTTCAGACTCCCACGTGGAGCTGACTAGGCCGCTGGAAACTCAAGGTATTGGAGACACTGAAACTATTCCCTCAGATTGGGTCCTGAGCCGCTGAGCAGGCATCGGCTTCTGAGGGCGTTTTCAGGCCTACACAGTTGTATGTGAAACCTACATCAGCTTCAAAGACTAAAGCAGCTCTAAAGATAAAGAAACAAGTACAGCATTCTCCTGGACAGGCTACCATGCCTAAAGAACAGATGCTTAAAATGGCCGAAAACCTAATTACTTTGATCAGGGGTTCCCATCCCCCTCCTGATAAAAGGCCTAGGCAAGAGATAGAATATGAATCTTCAGACCAGGTTTCCATTTCCTCTGATTCCTCTTCTGAACAGGAATATTCTCTTCCTCCCTATGAGGATTCTGATTCTGAAGAATCTATCCCTTCAGCCTCTCCTCCTGAGGATTACTCTTTTGGGGAGACGCTGCATACGATGAGGGAGCATTTCCACTGGGAGAGCCAAGATTACTAAGAATCCAAGAAAAGGCTCAGAGACTTCCTTTTATTACCTCAGCACAGGCCCCTTGCTATCCCACCTGTTTTAGACATTGTAGATTTATTTTCAGAGTCCGGTCTGTCTCCAAACTCTTTACCACCGGCTCCTGTTAAGCCAGGCAGATACTACAGGGTTCCAGATTCACATAAATTTCTTTATAAAAACCCTGCTGCTGACCCAGAAACTCTCTCTCAGGGTCCCAAAGGGGTCAAAGCTTCCACTGCAAAAAAAAAAGGGGAGGGGGGATTTATACTTCTGCTACCTTGGCTGTAAGAGCTTTAAATTGCCAATTTCATATGCTTAAATATCAGCAATATCGTATCTCACTGCTTAAACAGAAAATGTTAAATTCAGAATGTGCAGAAAATAAAGAAATGCAGGATTTATTGCATGCAGCTGAACAAGTGGGAAAGCATACTTTGCAATGTGGTTTTGATTCTCTAGAGGCCTCCTGCAGGGCCACTGTTACAGGTTCTGTCATTAGGAGGCATGCTTGGTTAAAAGAACAGAATCTGCCTGATCATGTTAAAGCAAAACTATTAGGTGCTCCATTACAGCATGATACTTTATTTGGTGTTAAAGCAGAAGAGGTGTTGAAGAAAATGGAGGACAAAGCTAAATCTATGCAAACTGTCAAGGATTTCTTGCAGGTACAGCCTCCCAGATTTAGCGGGAACTGGCTTACAAAGAATTGGTCCTTTCCAGTGTCAGGTCACAAAGAGGCAGATACTGACACCCCAGAGGCAGATCGCAGCCCCAAGGCTCATACAGGCCTAAACAATGGGGTGCTTCTACCTCCAAAAGCAGAAAGGAAAAGTCGCAGCCATACAGGGAAACAGTCTCAATGACTTTCCCCTGCCAGCACCAAGCACTTTCTGGCAGCCCCTTTGGGGGGGGGGGGGAACTAGCTCTTTTTTAACAAAATTGGCACATGATCACCCAGGACAAATGGGTCTTAAATATCGTATCACAAGGCTACAGGTTCCACTTTCACACCCTGCCAAGGCCAAACGATATGCCAGACCTGCCATGCAATCAATGGGCAGAGGCACAAAAACAAGTTTCTTCCCTCATGGACATGAGCCATTCAGTTAGTACCACAGCAAGAGCAGGGACTAGGATTCTACTTGAGGCTATTTTTGGTGCCCAGAAAGGACAAAGCCTGGAGGCCAATACTGGACCTGTCTATCCTAAACACATTTCAGTTATTCCAAAATTTAAAATGTTAACTCTGCAGCAGCTTCTGCCCATGCTGCAAGTGGGCTTGGCTTGTGACTTTAGACCTAAAAGAGGCATATCTGCATGTCCCAATCAATCATGCAGAAGATAACTCAGATTTATAGCTGGCTGAATGCACTACCAATTCTCTGCACTGCCCTTTGGCTTATCTACTGTGCCCGTGGTCTTCACAAAATGCCTGGCACCAGTGATTGCATTTTGCAGACAGAGGAATACAAATATATCCTTACTTGGACGACTGCTTTATTCAAGCAGAGAGCAAGGACATTCTATTACAGCATCTGGCGTTTGTAGAAAGATTACTAACGGGTCTAGGGTACATAGTAAACGAAAAGAAATCAAAACCCGTACCCTCTCAAGAGATAATATTCCTGGGTGCAAGCTTAAATACAACTGCCCAGATGGCTGATCTCACGCCAGACAGCTGACTACTTATTTCAAAATGTTGGCAACAAAAACCCAGTTATCTGCAAGAAAAATTCTGCAGGCTTTGGGCTTCATGGCATCCTGCATTCTGCTAATTCCATATGCAAGACTGCATATGAGGAAACTTCAGTGGTGTCTAAAAAGTGTTTGGACTCAACATTGCCACAGCCTGTAAACAATTACCCTCATTCCCTGTCTGCAACAGGAGTTTCGATGGTGGGCAATAGCCTGTCACCACAACATGGGACAGCCATTCACCTTACCCGCAGGCAGACATTGACAACAAATGCATCAGATTATGCCTGGGGGGGCCCCTATGGCAGGCAGATGTATTCAGGGCACATGGTCCGCAAGTCAAATGCATCTACATATCAATCAAAAAGATGCTAGCTGTTCAGAACGCCCTGACAGCCTTCAAGGATCTACTTCATCCAGGACAACTACTGATGAGGACGGACAATACTACTGTCATCTGGTACATAAACAAGCAGGGAGGCACGCATTCCTACCCCCTCTGCAGGCTAGCCATGAACTTGTGGGGCACAACATTGACTTACCAAGTACATCTGCAAGCACAATTCCTGCCAGGAAGGATAAATACTCTGGCAGACGAACTAAGCAGAAACCTAATGGATCCCCACGTGTGGAAATTGGATCCACAAGTCTTCAGCATGATAACAAAGAACTGGGGATGCCCGGAGATAGACCTATTTGCCTCACCTCACAACTACCAATTACAGAAATTCTGCACAAGGACTTATCACAAGCATGGAAAGTGGATGCTCTGTCTTTCAGCTGGAAGGACCTAACAGTATATGCCTTCCCTCCTCTGCCTCTCCTTCCCAAGGTACTCCTCAAGGTCAGACGAGAAACCAAAAATGATACTGATTGCCCCAGACTGGCCCTGCCAGCACTGGTACCCAATCCTAAAGAGCTTGTCTCCAAGCCCAGCTTGGACATTACCTCAAATTCCTCACTTATTGACCCAACAAGACAGATACTGCACAGCCAACTCAGGACCTTAAACCTGGCAGCATGGCGGATAACCTAGCCAGTCAAGGCACACCTCTCTAAAGTAGTGATGGATGTTATTTTGGAGGCCAGGAGGCCTAGCACCAGAAAATCTTGTGTAGAAAAATGGAAGAGATTCTGTGCTTGGAACCTTTTTGACATGATTCTTCCAAATATTCCTCAAATTTTACAATACTTAACTGAGATGCTTGATAAAGTCCTTTCCTTTTCATAAATTAAAATTCATGCCTCTGCCATTTCAGCTCATTACAATACAGAACTACCTATTTTTTCTCATCCATTACTAAGGCAGTACCTCAGAGGGGCCAAAATCATAAGACCTCCAAGGAGAGCACCAATACCTTCATGGGACCTCAACTATGTCTTGGGAAAACTCACATTGCCTCCATTTGAACCAGCCTCTGCAGCTGATATAAAATTCTTATCCTGGAAAACAGCTCTGCTCCTAGCAATAACCTCTGCTAGACAAGTCTCAGAGTTGCAGGCACTCATGGCTGTGGAGCCTTTTATTTTCCATCCTGACAGGGTTTCCCTGCAGACAAACCTAAGGTAGGTGTCCAGTGTGGCCCTTAACCAAACAATTCATTTGCCTGCCTTGTATCCAAACCAGCAGAATAAGCGTGAGAGAATTCTGCATTCTTTGGACATTCGCAGACAGCTACGCTTCTAGTTGTACAGGACCAAAGCTTTCAGACAGACTAAACAACTTCTAGTGGCATATGCTGCAGGATCACAAGGAAAGCCCATCTCAAAGCAGACTATTTCAAAGTGGATAGGCCACTGCATTCATTTCTGATATTCACAGCATGGCAAATCAGTGCCTAAGGGCATTAGGCCACATTTAACCAGAGCAGCAGCCACTTCAGCAGCCTTCATCAGAGGAGTACCAACCAAAGACATCTTAGAGGCTGCAACTTGGGAGTTCAGTGCATACTTTTACAAAGCGCCATCACCTACCTCTCTACTCTAAATCCAGGGCAGGATTTGCCACTGCAGTTCTGCAGGGCCTGATCGCCTAATCCTATTTAGCACCAGCCTCCCAACCTTGGCTTTGGGATTCAACCCAGTTGTAATGACTGCAACAGTGAAACACTAATATAGTACAGTTGCGTACCTACCATAAATGTAGATGTTGAGTGTATTCGCTGTTGCAGTCCAGGTTACCCCTCCCACTATCCCCCTTTTCCTTTGCTGGGACTTATCTGTACTTCTCTATTCTATACAACCTATATGGTGTATTTGCTTGAAGATGAAGGAAAAGTTGTTTTTTGTGCTTGCATGCTTATTGCCATAATTTAGCCTACCATTTTAGGGGCACCTGACATCGGGGGCAAGAAAAACTGAAGGAAAATAGTGTCTGCTGCATCTTTTATACCCCTGGCGCACTGACGTCAGGGAGGAGGTGACAGCAACTGACGCCGGACCTAGACTTTGGAATTCAGGCCGACTGCAGGTAGCCTGCCAGCAGGATAACCCAATTGTAATGACTGCAACAGTGAATACACTATAACATCTACATTTATGGTAGGTACACAACTGTACTTTACGGCACCTGACCTTTGTAAAGGACCTACTGCCTCCCTGGGGTATACTGTCAACGAAAAGATATCAAAACTAGTCCCCCCACACAAAATGTATTCCTGGGAGCAAGCCTGGACACCATCCCAGATGGCATTCCTTACTCCAGAAAAACAAGCCTACCTGACAAGCTACTATTCTCAGCTAGCCACCACAACCCGCAGGAAAATCCTGCAAGCTCTAGGGTTCATGGCCTCCTGCATTCTACTCATTCCATATGCCAGACTGCATATGAGGAAACTACAGTGGTACCTTAAAAGCCTTTAGTGTCTACACACTCAAGACCTGGAAACTGTCATACTAATGATACCTTGTCTAAGGAAAGATTTTCTTTTATGGGCAGCAGCATGCAACCACAACAAGGGATTCATTTCTCACAACCCCACGCTGCTCGTTCCCTAACCACAGATGCATCGGACTGTCTGGGGTGCACACCTGGATGGCAGATGCATTCAGGGCTATTGGAGCCCAAATCAAATACATGTGCACATCAACCAAAAAGAGATGCTAGCGGTTCAACACGCCCTGACAGCTTTCAGACCCCTACTGTCTCCAGGGCCTCTACTGATCAAAGCAGACACCACCACAGTGATGTGGTATATCAACAAGTAGGGAGCAACTCACGCATCCTCTCTGCAGGCTCGCCATGACCCTTTGGCACACTGCCTCAGCCATGCAGCTACACCTGCTAGCACAATTCCTGCCAGACTTCTTAAAAACTCTGGCAGACAACTTGAGCAGAAACCTTCTAGACCCACACAAGTGGCAGCTAGACCACAGAACCTTCACCCTTGTAACCCAGAAATCGGGAACCCCGAAGGTGGACCTGTCTGCTTCCCACTCCAATAAGCTCAGCAAATTCTGCACCAGAGAACCTTACAGCAAGGCCTGGAAAGTGAACGCTCTAGCCTTCTAGTGGGTAAACCTCTTGGTCTATTCATTTCCCCGTCTACCATTCATTTCAAGGGTATTGCTCAAAATAAGGGAGGAAAAACCAAAGGCAATCGTGATTGCCCCAGACTGACCACGCCGGCACTGGTACCCACTGCTGTGCAGCCTGTCCCACTGCTGTGCAGCCTGTCACCTCTGCCACCATGGCACCTGTCTTGGATCCCAACACTCCTGACCCAGAGGAATGGAGAATTCATGCATCCCCAATTGCAGACCCTCAACCTTATTCCCTTACTTCTCCTCAAGCTGCCAGCCTAAGCAAACAAGTCCTAGATGTTATACGTCAGGCCAGATGCCCTAGAAAAATCCTATGTTACGTGGAAAAGGTTTTGCACTTGGATCCAGGCTAAGGGAGTCGGAATGGCACAGCCCTCCCTACCTCTCATCCTAGATTGCCTAGCAGACCTACTACACAGGGGTCTGTCCTCTTCTGTTAAAATTCATGCCTCTGCCATCTCTGCTCATTACAGCACAGCCACCTCTCTTCTCACACTTTCCTGTCAAACAGTTCCTAAGAGGGGCTAACAACTTAAGGCCACCCAGAAGAGCTCCTACCCCAGCTTGGGACCTTAACTTTGTTTTGGAAAAGCTAACCCTATCCCCCTTTGAACCTGCAGCTTCAACATAGTTAAAGTTCCTCTCTTGGAAGACTGCCTTGCTTCTAGCCATCACTTCAGCTAGAGTATCAGAGCTACAAGCACCCATGGCTGTAGAGCCCTTCATCATTTTCCATGCTGACAGGGTCTCCCTCAGGACTAACCCATACTTCATTCTTAGTGATGTCCAGTGTGGCTCTCATCCATTCATTTGCCCACCCTTTTCCCCTAACCCACAAAGCAAGGGGGAAGGGATTGTGCGCACACTCTAGGTGTCTGCGCACAGCTCAAATTCTGTCTGGACAGGACTAAATCTTTTAGAAAAACTGATTAATTGTTAGTCTGCTTCGAAGCAGGGACAGAGGGCAAGGCCATATCCAAACTATCTCCAAATTGTTAGCACACTGCATCCATTTATGCTACAAACAGCACAGGAAAATGCCCCCAAAGGGGGTCAGGATGCATCCCACCAGGGCAACCTCCACCTCTGCAGCTTTTCTCAGAGGGGTCCCTATCAAGGGACATCCTGGAGGCTGCAACATGGACATCTGTTCATACCTTCAAACATTACCACCTACCTATCTCCAAATCTAGTGCAGGCTTTGCCCCCGCAGTCTTGCAGGGCTTCTTAGCCAGCCCCCAGTCTTCTTGACTGGCTCCACCCTTTTCTTCAGCTTTTGGAATCAACCCAAATGTGATGACTGCAACAGTGAAACATGAAGAATATAGTACGGCTGTGTACATTTACCATAAATGTAGATGTTGGAGTGTATTCACAGTTGCAGTCCTGGTCCCCCCCCTCCATCCTCAGGTCTCTCTTCCATTCTCCTTACAGGGAATTTTTGGTATTTACTTTCTACTGGTGGTCTTCCACCATAGCATAGCTCCCTATTTGGGGGCTCCTGACAGGCAAGAAAAACTTTTGTAATGGTGTCACCTGCCTGATTGTATACCACTGACGACCTGACGTCAGTCCTGGAGCGACGGAAACCGACTCAGAAATACTAAACCTCTGGTATTCAGGCTGACTGAGGGCTTCCCCTGGCAGGATAATCCAAATGTGATGACTGCAACAGTGACTACACTCTAACATTTATATTAAGTGTACATAACTGTACTTTTTCTTTGTGCTTATCGGTATTGTGCGAATGAATAACCACGTAGTGCTTTCAGTTAACTGAACCCTGCGAAATAAACCTATCAGGCTTCTTGATGCTTAATTGCAGTAGCCCTTTAGCTTTCTTGTTGCTTTACGAAACTCCGCATAATAGTTTTTCAACTTATTTACTGCTTTACTGAGCTTAACAGAATACTTTTTCAGACTTTGATGCTTTTATGAAATTTTTAGCTAGTAAAGGCAGAAATACTAAAATTGGCTTTGTAAATTGGTAAAGGCTAAACTTCTAAACTAATTGCTTGGACGTTTGTTGATTAAAAGCAGGTATGGAACTGTCATGCTTTATCACCTATTAAAGTAGTCGCTTTGAAAAGCATTCAAGAACTTTGTAATGTAACTGAGCAACTCACGAGCACTGTAATCTTGTAATCTTTTGTAAGAAACCGTTTTTCTTTAATATAAGAAACTTGTTAAGCAGTAGTCAAATGTGAATAATCATTTTTTGGTTGTCCATATTCAGTGTCTCTTGAGGTATGGTGCACTTCGTAAATGAGTTGATGCAATACACTGAAATGTTCTCAGAATGGCAGTACCTTACCAGGCAACTCTTTACAGTACAAGAAGCATTCTGTAATGGTAGCACTTTGCGAACAGCCACACCCAGCACAAGAACTTTTCTTCAAACAGCCATGCTTCAACTGAATTACATGAGATAGATGCACTTTACACAGTGAACTCTTTGAAATACATACACAGTAATAAGCAGACACTGTAAGCACTCTTTCACACACTGAGATACTTCGAGTGACTTTAATTACTATTTTGATACCAAACTAATTGGTAATTATGCCCAAACGCAGCACTTCGCCTAACAGTTGCTTTGCTTTATTTTTATCTACTGTATCCCTTTTCTTTATGTCCAGCGTACTTTTCCTTGTGCTCGTTTTACTCTAGACCTGTCCAGTTATGCCTTGAACACACACTGCCTTAAACATGCTCCTTTTGCATTTTAAACATGCTTGTTTCATCGAACGTTTTCATTAAACTTTTTGAGCTTTCCGCTTGTCTGATAATGCAGTTTGTCCTTGCAATGCCTTTTCTTACCTCTTTGCATCGAGTAAAGACATGTTGCTTTTTATTGCCTTTAATTTCTTATGGTTATGTTCACAATGTTTTCTTAGTTTTCCCTTCGCTGTCGCCTTTACATCTCATGGCTCCAAATGTTTTGTTTTCCATCCCGGTTCTGACACCATGTTGCTCTAGTGTTGGTACACGAATAAACACTTCTTCGTGGGGTGTGTTTAAGCAGCTTTATTTTATTAGAAACACTACTGTAAAGTTTGATGGACTAACTTGTATACAAACTAACTGCTGTGATCATATGTGCTTACATACTGCTTCAAAATGGCACTAGGGATTGCATGTGTCTGGAATTTATACGTGCATGCACAGCCTCTCATGCTTAGACAGTGCACACATGCTACAACTCTCATCTACACCTTCCTCCCTGGATTATGCTTCAACCAGAAAAGAGGCATCCATTGGAACATTCACCTATGAAAGACCTTTCCTTTGGAAAGACACTGGTTAAAATGAGAGACCATTTGAAATGTGACAGCACCCAGGTATCTGAATTACAAAAATAGATGGGAGCTGCTAGAGGTGGAATCATTCAGTCCATCTGCTATTCCTCCTGTCGTGCTAGACTTTCTCAGTGCTTTTGCCTCTGCTTCATAGGCACCAGATTCCCAGCCACCAGCCCCTCTAGAAGCCAAACCACTTCTGTAAAGTCCCAGAGGACTGCCAGTTCCTGTTCAGATGCCCTTCTGTATACCTTTCAGTTATTTCTGTGGCTTTTGATGAGCCGTTAAGATTGCTGTCCTCCTCTACCCTCCTGCCATCAGATAAGGATAGCAGGACCATGGATAGACAAGGCAAAAGGTGTACACTTCAGACGCACTAGCATTTGGGGCCATAAATTACCAAATCTACATGACTAAATTCACTTTAGAACTTGTGTTGCAACTTTCACAGGTGATTGCTGATTTACCTAATTCAGAAAATAAAACCTTGGCTATTTCCTTGCTTGGTGCATCTTCCCAAATAGCACAACACTCCATAAAATGCAGCTATGATGATGCTGAAGCCTCCGCCAGAACAGCTGCATCTGAATCCGTATTAAGATTTCCTTGGCTAAGGCTCCATCCAGCATTTAACTGGAGGACATAAAAGCCACATTTATGGATGTTCCTTTGGACAACTTTTCTTTGCTTGGCCCTGCAGCCGTTAATCTGTTAAAGTCACTGCAAGAAAAGAGTAAGCAATTGTAAGAAATGAAACACATTTTTGTTTCTCCAGTACCCAAGTTCCAAAGAAACTACCCTGCAAAATCTGTTTCTGTAGGCATTCCCATCACCCACAACCCAGAACAAAAAAGTGACAGGAGACCACAACCGCCTAGGGCCCCTGTAGCAACTGTCACCTAAGCTGCCCTTTCTTGACACTGTCCTCTGACAGTCCCCCCTCCCCGTCCCACTTAATCAGTGCCTTTTCTGTCCCTACCAACCTGGGAAAGCAGTAACCCAAGACTCCTCGGTCCTCTCCATTGTTCACAAGGGGTAATTTATGGTATGGGACCAACAACCCTCCTTCAGGGGCATCCTTCCAGCTCCCAGGGAGCAACTCCTTTTTTCCCCCCTGAGGTTCTGTTAGAATTGATGAACCAAGGAACCATCCAGTGTTCCCAAAAAACAGATGGGGAAAAACATTATACCAGGTTGTTCCTGTTGCCCAGGAAGGAAGGTCAGTCGAGACCCATCTCATCTCGATACCTTTTTAAGGGCACCCACTTTCCACATGCTGACCCTCAAGTATGTTACTCCTTATTCTGATTCAAGCCTTCATGGGTTACCCTGGATGTCAAGGATGCATATCTGCACATCCCTTCCATCCCAACTACAGGAAGTTTTTACACTTCTCTGTATCATCATGGCAGTTTGAGTTCTGTGCCTTGTCCTTTGGACTTCCAGCCACACCAAGGGTGTTCGCCAAATGCCAAGCTCCAGTGATTGCCCACTGCAGACTACAGGGAATATGTATTTTTTTATCTGGATGACTTCGTCCTGCTAACTACCTCCACAGAGGAGTTGGAATGAAACATCTCCCTCCATGTTGCTTAATTTTACCTGTAGGCTAACTCACTCAAGTGCGCTAGCCGTTTAAAAGCATTTATAGCATTTACTGTCTGTTTTTCTTCTGTTTTCTGCAAAAAAAAAAAAAAAAAATCTTGTTTTCCCGTCTTACTGAACTAGAATAGTCCAGTCTTCAGAGTTTGCTGACCTCTGGGCTTTGTCTTGGTTCCTGTGCTATTCCATATCCTTATTTGGATAAAAGGAAGCGTCTTTGTTCACCAGTGGGAGTGGGGAGCACTGAGCGGCCTGTTTGTCCCTAGAGGAGTGGTTCCAGCCAGAAACTTGTAGTTTATTGGCCATTTTGGGTCAGTTCCTAGCTCTTTTCAGCCCCCTGTAATAAAGCCCGCTTTAGTGCGCTTTTTCGCTTGTATTCAACTCAGCACAGCTCCTCGTGGTGTCCTGCAGAGTTCACAAGCAGCAGAGAGCAAAAGTGACTTTTTCCTGATTTAAGTATTTTTTTCTGGCTTTTTGATTATTTACTGCTCAGCGACTGCATTTTCGCCTGTTTATACAGCTCTGCATTCTATTTAAACTGTTTTTGTGTTGATCAACTGTTTTGCACTTTTAAAAAAAGTTATTTGTTGCTTAATTTTACCTGTAGGCTAACACACTCAAGTGCGCTAGCAGTTTAAAAGCATTTATAGCATTTACTGTCTGTTTTTCCTGTTTTCTGCAAAAAAAAAAAAAAAATCTTGTTTTCCCGCCTTACTGAACTAGAATAGTCCAGTCTTCAGAGTTTGCTGATCTCTGGGCTTTGGCTTGGTTCCTGTGCTATTCCATATCCTTATTTGGATAAAGGGAAGCTTCTTTGTTCACCAGTGGGAGTGGGGAGCACTGAGCAGCCTATTTGTCCCTAGAGCAGTGGTTCCAGCCAGAAACTTGTAGTCTATTGGCTGTTTTGGGTCAATTCCTGGCTCTTTTCAGTCCCCTGCTATAAGGCCCGCTTTAGCGTGATTTAGCGCGGAGTTGCCCATAGAGCACCATTGGGCAGAGCCGGTTAAATAAGGTTAAACTATTTCTGGCTCCGTAAAGTCTGCTCTTCAATTTTTCCCTTAGAACTTCTCTACTTGCAATATAAACAGACTATTCTCTATCTCAAAAGCTCAGCACTTGCTCCTAAAGCATTTTTATATAGGTAAAGTACTTGTATACTAAACAAAGTACTACATTAGCCTAGAATCCCCTTGAGTATCTATTTCCCTATAGGTCCCTTCTGACTCAGTTACACAGCAAACTTTTTCTAGCATGTCGAAGGGTCAGTTGCTAGCGTCCTGTCCTGTTCAGCTGGTGAATCTGGGCATCTTGAGGCAATGTTACAATTGCCTCATGTACACAGACAAACCCACTCCTTCTCCCACAAAACACAAATACATGTGAGAGATGCAACTATATAGCCAAACTGGAGGCTGAGCTCTCAACTCAGGACTGGCAAGACCAGACAGGAGGAGAAGGAAACCACGCACACCACAAACCCAGTTTCACATAGAACTATCACAACTGCAAAACAAACACATAAACACACAAAAACATACACGGAGGCACTGATCAAAAATCTACCAAAACTACAGAGGCCTCCAAAGCAGACACCCAAGCAACTGCCACCTCAAGACATAAGACAATGCAACACATAGTTGTCAAAGTCAGTGTGCTAAACAGTCACAGCCCTTAAGGCCAAACACAATGCCAGACACACTTGTTATAGGTGACTCCATAGTCAGACACACTGACGTCCCACTCACCAGACTGAACAAGGAAAAGATCACAGTAAGCTGCCTGTCAGGCGCTAGAATCCGCCACATAACACAAGCACTCAGGTCACTCCACAGCAAGTACAAGTATGACTCAGTCATTGTCCATGCCGGTGTGAACGATCTGAGACGTACCTCCCTGGACTACATGAAAAGAGACATAGAGGAGCTCTCAGATTATGTAGCCCAGGCCGGTATGACCCTGACCCTGAGCAGTATCCTACCTCACCAAGAATGATGCCACAATAGAGACAAAATTATCAGCTTTAATAATTGGCTTAATTACTGGTGTCATTCTAAGGGGATCCAATGTCTGTCTGCCTGGGATGACATGCTTGACGAGCCACGCTGCTTCGCAAGGGACGGCTTGCACCTGTCACCCCTGGGCTTCCGGATATTGGCAAAGGCTCTTGCCACCCCCATAGTGCCTTTTTTAGGCAAGGCTCAAATGATAAACCTACCGCCCTAGAAAACAAAAATGGAGAAAAACTAAGGGTAATACTGCTCAATGCCAGAAGTCTAAACCTCAAGATGCACTCGAAGCCCTCCTCAGTATGGAGAACATCGATGTCTGTGCTGTGACTGAAACCTGGTTCAAGGCTCCTGAGAGCACCCCAGCACTATCAGGTTATACCTCATATCATGCGTTCCGGCCCCAAAATCCGGACCGAACCACAAAAGGAGGAGTATCCATATTCATAAAGGATACCCACACCTCCAGGTTAGTGGCAACGCTCGAAGCATCGGAGACCATCCAGGTGCAATTAACCATAGGTAAAACTGCCCTACAGTTTGTAACATGCTACAGACCACCTTCTCAAACTCAGGAAACCCACACAGCCTTCCTGAAGACACTGGAGAGTATGAATGTCTCTCCAACACCATCATATTGGGTGACTTCAACTACCCAAACATAGACTGGGAACATTACTCAAGCCCCAACACCCTAGCCCAAAGGTTCCTTGAGTTCATAAACTCAAATGCTATGGAACAACTAGTCACCATTCCCACAAGAGGAGAAAATATACTAGACCTGATCATCACAAACATGGGGACAAAATGCTCCACACCGGAAGTATATCCCTCATTGGTGAGATCAGACCATAAATTAATCTCACTGGAGATCCACATCCCGCCCCCACCCCCAGCAAAAAAGACCACAGTGAAGAACTTCTCAAAAGCAAACTTCACACTTCTTAAGACTGGAGTGGTATCCTTCAAGGCCCCCGAGCCAGTGGAAACCACAACCCACACTGCTGAAACCCTTGCAAATGCCTTCTACGAGCACCTCCAGGAATGTATGGATCAAGCAATCCCTAATAAAATCAAGACCCTTTTCACCAAAGGCAGGCGCCCGGTCTGGTGGACCCCAGCCATAGACTAACTCTACAATAAGAGGAGAAAGCTACTACATGACAGAGCAAAATCCCTAAAAGGGAAGGCATCTCTGATCAATACTAGCAAAAAACTACGGTCACTCATAAAATCATCCTTAGCTATGTTAGAAACCTGGGTGGAAACTCCCAGATATGCTCAGAATTAGTCCAAAATGATAAAAAAATCACTGAACCCGCAGACATTGCCAACATACTGGCAGACAGGTTCAGTGCAAATTTCTCCCCTCCCTCCCCCCCAAAAGGAGAAATATCTATCCCACCAGAGTCTAGCCTCCCAAACATCTCAGATGCCCAGGTGAGAGCTGCTCTCTCTAAAGCAAAAAACACAGCATCAATGGGGCCGGACGGTGTCCCCGGCTGTGTGCTACACGAACTCAATGAGGAACTAAACCCACACATAAGGCTGCTGTTTAATCTTAGCCTTACTACAGGATACGTACCCAAAGAATGGCGTACGGCAACTGTGGTCCCACTCCACAAAGGCGGTGCTTCTACAGACCCTGGAAATTACCGCCCCATAAGCTTGACGAGCCTTGTCTGCAAAGCTATGGAGAGGATCATAATGGAACTCATAAATAAAGACATTGGGGACCTACAGACACTGGATCCTACCCAATTTGGCTTTGTCAAGGGCAGATCCTGCCTCTTGAACCTGGTCGACTTTTTCGAAACAGTCACTAAGGCCATTGATGAGGGTAAGGCAGTTCACACAGCCTACCTTGACCTAGCAAAAGCGTTGGACACAATACCCCACTTGAGCATCATAGAAAAGCTCACCAGCTTAGATGTAAACCCATATGTCACAAGATGGGTTGCAAACTGGCTCAAGGACAGAACACACAGGGTTAGAGTTGCTGGTGCCATGTCAGACTCTAAGCCGGTCACGAGCGGTGTCCCACAGGGCTCAGTCCTGGGCCCCCTCTTGTTTGGCATTTATTTTTCTGAAGTGCAGGCAAACATAGGGGGATTGTGGCTGACAAAATTTGCAGATGACTGCAAACTGGGCACCATAATTGACACTCCATCAGACACAGACATCCTCCAAAGAGGTCTCACAGAAATGGATAACTGGTGCCAGAGCCATGGCCTTGAGCTAAATGCCAAAAAATGTATAGTCATACCCTTTGGGAAAAACAAGGTAACCCCTAATTACCACATAGGTGGTAATCCATTAAACACGGAAGAAGTTATCAGGGACCTGGGGACCCAAGTTGACAGTAACCTCTCTTTTGACACTCACATTGCCAAAGTGGTTAGGAAGACCTTCTACATTGCCCACCTGATCATGAAGGGATTCACATCCAGATCAGGAGAGGTCATTGTACCCGTGTACTCTTCACTTATCAGACCAATGATAGAGTACAACGCCCCATTCGGAATGTACCTTACCCGACACCTGCAGCAGTTGGAAAGACCCCAAAAGTTCCTCACCAAAAGGATAAAGGGGATCAAACATATGTCATACGATGCCCGACTGAAGAAACTCCAGCTCTATTCAGTCGCATACAGTCTGCTCAGAGGTGATCTGTGCCTGACATACAAGGCCATGTCCAACCCGGAATTAATGGACATGCTCCACCTCAAAAAATCCAAATCCACCAGAGCCACGAGAGCAAGAGACTTGAACCTCAACATGGATATAAATAGGACGTGCTGGAGGGGCAGATTCATCACCCAGAGACTCCCTACACTATGGAACAGAATCCCAGTCCATGTGAGGCAGAGCCCCTCACTGACTCTGTTCAAGAGAAATCTTGACGAGTGGATGGGAGATCGTGGGTTTACCCCGGGAATCATCTCTGTATCACTGCTGGACAGAGGCACAGCAAACTAATGGGTATAGTATTCTCATCCTAAGGGGTGGTGAAAGCCACACACACACTGGCTAGGCTTATAAATGCCCTAGGGCAGATAGCCTAGTATGAACCTATGAACCTTACCATCGATCTTCGGCAAAGTCTGGAGTTCACCATAAACTTAAATCAGTTCTCACCACCTCACAGGATTGGATTTTCCTGGGGTGCAGGATACAAATGGATCATATGAAGGCCTGTTCCCACCACATTACAGCCAGAGTTTCTCAGGGTCTTGGGCCTCATGGCATCCGCCATTCCCATGCTACCCTTAGCCAAACTCCACATGAGAAAATAGCAGTGGTATCTAAAGTCAGTTTGGATGCAACACCAGCACCCCCCCCCCCCCAAGAATTCTCCATTCTACTCATCCCTTGTCTGAAAAGAGAACTTCAGTGGTGGATTTATAAGGTGTCACTCAACACAGGGCTCCCCTTACACTCTCCTAGTCAACAAGAGATCTTCAGACACCTCAGATGTAGGCTGGGGAGTGACCTTTGGCCACTTGAAAGCACAAGGGGTTTGGTCTCCCTCTCTCCTAAAGGAACACACCAGTGGGGGAGAAGAGGGCACTGCTGTTGGCCATGCAGACTTTTCATCCCCTCTTCCAACCGGGATCTCTAAAGTTCACAGACCATGAAGGTCCTCTGGTGTGTGGACAAATGGGGAGGGGGCAAATTCTCCTTATTATGCAGGTTTGCTCTTCAGGCTTGGCAGCTGGCAATAGAATTCCAGGTGACACTTCAGGCAGTGTACATCCTTTCACAGAATTGTGTGGCAGATTACCTCAGCAGGTCACAAACACAATCCCAGGAATGAATACTTGTGAGATGTTTCTGGACATTGTCTAGCAGTGGTGTACTCCTCAACCAGACCTCTTTCCTCCCCCATGAACAGACAGCTTCAACAGTTTTGTGCCAGAGAGCCTTATCTTCTGGTCTGGTAAGTGGACTCCCTTTCTTTTTCTTGGAAGGGGATGTTTCTATATGCATTTCCTCCCCTTCCCCTCATTCCTAAAGTCCTGTCCAAAATTCAGCAGGACAAACCAAAAATCTTGCAAGTGACTTGCCTTTTGCCCAAGCCAGCACTGGTTTGCGCTCCTGCATTTAGCAAAGGGCAGTCACCACAAGTTATCTGGGTGGACATTCTCACACAAGACAAAGGGACTCTCATCTCTCCTCACCTGTCGACACTCTATTTGACCTTGTGGGTGATGGGGTACAAATTCCTTTCAGACCATTGCAGTCCTGCAGGAAGCCCGTAAACCAAGTAGCCGAAAATCTTATTTGGCCAAATAGAAGAAATTTTCGGTCTGGTGTCTGAAACGAAAGCAGGCTCCATTGACAGTGGAATTCCTCTAGTGTATCTTTGTGCGAATTGCTCAATGTTGGCTTGTCTTACTCTTCAGCGAACATCCAATTTCAGCTGTATGTACCGGTCTTCCTCTGTCCCCCCCTTAGCTAGTAGATTTGAGGCTAAACAGTTTCTTAAAGGTGTCCTACACATTAGATCTCCCAGGAAATATCTTCAACCTCCTTTATTTTGGAAAAGCTGGCTGTCACCTTTTGTGTCAGCTTCCCTACAGTACTGCTGTTGGAAAACTGTTACCTGTCTGGCCAAAGTCAAGGCTAGGAGTGTCTGATCTACAGGCCCTTAAGATATCTCCACATTCCTGGCCTTCCACAAGGAAAAGGTTTCTTTGTGCACAAACCTCATTTCTGCCTAAGGTAGTCAATGATCTGTCTTTCAATCAGTCCATCCACTCTACCTACATTTTCCCTTCCCACCAAAGCCATAATCAGAGGGTGCTCCATACTTTAGATGTCCACAGACAGCTTGGATTTTATTTAAACAAAACTAAAGTAGTCAGGTCAGCTTTTTGTTTAGCAACCCAGGGCTCTTGGGCAGGCTATGTCCTAGCAGACAGTTTCCTTCTGGATTTCTAGGACTATCATCTTTTGCTACACACTCACCATGGTAAGATTCTCCCTTTTAGGGCCCACACGACCAGGGCTGTTGCCTTATCTAGGGCCTTTTTCAAGGGATCGGATACTAATTTAGTTCTTGAAGCAACTACATGGACCTCAGTCCATAGCTTCACCAATCACTACAAATTAGAATCTGTAAGTCTAGAGCAGGGTTTGCCAGGGCCATGCTGCATGGCATCCTGGAAAGTTTTTCTGCTACACCTTCCTCAATTACTTCATGAGCTTTTGTATTCCCCCTCCTGTTATGAATACTGAAACAGAGTAATTTTGTAAAGAATAATTTTATAAAATCTTACCATGACTATAATGTACTTCTCTTCACTGTTTCAGTACTCCTTGCCCTCTTCTACCCCTGGCCTTGCTGCTGCTTGGATGATTCTTACTCTGCTTCTTTAGGCTGGCATTCCTCCTGAATATGGCTGGCTGTATGTCACTTATGGCCAATGTCTGATCACAGCCTACTTGCAGTGTACCACACACCCTAAAGTAAGTTTTTTGTATATTGGCTGTCTGGTTGCCTACAGTGGGGAATTCCTTCAAGTAATGAGTACTGCAACAGTGAAGACTAGGACATCTGTCGTTATAAGATTTTGCACAACGATTCTTTCCCTTTTAGGGAAGAACCATCAGTCTAGCTGGCTGTGCCCTTCAGGCAGGGTATCCCAAAAGTGAGGATTGCAGCAGTAAAACTATTTTTAACTTGTATGCTTTATGGTAAGCTACTAAATTAGGTGTGTTTTTTCTGTAGTTGACTGTTGCAGTGCCATCTCCCAAGAATTCCTACCTGAAAGAGCCTGAAGCTGGCCCAAGTACCAGTGCAGATCTCAAAATTCTATAAGAAGGGATCTGGTGTGGCTGCAGCTAGGAATCCTATGCCAAATGACAGAGTAGGATCTTTGATTTAGTAACAACACTTGGATTTCTGTTATCCTTGCTGTTGTCTCAGCTGCCAGTTTCATATAGTTAGATACCGAAACTATATCCATGAGCAGTTGAGGCAGAATGAAAGCTGGACAGGGGCCTTAAGAGGCTGGATTTTTTGAAGCCTTACCTGTCAGGTTGCAAGGCACTTGACCAAAGGCTGAGCCTGTTCATTAACTGGTGCCATAGTAAGAAGGGCTCCACAGCACCCCCCCCCCCCCAAACACCACCCGGTGCTCCCATCCTTGTCTACCTACACCATCCAGATTACTTTTTTCTTCATTTTTTTGCAGTTTCTTAGTCTTCAATTTTTGCTTTATTCAACATATTTTAAAAATCATTTCTTTACTGCAAAAAAAAACTAGAAAGGTGCCCTTGCTAGAGCAGCGCCCCAGGCGGCCTCTTAGTTGGCCTATGTCTAAGGCTAGATATGTTCATGAAGTGTGGCTGCGATGCAGCTTGTGTTATGCATGACAACTGTTGGCGAGTCTAGTTAGGACTGCTTGGCTGAGGGGCTGTCCACTTCACAGATGTTGTCAGATCTCCTTTATACTTCCTTGGATATAGGTCTCCTGTTCAGGCCCTTGCTGAAAAGTTGTTAAAAACAAAAAAAAAGCTGGAGGGGGGGGGGCTACAATCAGTCATTGACTTTCAGCCCCCACCACCTAGACATGTAAAAATATCAAAATAAAGTAGGGAAAAGGAAAAATACCAAAAAGGGAAAAGAGCAAGTTCCATAAGAAGTGGCAAACTGACTCCAGGGCATAATGGGCTAAGGCTTAAGAACCACACAGGTAGTGGACCGTGACTCTTAACAGAACCTCCCTCTCCCAATTTCTGATCCCATTTATTGCGTTCTAGCAGTGGGGCAGGTTGTGGCTTTTTCCAAATCAAAAGAAAAGTATTTAGTACAAGTGGGTTTTGTAAGATCAGACTGCTGTCTTAGGATTCTTGGTGCTCTTTGAATCTGTTTGCCATTAGTCCTCCAAGCAAGTCCACCTCAAGTCTCAACAGCTTCCTTGTACAAAGTTCCATATAAGTGGTACCAAGGAAAGATGGATGAATGGAATTTTACTTTGTAGTCCCAGGAAATTGATCTTTAAGGTCCTTTGAGTTTCCATGACTAAAAATCTTCTTGGTTGCAGAATTCCTGTTTCTTCCCATTTCTTACTATCTATTGGCACTCCTGGAGTTTCAGTATTTTCTACATTCCCAATCAACTTGTGGAGATGGGCATGTTCCCATAATTTTAGGCATTCGGTCCCCTAATATCTGGTTTTGTTGTTTGACCTTTGACTTGTCTCCTGCATTCAGGATCCTTACAAAATGTTTGCACCAGTGATTGCTTTTTGCAGTGCTAACTACAGACACATTGTTCAGGGCTACTGAAGCAGTGCCGTTAATCTCGGAGAATGAAATGTGTACAGTTTTGAGAGATGTCCACTGTAGTCCAAATGGCTTCCTCACAGGTTCTCTGAGCTGATGCTTTTTTAAGAGAGCTGATAAAGCAGTTAATTTAGTGGTAAAGCTGACACTGATATATAGGGGTTGATGCCTAGCTTAGTAAGTTTTTCTATGATTCCTGAGTGGGGAATGGTATTAAAGGCCTTGGCCAGATCGAGGTAGGCAGTATAAACCACCTTACCTTCATCCACAGCTATGGTGACTGACTCGAAGTCAACCAAGTTGAGCAGACATGATCTACCCTTCACAAAACCAAACTGTGTAGGATTCAGAGTTTGGAGATTCCTATATCCTTGTTTATTAGGTCCATGGTGATGCATTCCATAGTTTTACATATCAGACTAGTCAGGCTAATGGGGCGGTAGTTCCCAGGGTCTGTAGTCGCTCCTCCTTTGTGGAGAGGGATGACTTGCAGTGCGCCATTCGGTGGGGACCAAGCCTGAGGAGAGGCTGTGATTGAACAGGGCACACAGGTGAGGTGCCAGTTCACTCTGTAGTTCATGTAGAACACAGTCAGTGATACGGTCAGGTCCCATAGAAGCTGTATTCTTGGCCTTGGACAGTGCTGTTTTAACCTGTGCAGCAGTAATACTGGGTGCCTGGCAATCTACTGGTATTGTGATTGGTCCTTTGTGGGAGGGGGAGAGGGGTAAAGTTAGCACTGAATCTGTTTGCCAGTATATTTGCAATGTCTGTTGGCTCTGTATAGGAGATACCATTGTGTAGTAGCTCGGAGCAAATCTGGCTATTGCCATGGATATTCTTTACATAACTATAGAGGGCCTTGTGGTTGTTTTTACTGTCTGCAATTCTGTTTTCATAGCTAGCTTTAGAGGATTTGATGAGGGATCTCAATCTTTTGCTAAGGCTGTTAAAGGAGCCTTTCCATTCTTGGGACTTCACCTTATTTCCGCATTAGTTATCTCCTCCTGTTGTAAAGTTTATGGCAGGGGACCACCAGATTGGCTTCCTTTTTTTTTTTTTTTTGAGGAGAGTATCTTGCTTCTATTAAGTATGGCGAGAACCATGCATTTGTGTACGTGTTTGTACAGTGCATTGATGTATGATATGGTGGTCATGCAACTATTCTCCATTTGCATGGGTCCCATGAAGTTAGCCACCTCTGTTTTTAGGAGCCCAAAGTTAGCTTTGGAGAAGTTTTTCATGGTGGTTACCTTTGTTGGGGGGTGGTAGGGATGTGGATTTCCAAGGTGATTTAGCTAGTGATCAGATCTAACCAGGGAGGAGTTGACTATTGATGTGGAGCAACGGTCGCCCATGTTAGTAATGACCAGGTCAAGTATGCTGCTATCTCTAGCGGGGGTAAGAACGAGTTGGTCCAGGGCATTGGAATTAATGAATTCCAGAAAGCATTAGGCAAGTGTATTGGTACAGGAGTAGTTTTCCCAGTTAATGGAGGGGTAGTTGAAGTCGCCCAGTATGAGTGTGTTAGGTTGGACCCTAATATTCTCCAGGGCGGTTAGGAATGTGGAGTGTGAACCTTGGGACATGGCTGGGGACTTGCAGCAGGCTATGACCTGAATTGCTGTCTTACCCAATGTTAGTTACACCTGAAGTATCTCAGATGCTTTATGTTGGGCTACCAGTCTGGAGGTGTGCACATCCTTTATGAATATGGAGACACCATCGCCTTTGGAGCATCAGTCCAAGTTCTGGGGCCGAAAGGTGTTCAATGAGTTGTCGCCTGGTAGTGCAGGGGTGCTTTCTGCTACCTTGAACCAGGTCTCTGTTACAGCACAAATGTCTGTTCTCCATTTTACGGAGTACTTCAAGCAAGTGCATTTTGAGATTTAGACTTCTAGCGTTGAGCAGCATGACCCTCAAATTGCATTTGTTTGTAGCTGTTACGATGGTAATTTGGTCTTTGGACCACCGCCTAAAAAAGGCACTATAGGGGTGGCAAGAGCCTTGGCCAGTATCCAGAACCCCAGGGGTGACTGATGCAGGCCATCTCTGGCAAAGCATCGAGGTCAGTCATGTCATCCCAGGCAGACAGATACTGGATTCCCTTAGAATGACACCAGAAATTTAGCCAATTGTTGAAAACTATTTTCTGCTTGTACTGTGGTATCATTCTGGGTGATGGTAGGATGCTGCTCAGGGCTAGGGTCATACCCGCCTGGGCTACATAATCGGAGACCTCCATGTCTCTTCATGTAGTCCAGGGAGGTACGTCTCTGATCACCCACATGTACAATGACAGAGTCATATTTGAACCTGTTGTTGAGGGCCCTGAGTGCGTGCATTGTGGCAGATCCTGGCACCTGATAGGCAACTGACTGTTTGTTACTTTCTCCTTATTCAACCTAGTGAGTGGGACATCAGTGTGCCTCACTATCGAGTCACCTATGACTAGTGTGTTGGGCATGCTGTTTTGTCTCGGGGGGGGGGGGCTTTGGTTGAGTGGCACACTGTTTAGAAGAGTTGTATATCATGATTAGTGTGGTAGAGTGCGTTTTTGCCTTGGAGGTCTCTGCTGTTTGGTTAGATTTTTATTGAGAGCCTCTGCAAAGGTGGGTGTGTGGTTTGTTTTTTCATGTGAAGGCAATGCTGGTGTGTGTTCTGGAGGACTGTGTTCCATGTGGTGTCGTACAAGTGTTGACCACCTCTTTACCAGCTATACCAGTCCTGGCTGGAGAGTACGTGGCTTCCAATTTGGATATGTAAGTGCATCTCTCACAAGTCTGAGTGTTTGGGGGTAATAGGAGAGGGTTGTCAGTGTACATGAGGCAGTTGTTCTATTGCCTCAGGATGCCCAAGTTCACCAGGTTAAAGGACAACCACACCCTCAGACTCAAAAAAAAATAAAACATTTATTTCATCATGGTTTGGTGTTTCCTACATTTTAACAGCACTCTGACTATTTAGAGCTTTTTAGATATTTTTATATGCAATTTCTGACTGACCACATGGGGGCTGGAATTTTGAAATAATTCAGACTGTTTACTCTGCCTCTAAGTATCCCAGAATGCATTGTTTGTCTCCAAAAAATTGCATCAGATCTGCCACGTTTTCCCTTAAGCTGCTGTTACTTCATTGACTTAACAGGCATTCACTGCTGTATTAAAGTCCCCTACTTTTGGTTAAAATGTTATCCTTTTTCAGTGATTACTTCAAACACAAGCAGTGCAAAAGCTACAGAACAGAATTGAAAAGTGCATTTTATTGCTCTTGCTTCTTAGAAATGCTAACTTGCTTTCTTTTGTGAAGGCTGAAATCTAGTTCTTCAAGGCATCTCCCCTCCCACTTCACACCTACCTTCCCTAACTGTGAAAGAGCTAAGGGTAATTTGACCCATTATCTACATGTGATTGACAGCTCACAGCAGGTGACCAGAGTAATGTACTGTTTTCTTGTCAGTCTTTCCCTCCTTACAGTGGGACACTTTTTTTTGTTGCACTCCTGTCAAATTTAGAACCAAGCTACATAGCACTGGGAATCACCATTTTGCAAAGCATCAAACTCCCACTTATTTTACCTTCCCGTTTGGTTAAATAGCTAACAAATGACACAATATAAACATGAAATATTTCACAGACTTGCATGACAGCACCAACATGCTTTTTTGGGACATAATTTAAAAAAATTACGGTATTGCATACTTCTTGTAACCTGATGTAGTGTTGTCGATTAATTCTGACAGACATCTGCTTATGTAAAAACATGCAGTTAATGTATATGTATAGTTATTGCAAATTTATGCTTAGTTTTTGCAGCTGTTACTGTGCTTCTGCCTGTACTTTGTTTTTGTATTGTCATATTACTTTACATTGCCCTACCAATGTGTGACAGTTTACAAAATTTAGAAATTACATCCACAAATGAGACCCACCACGCTCACCCACCCACCACGCTCAGCTCACTCACTCAACTCACTCATTCACTCAACTCACCGCACGCACTCACACTCATTCACTCAACTCACCGCACGCACTCACACTCATTCACTCAACTCACCGCACGCACTCACACTCATTCACTCAACTCACCGCACGCACTCACACTCATTCACTCAACTCACCGCACGCACTCACACTCATTCACTCAACTCACCGCACGCACTCACACTCATTCACTCAACTCACCGCACTCACACTCATTCACTCAACTCACCGCACGCACTCACACTCATTCACTCAACTCACCGCACGCACTCACACTCATTCACTCAACTCACCGCACGCACTCACACTCATTCACTCAACTCACCGCACGCACTCACACTCATTCACTCAACTCAC
The DNA here is from genome assembly GCF_019279795.1 of Protopterus annectens. Classification (NCBI taxonomy): domain Eukaryota; kingdom Metazoa; phylum Chordata; order Ceratodontiformes; family Protopteridae; genus Protopterus; species Protopterus annectens. The sequence continues at coordinate 730,641,019 of NC_056743.1, forward strand.
CGCACGCACTCACACTCATTCACTCAACTCACCGCACGCACTCACACTCATTCACTCAACTCACCGCACGCACTCACACTCATTCACTCAACTCACCGCGACGCACTCACACTCATTCACTCAACTCACCGCACGCACTCACACTCATTCACTCAACTCACCGCACGCACTCACACTCATTCACTCAACTCACCGCACGCACTCACACTCATTCACTCAACTCACCGCACGCACTCACACTCATTCACTCACCGCACGCACTCGTTGCACGCACTCACCGCACCCACCATTTCACACACACAACCACAAGTTTGTTTGGCAACACCAAGAATGACCCCAGGCCTTCGTCTGAGGAATGCACAACTTATGTACTTTGGCTGTGCAGACATCAGGATCACATGCCTATCATACCTCTCATGTGTACCTCATTATGAGGAACATACCTCATTTGGGGTCTTAAAGTACATGTTCCTCGAAGTTCTTCAAAGTTCCACATTGAAAGATTCTGTCACACATTCAGTGTTAGGAATTTTTTTTAAGTGAAATCCATGGTAAATAAAAATTAATCATACTAATTCATTAAAAGATCTTCTTTATAAGTAAAACCAGCCTATTTTAACCATCCCATGACCTTCCTAGTTGAAGTTGTTAGTAAGCCATTAGTATGTGTTCCACATTTTGCCCATTTGTTCCACATTATGAGGGCTAGTGCTCCTCATTTTGGAGATGGAAGGTTGAGAGCTATGATGCCTATACAGATCTTACAGATCAAGCCGCTCCATTCAAATTTTACATGAAATGCGCCCATTGAACAGTTTTCCACCTACAACATTATTAAAGTACTTTAATCCAACACTAGTGAGCCCTACTTTACACAGCCCAGTAAACCTGTCCACAGATTCAGCTTCTACAGCACAGTCCAATAAACGGTCTACTGTACATTAGTGTTAACACAGGAATTTCCAATTCTTATCAGCATAACCACATACACAATTTTCCACCTCAGACCTTTCATGAAGGATGTTTTATTTTTAAACTTTCATCCTTCCCATTTTAGGGGTCTTAAATAAATCCCAGCAAAAAGGAGACCTATAAACTGCAATCACCCTGATCCAAATTCATCCAAACATGGCTGCAAAACTAAAGGTGTTACGGTTTTTAGGGGAGGGTTAAGCAACCATGCCCATACCACCTGGGAACAATCAAATTCTTCCTGTCTTTATAAATACACAGTTCCACAACCACAGGGAAAACATTACCCAGCAAAGGCACACCAGTACCTAGAGGAATTAAGTTACAATTCAACACTAAATCATAAATCACAAAATAGACTTTCAATTCAGTATATGAAGAACATACCAGTATAGTGTATTTAAAGTTGGATCTAACTACCAGATTGTGCTGGGACAGCTTTAGAGATAAAGGGGGTTTTGTAAAATTCAGCAGATACTGGCATTGTGTCCTTTATCACACAAACGTGCACACACTTGCCCCTTATCACACAGATGCGCACACACTTGCCCCTTATCACACAGACACAGAGTTTGTTTGGCAACAGCTAAAATGACCCAAGGGCTTCTTCCTTCTGATAGCAGTCTGTTAACTGTAGGTTCACAGGTTGGTACTAGGCTATCTGCCCTAGGGCTTATACAAGCCTAGCCATAATTCCCTGGCTATTACTTCCCACGCTATTTTCTACCCTGGACCCCTGTCTAGCAGGCTGAGTGACGTGATCCCCGGGGTTAATTTCTTTCTCCCATCCAATCGTCAATGTTCCGTTTGAAGAGGGCCAAAGAGGCGGTCTGCTCGACATGTGTGGGCAGTTTATTCCATAGTCTAGGCAGTCTCTGGGTCATGCACCTATCCCTCCAGCATTTGTTTATTGTGATGACAAGGTTTAGATCCCTGGCGAGTGTAGCTCTGAGAGATTGGGATTTCTTTGTGTAGCATGTCCCAGAACGGGTACATGTTTTTGCCCAAAGGGGATAACTATACATTTCTTGGCACTGAGCTTGAGCCCATGGCTCTGGCACCAAGCACCTGTTTCTGTAAGGCCCTTTTCTAGAGTATCCACAACATTTGGGGATTCAGTAATGGCTCCCAGTTTCAGTCATCTGTGAACTTTGTTAGCCAGAATCCCTTGGTGTTGGCCTGTACTTCAGAGAATTAGATGCCAAACGAGAATTAGATGCCAAACGAGAGCGGTCCCAGGACTGACCCCTGAGGTACTCTGACTTGTCAGAAGCTGGATTTGGAGTAGGCTACTTTTACAGCGTGGGTTCTGTCAGTAAGCCAGTTGGCAACCCATTCAGTAACGTAGGGATTAATGCCCAGCTTAGTAAGCATTCATACACATACACACACTTGCCCCCTGCTTGCATTCACACACACACACACACACACACACACACACACTTGCCCCTTGCTTGCATTCACACACACACACACACACACTTGCCCCTTGCTTGCATTCACACACACACACACACACACACACTTGCCCCTTGCTTGCATTCACACACACACACACACCCTTGCTTGCATTCACACACACACACACACACACACTTGCCCTTGCTTGCATTCACACACACACACACACACACACTTGCCCCTTGCTTGCATTCACACACACACACACACACACTTGCCCCTTGCTTGCATTCACACACACACACACACACACACACTTGCCTTGCTTGCATTCACACACACACACACACTTGCCCCTTGCTTGCATTCACACACACACACACACACACACACACACACACACACACTTGCCCCTTGCTTGCATTCACACACACGCACACTTGCCCCTTGCTTGCATTCACATATACACACATGCACTTGTGGCTTTAAAACACAAGAACCTGTATGACGGTCATAGTCCATGATACCTCACTGGACTATATGAAGAGGGACATGGAGGTCTCTGAATAAGTGTCCCAGGTGGGTATGAATCTAGCCTTGTCGCATCCTACCTTCAGCAATGATTATACAACACGACCAGCAAAAATGACCTACTTCAACAAATGGCTTAGTTTCTGGTGTCACAACAAGGGGATCCAATCTCTGACCGCTTGGGTAGACATAACCGACAAGCCACTATGCTTTTCAAGAGATGGTTTGCACTTATCACCACTTGGCTTCTGAATATTGGCAAAAACTTTGTCACCATAGTGCCTTTTTTAGGATATGCCATGTTAAACCCGCCAACATAATAAAAATCAGTCAAATACCTAAAGGTGCTGCTTCTCAATGCTAGTAGTTGAAATATAAAAAAAATTTATTACCTGGAAGCACTCCTTACTCTAGAAAATTCACACACATATATGCAGTCACAGAAACATAGTTCAGAACCGTAGTAATCACTCTGGCTATTAAAGTCTACAGTGCCTTTCATACATTTTGACCCCCCCTCAGCTCTGAATAAAACATATGGAGGAGGTGTTTCAATGTCTTTAAAGCACTAATACAATACTATACTTGTCCAAAAACATGACTGAATTGAGCTGTTGCTTGCCCAACTAACTACAGGTGTTTAACCCCCATCATATCCTTGCATAATAGTGGTACTAAAAATAGACACAGGAATGTTTAGAGGCGATGCATTAAATACGTTATAAAGCTAAACAAGGAGCAACATTAAACCATACAGCCCTGAAATCAAGTTAGTATCTAATCATACTGCCTATGCTGATAAAGCAATTTCACTGTCCATAACTGAAAAATCTGGCACGGTACAATTAACACCACTAAAGCTACTGATGTGTTACAGTAAGGCAATCTAGCAGACCTGCGCGAACGGTCAATTCGTACAAGACCAGTGTTATTGAAAAATATCAATGCTAATGATACATATAAGTGGAAATAAATGGGTGCCGCTGATGAAATTATATAGTATTCTCCATTCATAATGAATGCTCCTGCTATGCTGACTCAGCAGAACCCCTTCCGGACCTTGGAGGTTTCAGTTAGAACAGTTTCAGACCCACGCCAACATTACACTTCATCTTATTTTTTAAATAGAAGTGCTGTGTGTTACAATACCAAGAACAGCTCACAGAGATAAAACATCTACAGCAGTACCTAACTTGGTTCAGAATATACCATGAAAGAGAAACTTTCTTCGGGGTGAGGGGGCTTTTCAAAAATGTAGAGGATATCGGCACACACAAACATGGCCCACAGCATACACAGCAAAACAAGGGCATGTAAACATGTTACTTGCCGATGAGAGAACGTTGCAATTGCTGTCCAACTCGCTTTAACCTTTAAAATGGCTGCATGAAACACTAACATGCAGCAGAAGAAAAATATATAAACGAGCACGGCACACACAGACGCCGAAATGAGCATTAATAACATGCTAAAATTAGAAAAAAACAAACTAGCAGCAGTAGTGATAAATATACGAGCTATCACTATAAACCAACATTTGCATAAAAAAAAAGAAGAGACTGCTTATTCTGAGTATCAGTAACAAAGATAAACGCAGATAATACTCTCCAAGCCAAATTCAGCATGCAGCATGGGACCTGACTAAAACAGAAGGCAGCATTCACACACGGGAACACGACTAGATAATTAACCGAGAACCAGCAGTATCAAATAAAATGTATAACCATAATACAATAATATACAAAATACATATAATTATATATCAGCAGCAAGCAAATACAACAGAAGGCTAATCTAGTCGGCAGCAGCATACACTAGTGAACCATGTGGCACCCTCAAACAGAAGCATAAACTATATCAGGCAGCACAAAATAGGGCTAGAAGTGCATTCAAACAGAGGCTGTGTGTAGAATTACATTTTTAATTCACTAGAAGACTTATCTTACCAATGAAGCCAAAAATGCAGACCAAGATGCAGGCAATCCAAACTTTTCAGTAGTCCCTCAAACAAATGCAGTCGACAGGATACACCTACAATGAAAAGGAGTTCCACACACCACATGGGTTTTATTAGGTTGAGTGGGCTGGGTAAGGCAGGTCTGACATCACAATGTGGGAGGAACACTGGCTCTTCTATACAGCATGCAAATCAGGCGGGGATTACATCACTTTGGGGGAGGAAACATCTCGATAGCTAGAGCAAGAGCAGATGGCAGATGTGATATCATTTCAGGGCCAGCTACAGGTTTTTCAAGTTTGTTTGCAAAGTGAAACAAAAACAGTATAGAAAGCTAGGAAGCAGAACAGGGAAAACAGTTGAGTGGCTTATTTTTTAAAGCTGCTAGGTTGATTTTTTTAAGCTTTATCAAAGAACAGGGACTGGAAGAGTCAGCAGGTTGGGGAATCTGCTTTAATATCCTGTTTTCCTTTAATAGAGGAAAGCACAGGGAACTGACCTTTAAAGATGCCTTGAGGGATGGGCATTAAGTACTAGAGCAGTTTCCTTGTAGAAAGTTTAGTGCTGGTAGCACTTTTGTGTACTACAATAATTGCTACAAGAAATCTGTTATAGTGCTAAACTAACAAGCTAGTAAAAGTGCAGGAGAGGAGAGAACTAGCAGATATAAGGGAAAAATTCAAGAACAGACTGGCACTGCTCAGAAACTTATAAACAGTCCTTGATACAGCAAATCTGTATGGACTAGATTAGTTAAGGAAATGTGGGAAACAAGCACAGATGTGGGCTTTTAAACCTAAAAGTTAAAAGAGATGGAGAAACTGCCCAAATGGACAAATTACTATTTCTGGGCCAAAAACCACTCCTCTTGTGGTTGATAAGCTACCTAGTGTTTACCACTCCCACTGATAAGCTAGAAGACTTCCCTCCAACACAGAAGGCTTGGGGGGCTTAAAAGCTTGCCAACAGTACTGGATGCAGCAACTTTATTTCTGGACTAGACTAGTTACAGGAAAGGTGGGAAACGAGCACAAATGTGGGCTTTTAAACCAGAAAGTTGAAAGATATGGAAAAAAACTGCCCAAACCTGCCAGTAAGCTATAATTTCTGGGCCAGGAGCCGCCACTCTTGTGATAGGCTACCTATTACTTACCACTCCCACCGGCAAGCTATAAGGCTTCCCTCCAACACAGAAAGGCTTGGGGGGCTCAGAAGCTTACACACACTCATGGATACAGCAAATCTGTACCTGGACTAGACTAGTTACAGGAAGGTGGGGAACAAATGCAAATGGGGGCTTTTAAACCAGAAAGTTGGTTTACTTGGGCTAAAGATTTGTCCTGAGTGCCTTGGATGAAAGAAATGGCTGTTCAGACTGACTGAATTCAGTGGTTGTAAATCTGCAAACGGAGGGAGGTGCAAGATCCTTTCGCATCCAGTTAGTATTGACCTGGCAGCTGAACATTGAGTTGTACGAGTCTCCATTTAGATACGACCATGTATTAGTCCTAAGGCTCAAAATGTGTGTGGCTTTTTGCACCTAAAGTTTATTGGAGATCTTCCTGGTAGAGGTAATAGATCAATGTAGTTGTCCCATCCCACCGTAATTCTTGCAGGTTGGGTTCGGAGCTGATCTCTGTTGTCTCAGCAGAATACTAAAGCTCGAACTTCCACTGGCTCGTGGCTAACCCCTATCCCATGATGCTCTAGGCCACATCCCCAGATCTTGTTTGCCACTCAAGCGATCAAAGTGTTCCTGCTGGCTCATTGGCTAAGTATAGTTTTCTGTTTAATCTATCTAAAACTCTTTCCTTCAACTCTTATCTCTAGAGCGTTAGTCGTGTTGTCTGTGTTAAGCAACTATGTAAATGTTAGTGTTTCACTGTTGCAGTCACCACACTTGGTTATTTGCCTGCAGGTAGCCCTCAGTCGGCCCGAATACTAGAGTCTTGGGATTTCGGCGTCTGATGCTTTATTGCCTCTTTCATGACGTCAGGTCATAAGGGGGTGTAAAACATGCAGCCGACGCCATTACATCAGCTTTTCTTGCTGCGCGGGAGCCCGAAGCAGTTCAAGTGCCGGACGGCCGCTACCTGAAATTTTTATTTATTTTTTTTTTGAGTTTCAAGCTTAGTCTTCTAAGCTTATCCCATTGGGGATCCTTTTTTCTTGCTCTAACCGATATCAGACAAAGTTAACAATTGTCTTGCCTGTGGAAAGCAAATACCTCACAGATTTTCATTCTTACTGCATCAGTTGTTTAGGCCCAGACCACCACGTCCCTCGCTGTTGGTTTTGTATTTGTCATCTGACTATTTTTGTGTCTAAATTCTTTCTTTTGCTCTCGTTCCCCGTATTCTGAAATAGCTTCGAAAGTCATCCCATTACCGATCTGAAAAAATGCAAGGATAAAGACTGAATAGGTCCAAAACTGCCGACGACTCTTCCGTTAAGCTAGTTGCCAGTCCGCCGGTACTCAGTGAGGCGCCTTCGCAGCACCTGCTTCTACAAATTATCTGGCCTCTGCTGAGACCCATTTGGAGTCGGGTATGCCGCAAGATGCTTCTTTGATTATGGAACTTGCGGCGGTCTCTACCTTGGATGGGTCCAGAGCCGCTGCGCAGGCACCAGCTTCTGAGTGTATTCCGACCTTCCGGTGTTCATATTAAACTGACTACTTCGTTTTAGACTAAAACGACAGTTTCTCAGGCCTAGAGTTCGCACTACGTGTAGAAAACTGACCAAAGCGCATGCTCAAGCTCCCATGCCACAAACAAATGCTTCAAATGGCTGAAGACCTCATAACTCTAATTGGGGAAGCCAGCCCTAAAAGACGAAGAATTAATTTCCTTTCTGATTCAGCATACCATGAGTCCGTTGACTCTGATCCCTCCGATTACCAGGTATTCTCTTATCTACCTATGAGGATTTAGATGCAGAGGATTCCATTCCCTGTGCCTCCCCTCCAGAGGAATTTTCATTTGGTGAAATCCTGCATACCTTAAGACAGCATTTCCGCTGGGATTGCTAGGACTACCCACAGTCCAAAAAGAGACTCTGAGAATTTTTAGACTTTCCTCAGTACAGGCCTCTAGCTATACCTCCTCTCCTGGGTATTGTAGATGGTGTTTTCATGGAATCCAGTCTTACTCCTGATACTTTACCACCAGCTCCTTAAAAGCCTGACTGGTACTACAGGGTACCTGACTCTCTGAAATTTCTCTAAGAATCCATCTGCGGATCCAGAGACCATTTCCCAGGGACCTAAAGGTATTAAGGCTACTATAGGCAAAAATCATACCCCTTCGGACAGAGATTTGCAGGCTTTGGACAGATGAAGATGGGGCAAGAAGGTATATACCTCTGCAACTCTAGCCATCAGGGCTTTAAATTGCCAGTTTCACATGTTGAAGTACCAGCAGCATATTATGGAACTAATTAAACAAAAATATTGTTGCTTCCAGATTTTGCAGAAAATAAAGATTTAAAGAGTTAATGCATGCTGCAAACCAAGTCAGGAAACCTAATTTGCTGTGTGGATTTGATGCCTTAGAAGCATCTTGTAGGGCTGCTGTCACTGGGTCTATACTGAGAAGGCATGCCTTGGCTGAAGGAACAAATCTGGCCAGACCATGTCAAAGCAAAATTACTAGATGCTCCATTAAACCAGGAACATTTGTTTGGCACAAAAGCAGAAGAGATTCTTAAAAAGATGGAGGAATAAGCTAAATCTATGCAAACTGTTAGATTTCTTACAGGTACAGCCAACTAGATTCAGTAGGCATTGGCCTTCAAAAAACTGGTCCTTTCCAGTCCCTACCGGGTTTTCTCAGCCCAAACCCAGGGGCAACAGACCAAGGCTACAGTCTCAGGGTACACAAATCTAAACAATTGAGTGCTCCCTCTCAAAAACGGGGAGTAGTAAGCCACCCCCTTTTGGAAAAAATTCACTGACTTCTCTATCATCCTTCCCAGCCATGCCCAAACACTTGCACCCCTAGGAGGAAAATTTGCCCTGCATGCAAAAAACTGGATGTCCATTACCCAGGACCAATGGGTCCTAAACATTGTATCCCAGGGATACAGATTCTACTTCTACTCACTGCCAACCCCAAGTGTGTTGCCAGACCTTCCTCCAAACCAGTGGGCAGAGGCTCAAAAGCAAGTACTTTCTCTTAGTATCAGGGCTATTCAACCTGTTCCTGTAGAGCAAAGAGGACAGGGTTTCTACTCTAGATTGTTCCTGGTGCCCAGAAAAGAGGGCTGTTGGCGCCCTATCCTGGACCTGTCCATTCTCAACACCTTCCTGGTGGTCCCAAAATTCAAAATGCTTACACTACAACAGCTGCTTCCTATGCTAGCCAAGGACTCCAGGCTAGTCACCCTAGACCTAAAAAGCTTATCTGCACATCCCCATAAGGGAATCTTGCAGGAAATATCTAAGTTTCAGGCCAGGCTCTATGTACTACTTTGGCTTATCTACTGCGCCCAGGGTATTCAGAAAGTACCTGGCTCCAGCCATTGCATACTGCAGCCAGAGAAAAATTCTAATTTATCCATACTTGGATGATTGCCTGATTCAGGCAGACAGTCAGGAATTGCTTCTTCAGCACCTGGCATTTGTAAACAGCTTTCAAATCTCTCTGGGGTACACCATCAACGAAAAGAAATCACATCTGGTGCCCACCCAAAAGATTGTATTTCTGGGAGCAAGCTTGAACATGTCCTCCCAGATGGCATGCCTTACTCCAGAAAAGCGGGTTTATTTGACAAACTACTTCAAACTAATGGCCACCAGAACTCGGCTATCTGCAAGAAAAATACTGCAAGCCCTAGTGTTCATGACCTCACGTGTTACACTAATTCTATATGCAAGACTGCATATGAGGAAACTTCAGTAGTACTTAAGCCTCTGGTGCCAACATTCTCAGGACCTGGAAACCAGTATTCCCATCATCCCTCGTCTAAGGGCAGAGTTCCATTGGTGGGCAGAGGCTTGCAACCACAACAAGGAACTCCCTTTCACTCAACCCCTCACCGCCCAAACCCTGACAACAGACTTATCAGACTATGCATGGGGGGGGGGGGGTTCACATGGCTGGCAAATGCGTTCAAGGCAAATGGAGCCCAGGACAAATTCACCTACATATCATTCAAAAAGAAATAAACTTGTACAGCGAGAAAACCTAGAATAAGCCACAAACAACTTTCGCTGCAACTGTATCACGATCCCAAAACTTTGTATAACACTAAACTGGAGGCGGACTAAAAGCATAAACTTTTTATTAAAATCAAACTGGTTAAGTGCTTTCATCTACAGTATGTAGACTTCAGAACACCAAATAAGATAGTCAGCTGGGTTATATACTTTATTACAAACAATCCAGATGAAAAATCAAACTTGTATATAACCCAGCTGACTGTCTTATTTGGTGTTCTGAAGAAGTTTACAAGATTTTGGAATGCAACCGTGTGTTTGATAATTTTGGTTTTATTTTTATGGAGTTCATTATTAAGTGTAATGATGAAAAGCTTAGTAAAGTTTCTTTTAGAAGTTGATAAAATTAAATGAAATTATCTTGCAAGACCAATTGTTTAGTGAATGGGAAAGTTATTACAACAAACAATATGATTGGGCTGATAAGCATAGTACGAAGCAGTTTGATAGGAAATGTCACAAATTAAAAAGGGACATGGAGCAATATGAAAAAAATCAGGCATACAAATGGGACAAGCAAAGTAGTACGGGGGGGGGGGGCGACGTTTGATTAACCAATCGGCGCCAAACAACTCTGGGGAAAATTACAAATACAATAGAAATAAGAATTGGAGGAATACAAGGAATGGTTATTTTTTTTAGAAGGGACAAACCGGAGATGGCAGGGCGAAACTAGGGACGAGAATACAAGTCAGTTGTATATGAACAGAGGAGACCTATCACCAAACAGGGGAAGGTGCAGCACAAGTCAGCAAAAAAGTGTGAAACGGGAGATTATCCAACACAATGAGGTGAAGTTTAGTTATGGTGACTTTAATATTTTTAACTACACTAATTTTAAGTTGGAAAAGTAGCACATTTTATTATTTTCACGAGGGATGAAATATGTCCCTAATAAATTTGACATTGTTTATAGTATAGTGGAATTTAAGTTATATTTACGGAAACTTAATTTGGGTTTACATTTTCAGGAAGACTGGTATAGCCCCGAACAAATCCAGGAAGAAAAGTACGTACATGTCCCCTATGAATAGCACATTAGCTTATGAAAAAGTAGTTATAGATGAGTTGTATAAATATAAAAGCTGCAGAAAAACTAAAATTAAATTTAATGGGGAATATTTTGCACTTGGAAGTATGTGGTGATAACTTATGGATCATGAAACCCGATAAGGGTGGTATTGTGTTGTATGATTGTAATGATTATATTAACAAAATTCATGACATTCTTTGCAACTCAGGAAATTATGAATCACTATCGCTTAATGAGGTGAACGTAGGATACCACCATATTTTATTTTTGAAGGAATTCCTATTAAACAACAGAATAGACATCTACATGTACAGTTATTTAAGAGTTGAATCTCCTGTGATGGCAACCATAGTGGGTATTCCCAAGGTGCATAAAAATTTGAAATCCCCCATTTCGACCCATAATTTCAGGGAGTAAATCAAAAGCTTTCCCTTATGGTACTGTTATTGACAGGTGGTTGAAATCTGTATGTAGTAAAGTCCCTCATATTATTGGCTCGTGGGATTTTATAAGCAGGCTTAAACCTGAATTATGGAATGAGAACATGATTTTTCTAAATATAGATGTGATTGACCTTTTTTCAAGCATGCCCAAAGATGAAGGTATGACTAGATTTGTTAATAGTATACAGAAACATACACAGTTCTCGTGGGATAGAGTGGCACTCGTACTTGAATTTATGGATATCGTCTTAAATTATATTTATTTTGAAGGCGAATATCTCAGGCAAACAAGGAGCGTTGCCATGGGGGCCGCTTGTGCCCCCCTATATGCGAAAATTGTACTATTAGATTGAGAAGAGGAGCACATTTTAAAAAAATTATTATTTAGATGTTAGTTGCTGCGTTCGATTTTTAAATATTTTTATATTGTGGAATGGCACTATGAAAGATATAGAAATCTTTATACAAGACTTAAATAGTGAATCCTTTAAATTCACAGTGTTAGTAAAACAGGCATTCCATATTTGGGGATGTGTATGTATATGTATATATATATATATATATATATATATATATATATATATATATATATATACACACACACACACACACACACACACACACACACACACACACACACACAACCACAGATTGTTTTAATTCAAGGATTTATAGGAAAGAAACTTAGCAGTTCTTATTTACAATTTTTGAGCTGCCACTCATGAGTCAAAAACTGAGTATATTTAAGGGGCAATGTATTCTGCTTGCCCATATGACCTCTTATTACTATGCGATGGTCAAAGAGTTAAAAAAAAATATAGGCGATATGTTTGGGAAACGAGGTTACACCAGTAAGTTAATAGTTGACATTAGCAATTATGTTCAGCAAGAATGGGGAAAAAATACAAACCCCTTTTAGGAGTTGGAGCAGGGCAGGAGAGGGAAGTACCTATGAGCTCAACAGAGGGGGGGCCATTAGAAATACTTTAACTACAGGAGAGCATGTATTTTAAAGTATGGTCCCCACACAAAAGATCTACAGAACATTATAGGAGGAAATTGGAACATTTTAAGTTGTGATGGGGGTGTGCAAGGTAAAATAGATCAACCATGCTTTAACTTTAAGACTAGTTACAACTTAAAAGGTATGTTTGAATCTGGTGTTGGACAATAACTTCAGATAAACAAGGGGGAACTACAAAGTGTGGACAATGTAACCAATGCTTTGCTATAATGGAGGAAAGTACACTTGTTTTGGGTGATGCCAGTTGCGCATTAGTTAGGTTTAAAAAGGGTAATTTTAGGTCACATGTGATATATCTGGCAAAATGTGTAAAATGCCCATGTTATTACATGGGGAAAACTGACTGGTGTCTTAGGAACCGCATATATGACCATTGTAGCATTAGGAAGAAAGATACTAACAACGCACTATTTAGACATCTTGAAGGAAGCCCGAATTGTGATCTAATATAGCAAATTTAAATACAAGTTGAGGTTAACCCCAGGGGTGGGAATGTTAAGTTCAAATTAGGTGAAGGAGAGATTAAATGTCAGATTCTTTTAAACGCAACTGTACACCCTGGTATTAACGATAATATTTCTTAAGCCAGTACTTGAAGCTAAAATGTAAACTGTGGAAAGCTTATTTACTTTATTTTATCAATTTTATACACAATTTACTACGTAGGTCTTTAAAAATATTGGGTATTAAATATGTATTTTATGATTGTTTTTAATGTATCAAATATCAGAGCACACTATAATACATGTTTTTAATATGCAAGTGCACTTTAAGTCCCTTTTAGTTTAATTGATTTTTCATTTGGATTCTTTTAATTTGGATTGGTTGTAATCAGGTATATAACCCAGCTGACTATCTTATTTGGTGTTCTGAAGAAGTCTACATACTGTAGATGAAAGCGCTTAACCAGTTTAATGATCTTAACAATAAAAAGTTTGCTTTTAGTCTGCCTCCAGTTCGTGTTATACTAAGATTTGGGATTGTGATATACTTAAAGCGAAAATCAAAAAGAAATGTTAACTGTACGGAGTGCTCTGACAGCCTTCAAATACCTTATCCAAGCAGGGGGGAATTCATTCCTACCCACTCTGCAGGTTAGCCATGGCCCTGTGGAACACAGCCTTGAGCAACCAAGTGCACCTGCAAGTTCAATTCCTGACAGGCAAACAAAATTCACTGGCAGACTTAAGTAGAAATCTACTGGAACCACATGAGTGAAAACTGGAACCCAACTCAATCAAACTTCTAACCCACAGGTGGGGGCCACCAGAGGTGGACCTCTTTGCCTCCCTCCAAAACCATCAATTGAGCAAATATTTCACCAGAAATCCCCCACAGCCAAGTATGGAAAGTGGATGTCCTATACATGGGAAAACCTATCAGTTTATGCCTTTCCCCCTCTGCCCCACCTCTCAAAAGTACTACTCAAGATCAAACAGGACAAACCAAGGACAATCCTAATTGCACCAGTCAGGCTACACTAGCACTGGTACCCACTCCTACGCAGTCTGGCAGCAGTGCCACCCTGACACCTACATCAGCCCCCCCCCCTCCCTGTTGTCCCAGCAGGAGGGACAGATTTTGCATCCTCAGCTGCAATCCCTGAACCTTGCAGCCTGGCTTATTCCCTGAATACACCCCCAGCAACCCTCCGCAAACAGGTGCTGGGCGTCATCCTTGAGGCCAGAACGCCTAGTACTAAGAAATCCTATTCAGAAAAATGGAAAAGATACTGTTTTTGGAGCCAGTCTTAAGGAAAGGACACAGCCGTGCCCACCTTACCTCAAATCCTAGATTTCCTAGCAGACCTGCTCCACAAAGGCCTGTCCTCCTCCTATTAAGATTAATGCCGCGGCCATCTCAGCTCATTGTAATACTGAGCCACCTCTCTTTTCCCACCCTCTGGTCAAACAGTTCCTGAGAGGAGCTTAACAATTTAAGACCCCCGAGGAGAGCTCCCACCCCTGCCTGGGACCTGTTTGTACTAGAGAAGCTCACACTTCCCCTTTTGAGCCTGCTGCTACAGCACAGTTAAAATTCCTCTCGGAAAACAGCTTTACTTCTAGCTATCACTTCAAGAAGAGTGTCTGAGTTACAGGTACTAATGGCTGTGGGAACCCTTCATTATTTTCCATGCTGACAGGGTTTTCCTGAGGACTAACCCATTTTTTATGCCCAAGGTGGTATCCAGTGTGTCTCTAAACCAATCCATTTAACAACCTTTTTCCCTAATCCTCAATAAAGGGGAAAGGATCCTGCACTCCTTGGACGTACACAGACAACTCAGGTTCTACCTTGACAGGACTAAGCCTTTCAGAAAATCTGACCAGCTGCTAGTCAGCTTTTCTACAGGGGCAGAGGGTAAGGCCATTTCAAAGCAAGCCATTTCCAAATGGATAGCACACTGAATCAATTTCTGCTACAAACACCTTGGAAAACCTACCCCACAGGGGATCAAAGCTCATTTCCACTAGGGCTACCTCAACCTGTACAGCATTTTTCAGGGGAGTCACTACCAGGGACATCCTGGAAGCTGCAACCTGGAGTTCTGTACACACCTTCACCAAGCATTACCACTTGCCTGTCTTTCCTAAGTCCAGAGCTGGATTTGCTACAGCAGTCTTACAAGGCCTGCTAGCCAGCCCTACTATTACTTGACTGCCTCCGCCCTTCCTCAGCTTTGGGAATCAACCAAAGTGTGATGACTGCAGTAGTGAAGTGTGAAGAACATAATACAGTTGTGTACACTTACCATAAATGTAGATGTAAGTGTATTCACTGTTGCAGTCGTGGTTTCCCTCCCTCCCTCCAGCCCCCTGACTCTTCTATGCTTGCTACCTATCCTCTTTTTGGCCATATCTTATGGTTATGGTATTTACTTTTTAATAGAGGTGTTCCACACCATGTAATTGCTTCCTATTTTGGGGGCTCCTGATTTCTGGGGCAAGAAAAACTGATGTAATGGCATGTTTTATACCCCTGACGACCTGACTTCATGAAGAGGCAACCACTTCAGACGCAAAAATCCCAAGACTCTGGTATTCGGGCTGACTGAGGGATACCTGCAGGCAAGATAACCCAAGTGTGATGACTGCAACAGTGAATACACTCTTTCGGCTTTTCCCGGTTAGGGGTCGCCACAGCGGATCACCTTGTCTGCTCATGATTGGCAGTGGAGTTTTACGGTGTCTACTTGCCAGCCTGGCGCCCAACCTTCCACAGAAGGCGCACACACGCACACCTAGGGCCAATTTAGTGTGTCCAATCCACCTATAGCATGTCTTTGGGATGTGGGAGGAAACAGGAGCACCCGGAGGAAACCCACGCGACCACAGTGAGGACATGCAGACTCCGCACAGAAGGCACCCCAGCCGAGAATCGAACTGGAGAACCTCTTGCTGTGAGGCAGCAATGCTAACCACTACACCACCGTGGCCAACAGTGAATACACTAACATCTACATTTATGCTAAGTGACACAACTACTTTCCTGGACATCCACCAAGAATGTTTTTTTTCCAGGACATTGTTTGCTAAGCTGCACTCTTCAAAGTTGGTATCTTATAAAT
This sequence comes from Protopterus annectens, assembly GCF_019279795.1. Taxonomy (NCBI): domain Eukaryota; kingdom Metazoa; phylum Chordata; order Ceratodontiformes; family Protopteridae; genus Protopterus; species Protopterus annectens. Next base: position 730,657,166 of record NC_056743.1, read on the forward strand.
GTCCTATTCTCATATTGCAGTATTTTTACTGTGGGATCCTTCTCAGGTGACCAGAGGCTCCTGTACAAAAGATTAAGCTTGGTTGTTGCTGGTGTGTGGAATGTCACACGTAGGGCCATAAACCAGTGGCCTTAAATGTGACATCTGCACACACACAGACCTCAGAACTTCTCTGCCGCAGTCTGTCAGATCGATCGCTTAGCTCTTTTCCTTTGATGCCTAAAAGCCAAGTACCCATTGGGGAATTTGTAATATTTTTGCTGGAGCTTGGTTGTCTGTTCTTAGCCGATGTCTGCTAAGAAAGGTTAATGCAAATGTGAGTGCCAAATTCCACATAGACTCCCATGACTGTTAACGTATTTTGTTTAGGCTGGGAACACCATCATACCTTCTGTTCAGTCTGCCAGTCTTTTGTCCCCAAAACGCTCAAAAGCTGTCTGGCCACCCTTAGTCTGTATTTCGAAAATCAGAGGTTAAAGTTAGCATTAAGAATGGATCCGAAGTCTGCCGCCCAGGTTGAACCATCAAGAAAAAAGGCCAAGGCTTCAAGGCCTACCACCTCTGCCCCTCCGTTGTCAGACGGCCCTACAACCATCTATGTAGGGGTTGAGGGACTTCCGCAAGAGCTATCTACTTTGGCACCTACCCTTGAGGAAGCTGCTTCCGAAGTACCGACTGCCACTTCTGCTGTTATTTTGGCATTGGTTACTAGCAAAGTTGAGGAGGAACCAAGCTCCGCCAGATTATCTCTGATCCAAGATTCTGATCCTTCCTTTTTGGGAGGATACCTGAATCTAGGCCTAGTTTCCCCTAAAGCAACTCCCTTGAAAAGGAGACAAAAGACAAACGTTTGGCTGCTTCTATAGAGGGACATCCATATTGGCAGTCCTTCACACAATCCTTCATCAGGCCTTCATGGCCCTCAGGCCCTTTGCCCTCTCTGCTCCCCCTATTCCTGCCTTTCGCCCAAGGCCTGCCTCAGCCACTTCTATCCTTCCTTCCATTTCTTAGGAAGAAGCAGCCTTAGCCTCTTCATCTGAGTCAGTCACATACTCGTCCCAAATAGCCTCCACCTTGGGAATACTACTCCCCTGATGGGGATTCCACAGAGGGAGACTCCCTTCCAAAGGACATTACATTTGGAGAGACTGTAACAAAAATGAGGGAGTACTTTAAATGGGATACTAGCCAGATGGCAAACTCAAAGGTAGTTTGAGCTGCTGCTGAATCACTCACTATCAGCCGTCCCTCCAGTGATTCCTGCTTACTTAGATGCATTTGCATCGGTCTCTTAAAAACCCTGACACTCAACCACCTGCTTCCAAGAGATCTGATCATTTCTACAATGTCACTGACTACCACAAATGTCTACTGAAGGCCACTTTACAGACCCTGCAGTGATAGCTGTAGCCCCAGACAGTGTAGACTTATTCCATCCTTGTCACTCCTACCCTTGGACAAGGATAGCAAGGTAATGGACATGCTGGGCAAGAAGGTATATATTTCTCCACCCCAGCCTTTAAGGCAATCAATTACCAAACCTATATGGTAAAATAAGGCCTGGATTTGGTATCTCAAGCTACAACCCTACTCTCCTCCTTGCCTGATTCTCCTAATAAGATGAAAATAGCATCCAAACTGTCCCTGGCATCTCAAGTTTCTGTGCACTCTATTAGATGCAGTTAGGATGCAGCAGAGGCCTCTCCTTGATCTGCTGCATCTGTGCTATGCAGGTGCTCATGGCTTAGTTTCTAGCCACTGCCTGAAGACTTTAAATCCAAAATTCTGGATGCCCCTCTAGATCATTATCGTCCGTTTGGGAAACTGTCTGCAGAACTGTTTAAGAACCTACATGGGAATGTAAGGAGCTCAAAGATATTAAACGCGTGCATGTCTCCCCAGTACCTAAATATTACAGGAATTACCCTGCTAAGACTGTCAGAAGAGCCCCCACCACTACCACCCCTCCATCTTCCAGACGTAGGAAAGGGACAAGGAGGCGGTCTTCTTCTAGCCCACCCACAGACAGTGCTTTTAGGATAGAAGTAATGTGCAACTGCCTCTATCACCTCCACCTCTCATCCTGCCTCTCACTGTTTGCCCTTCTGGAAAGAAATCATCTCAGACCATTGGGTTCTGGCAGTAGTGAAATTTCATATCTTGACAGGAAAATCCCACACCTCAGGGCAATCCCTGTCCATCCAAGAACTAACTCCACCTAATTTCTCACATTATCCAGGATCTTCTGGCTCAGGGAACCATATAATCTGTTTCACCAGGCCAAGAAGGAAAATGTTTCTATTCCAGGCTATATCTGGTACCAAAAAGGACAGCCCATGGAGGCCAGTCCTGGATTTCTTAAACCTCTTTCTGAAAGTCAGTTTCAGAATGCTCTCTCTCCAATACCTGCTTCCACTATTGCCACCCAAGGTGTTCATGGCCACTTTGGACTTGATGGAGCCTTACCTCCATATCTTGTGTATGTATGGGGAAGTACCTACATTTTGATGGGCCCTGTTCACACATTCAGTTTACTGCCTTGCCCTTTGGTTTATCCACTGCACCAAGGGTCTTCAAGTGCCTAGCTGCAGCCATTCCCTACTGCAGGATCAAGGGCATTCAAATTTACCCCTACCTGGACGACATTCTTATTCTTGCAGAGGAAGAAGATGCCCTCAAAAACCTACGGTTCTCAATGTCTCTGCTACAGGGGTTGGGATTCACATTCAGCCTTGTCAAATCATCCCTCTCCTCAGATCAGGGCAAAATCTTCCTGCGATACAGGATTCATACAGACTTGATGAAGGCCTTCCTCCCTCAGGACAACGTGACTTTCCCTGATCAACCTCTTCCAGGACCTTCAGGTTGACCACCTGTCTGCCATACATTTCATGCGCCTACTGAGCCTTATGGCAGCCACAGTACCCATGTTGCCACTAGCCAGGATGCACATGAGAATTACAGTGGTATCTAAAGAATGTGTGGTCTCAGTGCAGCCACCCTCTAGACGTCCAAATACCCTTCCTACTTTGCCTAAAAACAGAACTGAAGCGGTGGATTCAACAGATGCAACTAAATCCAGGTTTACCTTCCAACCCACCACACTATTTCAATGGATGCACACACGCCTCAGATCTGGGCTGGGATCTACCATGAATGGCCTCAAAGTGCAAGCCCCCTGACAAGCATCCCCCCTGAAAAAAACACATCAATATAAGGGAGATGACAGCAATTCACTTAGCACTGAAGGCCTTTTCTACAGCCAGGCCCCCTTCGTCTTCACAGACAACACCACTGTTGTGTGGTACATCAACAAACGGGGATGGGGGCAAGTCTTACCTTATCTGCAGGCTAGCAATGCAAATTTGGGAATTGGCCTCACGGAACACATCTCTGCAGGCAGTCTATAGCCCATCCCAGGACAACCACCAAGTGGATGCTCTCAGCAGGTTTTTCTGTATGCATCAAGAATGGATGTTAGAGACGTATTCCCGGACATTGTTTTACCACAAATAGATTTGCCTTACCCAAAACAGACAAAGTTTTGTACCAAGGATCCCTCCCCTCTAGTTTGGAGAGTGGGACGCCTTCATCTTGGGAAGGGACTTACTGTATGCCTTCCCCCTCATGCAGCAAGTCGTCCTGAAAATCACGAGGGACATGCCAAGAATCTTGGTGGTGATTCCCTATTGGCCAGTGCAGCATTGGTTCCCCTTCCAATACCTTAGTGAGGGCAATCGCCACAAGTTTTCCCACAAGGTGGACCTGCTCACACAGAAGGGACCTCTCATCCGTCCACACATGGAGATGCTGTGCTTAACCCTCTGGGTGATACTCTCTCCTTCAGACACTGCTACACTAAGGATGAGCTATTTATCCTGCAGGAGGCCAGGAAACCCAACACAAGGAGATCCTACATTCCAGAATGGGAAAGGTTCTCAGAAGACTGAGCTCCATTTTTGGCGTATGTTCCTCTAGTCTTAACCTTGTGTGAGAGCTCGTAAAGGCAGACCTTTCATATTCTTCTGTGAAAGTTCACTTGTCTGCCATCTCTGCATATTTACCCTTGGACCCTCTACTGCCCAAGTTGGATGTTAAAATTATTTTTGAAAGGGGTCCTGTATACAAGAACACTAAGGAAGCTTGTCCCACCTCCTTTGGACCTAAATTATGTCCTGGAAAAACTTGCACTGGCCCACTTTGAACTAGCTAATGCTGTATCCCTGTAGATGTGCATATGGAAAACTGTCCTGCTGGTAGCCCTCACCTCAGCTAGAAGGGTCTCAGAATTACAGGAGCGCATGGTGTACCCTCCTTTCACTGTCTTCCACAAAGACAGGATGACCCTCCGCACCAACCCTTCATGCCCAGAGTGGTCAACAAGCCATCACTAAATCAGTCTATTCACTTACCCACCTTCTTTCCATCTCTTAGAAATAACAGATAATCCTGCACTCTTTGATGTCCACAGGCTAAGGTTTTACTTGAACAAAACTAAGAGCATTAGAAAATCTAATCGACTTTCTTTGTCCTTCCATCCCAGGGCTCTGGGCAAGGCAGTATCCAAACAAACTGTCCTGCTGGGTTAGGAAACCATCTGCTTCTGCTGTTCCTGCCACGGAAAGGACTTGCATCAGGGGGTCAAGGCGCACACTACTAGAGCAGTAGCCTCTTCTAGGGCCTTAAAGGCCTAGAGACAACTTCCATCCTTGAGGTAGCCATCTTGTCCACTGTACGTACCTTTACCAGGCATTGCAAACTGGACCATATCCCCAGAGCAGGTTTCACAAGGGCAATCCTGCAAGGGTTTCTGTAATCTGCTTCCTCTACCACCACCATTCTCTCCTAAGCTGTGGTAGTCTCCCACAGTAAGAATACTGCAACAGGAGAATAGGAGATGGAATAGTTATGTAAAATCTTACCATAACCGTACATGTCCTTTTCCATGTTGGAGTATTCCTTCCACCACCAAACTCCCTACATTAATTTCAACCTATGGGGCACCACAAGACCACCACCTAGACTATGGTCACACTGGGCAGTCAGTTGCAATTCACCAGTCTGGAGGACATTTTTCACCACCTCTACTACTGTCTGGGCAGTCGGATCGTGTGTCACTGTTGGGTTATCCCTGCAAGGGTAGCCCTCGGCCGGCCCGAATACTAGAGACTTAGTATTTCTGCTTCGGTTGCGGTCATTCCAGGTCTGATGTAAAGTAATCAGTAGTATAAAGTAAGGTAGCCGACGCCATTACATCAGTCTTTCTTGCCATGGAGCCCGAAGCAGTTCACGAGTGCCGGTCGGCCACTGTTTTCGTCTACTGAATTGTAATCTTCTAAAGCTAAGTACCTTGTTGGGGATCCTTTTTTCTTGCACTAACCGATGTCAAAGTTAATTGTTTCGCCTGTGGAAAGCAAATACCACACAGAGACTTCCATTAATACTGCGTCACTTGTTTAGGCCCATACCACAACGTCCCCCACTGTCACTTTTGTGCTTTGTTCAACTCCAGAACTGTCCGTCTGGCACTTATTTAGCCAGATATTTTTGCTTACAGTCCTCTAACTCCGATATGGCTTCGGTAAGCCATCCAACGGCAGATCTTCCGGGGAAAAAACGTAAAGATAAAGAGACCGCACAGGTCCAAACCTACCGATGCTTCTATTAAGCTAGTAGTCAGATGTTCGTGTTTCACTGTTGCAGTCATTACAGTTGGGTTATCCTGCTGGCAGGCTACCCGCAGTTGGCGCGAGTTCCAAAGTCTGGGTCCGGCGTCGGTTGCTATCGCCTCCTCCCTGCCGTCAGTGCGCCAGGGGTATAAAAGATGCAGCCAACGCCATTTTCTTCAGTCTTTCGTGCCGCGCGGTGCCCGAAGCAAAAGCAGTTCGCAAGTGCCGGTCGGCCGACTCCTGAGTTTCAAATTCGAATTTCAGATCCGAAGTCTTCATTAAAGCTAAGTACCCCCGTTGGGAAACTTTTTTCTTGCCCCAGACGGATGTCAGAAAAAGTTAATTGTATTTCTTGTGGGAAGCAAATACCTCGTAAGGATTTTCATTCTTACTGTATTCCTTGCCTAGGCCCTGTCCACGACGTTGCTAGTTGTCGGTTTTGTGCTAGATTTAACCAACGCACTAAGCATCAGTACGATTTTGCATGTCATTACTTTTGCAGAAGATTCAATTATATAATGCTGTCTGAGCAGCCGACTACCGGAGTTTATAAAAAGCGCAAAGAAAAGGACAGGTATCAGAGGTCCAAAACAGACTAGGCTTCCGCTAGGCCTGTCGCCGGTTTTCAGTGAGGCACTTTCGCAGCCCCTGATGCCCGCTACCTCAGAGCCACAGGCCGCTTCCGACTCCCACGTGGAGCTGACTAGGCCGCTGGAAACTCAAGGTATTGGACAGTCTGAAACTATTCCCTCAGATGGGTCCGGAGCCGCTGAGCAGGCATCTGCTTCTGATAGTGTTTTCAGGCCTACACAGTTATATGTGAAACCTACTTCAACTTCAAAGGCAAAGACTAAAGCAGCTCTAAAGACAGAAACAAGTACAGCATTCTCCTGGACAGGCCACCATGCCTAAAAAACAGATGCTTAAAATGGCCGAAGGCCTAATTACTTTGATCAGGGGTTCCCATCCCCCTCCTGATAAGAGGCCTAGGCAAGAGATAGAATATGAATCTTCAGATCAGGTTTCCATTTCCTCAGATTCCTCTTCTGAACAGGAATATTCTCTTCCTCCCTATGAGGATTCTGATGCTGAAGAATCTACCCTTCAGCCTCTCCTCCTGAGCATTATTTTGGGGAGATCCTGCATACTATGAGGGAGCATTTCCACTGGGAGAGCCAAGATTACTCTGAATCCAAGAATAGGCTCAGAGACTTACTTTTATTACCTCAGCACAGGCCCCTTGCTATCCCTCCTGTTTTAGACATTGTAGATGTATTTTCAGACTCCGGTCCGTCTCCTGACTCTCTACCACCAGCTCCTGTTAAGCCAGACAGATACTACAGGGTTCCTGATTCACATAAATTTCTTTATAAAAACCCTGCTGCTGACCCAGAAACTATCTCTCAGGGTCCCAAATGGGTCAGGGCATCCACTGCAAAAAACCCTATCCCCTCTGATAGGGATTCAAGGGCCCTGGACAGATGGGGGAAAAAGATTTATACTTCTGCTACCTTGGCTTTAAGAGCTTTAAATTGCCAGTTTTATATGCTTAAATATCAGCAATATCTTATGTCACTGCTTAAACAGAAAATGTTGACAAATTCAGAATGTGCAGAAAACCAAGAAATGCAGGATTTATTGCATGCAGCTGAACAAGTGGGAAAGCATACTTTGTAATGTGGTTTTGTTTCTCGAGGCCTCCAGCAGGGCCACTGTTACAGGTTCTGTCATTTGGAGGCATGCTTGGTTAAAAGAACAGAATATGCCTGATCATGTTAAAGCAAAACTATTAGATGCTCCATTACAGCATGATACCTTGTTTGGTGTTAAAGCAGAAGAGGTATTGAAGAAAATGGAGGACAAAGCTAAATCTATGCAAACAGTCAAGGATTTCTTGCAGGTACAGCCTCCCAGATTTAGCAGAAACTGGCCTACAAAGAATTGGTCCTTTCCAGTGTCAGACAGGCCACAGAGGCAGATACAGACGCCACAGAGGCAGATCACAGCCCCAAGGCTCATACTGGCCTAAACAATGGGGGTGCTACTACCTCCAAAAGCAGAGAGGAACAATCACAGCCATACAGGAAATGGTCTCAATGACTTCCCCTGCTAGCACCAAGCACTTATCTTCTGGCAGCCCCTTTGGGGGGAAAACTAGCACTTTTTTCACAAAATTGGCACATGATCACCCAGGCCAAATGGGTCTTAAATATCGTATCACAAGGCTACAGGTTCCACTTTTACACCCTGCCAAGGCCATACGGTATGCCAGACCTGCCACGCAATCAATGGGCAGAGGCACAAAAACAAGTTTCATCCCTCATGGACATGAGCCATTCAGCTAGTACCATAGCAAGAGCAGGGACTAGGATTCTCTACTCAAGGCTATTCTTGGTGCCCAGAAAGGACAAAGCCTGGAGACCAATACTGGACCTGTCTGTCCTAAACACCTTCCTGGATATTCCAAAAATCAAAATGTTAACTCTGCAGCAGCTTCTGCCCATGCTGGGCAAGAAGGCTTGACTTGTGACTTTAGACCTAAGAGGCATACCTGCATGGTCCCAGTCAAGTCATGCAGAAGATACCTCAGATTTATAGCTGACTCAATGAACTACCAATTCTCTGCACTGCCCTTTGGCTTATCTACTGCGCCCAGGGTTTTCACAAAATCCCTGGCACCAGTAATTGCATTTTGCAGAGAGGAATACAAATATATCCTTACTTGGACGACTGCCTTATTCAAGCAGAGAATAAGGACATTCTACTGCAGCATCTGGCGTCTGTAAAAAGATTACTAACAGGTCTAGTGTACACAGTAAACGAAAAGAAATCAAAACTCGTACCCTCTCAAGCGATAATATTCCTGTGTGCTAGCTTAATGCAACTGCCCAGATGGCTTCTCACGCCAGACAATTGACTACTTATTTCAAAATGTTGGCAACAGACCCAGTTATCTGCAAGAAAAATTCTGCAGGCTTTGGGCTTCATGGCATCCTGCATTCTGCTAATTCCATATGCAAGACTGCATGTGAGGAAACTTCAGTGGTATCTGGAAAGTGTTTGGACTCAACATTGCCACAGCCTGGAAACAGTTACCCTCATTCCCTGCCTGCAACAGGAGTTTCGATGGGCAAAAGCCTGTCACCACAACACGGGACGGCAATTCACTTTACCCACAGCCAGGCAGACATTGACAACAGATGCATCAGATTATGCCTGGGGGGCCCATACGGCAGGAAGATGTGTTCAGGGCACATGGTCCGCAAGCAAATGCATCTACATATCTATCAAAAAGAGATGCTAGCTGTTCAGAATGCCCTGGCACAGCCTTCAAGGATCTACTTCATCCAGGACAGCTACTGATAAGGACGGACAATACTACAGTCATGTGGTACATAAACAAGCAGAGGGGCACACATTCCTACCCCCTCTGCAGGCTAGCCATGAACTTGTGGGACACAGCATTGACTTACTAAGTACATTTGCAAGCACAGTTCCTGCCAGGAATGACAAATACTGTCAGACGAACTAAGCCGAAACCTAATGGATCCCCACGAGTGGAAATTGGATCCACAAGTCTTCAGCATGATAAGGAACTTGGATCCACAAGTCTTCAGCATGATAAGGAACTGGGGATGCCCGGACATAGACCTATTTGCCTCCCCTCACAACTACCAACTACAGAGATTCTGCACAAGGACCTATCACAAGCAAGCATGGAAAGTGGGTGCACCATCTTTCAGCTGGAAAAACCTAGCAGTATATGCCTTTCCTCCTCTGCCTGTCCTCCCCAAGGTACTCCTCAAGGTCAGACAAGAGAAACCAAAAATACGGATTGCCCCAGACTGGCCCCTCCAGCACTGGTACCCAATCCTAAAGAGCTTGTCCCAATGCCCAGCTTGGACATTACCTCAAATTCTTCACTTATTGACCCAACAAGACAGTCAGATACTGCACAGCCAACTCAGGACCTTAAACCTGGCAGCATGGCTGATAATGTAGCTATTCAAGACGCACCTCTCTAAAGCAGTGATGGATGTTATTTTGGAGGCCTAGCACCAGAAAATCTTATGCAGAAAAATGAAATATTCTGTGCTTTGAACCAGGCACAAGGTACGATTGTTACAAATATTCCTCAGATTTTGCAATACTTAACTGAGATGCTTGATAAAGGCCTTTCCTTTTCATCAGTTAAAATTCATGCCTCTGCCATATCAGCTCATTACAATACAGAACCACCTATTTTTTCTCATCCATTACTAAGGCAGTACCTCAGAGGGGCCAAAAACATAAGACCTCCAAGGAGAGCACCAATACCTGCATGGGACTTCAACTGTGTCTTGGAAAAACTCACGCTGCCTCCGTTTGCGCCAGCCTCTGCAGCTGATATAAAATTCTTATCCTGGAAAGCAGCTCTGCTCCTAGCAGTAACCTCCGTTAGATGAGTCTGAGTTACAGGCACTCATGGCTGTGGAACCTTTTATCATTTTCCATCCTGAGGGTTTCTCTGAGGACAAACACTACATTTATGCCTAAGGTAGTGTCCAGTGTAGCCCTTAACCAAACAATTAATTTGCCTACCTTTTATCCAACCCCACAGAATAAGGGTGAGAGAATTCTCCATTCTTTGGACATTCACAGGCAGCTACGCTTCTACTTGGACAGAACCAAAGCTTTCAGAAAGACTGAACAACTTCTAGTGGCATATGCTGCAGGATCACAAGGAAAGCCCATCTCAAAGCAGACTATTTCAAAGTGGATAGGCTACTGCATTCGTTTCTGCTATTCACAGCATGGCAAATCTGTGCTTAAGGGCATTAGGCCACATTCAACTAGAGCAGCAGCCACTTTCAGCAGCCTTCCTCAGAAGTACCAACCAAAAGACATCTTAGAGGCTGCAACTTGGAGTTCAGTGCATACTTTTACAAAGCACTATCACTTACCTCTCTACTCTAAATCCAGGGCAGGCTTTGCCACTGCAGTTCTACAGGGCCTGATAGCCTCTCCTAATCCTATTTAGCACCAGCCTCCCAACCTTAGCTTTGGGATTCAACCCAATTATAATGACTGCAACAGTGAGACACGATAAACATAGTACAGTTGTGTACCTACCATAAATGTAGATGTTAAGAGTGTATTCACTGTTGCAGTCCAGGTTACCCTCCCACCATCCCCCTTTTCCTTTGCTGGGAATTATCTGTACTTTATTCTACACAACCTATGTGATTTATTTGCGCGTAGTTGAAGGAAAAATTGTTTTTTGTTTATGCATGCTTATTGGCATAATTTAGCCTACCATTTTAGGGGCACCTGACATCTGGGGCAAGAAAAACTGAAGAAAATTGCGTCTGCTGCATCTTTTATACCCCTGGCGCACTGACGTCAGGGAGGAGGCGACAGCAACCGACGCTGGACCTAGACTTTGGAACTTGGGCCGACTGTGGGTAGCCTGCCAGCAAGATGACCCTTTTCTAATGACTGCAACAGTGAATACACTTTAACATCTACATTTATAGTAGGTGCACAACTGTACTTTCTCTGGTCCTCTGAGGCGCTTTTGCAGCCCCTGATGTGCGCTTCTGTGGATTCGCAGGCTGTTGGAGACCCATTCGGAGGCCGGTATGCCACAAAGCTCTCCTAAGGATCCTGCTGTCGTCTCTACCTTGGATGGGTCCAGAGCCACTGAGCAGGCACTGGCTTCCAAGGATGGCCTTCGCACTACCGTTTCTCGACAGACGTCTTTTCGTGACTACCGTTATTTCAAGAATGACAGTTTCTAAGGCCCAGGGTACGAACCACACCCAAGAAACAGACTAGCCACTCTCAGGCACCTGCTTTCCGTTTCAATTGCTTAAAATGGTGGAAGACCTTATCAGGATGATCAGGGGAAGCCAAGCCAAGCTACCCCCTCCAAAAGGAAGAGATCTGTCCCCTGTCTGAACAAGTCAGATAAATCTGATGCATCTGAATATGAAGTCATACACCCCCTTTCTAATTATGAGGATTCTAATGTGGAGGATTCCATTCCTTCAACCTCTCCCCCAGAGGATTTTTCCTTTGGGGAAACCCTGCATACTTTAAAGGAGCATTTCCATTGGGAGAGTCAGGACTACCCTCAGTCTAAAAAGAGAGACTAGGAATTCCTATATATTCCACAGCACAGACCCTTGGCCATTTCCCCAGTCCTGGATGTTGTGGAGGATGCTTTCCTGAAGTCCAGCTTGACTCCTGCACCCAGAAAACCAGACCGGTACTAGAGAGTCCCTGATTCACACACATTTTTCTTTAAGAATCCTACTGCTGACCCTGAGGTAGTTTCTCAAGGGCCTAAAGGAATTTAAGCAACCTCTGCTAAGAATCCCTCTCTTTCGGATAGATGGATTCCTGAGCACTAGACAGGGTAAAAAAGTAAACACCTCAGCTACTCTTGATATCAGTTCTATATGCTGAAACTTCAGCAACATACCCTGAAACGCTTTTAACAAAAGATGTCTTCCTTTTCTGCTTGAGCAGAATCTAAAGAATTACAACAGTTAATGCATTCTGCAAGTCAAGTAACTAAACACACCTTACACTGTGGTTTTGACTCCCTAGAAGCTTCTTGCAAGGCAGCAGTCGCTGGATCTGTCATTAGAAGGCTTGCATGGCTTAAGGAACAGCCCCTACCAGACCATGTCAAATCTAAACTGTTGGATGCCCCTTTGAACATAGATAACTTTGGCACTAAGGCAGAAGAGGTCTTAAAAAAGATGGAAGAAAAAGCAAAATATATGCAAACAGTTAAGGACTTCTTGCAGGTCCAGCAGGCATTGTCCCACCAAACACTGGTCCTTTCCTGTTTCCAGTAGACCAGTTCAGCCTAGACCCTGGGGAACCAGACCTCCCAGACAGCAGCCACAGGGAATGCAGAGATCTAAGCAGTGGACTACCTCCACTTCAAAACCAGGGAGTTCTAAGCTACCCCCTTGTGGTAAGAACTCACAATGACTCACCCCCTCCCTCTGCCCACCTTCACTTACCCTTAGGAGGAAACCTCTGCTTTCACGCAAGCACCTGGGCCACCATTACCAAAGACCACTGGGTTTTGAGCATAGTGTTTCAGGGGTACATGGTTTCCTTCCACACCCTTCCAACCCCAAAAGGGTTCCCAGATCTACCACCAAACCAGTGGGCAGAGGCTCAAAAGCAAATCCTTTCCCTGCTGTCTGAGGGCAGTAGAGCACGTTCCTGCAAAACAGGCCAAGGTTTCTACTCTAGACTTTTCCTGGTGCCCAGAAAAGAGGGCACCTGGCGCCCTATCCTTGTATCAATTCTAAACACCTTCCTGGTTATTCCAAACTTCAAAATGCTCACTCCCCTGCTACCCATGGTCTCCAAGGACGCTTGGCTAGCCGCCCTAGATCTAAGAGGCCTACTTCCCCATTCCTATCAGGAAATCTTGCAGGAAATACCTCCGTTTCAGGGCAGGATTTCAGCACTTTCTGTTCTGTGCGCTTCCCTTTGGCTTATCCACTGCTCCAGGAGATGTTCTTCATTCCACATTGCTGCAGTCCTAACTATTGGGTAGTCCGCTGTCCAGTCGGCCCGAATACCAAAGTATATGGCTGACGTCGGTCAGGGCGCATTAGACTGACGTCAGTACGTCAGGGTACTAATGCGCATGACCGACGTCATATCCTCAGTCTTTTTTGCCGCATGGTCCGATGCAGAAGCAATTTTGCGAGTGCAGGTTGGCGTTCTGAAAGTTTCTGAAGTCAGAGTTTCAGACCGAATCAAAGTTGGCTAAGTACCCCGTTGGGGAATATTTTGGTTTTTTCTTGTCTCAGTATTTAACCGGATGTCAGAAAAAGTGAATAACTGTATTTCTTGTGGGAAACAGATACCTCATAGGGATTACCATACTTTGTGTATACCTTGTTTAGGGCCTGAGCACGACGTTGTTGGATGCTGCTCTTGTGCTAGATTTAACAAACGCACTATTAAGAGAAGGTTAGACTGTGCCAGGTTAGTTTTTGGGAAGCGTTGTAATTATAAAATGCCGTCGGAGGTTCCGACGCCCGCTTCGGCCAAAAAGCGCAAGGACAAAGCAGCAAAGCCTAGAGTGGAAGAACCGACAGTCCCAGACGTCGGATCTTTAGAAGGCTCAGTGGAGCCGGAGGTTTTGCCAGGTGTTTCTTTGGAGTCTCAGGGAGAGACTTTACTGTTACAGGATGTATCCTCGCAGGAAGTAGGCCAGGCTGAAGGGGCTTCTCAGGTGGCTGTTCTTCCCTCTCTTCCTAGGGTGGTTAGAGCCTCCCCTTCTGTTTCCAAGGCTTCTTTGAGAGGCAGGCCAAGTTTAACTTCAGTGGGGTTTCTCCTAGTGCTTCAGGGTCTTTGCCTAAGAAACATATGCTTAAAATGGCAGAGGATTTGATTACTATGATTAGAGGTTCTATGGGCCCTCCTGATAAGAGGGCTAGGGTGGAACCTCAGTATGACAGTTTTCAGCAATGTTCGAGGCTTCTGAGTCTTCGGCTGAAGACTTGCAGGAGTATCCTCCTTATTCTGATTCTGATGTGGATGATTCTACTCCTTCAGCTTCTCCTCCTGAGGATTTTTCATTTTCAGAGACTCTGCATTCCATGAGGGAGCATTTTAAATGGGAAGGTCAAGATTTCTCTGATTCCAGGAAGAGGCTTAGGGAATTCTTGTTTTACCCCAGCATAGGCCTTTAGCTATACCTCCTGTTCTGAATGTGGTGGAAGATGTTTTTGCAGAGGCTTCCTCAATCCTGATTCTTTGCCTCCTGCCCCAGTTAAACCGGATAGGTACTATAGGGTGCCTGAAGCTCATAAGTATCTTTTAAGAGTCCTAGGGCAGACCCGAAACTGTCTCTCAGGGGCCTAAAGGTGTGAAGGCCTCTGTTGTTAAAAATCCTGTTCCTCCTGATAAAGAGGCAAGGGCTTTGGATAGATGGGGAAAGAAAGTGTATACTTCTTCCACTTTAGCCATGAGGGCGTTGAATTGTCAGTTTCACATGTTAAAATATCAGAATTATCTCCTTTCACAATTGAAATCTAAGGTGGATGCTCTGGCAGAAGGTATTGAGTGTAAAGAGTTGCAGGATTTAGTTCATGTGTCTGAACAGGTGGGTAAACATTCCTTGCAATGTGGTTTTGATGCTGTGCAGGCCTCCTCGAGGGTGGCTGCCACTGGTTCTGTTCTTCGTAGGCATGCCTGGTTGAGAGATCAGAATTTAGCTGAGCATGTTAAAACAAGGATTTTGGAAGCTCCTTTGCAGTCTGATGTGTTGTTTGGTTCGCCTGTGGAAGCAGTCTTAAAGAAAATGGAGGACAAGGCTAAGTCTATGCAAACTGTTAAGGATTTTTTGCAGGTGCAGCCTCCGAAGTTTAGTAGAAATTGGCCTACTAAGGGATGGACTTATCCTGCTTATGATTCCCAGTCTAGGGGTAGGTCTAGACGTGGTAGGGGCAGAGCTCAAGGTTCTTTTAGGCCTAGGACAGGGAGTTCCCCTGCTCAGACTTCTGGTGAGGGCAGGGGTCAGTCCTTTCGTAAGCAGACCCAATGACCTGCCTTTTCAGCTGCCAGTACATTCTCGCCTGGCAGCACCTTTGGGAGGAAGGCTGTCTCTTTTCAAAGAAAATTGGGATTTAATTACCCAAGACAGATGGGTTCTGGATATCATTCACCACGGTTACAGGTTTTATTTCCATACCATGCCTCCTTTCAAAGGCATGCCAGACATTCCTCCTCTACAAAGACAAGAGGCTCACAAGCATATTTCTCTGTTGCTCCACATAGGGGCCATTCAGCCAGTTCCTGTGCCAGAAAGGGGCCTAGGATTTTATTCTCGCCTGTTCCTAGTACCGAAGAAGGGGAACACGTGGAGGCCAATTTTGGATTTATCTATCCTCAACACTTATCTGGACATTCCCAAGTTCAAAATGTTGACGTTACAACAGCTTTTACCTCTGCTGGGCAAGGATCACTGGATGGTAACTTTAGATCTCAAGGAAGCTTACCTTCATGTGCCTATAAGACTAAGTTGCAGGAAGTATCTGCGTTTTCGAGCTGGAAATTCTCATTATCAGTTCTCTGCATTGCCCTTTGGCTTATCCACTGCGCCCAGAGTATTCACAAAGGTTCTGGCTCCAGTGATAGCTTACTTCAGGCTAAAAGGAATTCAAATCTATCCTTACTTGGACGACTGCCTGATTCTAGCTCAAGAAAAGGAAGACCTTCTACAGCATTTGGATTGTCATAGCAGTGCTAAGATGCCTAGGGTATTCTGTGAACGAAATAAAGTCCAGTCTAGTACCCTCTCAAGACATGTGCTTTCTGGGTGTGAGACTGAATACAGCAGCCCAGATGGCCTTTTTAACCCCGGACAAACAAAAGAATCTTTCCAGTTACTTCCATCAACTATCTCTTCAGTCCGGGCTGACTGCAAGGACAGTCCTTCAAGCCTTAGGGTTCATGGCATCTTGTATTCTGGTGCTTCCCAATGCCAAACTGCATATGAGGAAGCTGCAATGGTATCTCAAAAATGTATGGACACAGCACTGCCAGGATTTGGACACTGTCATTCAAATAATACCTTGCATTCAAAAGGAATTTTTGTGGTGGGCTCAGGAATGTCACCTAAACAAGGGACTCTGTGACCCGCCCAGAGGCGAGTCAGATTCTAACGACAGATGCCTCAGACATTGCTTGGGGAGCTCATCTAAATGGAAAGTGGATACAAGACAAGTGGCCTGCCAGACTACAGCATCTACATATCAACATGAAAGAGATGTTAGCAGTCCAGTTTGCATTAATGGCTTTCAAGGAGTTACTTCTTCCAGGGCAGGTGTTGATTCTAACAGACAACACAACTGTCATGTGGTACATCAACAAACAAGGGGAACACATTCTTACCCATTGTGCAGGCAAGCAATGATTTTATGGGAGACTGCGCTCAGCTTGCAACTAACTCTTCAGGCAAGGTTTCTGCCGAGCACAGAACTCCTTAGCAGATGTGTTAAGCAGACAAATCATGGATCCCCACGAGTGGAAACTGGATCTTCATGTATTTCAAAATTGACAGTGTCATGGGGAACTCCAGACATAGATCTGTTCGCTTCTCCACTAAACCACCAGCTGCCAAAGTTTTGCACAAAGAGGTTTCATCACACAGCTTGGAAAGTGGATGCTCTTTCTTTCAGTTGGAAAAATCTTCATGTGTATGCTTTTCCACCTCTGCCTCTTCTCCCAAAGGTGCTTCTAAAGGTCAGACAAGACAAGCCAAGGATGATTTTAATAGCTCCAGATTGGCCTCGGCAGCACTGGTACCCATTACTGAGGAGTCTGGTAAGGAAGCCTCCATGGCCTTTACCCTTGATTCCACACCTGTTGTCTCAGAGGGACGGTCACCTGCTCAATGTCAAGCTTCAATCTCTTCATCTAACAGCCTGGCATATTCTGTTTTGAAAGACAGCAGGTCTCAACTTCCTCAACAAGTTTTAAATGTGATTATGGAAGCCAGAAGACCTAGTACAAGGAAAGTGTGCAGAAAAATGGAAGAGATTTTTATTTTGGAGTGCAGCAAACAATTTGGAGATTTCTGAGCCTAATTTGAGTGTGGCTCTTCAATATCTTACTGAGTTATTGGACAAAGGTTTGTCTTTCTCTTCCATTAAGATTCATGCTGCAGCAATTTCAGCTCACTATGATTGTGACCCACCATTGTTTTCGCATCCTTTGTTCAAGCAATTTCTTAGAGGGCAAAGAATATAAGACCCCCACGTAGAGCTCCTACTCCTGCTTGGGATCTCAATTTTGTGTTGGAGAAACTTACTCTACAACCTTTTGAGCCTCGGCTACTGCTGAATTGAAATATTTGTCATGGAAGACTGCTTTTTGTTGGCCATTACTTCTGCAAGAAGGGTTTCTGAGTTGCAGGCCCTTATGGCGGTAGAGCCTTTTTGATTTTTCATAAGGATAGGGTATCTTTACGTACTAATCCTTCCTTTATGCCTAAGGTGGTTTCTAGTGTGGCTTTAAACCAAACTATTAATTTGCCTACTTTTAATGCAGATCCCCAAAATAAAGGGGAAAAGATTTTGCACACTTTAGATGTACACAGGCAATTGCGTTATTATTTGAGCAGGACTAAGGATTTTAGGCAGTCTCAGCAGTTGTTTGTTTCTTTTGCTTTGGGTTCAGGGCAAGCCTGTGTCAAAACAAACTATTTCTAGGTGGATTGGGTTTTGCATTGCATTTTGTTATTCCCATCATGGCAAGGAGATTCCAGCTGGAATTAGGCCTCATTCCACTAGGGCTACTGCCACTTCTACAGCATTTCTAAGGGGGGTGGCCACTAAGGATATTTTGGAGGCAGCTACTTGGAGTTCAGTGCATACTTTCTCTAAGCATTATCACCTTCCTCTCTAAGTCTAGGGCTGGTTTTGCCACAGCTATTTTGCAAGGCATGTTGTCAGTTCCTGCTTCCTTATGATTTGCCAGCCTCCCTTACCTCTGCTTTGGGATTCTACCCAATAGTTAGGACTGCAGCAATGTGGAATGAAGAACATAGTACAGCTTTGTACCTACCATAAATGTAGATGTTCGAGGATCCACATTGCTGCAGTCCAATTTACCCTCCCTCCTTCCCCTCTGTGTTTAAGGGTGGTTGTGTAGGTGAGGTTATATTCTGGTAATTTTGTATATATTGTACATATTTTTGGTGCAGGTATGTTTGGAATTTTTGGTTTTGGCCTTAGCTTTTCAGGGTCTTCTGACATCTGGGGCAAGAAAAGACTGAGGATATGACGTCGGTCATGCGCATTAGTACCCTGACGTACTGACGTCAGTCTAATGCGCCCTGACCGACGTCAGCCATATACTTTGGTATTCGGGCCGACTGGACAGCGGACTACCCAATAGTTAGGACTGCAGCAATGTGGATCCTCGAACATCTACATTTATGGTAGGTACAAAACTGTACTTTTTCACAAAATATCTGGCTCCGGCCATTGCCTTTTGCAGACAGAGAAATGTTCAGATTTACTCATACTTAGATGACTGCCTAATTCAGGCAGACAGCCAGGAAAAGCTGCCTTTTTCAGGCACCTGGGCTGCGTCAAGACCCTTCTAACCTTCCTAGGATACACAGTCAAAAATAAATCCAAACGAGCCCGCCCAAAGGATTATTTTCCTGGGAACAAGCTAGGACACAGCATCGCAGATGGCATACCTGACACCAGAGAAACAAATTTTCCTCACAGACTACTTTTCTCAACTAGCCACCAAGCCCCAGCTATCTGCAAGGAAAATCCTGCAAGCTCTGGGTTTCGTGGCATCTTGCATACTACTCATTCCATATGCCAGACTGCATATGAGGATACTTCAGTGGTACCTAAAAAGCCTTTAGTGTCGAACACGTTCAAGACCTGGAAACTCTACCTATAATTCCCTGCATCAGAAAAGATTTTCTTTGATGGGCAGCAGCATGATCCCACAACAAGGGACTTTCTCACCACCCCCCTCTGCCCAGACCCTCACCACAGATGTCAGACTATGCGTTGAGTGCACACCTGGACAGCAGGTACATACAGGGCCAATGGAGCCCCCCAGCAAATCCCTTGGCCCATAGTCTAAAAGAGATGATGGCTGTGCAGCATGCATTGATGGCTGTCAAGCCCCTTCTTGCTCCTTGGGCTTTCCTTATCAAAACAGACAACACCACTGTAATGTGGTACATCAACAAACAGGGAGGGACTCTCTCCTATCCTTTATACAGGCTGGCAATGACCCTTTGGTGCACAGCCTTTGCCATTAGACTTCACCTGTTAGCGCAATTCCTGCCAGGCTCTCTGCTCTCTGGCAGACCGATTAAGCAGAAATCTTTTGGACCCACATGAGTGGCAGCTCAACAGAAGAACCTTCACCCTGATAACTCGAAAATGGGGCACTCCGCACATCGACCTCTTTGCCTCCCACACCAACCATCAGCTCAGCAAATTCTGCACCAGGGAGCATCACTGCATGGCTTGGAAAGTGGATGCCCTGTCCTTCCCCGGGTCAACCTTTCAGTCTGTGCCTTTCCTCCACTACCTCTCACCCCTAGGGTACTGTTCAGAATAAAGGAGGAAAAACCAAGGACCAGTCTGATAGCTCCAGACTGGCCCCAGCAGCACTTGTACCCCTTGCTGCGCAACCTGTCACCACTGCCTCCATGGCACCTTTCTCAGATTCCAAGCCTCCTGATCCAGAGGGAAGGGGAAATCATGCATCCCCAATTGCGCATCCCCAATTGCACACACTCAAGTTTGGCAGCTTGGCTTATTCCCTAACTCTGAACCAATCTGCCAACCTTGGTAAACCGGTCCTAGATTTTCTGAGGCCAGACGCCCTAGCACCAGGAAGTCTTATGCTGACAAATGGAAAAGGTTCTGTGCCTGGATCCAGGCTAAGGGAGCCAGTACGGCACAACTCTCCCTCTCTCTCATCCTGGATTATTTAGCTGACCCTATTACACAGTGGCCTATCTTCTTCCTCTCTCTAAAAATTCATCCCTCTGCTATTTCTGCTCATTTTCCCACTGAGCAGCCCCTTTTTTCACTCCCTTTGATCAGTTTCGTAGAGGGGCTAGCTACTTGAAGCCACCCAAAAGGGCTCCAACTCCAGCTTGGGACCAACTTTGTGTTGGAAAAGCACACCCTGCCCCTATTCGAACCAACTTCTTCTGCAGAGCTAACATTTATCTCCTGGAAAACTGCTTTCCTTTTGGCCATCACTTCAGCCGGAAGAGTCTCTGAGCTGCAAGCGCTCATGGCTGTAGAACCCTTCATCTTCCATGCTGACAGGGTATCCCTCGGAACTAACCCATCCTTCATGCCCAAGGTGGTGTCCAGTGTGGCTCTCAACCAATCCATTTGCCCACCTTTTTCCCTAATCCCCAAAACAAGGGGGAAAGGATTCTGCACTCTCTCTAGATGTGTGCAGACAGCTCATTCTGTCTAGATAGGATTAAATCCTTCAGAAAGTCGGATCAACTGCTGGTTAGCTTTGCTACAGGGGCAGAAGGCAAAGCCATCTCCAAACAAACCATCTCCTAATGGATAGCACACTGCATCCATTTTTGCTACAAACATGGAAAGCCTCCCCCAAGGGGGCCAGGATGTACTCCACTGCAACTTTCCTCATTGGAGTCCCCACCAGGGAGATCTGGAGGCTGCCACCTGGACATTTGTTCATATTTTTTTTACCAAGCATTACCACCTGCCTCTCAATCAAATCCAGGGCAGGGTTTGCCTCTGCAGTTGTGCAGGGCATCCTAAGCAGCCCCTAGTTTCCTTTACTGTCTCCATCCTTTTCCTCAGCTTTGGGAATCGACCCAAATGTGATG
This sequence comes from Protopterus annectens, assembly GCF_019279795.1. NCBI lineage: Eukaryota > Metazoa > Chordata > Ceratodontiformes > Protopteridae > Protopterus > Protopterus annectens. The sequence continues at coordinate 730,678,223 of NC_056743.1, forward strand.
ACTGCAACAGTGAAACACTAAGAACATAGTACAGTTGTGTACACAACTGTAAATGTCGATGTTAGTGTATTCACTGTGGCAGTCCTGGTTTCCCTCCCTCCATCCCCCTTTTTTCTCTTTCCTTACAAGGGACATATTAGTATTTATTTTCCACTGGCGGGGCTCTACCACCAGAACATGGCTCCTATTTGGGGGTGACAGGTTAGGGCAAGAAAAACTGATGTAATGGCATCGGCTGCCTTACTTTATACTACTGACAACCTGACGTCAGACCAGGAGCGACAGCAACTGACGCAGAAATACTGTGTCTGGTATTCGGGCAACCCTGGCTGAGAACCCAAATGTGATGACTGCAATAGTGAATACTCGAAAATCTGCATTTATGGTAAGTGTACACAACTGTAATTTCTGCGGTTTGTGAGTGCAGGCATCACATTTAAGGTCCCTGGTTTATGGCCCTACGTGTGATGTCCTACGCACCAGCAGCAACCAGGCTTAAGCTTTTGCATAGGAGCAGACGTTCGGGTCGTCTGAGCCAGAGGATCCCACAGTAAGAATATTGCAATACAGAAGAGAAGTGCATCTGCGGTTAATGTAAGATTTTACACAACTATTCTTTCCTTTTAATTGGTTGTTTTAATATTGAAGCACATTTTTAATGTTTTATTGTCTTCCTAGTTTCCTGTGATTGCCTTTTTCCCTTTTTCTGAAGAAGGGTCACAAACTAAAGAGATGAAGGTGCTAAAACCTGTAGGTGTTTTTCATGTTTCACTGTTGCAGTCCTGACTTGGGGAATTTCCCACTATTTCCCCTCGTCCTGAAGCCAGTGGGCACCCTATCAGATGTCACTGTTTGGGTATAAAGGGAGTTTGCCGGTGTTGTAATATTTCATTCTTGCTGTTGGAACCCAAAGCAGAGTCGTAGTCAGTGCATTGATTGTTCACACCAGAGAAAGAAAGACATCTAAAGCCAGGTACCCCGTTGGGAAACTTTTTAATGTTTTTTATGACTGTCAGAGAACGTTGACAGTCTCCGCTGTGGCAAACTCGTACCACACCAGGGCTTTCATTCCTTTGATTTTTTTGGGTCCAGAGCACATTGCGGTCAGTTTTGCACTTTCCTTAGCACAACTGTCAAGTGTCTGGCTGACATTCTAGTTAACATTTCAAATGAGTCTTCAGACATTCACGTACCATGTCATCTCACTGGTTGAGTTGCACATCTCCCAAGGAGGAAAATGAAAAAGCGCTTCTAATTTAGGACCTCTTGACTATACTCATTCAGTGTTGGCCAATCCTCCTAGGCTTGTGATTTTCAAGGTGACTTCACAGCCCCCTTCGACTGAGGTGGTCCACAGTACCTTTCCTGGAGTTCAGTATGCTTGTGTCACTCTTCCTTACAAGCTGAGGGAGTTGGCTCATTGGTTGGCTCCAGAACTGCTTCGTATGCTCTGCTTCCAGTGACTGATTAAAAAAAAAAAATTGCCTTTGTCATCTGATCACTTAAGCGTACTGCATGCAGGAGTCTGTTCCCCATCCAGGTACTGCTGCAGAGGTCAGCCCTACTGCTGCAGAGGTCAGCCCTAGGCCAAAACCTAAGGCCCATTCACAAAAAAGCTACTCCCACCTTACCTCAACCTAGGCCTACCGGCTCCTACTCCCTGGGCTTCCAGCAAGAACTAGTGAAGTTTGCTGAGGACTTGGTTTCCTTGTTCAGATCCAGACACCTCCCTGCCCATGAAACATCCCCTTGTAACAGAAAGAGGAACACCCTGCCACAGGAATTTTGATTGTCTTGGATAATTTTGATTGTGATGAATCCACCCTTGTGTAGGGTGCATCTGTTGCTTCCTATGGGGATTATGAATGAGGAGAACCTTGCGTCAGCCTCCCCCCGACTATATTTCTTTTGGGGAGACACTGTATACCCTGAGGGAGCATTGCAGATGGGAAGTTCAGGGCTACCTCCAATCCAAGAAGAGAATTGGTGAATTTCTCCAAGAGGATTAGCAAATTTTTTAATCTTCCTGAGCTTAAACACACTGCCATTTCCACTGTCTTAAAGGTGGTAGATGTTGTCGTCTTTGCAACCAGACTCTGCTCCCTGCTTTTCAAAAGCCTGACAGATTTACAGGGTTCTAGATTCCCGCAATCATCTTTTCAAGAACCCTGTGGCAGACTCAATGCCCTAAGGGAGCAAAAGCTACCTTTTCCAAAAAAATCCTTTGCCTACAGACGAGGAAAGCAGAGCCTTAGGTTTAGAAAGTCTACACCTCTGCTGCCCTTGTCATGTGGGCTTGGAGTTGCCATTTTCATATAATGAAGTACCAGGAAACTTTTCTTGACCAGATTTAAAACTGACGGAGATTAAAATTAAGGCCCACTTTAATGGGTCTAAGTAACTCCTGCTCTCAGGTGGCTAAACATTCTCTGCACTGCTGCTGTGATACCTTGGAAGCCTGCAGAAGTATCCTAGGATAGAGGCTCTGTCATTCGAAGACATGGCTGACTGAGGGAGCATTCCCTTCCTGAGCATGTCAAATCCAATATCCTAGATGCCCCCTCAGACTTATTTTCTTTTCAGGTTCTGAGGCTGACACTGTCATTAAGAAAATGGAGGATAAGGCCAGGTCCATGCAAACTGTCAAGGGCTTTCTTCAGTTCCAACCTCCTCGATTCAGTCAGAGTTCTCTTAGCAAATTGTTTCTTTCCAGCACCCCTGTCTTTGCCTAGACCAAGGAACCCCCATTGGAAAAGGAACTAGACAGTATAAACGGTGGCAGTCCAATCTTATTAGGCCTTTGGGATCACATCCCCAGGGATTTAGCAGCAAGTAGTCATGACTCTTGCATGGCAGTCCCTTCCACAAATCCCTGCTCCCCTCTTCCCCCAAAGTTAGGGGGAGTACTCACTTCACGCAAGAACTGGATTCTTATTACTGGAGCCTATGAATGCTAAACATCATTCAGAAACATCACAAACTGAAGTTCAAACAACCTGTGATTCACTCAGGCTTCCCGGACCTCCTTCCAAACAAGAGACAGAGCCCTTAATCCAAATAGAGCTTCTGTATGCTCAAGGATCTTGGAACATGTATCAAAACATTTACAAATGAAAAGGTGTTAACTGCAAACTTTTCTTAGTTCCCAGAAGAGGGTATATTGCAGCCAATTCTAGACTTGTCAAGGCTCAGCCAATTCTTACAAGTCCCAGAATTCAAAGTGCTAACTCTACAGAAACTGATCGTGAGTACCCCCAACACCTTTGTGGTAACCTTGGATCTCAAAGATGCATACTTCCATATCCCCATAGAGGAATTGCTCAGAAGGTTATTGTACTTCATGAGGTGTTGAGGCAGTATGAATTCTGTGCTCTGCCCTTTGGCTTATCTACTGCACCCAGGGTCTTCACAAAATACTTATCCTTGGTGATGGCCTTCTGCAGGACCAAGGGAACTCAGATTTACTCTTTAAGACAGTTGCTGTATTCAGGCAACATGCCTAGAAAAATTCAAAACAGAACTGCTTTATACCAAACACTAACCTCAGTAGGGTTCACCATCAATACACACACATCTCAATCCCTATGAACAGAATTTTCTTGGAGCCTTACTGGACTTGGATCTTCAAAAGGCTTTCCTTTCTCCAGACAAGATTATCTTCCTAATTATTTCCAGAATATATTGGGCTGGAAATATCTCACAGCCCGAGTATCTCAGGACCCTGGGATGCATGGCCTCTTGTATTCTCATGACCCCCCCCCCCCCTTGCCAGACTGCATATGAAGAAACTCCAGTGGTATTTCAAAAATGTGTATTGCCAACATTCTCACTTTAAGAATAAAACTACTTCCCTGACTCGGGAAAGAGTTTGCTTGGTGGGCCCCAAGCATGTACGCTCAGTCCGGGCCCTCCCTCAGAACCAAAATCTAAGAACAGATGCATTGGAAATGGCCTGGGAGCCTATTTCTCCAACCTCCAGAATAACCCAAGTTTAAAAAACACCCACCAATCTAAAAACTATCGGTCTTAAAAGGCCTGATTGCCTTCCAAAAGAAATGGAAACTTGGAGTCCTTCTGTGGAAGACAGGAATACCACAGTTGTGGTACATAAATAAGCGGTTGGGGGGTCCACTCTTACCACTTTGTCACCTAGCCATGGACCTTTGGGAAACTGCAAACTTCCTCGGGCTGCACCTCCATGCATACCTGCCAGGAGAAACCAGTCAACTAATGGAGCATCTCAGTGGGAGCTTGTCAAACCCCCACAAGTGACAGCTGCATCAGGAAGTATTTCTTAGCATAGCGGAGAAATGGAGTGCCACAGATAGACCTTTTTGCCAGTAAAGAAAATGCTCGTTTGAAAGTTTTGCTCCTGGAACAAAATAAGTCCGCTTAGAGAACAGATACTGTGTTCCTTTCCTTTCATTGGACAGGCCTATTCCTCTATGCCCCCCCCCCCGTACCACTACTGCCTAGGGTATTGCTGAAAATAAGGGAAGAGGGGCCAAGGGTGATTCTGATAACCCCAGATTGGCTGAGACGGTACTGGTACCCTCCTCTGTTTACTCAGTCTAACCAGCAGGGAGCCATTGCAGCTGTCACAGAGAGTTAACCTGCTAATTCAAAACGTGCACAATAATTCACCCCAAATTGACAGCTTGGATGATGCTTTGATCCCATGAATGATGTTGCTACTCAACAAGCCAGTCCTGGACATTCTAAAAGGACCAGGAAACCTAGCACTAGAAAGTCTCACTCTGTCATATGGAAAGGATTCATTCTTTGGTGCAGACAAAAGGGACAAAATCCTAAAATTCAGATCCCTTTCATTCTGTCATACTTATCCAGCCTGTTAGGGTGCGTCTCCTCTAAAAATCCATGCTTCAGCTATTACTGCCCGTCTACCTTCTCAGCCTCCTTTTTTCACATCCCTTTATAAAGCAGTTTGGGAAGGGTTGCCCACGTTAAGCCTCCCAGAAAACCGCTTGTTCCTCTCTGGGACCTTTAATTTCATTCTGGATAAGCTAACCCTTTGAATCAGCGGCTTCAGCAGAATTCCTGACTTGGAAGACTGCCTTCCTACTAGCCATCGTCTCAACCAGAAGGGTGCAGAGCTTCAGGCCCTTGTGTGTAGAGTCTTTCTTTCTGTACCAGCCCTTCCTTTATGCCCAAGACATTTTTAAACCAGACCATATGCTTAATGTTCTTAATGTTCAGGACAAGGGAGAAGGGTCCTCCATTCTTCAGATGTGCATAGGCAACTGTTACTACTTGGGCAGAACCAAAAATGTCAGGAAATTAGGCCAACTTTTTGTGGCCTTTGCCAGTTGCTCTGAGGGGGAGATGAGGTTCAAAAACAATTTCCAAATGCATCTCCCACTTTATCTCCTTTTCTTACAGCCATCATGGTAAAAACCCTCTTGATGCACTGAGGTCACATTCCACTAGGGCTACTGCTACCTCTGCCTTTCTCAAAGTGGTGGCCACAAAGGACATTTTAAAGTAGCTGTTTGGTCCTCTGTGCACGCCTTCACCAAACATTGCCATCGTGCTAACCTTTCTAAGTCCTGAGCAGGATTTACCACTGCCATTTTGCAGGGCATCGTCTCCTCTCCTTAATCTTCCCATCCACCCTGTTTTTCAGCTTTGAGAATCATACCACAAGTCAGGATTGCAGCTGTGAAACATGAACATATTACAGTTGTGTACACTTATAAATATAGATGTTCTTCCACTCCCTCTGCTCTTGACCTGTAGGATAGACATTCACTCACAGGGTAGCCCTTTCTTTTTTAAACTTATCCTGGAATAAAGGTCCCAAATTCTTGCCCCCAACAAGTAGGAGCCCCCCAGTGTGTCCTTGAGGTCAGGAAAGTAGTCATGTGGCCAGTTGATTCCCTTTATACCCAAAAGTAATGACATCTGATAGGGCATCCCCTTGCTTCAGGAGGAGAGGAAAAGATTCCTGGTAGTTGGGCTGGACAAGGGCTTCCATTGTGGAAGTCCCACAGCAGTAGATATGCCCGAACGTCTACATTTATGGTAAGTGTACACATCTGTACATTGCCTGGTTGTAGCATTTCATTTGAGTTTTTTCTTTTACTGAATTTGCGCACTTGTTTCCTAAAACCTAGGTATGTTAGTGTGTTCAGTTTGCCAACTGCATTCTGTCAGTTGGCTGGATAGCCTCCCAGTAGAAAATAGTTAAGGCTCACTGTATCAGGGAGTACTCCTTTTGTACCTCCTTCAGAAATGTCATTGCTGTTTGCATTTGTGCAGTGGTCTTTGGTAACACTTTCACCAAACATTGCAACTACAGCTCGTAGTTTGTCTACATTTGAGAAGTTTGGTCTCCCCCTCAGATCAGGTTTAGGGTACTTCCTTTCACTTTGCTGATTGGTATTCTACCAAGTCAAGAATTTGTAAGTGCAGGTATTGATTAGATGCAACATATCCTTAACGTGCCAAGTGGTTCCTTTGTACATAAATGCTGTCCTGCTATCCTCTTGTAAATAAGCGATCCTTCAGTCATTGGCTAACCTTGTGTGTTAAGCTGGGCAGGTACACATTAATAATCTGTTTGTTGTAAATTCATTAATTCCCCATTTTTTTTTTTTTTTTATTTGCTTCTGGGTGCTTGTTGCCGAGTAAAGAAATGTGGTTATATTTGATGTCAGTGCAGGTTTAGCAAACATGTTGCATCATAGATCACATTGGCATCTCTAAATGATTGTACTGAGACACTTGATACAGATGTACTACAGAACCAAGGTCCTATCATAGAGGGACTCTGGATCATTTGGTATGCAAGATCTTCTACACATTCTCAACATTTAAAGTTTTCCTCATCCTGCTAAATTGCTATTTTAATTCAGTTGCTTGTCAGTCAGTGATGTGAATGGACTTTAGCCAGAAGTGCAGCTACACAGGTAAGGATAACATGTAGCTGTGCAGAGCGCCAAGAATTGCCAAGTCATTTTCTAGAGCAGTTTGTGACGCATTAAGAAATGGGGGATGCAAGTATAATACTGCTAGCATTTTTATTAATTTTGTAGGTGGTGGTCTGGGTGGCACCAGAAGAGGTGGTGCTGATGTCAACATAAGACACTCTGGTAGAGATGACGCATCTAGGTATGATGAAAGGTGAGTCTTTGATTATTCCTAAATAGTTTACTGCATGGTAAATTTTAAAACATTTTTTTATTTGCTTTTGAAGCTTAAATTTCTATGTTAAGCTAATCTGTACTTCTGGATAGAATTGATTTTGGGGAGAGGGACTTCTTAGCATTAGTGCATTTTGGTCATTGCGATTCTTGCAGTTTGCAATCTCAACAAGAATCCACTCATAGTAGAAGTTATCTGATGCCCGTGCTCATTTTATCTTCTGTTATGGATACAGTTCCGAGCCTTGGAACACATTCTGCCATTACTACAGCTTGCGAAAGGCAAAAACTCTCAAGCCTAACTCTTATCCACAGTGCTCCTCTTTTAGTTACCTCAGATCTCGTTTGTCTCCATGACGCTCATTTGCCATTACTCCCAAGCTAAATAAAACTTAGATATTCAATTTTTTTTAAAGTTTATACTTTTATCTTTAGTAGTTAACCTTCCCACTTTATTTACCACACTTAAATTTATCCTCTCCTCTTTCCATACACTTTGGTGTATTCTAGGCTATCATCGTTGATGGTTTTTCCTTCTCCCATACACCTCTGAGTATTCTTGGCTATAGTTATATTTTCTTCCTGTTTCTTTTGTTAACTTCCTGAAAGACTGAATTTTTCTTTTTTTTTTTTTTTTTTGCGGTTTTGAAGCTGTGTGCGCCATATATGTGTGTGGTTTGTATAACCGGCCTCTGGTCATCAATTTACAAATTTTAAAAATTTTCTCAACATGGCAGGTAAACCTCTAAAGTTGGTTCCAGAAATGTGGGCGCAATTCCTAATTCCTGTGTCCGCACATCAGCTGTGTGTTTGTCTAGGGCCCTGTTCACCTTTCAAGAAGACTGTTTTATATGCCACAGTTTGTTACAGGATACTGGAGAGACTTAAACTTCTGTTGAAGGGTATGTTTCCGCCTTTAGTGAGGCTTTATCCGGTGTTGACAAAGCCAAGAGTAAAACAGATGCATCTTCATCTTCCTCTTCCAAAGTTATGGAAAAACCAAAAAAAGAACCCCATCTGTGCTTTCCACTGTGTCATCACAGTCCTCGAAAACGACAGTTCGGTTCCTTTAAAATCAGTCCCGAAAGGACCTACGGAATTCAGTTTATCAGATCATTGTCTTCGTCACGTAGCATTTAGGTGCAGGAGCATTTTGATTTTTCGACACCAAAAGTTTCTGCGCAGACATTTCTTCTATTGACTATGTCTACACTGAGTAAACTAATTCAGCCATCTATAATGGATCTTACAGGGCATCATATTAACCTTCTGTCGACCCCTTTGCTGGAAGGATGCCTTTGCTCTTTCTGGAAAGGCCAAAATCACCCTCCACCCTTTCTGTTCCACCAAGAGCTTGACTGAAGATGGTGTGGAGAGGTTGGTGTATGATACTCTGGGTGAGAGGGTCAAGTACCTGTTTCGTCCCAGCCTCCTGTGGTATGGGAGCAAATTCTTCCTCTCTCCCTCTAGGTTTTCCTCCACTGACTTCGGCATCATATGAGTTCTTAGCTCCAAACTGCCCTGCGCCAACTCCCATCTGTTAGGGAGAAATCTCTATTTGGAACTGGTTCTTGCTCTAAGGTCTTCAGGCCCTTCAGATTTGGAGGCTTCATGGGGCCAGGTCTGGGGGACATGAAGTCAACAGCTGTTTTTTCGGAACAGCTTCTGCACCTTGGGGTTTTTTTCTCAGAGGCAGTCTCCTTGAAGCGAGGAGTGACACAGACCCGAGGTGTTTTTTTGTTCCGGGCTTCCTTCTCTCTTCAGGGTGTCCAGCTTTACAAGCCATGTGGAGACTTCTGACTGTCGCAGTCAGTAGGCCCCTTCCACCTCAGAGCCAGTGTCCCTTTCCTCCTCACCCCCAGATATTCATCCTGCATTCCCACTGAGTCAGTGTGCCAAGACCACAGGAGTCTCTACAACAGATGTGAAATTGTTCAATCTCGCAGTTTGTTCTTACGCACTGGTTCGGAGCCGATCCTCTGCTCCGAGTCGGCCGCATCACAAGCTCTGTATCTAAGACGCTCGAGGCACAGTCTATATCCCATGATCCTCCTCTGCTATCCCTCAGATCTAGTTTGTCGCTGCAGCAGATCGTGTCGGAGAGCTTGGACCAGTAAAAGCTTTTGTATTTTCAAACTTTTTTGGGGATTTAGAGCTATTTAAAGCTAGTTATCTTAGTAATTAATAGTTGTGTGTTTAGGGCTTCCCTTTTATATATTTACATAGTGTTTCGGCTGAGGCCTATTTAGTATATATATATATATATATATATATATATATATATATATATATATATATATATATATATATATATACTTCTTATATATACAATAGATAGTCCTTAAAATTTGCTGTGGTGTTGGACTATTTTTTCAAGTTATTGGTCAAGTTAGTTACTTGTTTTAGACATGGCAGAGAAAGCCAAGTCTGGATTCAAAAGATGTCAGTGTGGACAGAAAATGTCCATCACAGACCATCATGCTTCTTGAGTCTACTGTCTTGGCCCTCTCCACCTGCAGGAGGACTGTTCTATTTGTCACTTCTTCAGTGGAAGGGTCATGATGGAAAGGCGCAGGAAGTTGATCGAAAGGGGCTTGCTAAAGCCAGACTTTCAAGAAGGCTGATCAGGCGTCAAACTCTTCGAAGGTATCTGCGCCCAGGTCATCGACTCAGAGCAACTCTACTAAGGTTCGGTTGCCGGCTCCACAGACCTCAGGGCCAAGCATCGAGTGATTATCTCTGATAGAGGCCCAGGTCTTGGAGCTGGTGTCGGAGGTGCCTCCATCCTCGATCCTTCGGTGGCATCTTCGGCCCCTTCGACCCATTCTTCCAGGCCATTATCTGGCACTGACGTGGATCGAGTGGTACAGAAGCTCATGGAGAACACGGCTCTTTCCAAACTCATTGCGGTTTCATCCCAATTGGTATCGAAACTTGAAGCCCTCCCTGTGTCTCCGGCAGATCCTCTTTCGAGACCCATCGAGTCCTCTGAGCCGGGAGAAGAGGAACCAATTATTGAGCCCTCGGTGCCGAAGCCGCCTTTAGTGCGATCGGCACCACTGACCTCCACTTTCTCAGAGCAGACTCTCTCCTCTGTTCCGGGGCGGATAGTCGAACCGAACTCTTTGTTCCGACTCTTCCCCTCTGAGCCTCTGCACAGATTAGCTCAGCTGCATCCTCTGGGTCAAAGCCCGTGGTCCCAGTTTTGGGGAAACTACCGTGCTCTTCGGATCCGGTGGGGACCTCTGCCCGGGGCTCCGATGCCTTCGACGTCATGAGGAAGGTCTTGTCTGAAAAGACATTTACTTCATCGGAGTAGTCTTCTCCTTCCCCCAAAGGGCCACGTTCTTTCTGTACCCTCGATCCCTGCCAAGCGTAGAGACCCAATGCTTTAGCCAGCCCCAGAGGGTGTCCCCTGTTCCTCGGAAGCTTTACCAGATGACCCCTCTGACAGTCCCGAGGAAGAGATTGTGCAAGAGGAGGCACATTGATTCCCCACAGGAGTCATTGACATCGGACACCGATTTGGATGAGTCAGAGGAGTCCCCACAGTCCCCCTCTGAGGATGTCTCATTTGCTGACATCCTGGAGATCTTGAAGCAGAGGGGTGATTGGCAGACTCTCGCCCCCACTAAGGACGAATCGGTGTTGCTGAAGGCGTTTGGGGCTCAGCCTTCTACCTCCTGGGTGACACCGCCCTTCGATGATTTAATGGACCTAATAGCTCGAAGGGCATGGGAGACTCCAGATTCAGCGGATCCAGTCCCTCGGAGGCCGAATAAATATATCACTGCCCCCCAGGACAAAACTTATCTTACTAAAGGAGTCCCAGTTGATGCTATGGTGGTAGCGGCAGCCACGAAGAAGGAAATGTCAGAGACATCTTCCTCTGTCCATCCTCCTAACAAGGATTCTAGGACTATGGATAGGTATGGGAAGCGTTTTCAGTTCAGTGACTTTTTCCATGTGTTCGCTGAACTACCTTACGCACTTAACGCGTCTTCAGAGAGATCTACTTAAGGAGCTGGAAGATGCTCTCCAGGGTAACACAGATGCTGCTGTCTCGGACAAGGTAACAGCACAGCTTAACACCCTCACTTCGATAGTGAACTCATCCATGAGGCTCATTTCGTATGCGGCCGAAGGTTCGAGTAGGGCTGCAGCTTCAGCAATTGCTCTGTGGAGACTATCTATCCTGGATGCGCCTGTGCTCCTTTGCGGAAGCCTTCAAGCCTTCAAGTCTTTCTTTACCAATGCCCCTTTTGATGGTGCCACTCTGTTTGGACCCAAAGTAAAGGAGACTCTCACTCGGTGTGAGCAAGAAGGTAAGACCCTGTCTGCCATAAGGGTCCGTTTTTCCGCCCTGATCAGACCGTACCCCAAAGGACAGAGGCAGAAAAATGTGGTTCTGAAAGACTCTGGGATCTTTCCAGTCCACACAGAGTGATGCCCCCTCCAGAGGCAGAGGAGGGGGGAGAAATGGAAGACGCCGCCCAGGCAGCAGAGGGGGTCCGCAGAACCAGGGTGACAGGGATAGCATCCCTGGGAAACCCTTCCAGCACTCCTGAGTGGAGGCCCGACTGTCCTGCTCTGGAGGCAGTCGTGGGTCGCTTGGCTTTATACCCAGAGGCCTGACTAAATCTCACTTCAGATTCTTGGGTAAAAAGCATAGTAACCAGAGGATACAACATCCCATTTATAACCATTCCCCCCCCATCAGAAGAGATTTCCAGATGTTCCACCCAATCTGCAAGATCAAGCAGCCATAAAAATAAGAAAGCTGCTCGAAAGAGTCATCCAACCAGTCCCGGCGGACCGGATAGGATCCGGAACTTACTCAAGGTTCTTTTTAGTTCCAAAGAAAACAGGAGACCGGAGGCCAATATTGGACCTCAGCAAATTCAACACCTTCGTAAAGAAGGAAAAATTCCGGATGGTCACGCTACAATCGATCCTTCACTTTCTACAGAAGGGCGATTGGATGTGCTTTATAGATCTCAGGGACGCGTACTAACACATCTAAATGGCCAGAGCATCCAGAGATTACCTGCGCTTCTGGCTGGGAGCCAGTCATTTCCAATTTCGAGCTCTGCCCTTTGGTCTCACCTCAGCCCCCAGGGTGTTCACCAAATGCATGGCAGTAGTGGCGTCCCACCTGAGGCAGCTAGGATTCCGGGTGTTTCCGTATCTGGACGACTGGCTCCTCACCGCCACCACCAAGCATCATCTTGTACAAGCCAGGGACTACACAATCAACCTTTGTTCCCGTTTAGGAATCTGTCAACTTTGAAAAATCTGCCTTATCGCCCTCACAGCATGTCTCATTCATAGGGGCGGAGTTAGATACTACTACAGCTCTGATCAAGCTTCCTCAGATAAGACTGTCAGCCCTTGGGGATTGGGTCGCGATTCTTCTTCGGAACAAGAAAGCTTCTGCTGTACAAGTGCTGAAAGCCCTGGGCATGATGGCAGCTACCCTTATTGCAGTTCCTCTGGGCAGGATGCACATGAGGGTCCTCCAGTGACTGCTCTTCGCACAGTGGTCGTTCCAACAACTTCCTTTGTCACACAACATTTTGATCACGGAATCTTGCATACGGGATCTTCGGTGGTGGTTGAACAGCCAAGATCTAACTATAGGTTGCCCGTTTGTACTACCCAGCCCTACAGCCACAATAACCACGGACGTTTCCCTGATGGGGTGGGGGGGACTTTTTCAGGGGAGAATGGTCCAAGGAGAATGGTCCAAGATGGAGTACAATCTGCACATCAATGTCCTGGAGTTGAGAGCAGTGTTTCTAGCGTTGCAACACTCACAAATCCCTACCTCTAGGAACAGTGGCAGTTCAGACGGACAATATGTCAGTGGTCTGGTACATAAACAAACAGGGTGAAACCAGGTCTTACCCATTATGCAGAGAGGCCCTGAGAATTTGGCAATGGGCTGCGTCCACAGGCCGCTTTCTGATAGCAACGCACATCCCGGGGTCATCCAACGTCATCGCGGACAGGTTGAGCAGAGCCATCCTGTTGCCACACGAGTGGTCCCTCAAAAATCAAGTGGCGGAGAGGATTTTCCGCAGATGGGGCCAGCCTTGCTGCGATCTTTTTGCATCCCCCTTAAATGCCAAATGCAGAAGCTACTTTGCCCTACTTCCCTCTCCAGGGGGTGCCCCCAGGGACACACTGGTGCACGATTGGCCCCCGGGTCTCCTATATGCATTTCCTCCTGTTCCTTTGATACCCAAATTCTTACAGAAAGCCAGGAGTCTGGAAAGGACGATTATTCTAATAGCACCATTCTGGCCTCAACAGATCTGGTTTCCCTTTCTTCGAACCCACCAGATGGAGGAACTGTGGATTCTGGACCCCAGTGCCAGACCTATTAACTCACTCGTCGGGAGTTCCTCACCCATCTATTCAGTCCCTCAAACTGACAGCTTGGCTGCTCTGCTTCCCAATTTAGCCAGGTCGGATGTTTTGTTCCCAGCAGTACAGCACATTCTAGTCTCTTCCCACAAAGCTTCCACCAGGAAACTATACAGGAGCAAATGGAAACGTTTTGCGTGTTGGGCATCAGGGCAAGGTATAGATCCCTTGGTGGCCCCGATACACAAAATCTTGGAATTTTTATCTACACTTTCAAGAAGGGGCATCTACATCCACGATAAGAGTACAGTTAGCTGCCATATCTAACTTTCATGTAGGTGAAGGGGGCTCTACAGTTATGTCCCACAGACTTTGTAGAGCTTTCATGAGGGGGTACCTTTCACCTCCGTCCACCCATTCGGGATTCGGTTTTTCCATGGAACTTGAATTTGATGTTATCCCAACTTATGTTGCCACCCTTTGAACCAGCTTCAACGTGTCCACTTAAGTATTTGTCTTGGAAGACACTTTTTCTTTGTCACTTCAGCTCGTAGAATATCAGAGCTTCAGGCCTTGTCCGTTAGGCCACCATACATTGTTTTCCATCCAGAGTCTCTTTGCGTTCTAATCAGTCATTCCTCCCGAAGGTATGTTCTGTGCTTAATATCAGTCAATCTATAGAGCTTCCCACCTTCTTCAAAAACCATTCGAACAAGTTGGAATACATGCTGCACAAATTGGATGTACATAGGCAGCTGAGATTTTATCTGGACAGAACAAAGGATTGCAGGAAATTGGATCAACTGTTTGTTTCATTCGCAGATAAGAAGGACATGGCAGTAACAAAATGCACGTTATCCAAATGGCTTTCGGACTGCATAAATTTTGTCTATTCAGCTTCAAAACAACCACTTCTGTTCAAGCCTAAGGCTCATTCTACTAGGGCCGTTTCTACTTCTCTAGCCCATGCCGCTCGTCTACCGTAGGATACTATTTGTGCGGCGGCGACGTGGGCTAAGCCTCATATCTTTGTTACTCACTACAAAGTGGACAGGACCTCCAAGGACAGGGCATCCTTTGGTTCCACTGTTCTTAGGAGCGTTCTTCCGCGAGTCACCCAGGGTAACTGAGTTAGGGACGCTACCCGTGTGTAAGAACAAAGGGCAAGATCGAACAATTTCACATAAAGAAGTTATGTTCTTTCCATAATGTTCCATGTGAATTGTTCATCTCGCCTTTGTTCTTACATCCCCTCCTTCCTTAACCCACCGCGTTCTGGAAGAACGGGTACAACTAGTGTCTGGTTGGTCTTCCCGGGGTTATCTACACTACCTAGTAATTGGTAGGTGACACATTAGGTATACACCTATCTGTATTTAGTTCAGATGTTTCAGGTTCAACTGTGTGATTGCGTGAGCGTTAGACGCAGTGGTTAGTAGTGCGTTCTGGATTCTCGCAAACTAGATCTGAGGGATAGCAGAGGAAGATCATGGGATATAGACTGTGCCTCGAGCTTCTCTTAGATGCAGAGCTTGTGATGCGGCCGACTCGGAGCCGATCCAAGAACAAAGGCGAAATGAACAATTCACATGGAACGTTATGGTAAGAACATAACTTTTTCTCTTATTACCTCCCCAGATCATCCCACTGAGGAGACCAGTGAAGAAAGTGCAAGAGGAAGCACTTGGATTCCTCGGAGAAATCTCTCACCAAAGATGTAGACTCTGAAGTTGAGGGATCCCTGGGATCACCCCTTGATATCTTCTTTGGAGACATCCTGAAATATTTAAACAGAGGGCTGACGAAGTCCCGAAATCCCTCTTAGGAAGTCGGTGTGTACCTGCAGGCCTTCAGCACTCGACCCTTTACCTCTTGGATGACCCCACCCAGTGATGAGCTCATTCAGTTGATCTCAAAGCGGGTGTGGAAGACCCCTGACTATTCAATCCATCCCCAGGAAGCCTGACAAAAATCTGTCCCCTGAAGAGACCGTTCTGGGCCAGAGGTTTAGCTGTGGCTATGGTCGTGGTAGCAGCCCCAAAGAAGGAACTGGCCTTAAGAGAGTTCCTGTAGCTATCCACCCAGCAGAGTCTCTGGTGATGGATATGTTTGGGAAGCGGGTGTGTGCTTCAACTTTTGCCTTTAGGTCCTTGAATTTCTTGGCACATTTCACCTGACTTCAGAATTATCTGGTAAAGGAGTTAGATACCCTTGCATGAACCATTTCTGAGAACATCCAAGAAAAGGTGGCTTCCCACTTGGGTACCCTGGAATCTGTCCAGTTCATCCATGACGCTCCATTCTTATACAGCTGAAGGGACAATCAAATCAGCGGGTTCATTAGGAGAGATGCTTGGATACACCTATGTGACTGCAGAGCCATTTGACAGATAGTCCCTGTTGGGTCCAAAAGTTAGAGAAACATTATCCAAGTGTGAGAGGGAAAGACTTTCTGCTGTGGGCATCCATTTTTCCAGTCCTCAGTGAGCATTCTCTAGGAATCGGAGAAGCAGTGGAAAAAAGTGGTTCAGAAGTCCCAAGGGCCTTTTCAGGACACACGTGGAGGTAGATGTTCGTGTTTCACTGTTGCAGTCATTACACTTGGGTTATCTGCCTGCAGGTTGCCCTCAGTCGGCCTGAATACCAGAGACTTAGTATTTCTGCGTCGGTTGCTGTCGCCCCAGGTGTGATGTTAGGTCGCCAACGCTATTACATCAGTCTTTCTTGCCAAGGAGCCCGAAGCAGAAGCAGTTCGCATGATTGCTGGTCAGCCGCTACCTGAGTTTTCGTTATCTAATTGAAAAGTCTTCTAAAGCGAAGTACCCCATTGGGATCTTTTTTCTTCCTCTAACCGATGTCTGGAAAAAGTTAACAATTGTCTTGCCTGTGGAAAGCAAATACCACACTGAGATTTTCATTCTTACTGTCACCTGTTTAGGCCCAGACAGTGATATCCCTCGCTGTAGGTTTTGTGCCTTGTTCAACACCTGAACTATTTGTCGTTGGGCCCATATTGTTGCTAAATACTTTCGTTCTTTATCTCTGTATTCCGAAATGGCTTCGGTAAGCCATCCGACTACCGATCTTTCAAAAAAAGCAAGGATAAAAACCGAGACAGACAGCACAGGTCCAAAACTATCGACACTTCCGATAAGCTAGTCGCCCGTTCACAGGTACTCAGTGTGGCGCTTTCGCAGCCCTTGATGCCTGCTTCAGTGGATTTGCAGGCCTCTACTGAGACCTGTTCAGAGTCCGGTATGCCATGAGAGACGACTTTGGAACTTGCAGATGTCTCTACCTTGGATGGGTCCGGAGCCGCTGACCTGGCACCGGTTTCTGAGGAAGTTCTTCGCACTATCGATATTCGACACAAGCAGACTTTCGCATCTTCAGTTCTGTCTAAAACTAGAGTTTAAGGCCAAGAGTTCATGCTACGCCTAAAAAACTGACTACCTAAACTCATGCACCTGTTTCCTTGCCACAACATCAAATGCTTAAAATGGCAGAAGACCTTATGTTGATTAGTGGAAGTCAGCCTTCCCCTGCTAAGAGAAAGAGACCTGTCCCCAGCAGCTTTAACAGACAAGAGACTGATGACTCTGAGGTATCGGATTATGAAGACATGCCTTTTTCTGCTTATGAGGATTCAGATGCAGAGGAATTTATTTCCTCTGCTTCTCCTCCAGAGGATTTTTTTTTGGTGAAACCTTACATACTTTGAGCATTTCCACTGGTAATGCCAAAACTGTCCTCCGTCCAAAAAGAGACTCTCAATTTCTAGACTTGCCACACCATAGGCCTTTAGCAGTACCCCCAGTTCTGGATGTTGTGGATGATGTCTTCATGGAATCCAGCTTAACTCCAGATACTTGACTCCCTGCTCCTAGGAAACCAGACAGGTACTACAGAGTTCCTGACTCTCAAATTAATTTTCAGAAATCCTACTGCTGGCCCACAGGTAATCTCCCAGGGGCCTAAGGGTATCAAACCAACTACAGGTAAGAATCCCACTCCTTCAAACAGGGATTCCAGAGCTTTAGACAGATGGGGTAAGCAAGTGTACACCTCTGCAACTATCACCATAAGGGCTTTGAATTGCCAGTTTCACATGCTGAAGTACCAACAACATGTGATGGAATGTATTAAGCAAAAAATAGCTGCCTTTACAGACTGTGCAGAAAGTAAAGAATTACAAGAGCTTATGTATTCTGCCAGCCATGTCGGCAAGTATACATTGCAGTGTGGCTTTGACGCCCTAGAAGCATCTTGCAGGGCAGCAGTCACTGGTTGTGTACTGCGAAGGCATGCTTGGCTTAAGGAACAGACCTTGCCAGACAATGTCAAATCAAAATTACTGGACGCTCCTTTGAATAAGGACAATCTGGCACCTAAACAGAAGAGGTTCATAGGTAGGTACTAAGCTATTGGCCCTAGGGGCCTATACAAGCCTAACCAAACGGTACCCTGGCTTTTGCTACCCAAGAAAATTATTTTCCTGTGCCCCTATCAAGCAGAGCCACAGAAGTGATCCCTGTTTTTTACAATGATGGAAGAAAAAGCTAAATCTGTGTAGACAGATTTCTTGTAAGTACAGCCTCCTAGATTCAGTAGACGTTGCCTCTCGAGACATTGGTCCTTTCCAGCCCCCTCAAGACCATCTTAAATTAGACCCAGGGTAAACAGACCACCCAGGCTACAGTCTCAGGATATGCAGAGATCTAAGCAATGGAGTGCCTCCACTTAAAAACAGGGAGTGCTAAGCCACCCCCATATGGGAAGAATTCCCAATGACTTCTCAACTCCACACCCCACCTCTGCCCAACTGCTTGTGCCCCTAGGAGAAAAACTTGTCCATGGAAAAAACTGGACTTCCATCACCAAAGACCAATGGGTCCTCAACATTGTATACCCAGGAGTACAGCTTTTACTTCCACTCACCCAAAAGGGTTCCCAGACCTTCCTCCAAACCAGTGGTTAGAGGGGCAAAACCAAGTTCAATCCCTGCTCTCTCTAAGGGCAATTCAGCGTGTTCCTGCGGAACAGATAGGTCAAGGGTTTATATTCCAGACTTTTCCTGGTACTCAGAAAAGAGGGCACTTGGCGCCCAGTCCTAGATCTTTCCATTCTAAACACCTTCCTGGTGGTACCAAAATTCAAACTTCTCACCCTGCAGCAGCTTCTTCCTATGCTGGCCAGAGATGCCTGGTTAGCCACCCTAGACTTAAAAGAAGCCTATCTGCACATCCAACATCCCAGGCTGCATTCTACACAAACTGCAGAATAAACTGGCACCCCACCTAAGTCATAGCCTCACCTCAGGCTGTGTTTCCACTGAATGGCGCACAGCGACTGCTATCCCACTCCACAAAGGGGGAGCCACCACAGACCCTGGAAACTCCTGTCCCATTAGCCTAACGAACCTGGTCTGCAAGGCCATGGAATGCATCATCGTGGGTCTTATACACAAAGACATTGGTAATCTCCAAACTCTGGACCCCACTCATTTTGGGTTTGTGAAAGGCAGATCATGTCTCCTAAACCTGATGGACGACTTTAAAGCGGTCACCAAAGCCATAGACGAGGATGTCCTTCAAGGATGCATCTGCAGTCCTTACAAATGGGTTGTCCTGTCGTCAGGCAGCCCTTTGGTCAGCCGGATTCCAAAGTCTGGGTCTGGCCTCGGTTGGTGTCGCACTTCACCCGACGTCACAGCTGCAGTTCTTCGCCATTTTCCTCTGTCTTTCTTGCCACGTGGCGCCCGAAACAGAAGCTGTTCGCAAGTGCCGGTCGGTCAGAACCAGAGATTACTACTACCGAATACTACTACCGAAGACTTCTAAAAAGCTAAGTACCCCGTTGGGGACTCTTTCTTGCCTCAGCCGATGTCAGAAAAAGTGAATAACTGTTTAACTTGTGGGAAACAAATACCTCATAAAGATTTCCACTCTTACTGCTTACCTTGTTTAGGCCCAGACCACGATGTAGCAGCTTGTCTAGCCTGTGCTTCTTTTAACCGACGGATGCTTAGACGTCGGTCGGAATTTGCTGAGGAGTTTTTCGGCTCCACTTTTGCTTACATTATGCCATCGGATCCTCCGACTACGCAAATATCTAAAAAGTGCAAGGAAAAGGACCGGCACACTCGGTCCGCGGTTTCGGCCGAAACCGCGGTTAAGCCAACCGCGAGTCTCTGTTTCGGCTGAAACCGAGCTCGCGGTTCTTCCTTCAGCCGAAAGCTTACCTCCTACCGAGGCCTCATCCAACCTGGTGGAATCGGCTACTGAAATCCCACCTGCTCTTGCAGGTTCCCAGGATTTGTCTGATACTATCCCCTTGGATATTTCAACCCCTGCACGTGGAGCTGCTAGGCCACCTGCAACCATGTCGATTAAGGCCTTTGCCAGGGCTAAAGCAGCTAAATCTACCAAAACTGTGCCTGCTAAGACCCCCTCTCACAGGCCTAGCTCTAGTTCACAAATGCTTAGTCTAGCAGAGGATCTCATTTCTTTGATCCGGGATCCCAACCTCACCCAGACAGGGCTTCTCACCCACCTCCAGAGAAGAGGCCTAGAGCAGAGCCCCCTGAGCCAGTTTCTACAGATGACTCCTCTGATGATTCAGATAATTCAAACCTCCAGAGGGTCCTTTCTCCCCTTATGAAGACTCTGATGCTGAAGAGTCCATTCCTTCTGCCTCTCCGCCTGAGGAAGTTTCCTTTGGGGAAACCTTGCATGCTATGAGGGAACAATTTCAGTGGCAGGGCCAGGATTTTTCAGACTCTAGAAAAAGGCTTAGAACCTTTCTGCATTTACCACACCATAGGCCTTTAGCCATCCCTCCAGTTCTGACTGTTGTGGATAATGCATTTAATGATGCTTGTACTGCTCCTGATTCACTTCCTCCGGCCCCTGCTAAGCCCGATAGGTACTACAGGGTCCCGGACACACTATCATTTGTATAAGGCTCCTTTTGCAGATCCCGAAACTATCTCCCAGGGACCTAAGGCGGTAGCAGCTACCTCTGCCAAAAACCCCCTCCCCTCTGAAAGGGAATCCAGGGCCTTAGAGAGATGGGGTAAAAAAGTTTACACTTCTGCTACTCTTTCAGCTAGGGCCTTGAACTGTCAATTCCACATGATCCAGTATCAAGAATTTGTTAGACCAATTAACTAAACAGCTGTCCTCAGATGAACCATTAGACAAAAAATCTGTTCAGGAAATGGTGCATAACATTCAGCAGGTCAGTAATCATTCCTTAAAATGCGGCTATGATGCACTGGAGGCTTCCTTTAGATCAGCCATGACTGGCACAGTGATCAGAAGACATGCATGGTTAAAAGAGCAGGCCTTACCAGACCATGTCAAATCAAAGCTACTAGATGCTCCCATGGACAAGATCAATTTGTTTGGCTCTCCTGCACAACAGGTGCTGAAGAAGATGGAAGAGAAGGCAAAATCTGTCCAGACAGTCAAAGATTTCTTACAGGTCCAACCTCCAAGGTTTAGCAGGAATTGGCCCTCCAAGAATTGGTCCTTTCCAGACACCTCCAGAGCTCAGAGAGGCAGGAATAGGCGCTCAAGAGGCAGAGGTCAATCCAGAGGTGCCTACAGGGGACTTCAGTGGCAGGCTAACAACCAGCGAGGTACAGCCACAGATACAGCCACCACCACTATTACAGGACAATCACAGTGACTTGGCTCTGGCACCGCCTACCAGGGAACAACTAGAAGCACCCTTAGGCGGGAAACTAGCCTTATTTTCAGTAAACTGGCATTACATCACAGGAGACAAGTGGATTTTGCAGACAATAGTCCAAGGTTACAGGTTTCACTTCCATACTCTACCAAAGGAGAGGAATGCCAAACCTTCCTCCAAATCAAAAGGCAGAAGCTCTAAAACAAATAACTCACTAAGGATGAGAGCTGTAGAAAAGGTACCATCTATGGAGCAAGGACAAGGATTTTACTCAAGGCTCTTCCTGGTACCAAGAAAAGAAAACCAATGGAGACCTATTCTCGATCTGTCCGCTTTAAACACATACCTCATTGTCCCAAAATTCAAAATGCTGACCCTACAGCAACTTCTTTCCATGTTGGGCAAGGAGTCTTGGCTGGTAACTCTAGATCTCAAGGAGGCATACCTGCACGTCCCCATACGACCAAATTGCAGAAGATGCCTCCGATTTCTTGCAGGATCAGAGCATTATCAATTCTCAGCATTGCCCTTTGGCTTATCTACTGCGCCCAGAGTGTTCATGAAATGCCTGGCATCAGTAATTGCTCATTGCAGGCTTCAGGGAATCCAAATCTACCCTTACCTGGATGACTGCTTGTTGCAAGCGGACAACAAAAACAAGCTAGCAGAAGACTTGAAAAGGGTCATTTATCTACTGCAAGCTCTGGGATACACAGTCAATATAAAAAAGTCAAGGCTGATACCATCCCAAAGGATAACCTTTTTGGGTGCAGAACTGGACACATCAAAACAAATGGCATTTCTAACAGTAGAAAAACAGGAACAACTACCTCTCTACTTCTTGGCATTAACAAAGAAGAACCAGCTAACAGCAAGAAAAGTCCTGCAAGCCTTGGGTTTCATGGCATCCTGCATAATATTGGTTCCACATGCCAGACTGCATATGAGAAAGTTACAGTGGTACCTAAGGAATTTATGGTCTCAGCACAAGCACAGCCTAGAAACCCAAATTCCAATAATCCCATGCCTGAAGCAAGAATTCCAATGGTGGGCTCAGGCCTGTCAATCAAACAAAGGACTGCCCTTCCACAGCACTCAACCAAGCCAGACCATCACAACGGACGCCTCAGACCTCGGTTGGGGGGCGCACATGCTGGACAAGTGCATACAAGGCTTATGGACTCAAGACCAACTGCACCTACACATAAATCAAAAGGAAATGCTGGCAGTAAAACTGGCAATTCAGACATTCAGACCACTTCTTGGACAAGGTCAACTGTTGATAAGGACAGACAACACCACAGTTATGTGGTACATCAACAAACAGGGAGGCACACATTCGTACCCTCTATGCCGGATGGCAGTGGACCTCTGGAATGTGGCCCTGAGCTTCAACATTCAGTTACAAGCAATTTTTGTGCCAGGAAAAGAAAACATTCTGGCAGACATACTAAGCAGAACTACCACGGATGCCCACGAATGGATGCTGCATCCGGACATCTTCAAAACCATTACAAGAAAATGGGGACTACCAGAAATAGACTTGTTTGCATCCCCACGCAATCACCAACTGAAGAAATTCTGCACAAGGACGTACCACCCACTTGCTTGGAAAGTGGACTCCCTATCTTTCATTTGGAAAAACCTGACAGCATATGCATTCCCACCACTTCCTTTGATGCACAAGGTGCTATTGAAGATCAAAGAGGACCGTCCAAGGATCATCCTGATAGCTTCGGACTGGCCAAGGCAACATTGGTACCCATTACTGAGGAGCATGTCTAGGGAACAAATATGGCCTCTACCCCTAGTTCCCTTACTGTTAACACAGAACAACTACAACACCCTGCATCCAAACCTGAAAACACTGCAGC
The DNA here is from genome assembly GCF_019279795.1 of Protopterus annectens. Classification (NCBI taxonomy): domain Eukaryota; kingdom Metazoa; phylum Chordata; order Ceratodontiformes; family Protopteridae; genus Protopterus; species Protopterus annectens. Next base: position 730,701,324 of record NC_056743.1, read on the forward strand.
TGACTGCCTGGAACATTGCATAACACCAAATAACCCAAATTTATCCCAAAGGGTTAAAGACATTATCTTGGAGGCTCGCAGACCCTCAACAAGAAAAAATTATTCAGCAAAATGGAAAAGATATCACATTTGGAGTACTGCAAAAGGAGAAAATGTGTCACTGGTAAACATAGCCAACATCCTGGAATATTTGGCAGAGCTCTTCCACAACGGCCTGTCCTATTCTTCCATTAAGATTCATGCATCAGCTATTTCAGCAGAATACAACTTGGATCCTCCAGTCTTCTCACATCCTCTGCTCAGGCAGTTTCTGAGAGGAATTAAAAATGTAAAACCACCTAGGAAGCCACCATTGCCAGCATGGGACTTGAACTTTGTGCTAGAAAAGTTGACACTCCCTCCTTTCGAACCAGCAGCAACAGCAGAATTACAATACTTATCATGGTAAACTGCCTTCCTGCTTGCAATCACTTCAGCAAGAAGGGTATCTGAGCTGCAGGCATTAATGGCAGTACAGCCCTTCCTGATCTTCCATCAAGATAGTGTCCATGAGAACAAATCCTACTTTTATGCCAAAGGTGGTCTCCAGGGTATCTTTAAATCAAGCTATCCACCTGCCTATATTCTTCCCCAACCCACAGAACAGGGGAGAAAGACTTTTGCATACCTTGGATGTACATAGACAATTACGCTACTACCTGGACAGGACCAAGAGCAATAGAAAAACTGACCAGCTACTGGTAGCATATGCAACAGGAATGGAAGGAAAAGCAATTTCAAAACAGACAATCTCTAAGTGGATAGGAAATTGCATTAGATTTTGTTACTCCTACCATGGGAAGAAAACTCCAGAAAACATCAGGCCTCACTCTACAAGGGCTACAGCCACTACCACAGCTTTTCTGAGGAGTGGCTACCAAAGACATTTTAGAGGCTGCTACTTGGAGCTCCGTGCATACATTTGCCAAGCATTATAATTTACCTTTATACTCCAGATCCCGAGCAGATTTTGCCACTGCTGTTTTGCAAGGGATCTTAACTACACCATAATCTTATTTCTCCTCCTCCCCCAGTTTGGCTATGGTATTCTACCCATTTGTAAGGACTGCAGATGCATCCTTGAAGGACATAGTACAGTTTTGTACCTACCATAAATGTAGATGTCCGATAGGCATGCATCTGCAGTCAGGATTACCCACCCTCCTTCCCCTCTGTGGTACTCCTAGGGTATTTGCCCATCTTGTAGCTGGCTGGGGGAATCTATTATGGTGTATTTGTTTGTATATATGTACATACATGCTTATTTTTTGTTTGCTCTCTACTATTTGGAACCATTTGCATTTATCCAAATTTAGCCTTCCTAGCATCTGGGGCAAGAAACACTGAGGAAAATGGCGTCGGCTGATGCCTTTATACCCGAAGAACTGCAGCTGTGACGTCGGGTGAAGTGCGACACCAGCCGAGGCCAGACCCAGACTTTGGAATCCGGCCGACCGAAGGGCTGCCTGACGACAGGACAACCCATTTGTAAGGACTGCAGATGCATGCCTATCGGACATCTACATTTATGGTAGGTACAAAACTGTACTGTAAGGTAGTTCATAAGCCTACCTAGATCTTGCCAAGGCTTTTGACACCATCCCCCACTCAGGAATTATAGATAAACTCACTAAATTAGGTATAAATCCCTTTGTCAAGATGGGTTGCCAACTGGCTCACTGACAGAACCCACACTGTGAAAGTAGCAGACTCCATATCCGACTTCAGACCAGTGACAAGTGGAGTACCACAGGGTTCAGTCCTGGGTCCTCTCCTGTTAGCCTGTACTTCAGAAAAGTAGATACCAAACACAGAGTCTTTGGCTGACACAGATGACTGCAAACTAGGGGCCATAATCGAAACTGATGTGGACATCCTACAAAAGGGCCTCATGGAAACAGATGCCATGGCCTCAAGCTCAATGCCAAAAAGTGCATGGTCATCCCCTTTGGTAAAAACTCTTTACCCATGAGCTACCACATAGGTGGTAGTCTAACACTGAAAGTGTGATACCTTTGGACATAGGTGGACAGTAGTCTCTCCTTTGATAATCACATCACCACAGTAGTCAGGAAATATGTGGCACCATCACAAAAGGTTTCTCATCCAGGAAAAAGAGGTCATTGTTCCCCTCTACTCGTCACTTAGACCCATTATAGAGTACAGCGCCCCCTTTGGTATGTACCTCACAAGACCTCTACAACATCTGGAAAGACCACAGAAATACCTCACAGAGGATTACTAGCTTCAAATAGATACCCTATGCAGACCACCTCAAACTCCAGCTTTACCCCATTGCATATCACCTACTCAGAGGCGATCTTTGCCCAACATACAAAGCTATGTCGAACCCAGAGCTGTTGAACATGCTCCACTTAAAGAAATCCCTCAGAGCTACATGCTCTAGGGACCTAAACCTTGTCACTACAATAAACAGAACATGCTGGAGGGATAGATTCCTGTCCCAGAGACTTCCCATACTCTGGAACAAACTACCTATCTTTATCAAACAAAGCTGCTCAATTACCACTCCAAGAAAAATCTTGATTGGATGGAAAATAGGAAATTCACCCTGAGGATCACCTCTGTAGCTCTGCTCGGGCACAGAAAAATAATTTTCTTGGGTGGCGAAAGCTAGGGTACCTTTTTGGCTAGGCTTATATAGGCTCTAGGGCCAATAACCTTGTACCTACCTATGAACCTATAATGGACTCATGCAGGAAATATCTTTGTTTCAGGGCAGGATCTATGTATCAATTCTCTGCACTTCCCTTTGGCGTATCTACTACTTCCCGAGTATTCGCAAAATGCCTGGCTCCAGCAATTTCCTACTGCAGACATAGAAAAATTCAAATGTACCTGTATTTGGACGACTGCCTGATTCAGGCAGCCAGGAAATGCTGTTGCAGCACCTGACATTTGTAAAAAAAAAAAAATAAAAAAAATAAAACAACCTTCTAACTTCTCCGGGGTTACACCATCAACGAAAAAAATTCTCTCAACTAGCCACCATGCCCCAGTTATCCGCAAGGAAAATCCTGCAAGCTCTAGGGGTTCATGGCTTCTTGCATTCTACTCTTTCCATATGCCAGGCTGCATATGAGGAAACTTAAATGGTACATAAAATGCCTTTGGTGTCAACACCCTCAAGACCTGGAAACTCTTATACCAGTGATATCTTGTCTAAGGAAAGATTTCCTTTGGGCAGCAGCATGCCACCACAACAAGGGACTACCATTCTCACCACCCCACGCCACCCAGGCCCTCACCACAGACGCATCAGACTATGCCTGAGGTACACATCTGAACGGCAGGTGCATACGGGGCCAATGGAGCCCACATCAAATACATCTGCACATCAACAAAAAAGAGAAGTTAACTGTCAGCACGCATTGACAGCTTTCAGACCCCTTCTCTCCCCAGGGGCTCTATTGATCAAAACAGACAACACCAAGATAATGTGGTATATCAACAAGCAGGGAGGGACTCGCTCCTACCCTGTGTGCAGGCTCGCCATGACCATTTGGCACACAGCCTCAGCCATGCAACTACACCTGTTAGCACAATTCCTGCCAGGCTCCCTGAACTCTCTGGCAGACAACTTAAGCAGAAATCTGGCCCCACACGAGTGGCAGCTAGACCAAAGAACCTTCACCCTTATAACTCAGAAATGGGGCACCCCAAAGGTTGAACTTTGCTTCCCACTACAATCAGCTCAGCAAGTTCTGCACCAGGGAACTTCACTGCAGTGCCTGTAAAGTGGATGCTCTATCCTTCCAGTGGGTCAACCTCTGTCTATGCATGTCCCCTACTACCTCTCATTACCAGGGTACTGCTTAAAATAAGGGAGGAAAAACCAAGGACAATCCTGATTGCCCCAGACTTGTCACGCCAGCACTGGTACCCACTGCTGAGCAGCCTGTCCCCACTGCCATGGCATCTCCCTCAAATCCTGACCCTCCTGACCCAGAGGGAAGGAGAATTCATGCATCCCCAATTACAGACCCTCAGTTTGGCAGCCTGGCTTATTCCCTGACCACTGTACAAGGTGCCAATCTCAGTAAACTGGTTCTAGATGTTATCCGTGAGGCCAGACGCCCTAGCTCTAGAAAGTCTTATGCTGACAAATGGAAAAGGTTCTGCACCTGGATCCAGGCTAAGGGAGCTGATACAGCACAGCCCTCCTGTCCTCTCATCCTGGATTAACCTAGCTGACCTACTACACAGTAGTCTATCCTTTTCCTCTATTAAAATTCATGCCTCTGCTGTCTCTGCTCATTTCAGTGCCGAGCAACTTCTTTTTCTCCCCTTTCAAACAGTTCCAAAGAGGGCCTAGCAACTTGAGGCCACCCAGAAGAGCACCTATCCCAGCTTGGGACCTAAACTTTGTGTCTGAGAAAATCACCCTGCCCCCCTTTGAACCAGCAGCTTCTGCAGAGTTGGTTTCTCTCATGGAATACAGCCTTGCTTCTGGCCATTACTTCAGCAAGAAAAGTATCCGAGCTACAAGCACTAATGGCTGTGGAGCCCTTCATTTCCCATGCTGACAGGGTCTCCCTCAGGACTAACCCATCCTTCATGCCAAAAGTGGTGTCCATTGTGGCTCTCAACCAATCCATTCATTTGCCTACCTTTTCCCCTAACCCACAAAACAAGGGGGAAATACTGCACTCTCGATGTGCACAGAAAGTTCAGTTTCTGTCTAGACAGGACTAAATCATTTAGAAAGGCTAATCAGTTGTTGCTCAGCTTTCCTACAGGAGCAGAGGGCGAAGCCGTATCCAAACAAACCATTTCCAAATGGATAGCTCATTGCATCCATTTTTGCTACAAGCAACACGGGAAACCTCCCCCTAAGGGGGATCAGAACTTGCTCTACCAAGGCAATCTCCACCTCTACAGATTTCCTCAGAGGAGTCCCCACCAGGACCTCCTGGAGGCTGCAACATGGACATCTGTTACCTTCAAGCATTACCACCTGCCTAACTTCTCCAAATCCAGGGCTGGCTTTGCCACTGCAGTCTTGCATGGCATCCTAGCCAGCCCCCATTCTTCTTGACTGCTTCCACCCTTTTCCTCAGCTTTGGGAATGAACCCAAATGTGATGAGTGCAACAGTGAAACACGAGCATAGTACAGTTGTGTACACTTACCATAAATGTAGATGTTGGTGTATTCATGGTTGCAGTCCTGGATGTCCTTCATGGATGCATCTGCAGTCATAACAAATGGGTTGTCCTGTCGTCAGGCAGCCCTTCGGTCGGCCGGATTCCAAAGTCTGGGTCCGGCTTCGGCTGATGTCGCACTTCACCCGATGTCATCTCTGCTGGTCTTCGGGTATAAAGGCATCAGCCGACGCCATTTTCCTCAGTCTTTCTTGCGCGTGGCTCAAGCAGAAGCTGTTCGCAAGTGCCGGTCGGTCAGATCCAGAGATTACTACTACCGAATACTACTTCAAGACTTCTAAAAGCTAAGTACCCGTTGGGGACTCTTTCTTGCCTCAGCCGATGTCAGAAAAAGTCAATAACTGTTTAACTTGTGGGAAACAAATATCTCATAAAGATTTCCACTCTTACTGTCTGCCTTGCTTAGGCCCAGACCACGACGTAGCAGCCTGTTCGGCCTGTGCTTCCTTCAACCGACGAACGCTTAGGCGTCGGTCGGAGTTTGCTGAACAGTTTTTCGGCTCAGATTTTGCGTACATTATGCCGTCGGATCCTCCGACTACCCAAATTGTTAAAAAAACGCAAAGAAAAAGACCGACACTCGCGGTCCGCGGTTTCGGCCGAAACCACGGTTAAGCAAGCCGCGAGTCTCTGTTTCGGCCGAAACCGAGAAAACCGGTCAATCTTCAGCCGGATCCATGACTACTACTGAGGCTCCTGCTACCTTAGTTGAAACGGCCTCAGAAATTTTGCCTACAACTGTGGTTCCTAGTGATTTATCAGACACCATCCCTTTGGATGTCTCTACCCCAGCACGTGGTGCTGCTAGGCCTCCTGCAGCCATGTCTGTTAAGGCCTTTGCCAGGGTTAAAGCAGCCAAATCTGCTAAAACAGTGCCTGTTAAGCCCCCTTCACACAGGCCCACTTCAAGTTCACAAATGCTTACTCTGGCAGAAGATTTAATATCCTTAATTAGGGGATCCCAATCTCACCCAGACAGGGCCTCTCAGCCCCCAGAAAAGACCTAGAGCAGAGCCCCCCGAGCCAGTGTCCTCTGATGATTCTGCGGATGACTCAGACATTACAGACCAGCCAGAGGCTCCTTTTTCTACTTATGAAGATTCCGATGCTGAAGGATCCATTCCAGCTGCCTCTCCACCAGAGGAATTTTCCTTTGGGGAAACCTTACATGGCATGAGAAAACAATTCCAATGGCAGGGACAAGATTTCTCAGATTCAAGAAAAAGGCTTAGGACTTTTCTGCACTTACCACAACATAGGCCCTTAGCTATTCCTCCTGTACTGCCTGTTGTGGATGATGCATTTAATGATGTTTGCACTGCTCCTGATTCTTTACCTCCAGCCCCTGCCAAACCAGATAGATTTTACAGGGTGCCAGACACTCCTCACCACCTATACAAGGCCCCACTTGCAGATCCCGAAACTATATCCCAGGGGCCTAAGGCAGTAGCCTCGACCACAGCAAAAAACCCTATTCCTTCTGAAAGGGAATCCAGGTCCTTAGGGAGATGGGGGAAAAAAGTTTACACCTCTGCTACTCTCTCAGCTAGAGCTTTAAACTGTCAGTTTCATATGATCCAATACCAAGAGTTTATGCTTGATCAGTTAACTAAAAACTGTCCTCTGATGAATCCTTAGATAAGAAATATGTATTAGAAATGGTGAATAACATCCAACAGGTTAGTAACCATTCCTTAAAATGTGGCTATGATGCACTGGAGGCTTCATTTAGATCAGCCATGACTGGCACAGTGATAAGAAGGCATGCATGGTTGAAAGAACAGGTCTTACCGGATCATGTTAAAGCAAAGCTGTTAGATGCTCCTATGGATAAGACCAGTCTATTTGGTACACCTGCCCAGCAAGTAATGAAGAAAATGGAAGAAAAGGCAAAATCTGTACAAACAGTTAAAGATTTCTTACAGGTTCAGCCCCCAAGGTTTAGCAGGAACTGGCCTGCCAAAAATTGGTCCTTTCCAGACTCCACAAAATCCCAAAGGGGCAGGAATAGACGCTCTAGAGGCAGAAATCAATCCAGAGGAGGTGCCTACAGAGCGACAGTGGCAAGGCAATAACCGAGGCACAGACACAACCACTGCCACTGCAACAGGACAATCACAGTGACTTTGCTCTGACACCGCCTACCAGGGAGCAAATAGCAGCACCTTTAGGCGGAAAGTTAGCCTTATTTTCGAAAAATTGGCACTATATCATAAAAGACAAGTGGATTTTGCAAACCATAGACCAAGGCTACCGGTTCCACTTCCACACCTTACCAGTAAAAAGAGGAATGCCAAACCTACCTACAAATCAAAAAATAGAAGCTCTACAGCAGATAGCGAAATTAACAAACATGAGAGCTGTGGAAAGCGTACCAATAACAGAACAGGGCAAAGGATTCTACTCCAGACTCTTCCTAGTACCAAGAAAAGAGAAAAGTTGGAGACCTATTCTCGACCTGTCCGTCTTAAACACATACATCATTGTCCCAAAATTCAAAATGCTGACCCTACAGCAACTTCTTCCCATGCTGGGCAAGGAGTGTTGGCTGGTAACTCTAGATCTCAAGGAGGCATACCTGCACGTCCCCATTCGACCAAATTGCAGAAGATGCCTCAGATTTCTTGCAGGATCAGAGCATTATCAATTCTCAGCATTGCCCTTTGGCTTATCTACTGCCCAGAGTATTCACAAAATGCCTGGCATCAGTAATCACTCACTGCAGACTACAGGGAATCCAAATTTATCCATACCTGGACGACTGCCTGTTACAAGCGGACAACAAAAGCAAGCTGACAACAGATTTACAAAGGGTCATTTACTTGCTACAAGCCCTGGGATACACAGTCAATTTACAAAAGTCAAGGCTGATACCATCCCAAACAAGAACATTCTTGGGCGCGGAATTGGACACAGTAAAACAGATGGCATTCCTAACTGCAGAAAAACAAAAAGAACTTCCTCTTTACTTCTTGGCATTAACAAAGCAGAACAAACAGCAAGAAAAGTTCTGCAGGCCTTGGGCTTCATGGCATCATGCATAATCTTGGTCCCACATGCCAGACTGCATATGAGAAAGCTACAGTGGTACCTAAAGAATTTATGGTCTCAGCACAGGCACAGCTTAGAAACAGAAATCCCACTAATCCCATGTCTAAAACAGGAGTTCCTATGGTGGGCTCAAGCATGCCAGTCAAACCCAGGCTTACCCTTCCACAACTTTCGAGCAAGCCAAACCATCACAACGGACGCCTCAGACCTAGGATGGGGGGCGCACATGCTGGACAAATGCATACAAGGATTGTGGACTCGAGACCAGCTGCACCTGCACATAAACCAAAAAGAAATGCTGGCAGTAAAACTGGCAATCCAAAAATTCAGACCATTCCTCAAAGAAGGCCATTTGATAAGGACAGACAACACCACAGTCATGTGGTACATCAACAAACAGGGAGGCACTCATTCATACTCCCTATGCAGAATGACTTTGGAACTTTGGAATCTGGCTCTCAGCTACAACATCCAGTTACAGGCAATATTTGTGCCGGGAAAAGAGAACACCCTAGCAGACATGTTAAGCAGAACCACCTCGGATGCTCACGAATGGATGCTACACCCGGACATCTTCAAGGCCATCACAAAGAAATGGGGAATGCCACAAATAGATCTATTCGCATCCCCACTCAATCACCAGCTCAAAAATTCTGCACAAGGACATTCCACCCACTTGCATGGAAGGTGGACTCTCTATCCTTCAGCTGGAAAGGCCTGACAGCATATGCATTTCCACCTCTTCCCTTGATGCACAAGGTACTACTGAAAATCAGAGGAACGTCCAAGGATAATCCTGATAGCTCCGAATTGGCCAAGACAACACTGGTATCCATTGCTGAGGAGCATGTCTCGGGAGAATGTGGTCAATACCCCTGATGCCTTTGATGTTAACTCAGAACAACTACAACATCATACATCCAAACCTAAAAACCTTGCAACTGACTGCCTGGAACATCACATAGCAGCAACTAACCCAGACCTTTCCCAAAGGGTTAAAGACATTATCCTTGAAGCCCGCAGACCTTCAACAAGAAGGAACTATGCAGGAAAATGGAAAAGGTTTGTCATTTGGAGTACTGAAAGAGGAAAAGATGTGTCGAACATAGATATTGCTAACATTCTGGAGTACTTGACAGAGCTTCTACATACGGGCCTGTCCTATTCCTCCAAGATACATGCATCAGCTATTTCAGCAGAATACAGCTTCGATCCACCTGTCTTTTCGCATCCTCTACTCAGGCAGTTCCTCAGAGGGATCAAGAATGTAAAACCTCTTAGGAAACCACCATTACCAGCATGGGACTTGAACTTTGTGCTAGAAAAGTTGACACTCCCTCCGTTTGAACCAGCAGCAACAGCAGATCTGCAACACCTGTCATAGAAAACTGCTTTCCTGCTGGCAATTACCTCAGCAAGGAGAGTTTCGGAACTACAGGCCTTAATGGCAGTGCAACCCTTCCTAATCTTCCATCAAGATAGGGTGTCCATGAGAACTAATCCTACATTTATGCCTAAGGTGGTATCCAGAGTGTCTTTAAACCAGGCAATCCACCTACCTACCTTCTTTCCCAATCCACAGAACAGGGGGGAAAGACTGCTACATACCTTGGATGTACATAGGCAGTTACGCTACTACCTGGACAGAACCAAAAGTAACAGAAAAACTGACCAGCTTTTAGTAGCCTATGCAACAGGAAGGGAAGGAAAAGCAATTTCCAAACAGACAATCTCCAGATGGATAGGAAATTGCATAAGATTCTGTTACTCCTACCATGGAAAACCAATTCCACAGAACATAAGACCTCATTCTACAAGGGCTACAGCCACTACCACAGCTTTCTTACAAGGAGTGGCAACCAAGGACATTGAGGTGGCTACTTGGACCTCCGTGCATACATTTGCCAAGCACTATAATTTACCTCTATACTCTAGATCCCGAGCAGGGTTTGCCACTGCTGTACTGCAAGGGATCCTAACTACACCATAATTTTTCTACCTCCACCCCCAGTTTGGCTATGGTATTCTACCCATTTGTTATGACTGCAGATGCATCCATGAAGGACATAGTACAGTTTTGTACCTACCATAAATGTAGATGTCCGAACTGGATAGCATCTGCAGTCAGGATTACCCACCCTCCTTCCCCTCTGTGGTACTCCTAGGGTATTTACCCTCCTAATAGCTAGCTGGGGGGAGTCTCTTATGGTGTATTTGTTTGTATATATGTACATACATGCTTATTTTTTGTGTTTGCTTTCTACTTTTTTTTGGAAACATTGGCATTTATCCAAAATTTAACCTTCCAAGAGGGCAACTGGCATCTGGGGCAAGAAACACTGAGGAAAATGGTGTCGGCTGATGCCTTTATACCCGAAGACCAGCAGAGATGACGGGTGAAGTGCGACATCAGCCGAAGCCGGACCCAGACTTTGGAATCTGGCCGACCGAAGGGCTGCCTGACGACAGGACAACCCATTTGTTATGACTGCAGATGCTATCCAGTTCGGACATCTACATTTATGGTAGGTACAAAACTGTACTTTTCCCTCCCTCCATCCCCCTTTTCCTCTCTCTCTCATTACAAGGAACTTTGTTTTTTTTTTACTTTCTGCTGGTGGGGATGTTCTTCGTGTTTCACTGTTGCAGTCATCACATTTGGATTATTTGCTTGCAGGTAGCCCTCAGTCGACCTGATTATCAAAGTCTTGGGTCCTGTCTGTTGCGGTCTCATCTTCTGTGACGTCAGGTAATCGGGTATAAAGCATGCAGCCAACGCCATTACATCAGTCTTTCTTGCCGTGCAGTGCCTGAAGCAGAAGCAGTTCGCAAGTGCTAGTCAGCCGACTCCTGAAATATTCTTTTAGAATTTCAGATCCGAAGTCTTTAAAGCCAAGTACCCCGTTGGGGATCCTTTTTCTTGCTGTAACCCAATGTCAGTAAAAGTTAACAATTGTATTTCTTGTGGAAAGCAAATACCTCAAAGATTTTCATTCGTACTGCATTCCTTGCCTAGGCCCAGACCACAAGGTACTTCTCTGTCTGTTTTGTGCCTTATTCAAACCTCGTACTATTCGTCTGTTCATTTGTGCATCTAAATATTTTGGTACTCTGTTCAGCTATCCAGAAATGGTAAGCCACTCTACTACCGACATTCAAATGCAAAGGTAAGACAGAGCCCTCATAGGTCCAAAGCTGCTGACGACACTTCTAAGGTAGTTGCCAGTTTGCCAGTACTCAGTGAGGCGCTGTCGCAGCCCCTGATACCTGCTACTTTAGATTCACAGGCTTCTACTGAGACCCATTCGGAGTCCGGTATGCTGCGAGATGCTTCAGCTGTGGAACCTGTGGATGTCTCTACCTTGGATGGGTCCGGAGCCACAGTGCAGGCACCGGCTTCTGAGGGTGTATTCAGGCCTACTGACTTGTATATTAAACAGATGCCATCTTCAAGGCCTAAAACTCTATCCATGCCTAGAAAACCACCCAGACCGCATGGTCAGGTCCCTATGCCTAAAAAAAAAGAATGGCTGAAGACCTTATTACTCTAATCGGGAGAAGCCACCCTACTCCTGAGACCTAGGACTGATTTTCCTTCTGATCAGGATTCTGAAATTTCTGTTTTCTATGATGACCAGGAGTTGCCCTTATCTACCTATGAGGACTCTGGTGCTGAGGACTTCATTCCCTCTGCTTCCCCTCCAGAGGATTTCTCTTTTGGTGAAACTTTGCATATTCTTAGTGAGCATTTCCACTGGGAAAGCCAGGATTACTCTGACTCCAAAAAGAGGCTTAGGGAATTCTTACTCCTACCTCAACACAGGCCTTTAACCATCCCTCCAGTACTGGATATTGTAGATGATGCTTTCTCTGAATCTAGCCTGGCCCCTGACACTACCTCCTGCTCCCAGAAAGCCTGACTGGTATTACAGGATATCTGACTCTCAAGTTCCTCTTTAAAAATCCTACTGCGGATCCTGAGACCATTTCACAGGGACCCAAGGGCATTAAGGCTACTACTGTCAAAAACCCTACCCCTCTGATAGAGATTGCAGGGCCCTGGATAGTCTGCAACTTTGTCCATTAGGGCCTTAAACTGCCAGTTTCATATGTTAAAGTATCAGCAACATGTTATTGGATTGCTTAAACAGAAAATGATGATTCCTGACTCTTCTGAAAACAAAGAATTACAGGATTTAATGCCTTCTGCTGAACAAGTTGGAAAACATACTTTGCAATGTGGTTTTGATTCGTTAGAGGCATCTTGCAGGGCTGCTGTCACTGGGTCTGTTCTTAGAAGGCATGCTTGGCTTAAGGAGCAATCTTTGCCAGATCATGTTAAAGCTAAATTACTGGATGCTTCCTTAAACCAAGACCGCCTGTTTGGCAACAAAGCAGTAGTAGTACTTAAAGATGGAGGAAAAAGCTAAATCTATGCAAACTGCTAAAGATTTTCTGCAGGTACAGTCTCCCAGATTTTAGTAGGCATTGGCCTAAGAATTGGTCCTTTCCAGCCTCTTCCAGGCCTTCAGTCCAAACCCAGAACTGCAGAACACCCAGGCTCCAGTCCCAAGGTACTCACAGGCCTAAGCAGTGGGGGGTCTCCCACTTCCAAAGCTGGAAGTAGTAAGATGGTAAACTCAGTGACTTAACTTTAAACCTTCCAAGCAATGCTCAACTGACTGTTCCTTTAGGGGGAAAGATCGCCCTGCATGCAAAAAAATTGGGAACTCGTTACCCAAGACAGATGGGTGTTAAATATAGTTTCCCAAGGATACAGATTCCACTTCCACTCCTTACCAACCCCAAACAGTTGGTCAGACCTACCCCCAAATCAGTGGGCAGAGGCTCAAAGGCAAGATGTTAAGTTGTCTATCTCGCCTTTGTTCTTGATGGTTGGGATCGGAGCCGATCCTCAGCTCCAACTCTGCCATCTTCTATAGCTCGAGAGCTGTTTACTGGCTAGAGGCTACCCCTTATCCCATGATGCCTAGCGATAGCTACCCAGATCTCATTTGCCGCTTCAGCTGCGAGGTGTCGTTTTTCTGGCTCAGGCTCTTATAAAGTTTCTTTTATATACCTTTATTACTCTAGATTTCTATATTTTCAGTGTTTTATTGTTAACGATTAGTCTTGTTTTTTGTGATAGCTAGTGTTTAATTGTAGTATCCCTTCTTTTTGCTGAGAACTCGTTTAACTTGGAGAGTTCCCCCCCCCCCAATCCTCTTCTTGTCAGGTTAGCCGTTTAGGTTAGAGGCTTTCCCTTCTACTTTTCTTTCATAGGCTAGCCGTTTAAGTTAGAGGCTTTCCTATTTAAAAAAAAAAAAAAAAAAAAACTTAGCTATAGTCTTGTAGTACAGTGTTTTTTGTGTAGACTGTATTTTGCTTTTGGTAGCTGTTGCTGTATTTGTTTCCTCCTTTAAGGATGTCAAAGGAATCCAAAGTGTCTGGATTCAAGAAGTGTGACTCGTGCTGTCATAAAATGTCTGACAAACGGGCACACTTCTTGGGTCTATTGTTTAGGTGCTGTGCACCTGCAGGACTGTTCTGTTTGCCATGCCTTTAGTCCAAGAGTCCTGCAGGAGCGTAAGAATAAGCTTATTCTTAGGGGTCTTTTAAAACCCCAGGATTAACCAGCCAAGAGCTGTCAGCCTGTGAAATCCTCTAAATCTACCAAGCCGTCTGCTCCAAGTTCGGAGCCGTCCTCTGTTCAGACTCTGCCTTCTACTTCGGTTCCTCCTGGCACCAATAAGACTATCTTCCCGTCGGCTCCATCAGAAACTTCGGAGCCTTCACGGAGCCACAAGAGGCTGAGGCCCCCTTCACTGGAATCTGTACATTCATCTCTTCGGTCTTTTTTTTTCAGAGCGAGCGCAGTCACCGATCCTCACTTCTCTTGATCCTCTAGGCTGTCTGATCACGATGTGGAGAGAGTGGTCAATAGGTTGTTAAAGTCGCAGGCACTTGCCAAGATGTTGTCCAGCCCTCCTCAACAGGTGTCTGCTCCGTCCACTTCTCTCGATATTCCTCCTCCGACTCCAGTGAGTTCGGAGCTGGAGTCCGTTGGGGTTCGTGTAGTGGAACAGTTGGCTCCGATCTCCTTGTTGCCTCCCATAGAGGGATCTGGGCACCGGGGTTCCCTTGTCGGCTCCAAGGGGGCGAGTGGCATCGGACCCTTGTCGGACCCCATTCTGCCCTTCGGAGCTTTGGCGCAGGTGAGCTCTGCTCCTACATCGGCCTCGGAGCAGTCTCCCTCGGTGCGCAGAAAGATTCCGATTTCCTCGGAACTGGAGCTTTCTCTGCATCGTTGCAGGGACGCCTTCAGTGTCATGAGGAGTGTGCTGGCCACTGGGTCAGCTCCACTATCTGCCCCACTGGCTCCGTCCCCTGTAGTGCCAGTGCCAATCTGTGCTCCTCCTCCAGACCCCAAGCATAGGGAACCGGCACTCCAGGGCACCCCATTGGGTGTTTCCTCCTCTTCTGAGGCCTCCCCTGATCTTTCAGAGAAGCCCCCTTTTAAGAAGTGCAAGAGGAAGCACATCGACTCCCCTGAGTCTGTCACTTCTGATACAGACTTAGATGATTCAGAAGGGTCCCAGAGATCCCCCTCTGAAGACTTTTCCTTCTCGGACATCCTAGAAATGCTTAAGCAGAGGGGGAACTGGAATCCCCTAGCCCCTACCGAGGAGAAGTCTGTATTTCTGGATGCGTTCGGTTCCCAACGTTCCACCTCCTGGGTTTCTCCGCCTTTCAATCCACTTATGTTAGTGGTGGCTCGAAAGGCTTGGTCGGCTTCGGATACAGTGGAAACAACTCCGAGGAGACCTGGCAAATTCATCACAGCACCCCAGGATAAGCAGTTCCTTACCAAAGGTGTTCCTATTGAAGCCATGGTGGTAGCAGCAGCCACCAAAAAAGTTAGCAGAGACCTCTTCGTCTGTCCATCCTAACAAGGAGTCTAGGACGACTGACAGATACGGGAAGCGAATGTTTGCTTCAGCAACCTTTTCTATGACGTCACTGAACTACTTGTCATTTTACCTGGCTTCAGGGGGATCTCCTTAATGAGCTCGGAGATGCCCTTCAAGATCCATAAGCTGAGGGGGCTCAAGCTGGTGACGTTTAATTTTTCAGTTAATTCCTCCATGAGGCTCATTTCCTACTCAGCCGATGGTGCGAGTAGAGCTGCAGGTACGGTTGTGGCCCTTAAGAGGCATGCATGGATGCAGCTGTGTAATTTTGCGGAACCTTTTCGAACGTTATTCACCAACACCCCCTTTGATGGCTCCTTTCTCTTTGGACCACAGGTGAAAGACACTGACTAGGTGTGAGCAAGAAGGCAAGACTCTCTCTGCCATGGGAGTCCGTTTTTCCACTCCTAGACCGTACCTTAAAGGTCAGAAGAGTGGCAAGATGTGGTTCCGAAAATCCCTGGGGGCCTTGCCTGACGCATAGCGATTTTTCCTCCAGGGGCAGAGGGGGGAAAACAATAACAGATGCCGCCCTTGTGGCAGAGGGGGGTCCGCAGAACCAGGGCAACAGAGAATTTTTCTCTGAGCCCTTTCAGCATCCCTGAAGGGTTGCCCGGCTGCTCACCTGTGGAGGCAGTCGGGGGGAAGACTTTCACTGTACCCAAAAGTCTGGCAAAATTTAACACAAGACAGATGGGTACGGTCCATTAGTACCATCCGGAGGTTACAAAATTCCCTTCTGTCAACCCCCCTTACCGTCAAGGAAATCTTTTCCATATGTTCCACCCAATCTGAAGGACCAAGCAGTAATAGAAGTTTCAAAACTGCTAGAAAAAAGTCATCCAGGAAGTCCCGGCAGACCAGCACGGATCCGGAACTTACTCTAGGTTCTTTTTGGTACCAAAAAAGACAGGACTGGAGACCGATTCTGCATCTCAGCAGACTAAACGGGTCTGTACAAAGAACTAAGTTTCGGATGGTCATGCTACAGTCCATTCTACCCTTTCTGGGTCAAGACAATTGGATGTGCTCGATAGATCTTCAGGACGCTTACTACCACATCAAGATGGGCAGGCGCTCCAGGAGATTTCTTCGCTTCTGGCTGGGAGCCAGTCATTACCAGTTCTGAGCTCTGCCCTTTGGTCTCACCACAGCCCCCAGGGTGGCCACCAAATGTATGGCAGTGGTCACGGCTCACTCGAGACGTCGAGGATTCCAGGTGTTTCCATATCTAGACGACTGGCTCCTCACTGCTACTACCAGGCATCAACTTCTACAAGCCAGGGACTACACAATCTGCTCCCAGCTAGGCATTGCAATAAACTTCGAAAAATCTGCCTTGTTGCCCTGTCAATCTATCACCTACGTAGGAGCAGACTTAGACACAAACATGTCCGCAAGGCTACCGCTAGAAAGGGCGTTTACAATTCAAGTACAAATTCTAATGCAGAGCAAAAGAATCCAGGTCAGGTTCGTACTTCAAACTCTGGGTTCCATGGCAGCAGCCATTCTTCTAATCCCACTGGCCCGCTTTCACATGAGGATCCTTCAGTGGCTTCTGTTCACACAGTGGTCTTTCCAACAGCTGCCCATGTCTCACATGATCATGATTACAGAAGCATGCAAAAAGCACCTTTTCTGGTGGATGGCCTTCCCACTAGTGACTCAGGGCAGACCCTTCACTCAGCCCCCTCCGGTAGCCACAGTGACCACAGACGCCTCCCTGATAGGGTGGGGGGGAGCATTACTAGGGCAGGACAGTCCAAGGCACTTGGCAGCCTCACGAGTACCATCTGCACATAAACATCCTAGAAATGAGAGCCGTGCTCTTAGCGTTGCAAGCCCTCCAGGACTCTCTTCCTTCTGGGACCACTGCAATTCAAACAGACATGTCAGTGGTGTGGTACATAAACAAGCAGGGCGGAACTGGGTCCTACCCCCTGTGTCGAGAAGCACTCAGACTGTGGCAGTGGGAGATTTCCTCCCAACATTTTCCAATTGCGACGCACATCCCTGGAGGGTCCAAAGTCATAGCGGACAGGCTCAGCAGAGCTATCCTCGTGCCTCACGAGTGGTCTCTGAATCAGGAAGATGTTTATCGTGTTACCCTGCTGCAGTAATCGCACTTGGGTTATCCTGCCGTCAGGCGGTCCTGCAGTCGGCCTGAGTTCCAAAGTCTTGGTCCAGCATTGGTTGCTGTCGCTTCTTCCCTGACGTCAGTGCGCCAGGGGTATACGAGGCATCAGACGCCATTTTCTTCAGTCTTTCTTGCCGCGCAGTGCCCGAAGCAGAAGCAGTTCGCAAGTGCTGATCTGCCGACAACGGAGATTTTCGATTCAAATTTCAGTCCAAAGTCTTCAATAAAGCTAAGTACCCCGTTGGGGAACCTTTTCTTGCCTCAGTCCAATGTCAGAAAAAGTTAACAATTGCATTTCTTGTGGGAAGCAAATACCTCATAAGGACTTCCATTCTTATTGTATTCCTTGCTTAGGCTCAGACCACGACTTCACAGGTTGCCGGTTTTGTGCTAGGTTTAATAAACTAACTATCAAACGCCGTTTTGACTTCGCTCGACATTACTTTGGTAGGAAATTTAATTATATCATGCCTTCGGAGCAGCCGACGACCGGCATGCATAAAAATCCGCAAGGATAAGGATAGGCAGCCTAGGAACAAGCCAGACTCCGAGGCCTCTGCTGGGCATGTCGCCGGTTCTCCGGTTTTCAGTGATGTGCCTACGCAGCCCCTGACTACTGCAGAATTGGAGCCCCAGACAGCTGCGGATTCTCAAGTGGAGTGTACTAGGCCAACGCAGCCATCCTTATTAGGCCCTTCCGACACCGGAGCAGGAGACCCCGGTGCAGTGGAAACACCTTCAGTTGCAGAAGGTGTCTTCAGACAGACTACACTCACCATTAAATCTCATGCTAAGCTTAAAACTCCTTTAAAACCAAAAAAGACTGTGCATCAGTCTGCAGTTCAAGGCCCCATGCCTAAGAAACAGATGCTTAAGATGGCTGAAGATTTGATTACCCTAATCAGGGGTTCCCATCCCCCTCCAGATAAAAGACCAAGACAAGAGGAGGATTATGCTTCCTCTGACCAGGTTTCAATTTCCTCAGATTCTTCTGAGGAACAGGATTACACTATTCCCCCTTATGAAGACTCTGATGCTGAAGACTCAATTCCCTCAGCATCTCCCCCTGAAGACTACTCCTTTGGGGATACTTTACATACCATGAGGGAACATTTCCACTGGGAAGGCCAGGACTACTCTGATTCTAAGAAAAGGCTCCGAGAGTTCCTTTTACTACCCCAGCACAGACCACTTGCTATCCCTCCAGTTTTAGATATTGTGGATTATGTTTACTTGGAGTCTAGTCTAAATCCAGACTCTCTACCTCATGCTCAAGCCAAACCAGATAAATACTACAGAGTACCTGATTAACACAAATTCCTTTATAAAAGCCCTGTGGCTGACCCAGAAACAATTTTCCAGGGTCCAAGGGGGCTAAAGCTTCTATGGCTAAAAATCCTGTGCCCTCTGAAAGGGATTCCAGAGCCGTAGATGGATGGGGAAAGAAAATATACACCTCAGCAACTCTGGCTATGTGAGCATTAAATTCAGTTTCACATGCTGAAATATTAGCAATGCCTAATGTCTCAATTAAAACAAAAAATGAGCACACATAATGAACAGTCTGAATTCAAGGAAATGCAGGATCTGTTGCATGCAGCTGAACAGGTGGGCAAACGTACTTTACAGTGTGGATTTGATTCATTGGAAGCTTCCTGTAGAGCAGCTGTTACTGGGTCTGTCATACGTAGACATGCTTGGTTAAAAGAACAAACCCTACCTGATCATGTTAAAGCAAAATTATTGGATGTACTTTTACAGCAGGATGTATTATTTGGTGTCAAAGCAGAAGAGGTTTTAAAGAAAATGGAGGATAAGGCAAAGTCTATGCAGATGGTCAAGGATTTTTTACAGGTATAACCTCCTCGCTTCAGCAGAAATTGGCCAACAAAAAAACTGGTCCTTTCCAGCTTCTGACAGATCACAGAGGGGCAAATACACCCAAGGGGCAGAGGTCAGTCACAAGGCCCTTACAAACCTCGCCAATGGGGTGCCGCTACCCAGAAAGGAGCAGAAGACAGGCTCCAATCTAATAGAAGACAAACACAATGACTTATCCCTCAGACTGCCAAGCAAATCTCTCTTGGCAGCTCCCTTGGGAGGAAGATTAGCACTTTTTGCAGACAACTGGCACATCATCACAAAAGATAAATGGGTCCTAAACATTGTTTCACAGGGATACAGATTCCACCTTCACACCTTGCCAAGGATAAGAGAATGCCAAACTTACCACCAAATCAATGGGCAGAGGCACAAACAAATTACAGCTCTCATGGACATGAGGGCCATTCAGCAGGTACCTACACAGGAGCAGGGACAAGGATTTTACTCAAGACTCTTTCTAGTCCCCAGAAAGGACAAAGCCTGGAGACCCATACTGGACCTTTCAATTCTAAACACCTACCTCCAAGTACCCAAATTCAAGATGCTAACACTACAGCTTCTTCCCATGCTGGGCAAGAAGGCTTGGCTAGTAACGTTGGATCTCAAGGAGGCATACCTGCATGTCCCTATCGGACAAAATTGCAGAAGATACCTCCGTTTCATTGCAGGTTCAACTCCTCATCAATTCTCTGCACTGCCCTTTGGCTTATCTACTGCGCCCAGGGTCTTCACAAAATGCCTGGCACCAGTAATTGCATACTGCAGACAAAGAGGATTCCAAATATATCCATACCTGGACGACTGCCTTATTCAGGCAGAAAGCAAGGACATTCTTTTACAACATCTGGCGTTTGTCGAACGTCTTAAGTTGCCTAGGGTACACAGTAAACGAAAAGAAATCAAAACTAGTACCCTCACAGAACATAACATTCCTGGGTGCCAGCTTGAATACAACGGCCCAGATGGCTTATCTCACACCAGACAAGCAACAACTGACTCAATACTTCAAAATGATGGCAGCAAAAACCCAACTCCCTGCAAGTAAAATTCTGCAGGCCTTGGGATTTATGGCATCTTGCATACTCCTGATACCATTTACAAAGCTGCATATGAGGAAACTACAATGGTACCTGAAGAGCGTATGGACACAGCGCAGCCACAGCTTGGAAACAATGATACCACTCATTCCCTGCCTTCAACAGGAGTTTCTGTGGTGGGCACAAGCATGTCACCTCAACAAGGGTCAGCCTTTTACCTTGCCCACGGCCAGGCAAACTATAACAGATGCATCAGATTATGCCTGGGGAGCACACATGGCAGGACACTGCATTCAGGGCAAATGGCATACAGATCAAAGGCATCTGCATATCAATCAAAAAGAAATGTTAGCTGTACAGAATGCCCCAACAGCTTTCAAAGATGTCTTGCATCCAGGACAACTCCTAATAAAGATGGACAATACCACAGTAATGTGGTACATAAACAAGCAAGGGGGCGCACACTCCTACCCCCTATGCAGACAAGCAATGACCTTGTGGAACATAGCATTGACTTACCAAGTTCAACTGCAAGCACAATTCCTGCCAGGAAAGAAAAACACATTGGCAGACGACATAAGCAGAAACATCATGGATTCCCACGAGTGGAAACTGGATACACAAGTATTTGCAATGATAACTCAAAAATGGGGACGCCCAGACATAGATCTGTTTGCCAACCCCCCAAAACTACCAACTTCAGAAATTTTGCACAAGGACATTCCACCCACTAGCCTGGAAAGTGGACGCCCTCTCGTTCAGTTGGAAAACATTAACAGTGTATGCCTTTCCTCCACTGCCTCTTCTAGCAAAGGTGCTGCTGAAAGTCGGATTAGAGAGGCCACAAATGATAGTCATTGCTCCAGACTGGCCACGTCAGCACTGGTATCCTATACTAAGGAACATGGCCCACGACTCACCATGGATTTTGCCCCAAATTCCTCACCTGCTCACCCAGCAAAACAATCGGATTCTACAGTCAGCTCAAGACTTTAAATCTGGCAGCATGGCAAATTACCTAAGCAACCAGACAACACCTCTATCTAAAGCTGGTATGGATGTCATTCTGGAGGCCAGAAGGCCCAGCACCAGGAAAACGTATTCAGACAAATGGAAAAGATTTTGCACCTAGAACCTGTCTAAAGGCCAAAATCCCCTTGCTCCAAACGTTCCTACAATATTTGACGGAGTTGTTGCACAAAGGGCTTTCTCTTTTATATTAAGATCCACGCCTCCGCAATTTCAGCTCACTACAACACGGATCCTCCTTTATTTTCACATCCACTCCTAAGACAGTACCTCAGAGGGGCTAAGAACATAAGACCACCCAGTAGGGCGCCAACACCAACTTGGGATCTCAATTTTGTTTTGGAAAAACTTACACTGCCGCCCTTTGAACCGGCTATTTCAGCTGATTTAAAGTTCCTATCTTGGAAAACTGCCTTACTACTAGCAATAACTTCAACTAGAAGAGTCTCGGAGCTACAGGCCCTAATGGCAGTGGAGCCTTTCCTCATTTTTCATCAAGACAGTCACTCTACGGACTAACCCTTTCTTTATGCCAAAGGTGGTGTCCAGTGTGGCCCTAAACCAAACCATTCATTTACCCACTTTTTTCCCCAAACCCCCAGAACAAAGGAGAAAGACTCCTGCACTCTTTGGGCATTCACAGGCAGTTACTACTTGGATAAAACTAAGGCTTTCAGAAAATCTGACCAGCTCTTTGTATCTTATGCTACAGGATCACAAAGAAGACTATCTCTAAACAGACCATTTCAAAATGGATAGGACACTGTATACGTTTGTTACATGGGAAACCGGTACCTACTAGCATTAGGTCCCACTCTACCAGAGCTACAGCAACATCAACAGCCTTTCTCAGGGGGTACTAACCAAGGAAATTTTTGAAGCTGCAATCTGGAGTTCAGTGCATACCTTCACCAAGCACTACCACTTACCTTTATACTCTAAGACTAGAGCTGGCTTTGCCACTGCAGTTCTGCAGGGCCTACTAGCTTCTCCAAACCCTGTTTAACTCCACCACCCATCCTTAGCTTTGGGATTCTACCCAAGTGTGATGACAGCAGCAGTGTAACACGATGAACATAGTACAGTTTTGTACCTACCATAAATGTAGATGTTAGTGTTCACACTGCTGCAGTCCAGGTTACCCTCCCTCCATCCCCTCTAATCTAGCTGAACTTTTCTATATCTTTCTATCTGATACAACCTTTGTGGTATATTTGCTTGTAACTGAAGGTATTCCTGGTATTTTATTTACATGTTTTATTGGCAGTATGTATTGCCCACCTACTAGGGGGCACCTGACATCTGGGGCAAGAAAAACTGAAGAAAATGGCATTGGATGCCTCTTAAATACCCCTGGTGCACTGACGTCAGGGAAGAAGCGATAGCAACTGATGCCGGACCAAGACTTTGGAACTCTGGCCGACTGCGGGACCGCCTGACGGCAGGATAACCCAAGTGTGATAACTGACTGCAGCAGTGTGAACACTCTAACATCTACATTTATGGTAGGTACAAAACTGTACTTTCTCTGCACTGCACTGCCCTTTGGCTTATCTACTGCGTCCAGGGTATTCACAAAGTGCCTAGCTCCAATCATTGCATTTTGCAGGCAAATTATACCCATACCTGGACGATTGTCTAATACAGGCAGAAAGCCAGGACATACTATTAAATCTGGCGTTTGTAAAGAATTTAACTTCTCTGGGGTACACCATACATGAAAAATCACATCTTTTAATTACCCTGTCAAATTGTATTCCTGGGAGACAGCTTGAATACAACTTCCCAGATGGATTACCTAACGCCAGAGAAACAAGTTCATTTGACAGCCTACTTCAAACTACTGGCCACAAAGACCCAGCTACTTGCAAGGAAAATACTGCAAGCCCTGGGGTTCATGGCCTGTTGTATTCTACTGACTCCATATGCAAGACTGCTTCTGAGGAAACTATAATATCATCTAAAAAGCCTATTGTGTCAACTTTCTCAGGACCTCGAATCAAGGAATTCCTATCATGCCTTGTCTAAAGATGGTTCCTTTGATGGGCAGAGGCCTGCTACCAAAATAAGGGACTGCCATTCACTCCCAACACTGCCGCCCAAACCCTAACAGATGCATCAGACTATGCATGAGGGGCTCACTTGGCAGGGCATTGCATTCAGGGCAAATGGAACCCAAATCAAATGTACCTACATATCAATCAATCAAGAAATGTTAGCTGTACAGAATGCTGACAGCCTTCAAGGACCACATTCTTCCAGGACAATTATTGGTAGACGGACACCACAGTTATGTGGTACATAAGCAGGGGGTAACGCACTCATACCCTCTCTGCATACTAGCCATGGCTGTGTGGAACACAGCCTTAAGCTACCAAGTGCACCTACAAGCTCGCTTCCTGCCAGGCAAACTAATTACACTGGTAGACTACCTAAGCAGAAATCTCATGAACCCACACGAGTGGAAACTGGAACCGAAGATGTTCAACATGTTGATAAACAGAGCCCAGAGATAGACCTGTTTGCTTCCTGTCAGAACTACCAATTGGGCAAATTCTGCACAAGGACTCCCCACAAACAAGCTTGGAAAGTGGATGCCCTGTCCTTCACCTGGAAAAAACTATCCGTTTATGCCTTTCCTCCTCTGCCTCTCCACTCCAAAGTGCTACTAAAGATCAAGCAGGACAAGCCAAGGACAATACTGATTGCACCAGACTGCCCATGCCAGCACTGGTACCCTCTCTTGCGCAGTGTGACACTGCTCGAACCATGGCACCTGCCTCAGACTCCTGCCCTGCTGTCCCAGCAGGAGGGCCAACTTCTGCACCCTCACCTTCAAAGCCTGAACCTTGCAGCCTGGCTAATTACCTGATCTCTCTTTTACCATCACTCAGTAAGCAAGTGATGGATGTCATTATGGAGGCAAGGAAGCCTAGTACTAGAAAATCCTGTGCTGAAAAATAGAAAATCCGTTCCTGAAGCCAAGCTCAAGGGATGGACACTACAGTGCCCAATTTGCATCATATTCTTCAATTTGCATCATATTCTTCAATACTTAACTGAGATGCTTCACACGGGCCTTTCCTTTTCTTCCATCAAAATTCATGCCTCGACCATTTCAGTTCATTGTAATACAGAGCCACCCCTCTTCTCTCATCCACTGCTGAAGCAATTCCTCAGCGGGGCAAAAAACCGAAGACCACCCCGGAGAGCCCCTACTCCAGCCTGGGACCTTAACTTTGTATTGGAAAAGCTCATTCTGCCTCCCTTTGAGCCATCTGCAAATACAGAGTTGAAATTCTTTTCTTGGAAAACAGCCTTCCTTCTAGCCATCACTTCAGCAAGTAGGGTATCTGAATTACAGGCCCTCATGGCAGTGGAGCCTTTCATCATCTTTCATGCGGATGGGGTGTCCCTCAGGACCAACCTCTCCTTTATGCCCAAGGTGGTGTCCAGTGTGGGCCTTAATCAGTCCATTCATTTGCCAACCTTTTCTAATCCACAGAACAGTGGGGAACGAATACTGCAGTCCTTGAACATGCACAGACAACTTAGATTTTACTTGGACAGAACTAAGCCTCTCAGGAAATCTGAACAGCTGCTGGTTGCATTTGCTGCAGGGGCGAAGGCTATTTCAAAGCAAACCATTTCTAAGCGGATAGGCCATTGCATTCATTTCTGCTATAAGCACCATGGAAAACCTACCCCACAGGGGATAAGACTTAATTCCACCAGGGCGGCATCTATCTCTACAGCCTTTCTCAGAGGTGTCCCTACCAAGGACTTCCTAATACTGCTACCTGGAGTTTTGTGCATAACTTCACCAAGCATTACCACTTGCCAATTTTCTATAAATCCAGAGCTGGCTTAGCCACTTCAGTCTTGCAGGGCCTTATAGCTGGTCCTAATGCTATCTAACTGCCTCCTCCTGTCCTTAGCTTTGGGAATCTACCCAAATGTGATGACTGCAACAGTGAAACACGAAGGACATAGTACAGTTGTGTTACACTTACCATAAATGTAGATGTTCAAGTGTATTCACTGTTGCAGTCCTGGTTGCCCTCCCTTTAGTCCCCTGACTTCTATTGATTATACCTCTGTTCTTGCTTATTGTGCTTAAAGCTTGCTAGTGTATTTGCTCTTTGTTGGAGGTGTAACCTTTTATACAATTGCTTCCCGTTATGGGGACACCTGACATCTGGGGCAAGAAAAACTGATGTAATGGTGTCTGCTGCATGCTTGTTACCCCTGATTACCTGACGTCAAGGAAGATAAGACCGCAACCGACGCAGGACCCTAGACTTTGATAATCAGGCTGACTGAAGGCTACCTGCAAGCAGATAACTCAAATATGATGACTGCAACAGTGAATACACTCAACATCTACGTTTATGGTAAGTGTGCACAACCGTACATTTTACAATGTCCCTGATAACCTTAAATATCTATACATAGATGAGAGGGAGGTCTGTGGATAGATAAGAGAAGGCTTACACCTCTATTCTTGCATTTAGGGCTGTTACCAGACTCAAATGACCAAGTGTTCGATCTCTATTCTAACTCTTTAGTTGTCTTACAACCTCCTGCAGCAGATTCTAGCCATCCTGTGTAGAGCTTACTTTCACATCCTACTCGGTTAGCCAGGCAGATCAGTAAATGTAGTTATGATGCTCTCAATGCAGCTTCTAGGGCACTGCCACTGGAGCCATTATCTGTAAATATGCATGGATTTGCAGTCAGCATATACCTGAGGATTTTAAATTAAAAATACTCTGTTCAGCTTTGGACAAAGACTTGCTGTTTTGCCCTCAGGTGACACGTCAGTTCAAAGTCTTCAAGATGAAGATAAGTCCATGAAAGACTGCAGACGAATCTACCTTCCGCAGTTCCAAGATACCATAAGAGCTACCCAGCTAAATGTACCAACCCATTAAAAGGGATCCTAGGACAGTTCAAAAACAAAGGAAAAAACCCTAGGAATAGATGTTCTGAAAATTCCCAAAGGGAACCTCCAGCTGGGAGACCACAATTTGGAGACGAAACCTGTGACTATCCCTACCATCTCCAACCTGTGACTATCCCTACCATCTCCTTCCCCTGTCCTCCGCACCATTACCCCTCTCTCAAAGGCTGTCACTCTCCCTGGTGAAGTGGAAACACTTGCCACAGACAAGTGGCCCATCTCCATAAGGGATGGCTATGCCATGTCTTGGGGAAAACTTTCCTCAGAGGCATGCCACTACCACCTCAAAACCAAATAGCCCTTCTGATGTCCATTATTCAAGAACTGTCTAATCTGAGCACCCTTGAGCAAGTCCATAGAATTCCTGGGGAAAGGGTTTTATTCCAGAATTTTTCTAGTCCCAAGAAAAAGGCAATGGTGACCCATCATGGACCTGTTTATTCTGAACACTTACCTGAAAGTACTATCTTTCAGATTGCTTTCTCTTCACACTCTACCTTTCATCCTTCTGAAGCTGTCATTAGATGTCAAGGATGTATCCCTGTACATTCCCATTCGTCCCTCTTGCAGGCGATTCCTCATTTTCTTTTTTGTTTTTTTTCTTGCTCCTTGTATTTTCAGTTTACTGGTCCACCTTTTGGACTTTCCACAGCCCCAAGTGTGTTCACGAAGTGCCTAGTGCCTGCAGTAGCTTTGTCACTCTAATTCAGATTTACCTGGATAACTTTCTTATCTGGGCTGTTTTCCTCAGCATCTTCAAGTCACCCTCATCTTCTGATAGGTCTGGGCTTTACTATAAACTACAAAAAAAAAAAAAAAAAAAATTCACACACTGTTTCTACTCTGGGAATGTTTCTGGGATGCAAACTGGATGCAAAATACATGCCTTCCTCCCCGAGAAGGGTTTCAGTTTATGCTGTTACTACTAAGGCCTGTCTTCAGACCCCATTGCATTGTAAGGGAGATGCTAAGGACTTTGGGATTCATGGCAGTGACCATTCCTATGCAGTATTCATCACATATGGGTTTACTCTTCTTGCTACCCGAGCGTCCAGCCAGTATACAAAAAGATTTCAGTCACTGGTGCATGGGACGTCTGACGTGGCTAGTAGAACATGCGCCATAAGTGACTTCTGCATGCCACCAGCCCTCCACTTGTCAGCAGTCAGTCAAGCCGTAAGTGACTTCTGCATGCACCAGCCCTCAGAACTTGTCAGCAGTCAGTCAAACGTCAGGTGTTCCTGCCATTGCATCCGTCTGATTACTTTTCAGTCATTTAAGTGCAAGTGCAGCCATCAGATTACCTCAGTAAAGATGCCCACGATCAGTGTCTATTGTTTAGGTGGGCGACTACAAAGCCTGCACCATCTGCCAGGGCTTTGTGCGTAAATCTCTCTGCAACAGTCTGCTTGCGCTCAGCCTATACCTAGAAAGTCAATGTTGCAAACAGCTTTGGGTATGGAGGGTTCCACCAACTTACCTGCTGAATCGCTGAAAAAGAAGGCAAAGACATTCAGGCCTACAACTACCACTGCGCCTCTTTCGTCTGACCCTCAGCCTGTGGCAGACGTCAGCCTGGTTGAAGACTCTGGCTCCACCGCTTCATATACAGCAGGTACCTTCACAGAAGCTGCACAGTCCCGCGCTGAAGGCACATCCACAGAGGTTTTCAGATGTCTGTTTCTGGCGCTGCGGTGGAACCATTGATTTTGTTAGGGCCGTCTGATACCTCCGTTTTAGGTTGCCCGATTCTAGGTCTTCCTCCTTTCAGACACCCGCTAGAGGTCTCAAACGGAAGGAAAAGAGAACACGTCTCCTGCTCTTAAAAGTACCCTAGATTGGCAGGCCTTTAGCCAAAGCCTGTTTAATGCCTTTATGGCCCACCACTCCAGGGTCATCCACTGTCCCTCCTATTCAGAACTATAGGCGTTTGACATCAGATCCTTCTCAGAGGGAAGAGGAGGAATTCTTTGATTCTTCTGAAGAATCCATTCCTATACCTCTTAGCTAAATCCCAAACCCCCCCCCCCCCCCCCCGGGATATGGCTCCCCAGAGGAAGAATCAATTGACCCTGACTCCCCTGCAGAGGATTTGACATTTGGGGAAACCATTAATGAAGGAACATTTCAGGTGGGAATAATCTGACGTGACAGAGCTTCAAAAAAGGTGGTATGACCTCTTCAGATGGATTCCCCAACCCCTACTGCTGTTCCACCCATTCTACCTGCTTTTCTCGATGCCTTCTCTTCAGCATCCTTGAACCCGGACTTGCAGCCCCCTTCTCCATGCTGACCTGACAGGTTTTATAAAGTCCCTGGGACTGCTAAGTTTCTAATTGTGTCCTGCTGCGGACCTTGCCACAGTTTCAGTTTCCACTGATAATGCTTCAAAACTATTGCCTTCCACCACCATCCTCCTTGCTGACAAGGACAACAAAACTATGGAATGTCTGGGTAAGGAAATGTATACTTCTGCTACTCTGACTTTCAGAGCTAATTATCAGACATACACGGTTAAGTATGCCTTAACCCTTTTGGAGAAGATCTTTAAGGAATTGTCTGACTCCCAGGTTTTGCTGCCAAAGCTTCACTGTGTTCCCTAGTTGCTGTCAGTTTACCAGGCACACACTAAAGTGCAGTTATGATGCTGCTGAGGCCTCAGCCAGGTCAGCAGCATCAGCATCTGCTTTGAGAAGGAACTCTTGGCTACGCCTCCAACCTCTACCAGATGACTTTAGAGCCAAGCTGGTTGATCCCCCCTTTGGACAATGCAGCCATGTTTGGCACAAAAGAGGCTGATGTATTTGTCATTACAACAAAAGGGGTTTAAAACACCTTCTGTTTTTTCCTATTCCAAAATTCTAGAGGAATTGCCCAGCAAAAATAAATTTATTGGAAAGCACACTCGCCCTGCTGTTTCCACAAAGCCTAGGAAAACATCCATTAAGCAACCCACTCCTACCAGAGCCCTCCACCTCTTCTAGCCAGAGGCCGCCCTTTCAAGACAGGGCAGGTAGTGTCTACCTGCCAACCTTAAACCCCCCACCTTCTCCCTCTCTC
Organism: Protopterus annectens; assembly: GCF_019279795.1. Classification (NCBI taxonomy): domain Eukaryota; kingdom Metazoa; phylum Chordata; order Ceratodontiformes; family Protopteridae; genus Protopterus; species Protopterus annectens. The sequence continues at coordinate 730,730,680 of NC_056743.1, forward strand.
TGTGAGTTTGTCATTGTCTGGAAGGGTGGACACTCAACTCGGACAAATGGGTCCTTTCTGTAGTGAACTGGTATTTTATGGCCTGGCTCTTGCCTCTGAAGAGAGGGTGTATCCCACAGCCCCCAAAAGAACATCTTCCCCTATTGCAGCCAGTGCTAGACAACCTGCTGGCTCAAGGCACTATTCAAACAGTTCCACTGTCTGTACAATGTTCCTGGTTCCAAGAAAAGGCTGTCCTTTGAGGCTAATTCTGGACCTCTCACTACTCCACCTCTTCCTTCAGGTACCAGGATGTCGACCTTACCATCTCTCTTTCTGCTCCTACTTCCCTTAAGGGTTCATGGCCACCTTAGATATCAAGGATGCCTACCTTCACATCCCTATAAGGCCCAGTTTCAGGAATTAACTGAGGTTCTCTGTAGGTTCCATTCACTTTCAGTTCTCTGCCTTGCCCTTTGGGCTTCCCACTTAAGCAAATGTGTGGCTCCAGTTACTGCCTTCTGCAGGGCAAAAGGAATCCAGATATTCCTGTACCTGGATGACTTAATCATTCAGGCAGACTGCATACAGGCCCTCCTGCAACACTTGCATGTTACTCACTCTCCTACAGTCCCTGGGATTTCAGATCAGCTTCCAAAATCCCACCTGGAGACTACTCAAGACAGTCTTCTTGGGGGTGCAGGATTCATGCAGACATCATTAAAGCCTGCCTGCCTTCTTTCAGCTTTTCTGGGTTAGGGGTTGCCACAGCGGATCACCTGTCCCCTCATGATTAGCAGTGGAGTTTTACAGTGTCTGGTTGCCAGCCCGGCGCCCAATCTTCCACAGAAGGGGCACACGCGCATGCACACCTAGGTCCAATTTAGTGTCCAATCCACCTTTGTGATGTGGGAGGAAACCGGAGCACCCAGAAGAAACCCACGCGACAACAGGGAGGACATTCAGACTCCTCACAGAAGGCACCCCAGCCAAGGATAGAACCGGAGAAACACTTGCTGTGAGGCGACTATGCTAACTGCTGCACCACCAATGCTGCCCCCAATCATGAAAGCTTACCTACCCTCCAAAAGTTGGAAATCTTGACACACCTACTTCTGGTCCTCCAGACCACAGAATTAACCGCAAGGCAGTACCTCAGGCTCCTGGGCTACATGGCATCCGCTATCCCCATGTTACCGTTAGCAAGACTCTGTATGAGGAAATTGCAAAGGTACCTCAGGGCAGTTCAGACCCAGAACTCCCACCCCCTCGAGTACAGGGTACCTGGCCTGCCCTGCCTCAAACAAGAAATCCATTGGTGGGTGAAGCAGGTGAACCTCAACCTAGGTCTGCCCCCTAACCACCTCAATGCAAACAGATCGTGCACACAGATGCCTCAGACTTGGGCAGGAGAGCAACTCTGGGGCGCATGAGAGTGCAAGTGGTGTGGCCTCTGCCTCACAGGAAAGAACACATCAATGCCTTGAGAGATGGCAATATTATTTGTCTGCGAGCCTACCAAACCAGTCTACAACAAGGACCACTAAAAATCTTTACAGACAATACCACAGTGCTGTGGTATCTCAACAAACAGGGAGGACCAAATCTTATTTGCTTTGCAGACTAGCTCTCCTGGTGTGGGAACTGGCCGCCTCCCAAGGACCAACCTTGCATGCGGTTTACATACCTTTACAACAGAATTCTCAGGCAGACTCCCTCAGCTGATACATGATGAGCAATCGCAAATGGATGCTTCACAGGGATGTCTTCCTGGATTTGGTCCACTGGTGGGGTACACCTCAAATAGACCCGTTTGCCTCCTCCAGCAGGCAACTTCCTTCTGCACCACACTTCCACACCCTTAGGCTATGGCAACAGATGCTTTCTTAATCACTTGAATGGGGATGTTTCTCTCCCCACCCCACCCCCTTCCCCTTTCTTCAGAAGGAACTGCTGAAGATCCAGCAGGACAGACCAAAATTCTTGCTGGTGACTCCCTATTAGCCAAGGCAGCATTGGTTCCCTCTCCTCTTACAGCTATCCAGGTGCAATCACCACAAGTTACCCCTCAGAGTGGGCCTTCTCACACAGCACAAGGTATCCCAATTACACCCACAGTGGCAATCTCTGCACCTCACCCTGTGGGTGATAGAATTCTGATCCCTTTCAAACACCTTTACAGTGAAGTCCTGCAGGAGTCCAGGAAACCAAATACTAGGAAATCTTATCTGTCAAAGTGGAAGAGATTTTCAATGTGATGTCTCAAAAAGCAGTTAGACCCGCTGGAAAATGAGACCCCTATAGTACGGTCTTACCTGTGTCAACTATTGCAGACAGGGTTTATTCTCATCCATTAAAGCCCACTTGTCTGTTATTTCAGCACGTCTTCCCCTGGATTCCCCTAACTTCCAGACTACCAGCTAAGTTATTTCTTAAAGGGGTCCTTCACCTCAGACCACCCAGGCAGCCCTCTCTCCCCCCATGGGACCTCTATGTTTGAGAAGCGCTCCACTTCCCAGTTCGAGCCAGCAGATAAAGCTTCCCTAAACATTGCACATGGAAGGCTATCCTACTCCTCGCCTTGACCTCAGCCAGAAGTGTCATAGTTGAAAGCCCTCATGGCTATTCCACCCTTCCTAGTATTCCACACTGACAGGGTTACTCTTGGAACTAACCCATCCTTCATGCCCAAGGTGGTGAATGACCTTTCCCATAACAAGGTCGTTCACCTACCAACCTTCTTTCCTAACCCACAAGGAAACAGTACTCCATTCCTTGGACGTGCACAGATGACTGAGATTGTATCTGCACAAAACCAAGTTCATCAGACAAGTTGAGCAACTGTTTGCCCCCTTCCACCCAGGGCCCTAGGAAGGGCAGTATCTAAACAAAACATTTCAACATGGATTTCCAAAGCTATCACCTTTTGATACAAACACCATGGGAAATCCCTGCAAAGTACTGTCAAAGCACACTCCACCAGTGCAGTGACCTCTCTAGGGGCCTTCTTCAGGGGGTTTGGATGCCTCCACTATACTGGAAGCAGCCACTTGGTCTTTGATGCACACCTTCACCAAACATTACAAGTTGGACCACATTTGTAAGGCCAAGGCTATCCTCCATGGATTCCTGGAGACCTCTACAAGGCCACCTCCCCCTTCCTAATGAGCTTTGGCACTCACCCAGATGTGATGAATACTGCAACATGTGAATAGGAGAAAGTTGCACAAAATCTTAATGTAACTATAAATGTTTTTCTATTCCATGTTGTAGTATTCTTTCCCACCCACCTACCACTGCTGTTATGCAGCATTTCCCTTTCTGGATGGCAGAGGGTTGACATTACCCTTGATAGGACTGGTTCCGACTTGGGCTTGCAGTTCTGAGGGCTGGTGCGTGCAGACTTCACTTTTATGGCCCACGTTCTACTAGTAATGTCAGATGGTTCAACACACCATACAGTGACTGAAATCTTTTGTATATTGGCCGGACGTTCAGGTAGCAAGAGGAGTAAACCCATATGTGGTGAATACTGCAACATGGAAGAGGACATCTATGGTTGTGGTAAGATTTTACATAACTTTTCTATTCCTTCTCTGGGCAGTGTACTAGCAAACTGCTTAAGTCACTTCCTGGAGGAGCGCCATAAGTGGACTTTGAACAGAGAAGCCTTCCACAGCATCACACCTCTGAGTGCACCCCTTGGACTTCTTTGCTTCTCCAATCAACTGTCTGCTCCCCCAGTTCTGCACTAGGGTCCTTCCTCCCATAGCTTGGAGGACCGATGCCTTCTGTTTCCAATGGACAAGGAAGTTCCTCTATGCCTTTTGTCCTCTGGCTCATTTTCCAAAAATTCTAAAGGCACAAAAACCCAAACTCTGCTTACTGACACCATTTTGGTCAAGACAGCATTGGTTCCCCCTGCTATTCCATCTGGCAAAGGGAAATTAAAGGAGGATTCCTGTACAGCTGGACCTGATACTCTGCTAGAAGGGTTGCTGCTCCACCCGAATCTTCCATTCCTCAGCTTGACCCTTTGTATGATAGGATTTTAATCCCTCAAAGGCAATTCTTCTGAAGAGGTTGTACAAGTCCTACAAGAGTCTAGGAAACCCGCAACTAGAAAATTGTATACGACAAAGTGGGAAAGGTTTTCCTTTTGGTGCTGCAAACAGCCATGATTTACTATTTGCACAGGTCATTGTTACTGCAATACCTTTATGAACTTTTTCAGTCAAGTTTGGACTACTCCTCCATATAAAAGCACACTTGTCAGTGCTTCCCTCCCTCTCCCTGTTAGACCTCCATTTATGATTAGGTTAGAGGTCAAGCTTTTCCTCAGGGGAGTTGTGCACCCCCCAAGGAGACCCATCTCTTCCCCCACAGTATTTTGTTGGAGACGAATTATCTGATACCTTTTGAGTAATCTTTTTCTGTCTGAAATTCTATACTTGGAAAATGACCCTCTGCCAGGAGGGTTTCTGAGCTACAAGCTGTCATGTCCATTCCCCTTTTTTCTTTTTCACAAAGACAGGATAACTCTTAAGGCTTTAACCCATCTTTTATGGTTAATGTAGTTAAGCTCTCTCTCCTTCAAGCAAGCTATTCATTTTCCCTCCTATTTCCCAGTCTCTAAAATGGAGAGGAAAGCATCTTAAATTCTCTAGACATCACAGGAAACTCAGATTTTGCCTAGACATAACTACTTCAGAAAGACTGACCAGTTGTTTGTATCTTATGTCCCTTAAGCTGGGCCTTTGACATCCAGGCTACAACAGTTTGCTACTCAGTGGTAGGACCTCATCTTCCTGCCCTCGAGCACATTCTGCTAGAGCAAGTAGCTTCTTCAGGGGCATTCCACAAAGGAATAAACTCCAGGTCCATCTTATGAGATGACAGCTTGGTTGTTTGTACACACCTTTACCAACCACTAGAACATTGATGCCTTCACCAGGTCCAGGGCAGCTTTTGCTGGGTCAGTCCTGTCCAGATTGCTCGGCAACTCTTGACAATAGCCAGCCATCCTTCCTTTCCCTAGCTGTTGGAGTCACCCATATGTTAAGAATACTTGCAACTGATTTTTGGTCATGACATAGTGCAGTTGGTGTAAGAACTTAACTGTTGGAATATTCCATCCCATCCACCATCCCCTCATCTCTTTTTCACTTATGTTCTCTCCCCCTTTGCTCTTACGTGGGTATTGAAGTTTTCTTACCAAGTCGAGCTACACCCCTCCTAGCAGATCAGTCTCTCGTCTCCAGTTTTCAGGCTCCTGGCTTGGAGCGAAGTCTGAGGATCCATGCAAGTAAGTCCATCTTTATACTCCAGTGCATACAACTGAGATATTTTGAATGTACGACTTGGGGAGGGTAAAGCTTTTGATACCCCAGCTGGACATTAGCCGTGACCACCTGTATTGTCAGGAATACTTCAGCAGTGATGAGTAGGACATCCACTGTTCTAAGTTCTTATGCAGATGTACTTTCTTTGCACAAAACTACTGTGGTGGGTAAATTCATTGCAGGGTACTCAGTGATCATAACGGATGCCTCCTACCTGATTTGTGAAAAAAGGCTGTGAAAAGAGACTGTGAAAAGATGCAAGGCAGGTGAGCCAAGTATTTTGTACAGTTAAATGAAGTGGTAATCTGTGGAGGCCTGTCAGCATTCAAAAGTGGAATCCAAGCACTCTTAGCAAGGACCAACAACACGATTGCAATGTGGAATATCAACAAATGGGGGGGGGGGGTATTCCCTAGATTGCCATGCAACTTTGGTATCCCACAGTCTATGGTATCACATGTTCTGGGTTAATACCGCCCAAGGGTAGAGACAGGCCATTTAAGTACGTCAATGATGGACCTTCACTAATGGGTACTAAAGTCCACCTTCAGAAAAAAAAAACTGGACAGGTGGAATGTGCCAGAGGGTAGGCATTTTTGCTTCAAAAAATGACTGATCAAAATTTGCTCAAGGACCCCAGACCACTTTGCCTGGAGGGCAAATGCCTTATCCATCCAACTGTGACATGTCCTTCTACATGCCTTCTCTCCCATACCCCTCATCCCCAGGTTACTTCTGAATATAAGGAAGAATGACCTAATAACACCCTTCTGGCCCAGACAGCACTGGGTCCCCCTGCTTCACAAGATGGCCAAGAAATTGCCGTGGTTGCTCCCATTTGGAGGTGGATCTCCTGTCACCAAAGAAACAGACCACTGTATACCCCATCTTGACGAAGCTGAAACTGGAGTACTAATTCCCTCTAGCCAGTTATTTAACAAGGATATCTTATTCTCAGAGACTAGGAAACCCCAGCACCAGAAAGTTGTACATCTCTAAGTGGAAAACATCTCACTGGTACTAGTCCAAGGTACGGCAACCTATACAAGCAAATGCACCCCTCCCCTCTGTTTATGTGGGAGAACTTTTCTCCAAGGAACTCACTTTTTTCACCCAGACCATGCATCTCTTAGAATGAAATTCCTTCATGCCCAAGGTAGTTTTTCAGACCAATTTGAACAAAGTTATCCACCAGCCAGTATTTGTTCTTAAATACTCAAAGTAATAATCAAGTAATAAATTTGATAAAGTGGAAATTACCTGTGATATTGCCTGGATGCTCAGACAGTTTTTACCCAGACCATACAGAGAGCTCCAGGAAAGATGATCCACTGTTTCTCAGTTCCTAGGCTGCCAAGAAATTACCAAGGTTACCTTGGCAAAATGGATTTTGGATTCTATTTCATTTTTACACTTCAGCAGACACTTTCTGTACCATCTAAGGTTCACTCATTTAGAACTCTGGCTGTGTTCACGTTTTTCCACGACCTTCCTCTTGATGAAATTATGGCATTGGCTGTCTGGTCTTCCTTGCATACCTTTGCTAAACCTTTGTAGCCTTGATTCTGTTTATAAAACAAGAGTAATCCTCTGTGACCATTTCCAGAGGTTTACTGAGGTAGACTACCTTTGTTAGCTGGGGACTGTTTTCTAGTGTTCATGTCAGGACAGGACCTTCTTTCAGCTTTTTCATGGTTGGGGATTGCCACAGCGGATCACCTTGTCCACTCATGATTGGCAGTGGAGTTTTATGGTTTCCAGTTGCCAGCCCGGTGCCCACCCTTCCACAGAAGGCATACACACTCACACCTAGGGCCAATTTAGTGTCCAATCCAACTGCAGCATGTCTTTAGGATGTGGGAGGAAACCGAAGCACCCGGAGGAAACCCACGCGACCACAGGGAGGACATGCAGAATCTGCACAGAAGGCACCCCAGCCGATGATCGAACCGGAGAACTTCTACCTGTGAGGTGGCAATGCTAACCACTGCACCACCGTGGCCACCCTGTCAGGACAGGACCTAAAATATGTAATTTTTGTACTTGACCAGAATGTTAGAATCTGATGTTAATCTTAGTTCATTCCTTACTGATGGGTTATCGGTTCTGTCTTTAAGTGAGCTGGCCAAATATCAAGCTCGCGTCAGCCAAAAACTCTCGAAACAAGGTCCTACCCAGAATGCTGTCCTCCCTGTTACTTCAAATCTCATTTGCCGTGTTGCTGTACAGCCATGTCAAGCCACTCTCTTCAGCTAAGTGTATCGTTTCTACTTTAAAGTTTTTCAAACAGTTTTTTGTATTGTCCTACCCTAGCGTATCTTTAAGACTCTCTTCCCTTTAGTCTATTTCCATTTATTACCCTTTTCTTATCTTTGAGGTAATTTTTCATTACCATTGTTGGTAATCCTTCCTTCTCTCTTCTTACCCTTTTGAGTAGCCTTTCCTCTTCTTTTTGGTACTGTTCTTTTGCACATCATTGTCTGGTAAGAAAAGTAATGTTGGATGTTAAGTTGTCTATCTCGCCTTCATTCTTGCTGGATGGGTTCGGAGCCGACCTCAGCTCCGACTCGGCCACTCTAAAAGCTCGAGAGTTGGTTCCACCGGCTCGAGGCTCCCCTTATATCCCACAATGCTAGGCGAGAGTTACCTCAGATCTCGTTTGCCGCTACAGCTTCGAGGTTGGTTGCTTCTACCGGTTCCTGGTGAGTGTTAATTTTTCTTGTAAAAGTTACTCTTTTAAACCCCTTTTAAGTTAAATTTCTTTCTTAGTTAGTGTAGATTACAAAACTTTATCCCCGAACCCTAAATTTTCCGTTTCTTTACCAAAGAACCTTTGGTTCTTCCTTTGGGCCCTTAGGCCTTCCCTTCCCTAGTGGAGTGTTTGTGTTTCTTGTAGTTTACTTTAGTTTAGTGTACTTTAAATTCTAGTATTACTACTAAAATTATTATTTTTTCCTGACAGGGTATAACTTGTGTGTTTGGGTGTGTGTTTGTGTACACCTGTTAGTCAGGAAATGTCCAAAGAAGCAAAGGTCTCGGATTCAAGAAGTGTGATGCGTGCTGTCAGAAAATGTCTCTGACAGACGCTCACACTTCTTGTGTCTATTGTCTGGGGCCTTTGCACCTGCAGGACTCCTGTGCTGTGTGCCATGGCTTCAGCCCCAGGGTCCTGCAGGAAAGAAAAAACAAATTAATTCTTAGAGGCTTACTGAAGCCAGAGGATTCCCTATCAGTTTCAACAGGGAAGCCCTCTAAGGCATCGAGGTCTTCGGCTCCGGCTTCTGAGCCGAGACCTCAGGTTGCTCAACCTTTGCCTTTATCGGCTCCGGCTGGAGCCGATAAGTCTCAGTCCACAGTTTCTGTGGCTCCTCGCTCCGGCCGGAGCCGAGGTTATTGAGGTTCCCGTGTCGGCTCCGACCAGACCTTCGGAGCCGACAACTAGGAAGAGGTCTAGGTCACCATCTCTTGGCTCCGTTCATTCGGCTCCAGGATCTCCCCTGCTGTCTGAACGGAGCCAAAGGTCTCATTCCTCTAGGTCATCGAGGCTGTCCGATCATGACCTTCAGAGGGCAGTGAGTCGACTACTTAAGTCCGAGGCACTAGCCCAGATGCTTCAGAGCCCGACTCATCAGTCGGTGCCTGCCCCGGTCCATCAACTTTTTCCTCCTTCGACTCTCTTGAGTTCGGAGCCGGGTCGTCGGAACCGAGACTGTGATTGCCGAGCCGAGACAATTGTCTTCGGCTCCGTCGTCGGCTCTGTTTTCTTCTTTGGAAGAATCTCGGCGCCGGACTTCCCTCGTCTGCTCCGAGGGGGTGAGTGGCATCGGACCCTTGTCCGACCCCCCTCTCCCTCTCGGGCGGCGCTGGTGAGTTCGGCTCAGACATCGGCCTCGGAGCCATCACTGTCGGTGCCGAGGGGTTCTTAGCTCCTCGGGCGGGGACCTCTGGCTCTGCCTGACAGGGGTGCATTCGAGGTCATGCGGAGTGTGTTAGAGCCTGGCTCTACTCCACAGTCTGCTCCGTCCGCCCCTCCCTCTATGCTGCCTCAGGGTAAGTCGACTCACTCCCTCATCCCGGGCCGCAGAGAGCCAGCTCCTCAGGAGCCCCTGTGGGATTTCATCCTCTTCCGAGGCCTCTCCTGATTTGGCAGAAGAGCCCCTCGGAAGAGGAAGTGCAAGAGGAAACACATTGACTCACCTGAGTCTATCACGTCAGACACAGATTTGGATGATTCTGAGGGTTCCCCGTTCCCCTTCTGAAGATGTCTCATTTGCAGACATTCTGGAGATCCTGAAACAGAGGGGAAATTGGCCAGCCCTCAACCCTTCGGAGGACGAATCTGTGTATCTTGAGGCGTTTGGCTCTCGTCCTTCCACCTCCTGGGTGTCCCTCCCTTGACCCCCTCATGCAGGTGGTTGCTAAGAAGGCATGGACGGCTCCTGATTCAGTGGACCCCACTCCCAGGAGACCCTCTAAGTTCATCACAGCTCCATCAGACAAGCAATTTTTATCAAAAGGAGTTTCTGTGGATGCTATGGTGGTAGCTGCTGCCACAAAGAAGGAACTGGCTGATCCTTCAGTGCCTGTCCATCCACCTAACAAGGAATCTAGGTCCATGGATAGGTGCGGAAGCGGATGTTCTCCTCAGCGACATTTACCATGCGTTCGCTGAACTACCTGTGCCATTTCACTCGTCTTCAAAGTGACTTGATCAAGGAAGCGAGTGAAATGTTAAAGGATCCTACAGCTGCGGGTTTCCAAGAAAAGATGAACACGCAGCTGGCTACCCTTAATTCCATATCCAACTCCTCCATGCGCCTCTCTTATGCGGCCGATGGAGCGAGCAGAGCCGCAGGGACAGGGGTAGCCTTACGTAGGCACGCCTGGATGCGGCTATGCAATTTTGCGGACCCTTTCAAGACGTCTTTCACGGAACTCCCCTTTTGATGGATCATCTCTCTTTGGTCCTCAAGTGAAAGAAACCCTGACTAGGTGCGAGACTGATGGCAAGACCCTTTCTGCCGTCGGAGTCCATTTTTCGACTCCTTCTAGGCCTTACCCCAAAGGCCAGAAGGGTGGGAAGATGTGGTTCCGTAAACAATCTCAAGGGACTTCGCCTGACGCACAGAGTCGTTTTCCTACCAAAGGCAGAGGTGGGAATAACAATGGTAGACGTCGCCCTAGGGGCAGGGGGGGTCCGCAGAACCAGGGCAATCGGGAAGCCTTTCCTGACAAGCCCTTTCAGCATCCCTGAGGTGTTGCTCGACTGCCCATCTTCGGAGGCAGTCGGGGGAAGATTGTCACTGTACCCAGAAGCCTGGCTATCCCTGACTCAAGACAAATGGGTACAGTCCATTTCCGAAGGCTATTCTATCCCCTTTCTTCGTTTTCCAAATCAGTCAAAAAAATCCCTTCCAGATGTTCCACCCGCTCAAAGGGATATAGCAGCTTTGGAAATTTCAAAACTGCTTGCAAAAAGAGCAATTCAGCCAGTGCCAGCAGACCAACAAGGATCCGGAATCTACTCAAGGTTCTTTTTAGTTCCAAAGAAAACAGGGGACTGGAGACCGATTTTGGATCTCAGTGTCTTGAACAAATCAGTCAAGAAAACAAGATTTCGGATGGTCACGCTGCAATCCATTCTTCCCCTTTTGGGCAAAGGAAACTGGATGTGCTCTATAGACCTTCGGGATGCGTACTATCACATAAAATGAACAGACGCTCCAGAAGATTCCTCCGCTTCAGGCTGGGAACCAGTCATTTTCAGTTCAGGGCCCTGCCCTTTGGTCTCACCACTGCCCCCCGGGTGTTTACCAAATGCATGGCAGTGGTAGCTTCTCACCTGAGACGACAAGGATTCCAGGTGTTTCCATATTTGGACGACTGGCTTCTCACAGCTCCCACCAAGCATCTCCTTCTGATGGCCAGAGATTATACTTTTCGCGTTTGTCAAAAACTGGGTATTTCAATAAATTGCGAAAAGTCTGTTTTGTCGCCTTGTCGTACTTTTACCTACATAGGTGCAAATTTAGATACTATAAACATGTCTGCAAGGCTAACGAACCAAAGGATATCAGACATTCACAAATTGGTGTCACTTCTTCTCAACAACAACAGAGTCAAAGCCAGGTTAGTTCTAAAGGTGTTGGGAATCATGGCAGCGGCCATACCTCTCCTTCCATTGGCCAGATACCACATGCGGATCCTTCAGTGGATGCTTTTTACTCAATGGTCATACCAGGAACTTCCAATGTCTCACACCATTATGATCACGCAAGCATGCAAAAAGCATCTCTTGTGGTGGATGTCTTCCCCCCAGCTTCTGTCGGGAAGACCATTTGTTCCACCTCCTCCGGTTGCTACTCTGACAACGGATGCCTCCCTGATCGGGTGGGGGGGGGCATTATCAGGGCAGGACAGTCCAGGGCACATGGCAACCAAACGAATGCCACTTGCACATAAATGTTCTGGAGATGAGAGCAGTGCTTTTAGCGTTGCAAGCCCTTCAAGACTCTCTTCCCTTGGGAACGATTGCAATCCAGACAGACAATATGTCTGTAGTGTGGTACATCAACAAACAAGGCGGAACCAGATCATACCCCCTGTGTCGAGAAGCACTCAGACTGTGGCAATGGGCGATTTCTTCTCAGCGTTTTCTGATAGCAACGCACATCCCCGGGAAGTCCAACCACATTGCGGACAAGTTGAGCAGAGCTATACTCATGCCTCACGAGTGGTCTCTGAAAGACTCTGTAGTGAGAGAAATATTTCTCAAGTGGGGTCAGCCTTGCTGCGATCTTTTTGCTACTCCCCAAAACAGCAAGTGCAGAGAATATTTCACTCTATTCCCTTTACCAGGCCAACCCAGCAGGGACGCTCTAGTCCAAGTTTGGCCCGGGACTTCTGTATGCATTTCCTCCTTTCCCACTGATCTCTCAAGTAATACAGAAAGCTATCGCTCAGAAGGCCTCATTGATCCTCATTGCTCCTTACTGGCCTCGACAAGTGTGGTTCCCCTTTCTACATCAATTTCTTTTGAGCGACCGTGGAATCTGGACCTAGTTCCAGATCTTTTGATCCACCAGTCGGGTCAGTTTCATCTCTCCCTCCCTCTCTGAACCTCACTGCTTGGTTCCTCCAATTCCAACTGTAGCCAGGCTTCCTCAATTATCTCACTCTGTTAGAGATATATTGATAGCTTCCCATAAATCTTCCACTCGAAAGATTTATTTGAGTAAGTGGAAACGCTTCTCATATTGGGCACAAGGAAAGGACATAGATCCTTTCACCGCTTCCATCCAACTAGTCCTTGATTTTTAGCTGAACTCTTCCATGCAGGTTCATCTCCATCTACTCTTAAGGTTCAATTGGCAGCTATTTCTAACTTTCATGTGGGTATTTCTGAATCTGCCCTAATGTCCCACAAACTTTGCAAAGCCTTTTTGAAAGGAGTTTTTCTTCTCAGACCTCCTATAAGAAATCCTCCTTCTCCTTGGGACCTAAATTTAGTTCTTGCTTCTTTGATTCTTTCCCCTTCGAACCTGCAGCTTCATGTTCCTTGAAATTATTATCATGGAAAACTCTCTTTCTGGTGGCTATTACATCAGCCAGAAGAGTTTCAGAACTTCAAGCACTCAGTTGTCGTCCTCCTTATCTTTTTGTTCCATAAGGACAGAGTATCCTTACGAACTAACCCGTCCTTTTTGCCTAAGGTGGTTTCAACATCAAATCTAAACCAAAGCATTGACCTCCTGTCTTTTTCCAGAGTATTCCAATAGGTCTGAACAAAAGTTACACTGCCTGGATGTTCATCGTCAATTAAGGTACTACTTGGATAGAACAAAACAATTCAGAAAATCTGATCAGCTGTTTGTCTCCTATCACGGAAAGCAGAAAGGGACATTCAGATTGAAAGGTATTATCCAGATGGCTAACATCTTTGATTTCCCTAGTATATGAAATTAGACAACAGAAATTGCCTAATAAACCTAAAGCCCATTCCACCAGAGCTTTGGCTACTTCTTTAGCCTTCCAAGACAGACTGCCTATTGACACCATTTGTGCAGTGGCTACTTGGGCTACTCCTCACACTTTTATTTCTCATTATAAGTTGGATTTAGCTTCTAGGCATAGAGCTAACTTTGGTTCCACTGTTCTCAGGAGTCTGTTCCGTTAGGCCACTCGGGACAAGGTGCTAGGGACGCGGTCCCATCCAGCAAGAATGAAGGCGAGATAGACAACTTAACATATAGAAGTTATGTTCTTACCATAACGTTCCATGTTAGTTGTCTTCTTCTCGCCTTCTTCTTGCGTCCCACCCTCCTTCCCCCTGGCCTGGACAGACCTAGAGGAGTTGTGATCGTGACCTCTCTTTCTACCACCTCTTTCTTAGTCATATGCTATTATGCATATTTCTTGATTCAGGATGTAGGTCACCCTTCTTTCTTCCTGTTGTTAGAGGTGGATTCTGTTTTACAGTTCTACTGTTATTGTTATAAGCTGGGGTTAGCTTACAAACGAGATCTGAGGTAACTCTCGCCTAGCATTGTGGGATATAAGGGGAGCCTCGAGCCGGTGGAACCAACTCTCGAGCTTTTAGAGTGGCCGAGTCGGAGCCGAGGTCGGCTCCGAACCCATCCAGCAAGAAGGCGAGAAGAAGACAACTAACATGGAACGTTATGGTAAGAACATAACTTCTATTTTTAAACAGTGTAAGGATTGTGGCCATAAGTTACCGCTTTTCCGATGGCCATGACTTGTGTCTCCATTGTTTGAATGTCTCCCACCTTACTGTGGATCACCTGTGTGGGATTTGTAGACATTTTTCGACCAGGACTGTAAACGAGAGAAAGAGCAAGTTAATCCTGGAAGGTCTTCTCAAATCTTTGAGAGGCTATTTCTGGGTCTGGGGGCACACCCCCTCCTGCTAAACCCTGCAAGAGGCGTTATTCCTCATAGAGGTCACTCACTTCATCTCCTTCTGGAGTAGGGAGTCAACTCATTAGGTGAAAATGACTACGGCGCTGCAACCTGTGACCCATTTGGCTCTAGGCTTGGCACTGCCCCAGTTGATTGCTCCAGCCATGCCCTCCTTATTGACCCTGGCACCGGAATTCCCGGTGCAGACAATTACGGCTCTGATGGTTCCATTGCAGCCCTTACCGGCACTGTCCTTGCATGTACAGTCCCCTACGGCACCGTTGGTACAGTCCCCTTTGGCTCAAGTATGACATTACTGTCCTCCACAGTGCAGACACTTTCAGCACAGACATGTTTTTCGGTGCAGTCTTTTTTGGCACCGTCTTTAACAGTGCAGGCACTTTCCTAGACGGTACTGTATCGGTGTAGACACCTTTTACAGTGCAGACACCTTCGACTTCTATGGCGCGGACTACTTCGACACCATTTTCTTTTGTAAAGACATCTGTTCGGGCTCTGCATCTCTCTAATTAGCAAGGATCAAGTACTTTCCTTCCTTGGATCCATTCATTGGTAGCCAATATAGCCCTTTTCTAGAAAGGCCAGAATCGCCCTCTGGTTGCTCTGAGGTTGACCAGGAGCCTCTGAACAATATGTTGTGCGGCTTGCTGACCAGTTGCTTGTGGCCAGAGGCGTCTCAACCGTCGAAATCCATGTTCCCTCCTTCAGGTGAATGTACATCTCCTCAAACTCCAACGTACACTCCTTCGACTTCCACCCAAGTATCAAAGCCCATTATTCCGACAGCAGCTTCCCTCCCTCCGACCCCAGTAGTTGATCTCACTTTGGAACCAGAGTTGTCCTTGTGGCTGTCATTGCACTGGACATCAGACTCTTCTCAGGCCTCTGGCTGTGCCGTGGGGGGGGGGGGCTTTCTTGGTTCCACGACTATTTTTTTCTATGGCACCCTCCAGGAATCCTCCCCCCCCCCTCACGAGATTCACAGTCCTCTTGAGACTCGTGGTCTGGGGGTCTGCCTGTCTGGGCAGGGTGTGACCCCGCTTCTAAGGTTGTCGTACTCTGTTCTGAGCTCCCATTCCTCCTTGGGAGGGCCGGCCTTCCAGGCCATGGAGAGGGCGCTTGCCTCTGCTGGCAAAAGCCCACATGTCTGAGTCCTCTCACCCTCTGTGCTGCAACTCTCAAGCCACAACTGCTGGACAACCGGGCACAAGGGCCTCAGGCTCCTCCTCAGCAGACCCCCTCTTTGCAGGCTTCCCCAGAACCTTCCACTAAGGAAGTACCCCACAAAGCTTCATGCAAGAGGAAGCACATGGACTCCACTGAGGAGTCTTTTACCGAAGATACGGACTTTGACTGGGAAGGATCCCCACAGTCGCCCTCTGAGAGGTGTCCTTTGGTGACATCTTCGAGATCCTTGGATAGAGAGGTGACTGGAAGTCCTCTGATCCTTGCCTGGCCCCCTACCTCCTGGGTTACCCTGCTGCCCTATGAGTTTGTCCAGCTCATCGTCCAGCACGCATGGAAGGCTCCTGACACACCCTGTAAGTGATACCACGGAGGCCGGATAAAATATCGCCCTCAACTGAGCATCCCCATTGGTCACAAGGTCTTCCAGTAGATGCCATGGTGGTCGGGGCTGCAACTAAGAAAAACTTGCCAGCGGGGAGCCAAACTGTTCATCCGCCCAACAAGGAGTCCCAGGTGATGCAGATTAGGTAAGCATTGCTTCATCGACCTTCGCCGTAAGGTCTTCGAACTATTTGGCGCACTTTGCGAGGCTCCAGAGGGATCTTGTCAACCAACTCTCTGAATCCTTGGCAGGAGCTGTTTCTGATGAGGTCTCTGACAACGTAGCTTCTCCGCCACCCTGGAGTTCATTTCCATTTCTTCCATGCATCTTATTTCTCAAGGACGGAACGGAAGGAGCGGCTAGAGTGGCAGGAACGGGGGTAGTCACCAAATGACTTGCCTAGATGAGGCTTTACGGACTCCATTAAGGCTTCCTTCATGAACACCCCCATCAAAGCCGCTTCTTTGACCCTAAAGTTAGATACACTGGCAAGGTGCGAACAAGATGGCAAGACTCTGTCTGCTGTTGGTGTCGCACTCCTCATCAAATCTACTCCAGAAGTCAGTGGAGCGGGAAGATTTGGCACAGGAAATCACAGCACTCTTTCCGTGATGCTCATGCCGTGTTTTCCCCTAGAGGCAGAAAGGGAAACTCCAATGGAAGACTCCCCTTTCGGGGCAGAGGAGGTCCGTGAAGCCAGGGTTCCAGAGATTTTCTCTGGCTAACCCTATCAGTGCTCCTGAAGCATTTCCAACTGCTCACCTCTGGAAGTGGTCGGGGGTTGTTTTACCTTGTACCCTGCTGCCTGGCAGAATGCAACCACAGACTCTTGGGTACAATGGATAATATTCAGAGGCTATCGCATCCCCTGCCATCTTTGTCCAACCTCATCCAGGGTATTACCAGATGTTCCACTCAAAGGGAAGCAGCAACACACGAAATCCAAAAGCTGCTACAAAAAGTTATCCAAACAGTCCCCCCCAAACTATATGGGACTCGTTTTTTACTCGAGGTTATTTTTAGTGCCAAAAGACTGAACTGGAGACCAATTTTGGATCTAGACACACTGAACAAATTTATAAAAACAGAAATTCCGGATGGTCACGGTTCATTCTATCCTTCTGGAAGAAGACATTTGAATGTGCTTTGTAGATCTTAAAGATGTGCATTACCACACACAAATGGGCAAACGCTCAGGAAGATACCTCCGCTTCCGCATAGGAGCCAGTCACTACCAAGTTCTAGCACTGCCCTTTGTTCTCTCTACAGCCCCCAGAGTGTTCGTCAAATGCATAGCAGTGGTTATTGCTCACTTGTGACTTACGACTGGCTCCTCACCGCCTCCACCAAGCATCAACTGGAAGAAGCCCTGCACTACACACTCCTCACAGCACGCCTGGGAATTACTATAAACTGTGTGAAGTCCATCACAATCCCGGCATAGTCTTTGGAATTTATCGGGGTACTGTTGGACATGAGAAGTTGCACAGCATCTCTTCCGGACTACAGGCTTCAAAGAATACGGCAGCAGGTTCAACCGCTGCTCTGTCACCACACATTTCCCACTCAATCTATACTCCAATTCTTTGGGTCAGTAGCAGCCTGTATCACCATTGTTCCTCTAGCCAGATTCCACATGACACTCTTCAGTGGTCACTTCTCATTCAGTGGTACCCTCTACAACGTTTGTCTTTTCAGATACGTGCAACTCAGATGTGAACAATATTCTCTGCTGAATGTTTCAAAATCCCCAACAATGGTCTTGCCCCTTAAGCCCCCATCAGCTGAAAGCCACGGTGACCACAGACACCTCCCTGATTGGGGGGGGGCTTATGTCACGGAAACTTTGTCCAAGGCAACCTGGTTGGAGACAAAGGCGCTTTTGCATATCAGTGTCCTGGAACTGAGGGCGGTGCTACTAGCGTTGCAAGCATTTCATTCCATCCTTCCATCAGGGACTGTTGCGATCCAGTCAGACATGTCAGTGGTCTGGTACATCAGCAAGCAAGGGGGCACCACATCTTACCAGTTATGCCAAGAGGCCTTGAGAAATATGGCAATGGGCGATGGCTTCCAACCACTTTCTAATTGCAAAGCACATTCCCGGGAGCTCCAACGTGATGGCAGACAAATTGAGGAGGTACAATCTACAACCTCACAAGTGGTCCCTCAATCCTGAGATAGCGGCAAAAATCTTCAACCGCTGGGGCAAGCCTTGCTGCAATCTAGTCGCCTCCCCAACTAACCAAGTGCAGCAGCTATTTTGGCCTGATCCCCCTCTTGGGGACAGTCACCGAGAGACGCTGTAGTCCACGCTTGGCCCTCGGGTCTACTTTATGCTTATCATCCCCCCCCATCTCCCAATTTCTGATGAAAGGCTCGGCTGTTGAAAAGCAAAGTGATCCTTATTGCGCCATATTGGCCTCGACAAGTCTGGTTCCCTTTTCTCTGGCCTCACCTGCTAGATCAACCGTGGATCCTCGATCCATCCCCAGTGTTGGTCTCTCCCATCCACAGGGTCTGACTCATCCCAGTCTAACAGCCCTGAAGCTGACAGCTTGATTTCTCTACTTCCAGTGATTGCAAGGCTGAAAAAGCTCTCGTCCCCAGTACACAATTCTTACTGCATCTCATAAATTGTTCACCAGACTAATCTATCTCAGTAAATGGAAAAGGTTCTTTCTATGGCCAGCAAATAAACAGACCCTTTGTCAGCCCCAGTTTCGATGGTTTTGGATTACTAATCGCACCTTTTCCACTCTGGGGTGTCTGCCTGTACTATTCATGTGCATTTAGCTGCCATTTCAAATTTCCACATTGGTTTACAGGATTTTTCGCTCATGTCACATACTCTAAAACTTTATTGAAGGGGGTTCTGCACCTAAAACCTCCCTTTAGAGAACCAGTACAACCTTGGGATTTGGCCTTGGTCCTGCAAGCCCTAACAGCCCCCCCCCCCTTAAACCTGTGTCTTCATGTGATTTAAAATCTCACGTGGAAAACTTTATTTCTAATTGCAATCACATCGACCAGATGCTTGTCATAACTTCTAGCCTTATGTATCAAACCTTCCTATCTCATCTTCCATAAGGATAGAGTATCACTGACAAGTAATTCCTACTTTTTACCAAGTGTCAGCAGTCTGTCAACCAATCTATTGACCTTCCAGTACTTTTTCCTAACCACTCTAACAGAGAAGAGTATTGCCTGCACTCCTTGGATGTTCATAGGCAAATACTATTTTATTTGAACAAAAAATCTACCCATAAATCAGACCAACTATTTCTAGCTTTTTCTGGACCAAGACCGAATCATCCTGTCTCAAAAGTTAAATTGGTTTTGTGGTTGAAAAATTGCATTACCTATATCTACAACAAGAACAATGTCACCTTGCCTCAGAGTGAAAGCACATTCTACAAGGTCTATGGCAACTTCAGCTGCGACTTGGGCCAAACCTCATACCTTTATTCTTCATTACAAATTGTATTTGGCCTCCAGAGGTAGAGCTTCCTTTGGGCTCCATGATGCTCAGGAATGTCCTTTCATGAGGGCCAATTACGGATACAGGTAGCTGGGGAATGAACTAAGATTATCATTATCTGATAGTTGTGTCTCACCATAACATTCTGTGTTCTTCGTTCATTCATTACTTCCCAACCTCCGTCCCCCTCCAGAGGTTCTTGGTTGATCTCCTATACTCCTTTATTGTAGGTCTGTTATGACCAGAGGTAACCTCTACTTTTGTCTGTAAACTTGCAAACTCGATCTGAGGTAACTGGGAGCAGAGCATCTGGTTAGGACCTTGGCTTGAGAGTTTTCCACTGACGCAAGCTTGATATATGGCCGGCTCTGTTCAGAGGACAGAACAGATAACCCATCAGTAATGAATGAACAAAGATCAACACAGATGGAACATTATGGCAAGACATAACTTTTTTCTTTGTTCTGTCCCTAGACACTAGAAAAACCTGCTCCTCTTACCCTGCCAAATCTGCACTTGAGGTGTCAGAGTGTCCTTAGCTGGAATATTTTCTTCCCTTTATTGTCTTTGCCATTGTTCATAGGTATGTACTAGGCTGTTGGCCAAGGGCCTAAGTAAGCCTAGCCAACAAGGTTCCCTGGCTTACGCCACCCAAGAAAGTTAATTTCCTGTGCCCCTGTTGAGCAGAGCCACAGGCGTGATGCCCGGGGTGCATTTCCCATTTCCCATCCACACAAGATTTTTCTTTGAGTGCTAATGAACATTGCTTGACATAGACGGGTAGCTTGTTCCAGAGTATAGGAAGTCTGTGGGACAGGAATCTATCCCTCCAGCATGTCCTGTTTATTGTGGTGACAAGGTTTAGGTCCCTAGAGCATGTAGCTCGGAGGGATTGGGTTTTTTAGGTGTAGCATGTCCAACAACTCTGGGTTTAGCATAGCTTTATATGTTAGGCAGAGATCTCCTCTGAGTAGGCGATATGCTACAGAGTAAAGCTGGAGTTTTTTTGAGACTCGTCAGTGCAGGGCATCTGTTTGAGGCCAGTAATCTTCTTTATGCATTTCTGTGACCTTTCCAGCTGCTGCAGATGTTTTGTGAGGTACATTCCAAAAGGGACATTGTACTCTACAATGTGTCTGAGTGCCGAGTAGAGGGGAACAATGACCTCTTTTTCCTGGATGAGAACCCTTTTGCGATGAGGTGTGCCACATAGGATTTCCTGACTACTGTGGCGATGTGATTATCAAAGGAGAGACTACTGTCCACCTGTGTCCCAAGGTCTCATCACACATTTGGCGTTAAGTAGACTGCCGTTTTGTGGTAGTCCATGGGTACAGAGTTTTTACCAAAGTGGATGACCATGCACTTTTTGGCATTGATCTTGAGGCCATAGCTCTGACACCAGGCATCTGTCTGTGAGGCCCTTCTGTAGGATGTCCACATCATTTGGGGACTCTACTATGGCTCCTAGTTTGCAGTCATCTCTGAACTTAGTCCGAGGCTTTCTGTTAGCCTGTACTTCAGAGAAGTAGATACCAAACAGGAGAGGTCCCAGGACTGAACCCTGTGGCACTCCACTTGTCACTGGTTTGAAGTCAGATTTGGAGTCTGCAACTTTTACAGTGTGGGATCTGTCAGTGAGCCAGTTGGCAACCCACCTTGTGACGTAGGGATTTATACCTAGTTTAGTGAGTTTAGCTGTAATTCCAGAATGGGAGATGGTGTTGAAAGACTTGGCGAGGTCAAGATAGGCTGTGTGAGCCACCTAACCCTAGTCTACAGCTTTGGTAACTGCCTCAAAGAAGTCGATCAGGTTCAGAAGGCATGATCTGCCTTAAACCCGAACTGGGTGGGGTCCAGAGTTTGGAGGTTACCAATGTCTCCGAGTTCCATGATGATACGTTCCATGGCCTTGCAGACCAGGTTCGTCAGACTAATAGGGCAATAGTTCCAAGGATCAGTGGTGGCTCCCCCTTTTGTGGAGTGGGATAACTGTTGCTGTGCGCCATTCAGTGAGCAACAAAGCCTGACGTGAGACTATGATTGAACATGGTGCTTAGGTGGGGAGCCAGTTTGTTCTGAAGTTCGTGTAAAACCCAGCCTGGGATGTTGTCCGGTCCCATGGATGCTGTATTTTTGGTTTTAGAGAGTGCAGCTTTTTACTGCATAGACGTGATTGCAGGGACTCTGCATTATTCCTTTACAGATGTGTGCCCTTTAGAGTGTGAGAGGGGGGTAAAGTTAGCACTGAACCTGTCTGCCAGGATGTTGGCAATCAGTTGGTTCTGTAATTTTTGTGCCGTTGTGCTGTAACTCTGAGCAGATCTGGGTTTTGCCATTGAGATTCTTGACATAGCTATAGAATGCTTTGTGGTTGCCTTTAGAGTCTGTGGCGATTTTTGTTTTCGTAGCTATCTTTGGAGGATCTTATAAGGGATCTCAGCTTTTTACTGAGGCTGACCAGGGAGATCCCCCACTCATGGGATTTTATTCTCTTTTGCAACAGTTTCTTCCTTCTGTTGTAGCTTTTTTATGGCAGGGGACCACCAGATTGTCTTCCATTTTTTGGAGGATAGCATCTTGGTTCTGTTTGAGATAGCATGATCCATGCACTCGTAAGTGCTTAGAATGCATTTGTGTAGGAGTCAGCAGTCATAACTGTATTGTCCATCTGCATGGATGTCATGAATTTTGCCACTTTTGTCTTAAGCATGATGTTGGCTTTGGAGAAAGTTTTTACAGTGGTTTCCTTAATGGTGTGTGGGGGTGGGATGCGGATATCTAGGGTGATTAGCTTATGGTCTGATCTGACCAACAAGGAGTTGACTTCAGGTGTGGAACACTGGTCACTCATGTTGGTAATGACTAGGTCTAGGATATTGCCCCTGGTGGGGGTGTAGATAAGTTGATCCAGGGCATTGGAGTTTATGAATTCCAGAAAGCGTTGAACGAATGAGTTGGTACATGAGTAGTTCTCTCAGTTAATGGTGGGGTAGTTGAAATCCCCCATTGTTAGGGTGTTTGGTTGAACCCTAATATTTTCCAGTATATCAAGAAATGAGGAGTGGGAATCCTGGTGCATGGGGCATGGTGGGGGATATGTAGCAGGCTACAATTTGGATTGCAGTTTTGCCCAGAGTTAGTTGCACTTGAATAACTTCAGATGCATTATGCTGCCCAGCTAGCCTGGAGGTGTGGATATCCAGTGAATATGGACACACCTCCACCTTTAGTGTTCTGGTCCACGTTAGATGGCCTAAAAGTGTGATGTTAGTTATAGCCTGGTAATGCAGGGTGTTCTCTAGAGCCTTGAACCAAATCTCAGTCACTGCACAGATACCGATGTTCTCCATTTTAAGGAGTGCCTCGAGAGTGCGTTCTGATATTTAGACTTCTAGCATTGAGTAGCATTACCCTCAGTTTTTGCTTACGTGGTACCGTGGTGAATGTCATTTGAACCTTGCCTAAAAAAGGCACTATAGGGGCTGCAAGACCCTTGGCCATTATCCACAATCCCAGGGATGACAGGTGCAGGCCATCTCTGGCAAAGCATAGTGGTGTGTCGACCATATCATCCCAGGCAGACAGATACTGGATCCCATAGAATGACACCAGAATCTTAGACAATTGTTGAAGTCAATCATTTTGTCCTTGTACTGCGGTATCCTTCTGGGCGATGACAGGTTGCTACTCATGGCTAGGGTCATACCTGCCTGGGCTACAAGATCGGAGAGCTCTTCCATATGTCTCTATGTAGTCCAGGGAGGTACGTCTCACGTTCACACCAACATGGACAATGACAATCATATTTGTACTTGTGGAGTGACCTGAGTGGGTCATGTGGGAAATCCTGGCAGCCGACAGGCAGCTGACAGTAACCTTGTTTAGCCTGGTGAGTGGGACATCAGTATGCCCGACTATAGTCACCTATGACTAGTGTGGGTACATTGTTTTGCCTTATGGGCTTTGGTTTATTGGCACACTGAGTCTGTGGGCTGCGTCTCATTTGGGTTGTGTTGGGGAGTGGAGGTTGCTTGTGTTTCTGCTTTGGAGGTCTCTGTTGCTTGAGCAGATTGAGAGCCTCCTCGAATGTGTGGATTTTGGTGGTGTAGGATTAGTTGGGACTGTGATTGGTGTGGCGGAAGTGTTTACCTTCTCTTCTTGATTGTCATGTTCAGTCTTGGTTGGCTAGATAAGTGCATCTCTCACAGGTTGTGGTGTTGGGTGGTAGGAGGAGAGGGTTGTTTGTGTATATAAGGCAATTGCTACATTGTCCCATGGTGCCCAGATTCATCAGATAGACAGGAGAGAACACTGGGAGCTGCATGAATAAAAAACTGCTTTCCTCTAGAGAAGTGAGGAAAGTGAATATAAGAGCTGTTCTGTAAGCAAGTGAGAAAAGTAAGTACAAAAACTGTTTTCCTATAGGTAGAGGAAGGTTGAGTCCTGTAGTAATTTTGAATCTTTAGTGCTAACAAAAAATTCTGAACAAGTGCTGACCACGAATAAGCGAATTCAAGTGATAAAATTAAAACTCTGTACCTGGCTCTTGTGGTAGATAGGCTACCTAGTGCTTACCACTCCCACTGATGAGCTAGAATGCTTTCCTCCAACACAGAAAGGCTTGGGGGGGGGGGGCTCAGAAGCTTACAAACAGTCCTGAATCCAGCAAGTCTGTGTCTGGACTAGACTAGTTAAGGAAAGGTGGGAAACAAGTGCAAACACTGTGTTTTTTAAACCAGAAGGTTGAAAGAGATGGAAAAACTGCCCAAATGGCCAGTAAACTACAATTGCTGGGCCAGAAACCACTCTTGTGATAGGCTACCTAGTGCTTACCACTCCCACTGATGAGCTAGAAGGCTTCCCTCCAACACAGAAAGGCTTTGGGGGCTCAGAAGCTTACAAACAGTCCTGGTTACAGCATATTTGTATCTGGACTAGACTCATTACAGGCAAGGCAGGAAACAAGCTTAGAATTTTATTTATTTATTTTTTTGAAAGGGAGAAGAGAAACAGAAGATAATTCAAAATTAAGGCCCTACGTGGCTTGCCCTTCACAAATGTTCTCTCTATTGGGTAGAATGAGCTAGTGACACTAGACTGGAATAGAGCTGAACAGATGGGACTGGTAGGAGTGTCTGAAGTCATATGATCCCACTGTAATCAGTTGAGTGAGCAAATGAGACCCAGGAGGAGTGCTCATACACAAATTTACAGAAGGGGCGGGAAATTCCAAAGCCACCAAGATTGATACCAAAACAAATAAATACAGGGAGAGAGGGTGGGAAACTAATTGCAGAGACAGAGGACCGTAGTATTCTATGAAACAAATAGAAAAATAACTGCAAAGAGACACAGACCACAATATTCAATGAAACAGAAAAATAAAATGCAGTACAATCTTTAACACTGCAAGTTTGTACTTAACTCAGCTAATAATGCAGTTGATTGTAGGTGTGTAGCAGAAGCCAAACAAGTACATTTATTGCATACAATCTCAATCTGGAGCAAGGGATTGAGTAAAGGGGGCTAAAGTTATAAAGAGTTTTCTGCTAGAGGGTGTCAGTGGCACCAGTCCTACTGTTCCGTTGTCCAGACAGACCAAAGAAACATAATGGCAAGTACATAACTTAGATTTTTCTCAACTTCACCACCTGTGGATTTTTTTTAGCGGTATCTTTGATGGGAAGGAAAAGACCTCCAATGTGGAAGCCAAAGTGCTTTCCACAGTCCAGATTAAGTACAGATAGAGCCAGTCTCTGCCAGTTAATTTCAGTGTTACGTCTTGGATGCCTCTTCTGCCTTTTCATCCTTGCAGCTTGATTTTCTAGGCCCTCCTAGGAAGCTTGACTGCATCTGTAGGTCCATAACCCCCCAAAAAACTTTTGTACAAAAAACATGTTGATTTCAGCGGTGCTAATTGTATGTGGCCAAAGCCAGAAACCCAACCCTAAATGACAGGGAGAATGGTTCTTGAGGTGTTTTAGTAAAAAATATTTGCATCTCTGCTACAATGACCTTTACAGCTGTAAATTGCCAGTCTTGCATGTTAAGTTCTAAGTTTCTCTTGATCAGCTGAGATTGAGGGCTGAGGGGATAGAAGATTTAGGTCTTGGAAAGGAGATGCTTTACCCATGCAGCACCTAGATGTTTATAGTAGTCAGTGTTGCAATACTGCTAAGTCGTAAGACTTCTGCTGCATTGCTGCTTGCTGCCAGAGTCCCCCAGTTGACTGTCCTTGCCCAGCTGATTGTCAGTAGTATAAAGTGGCAGTTTCCTTGCCATATTAGTCCCATGCACAAGACTGTATGTATGCAAGCATCATCAGCTGTCTTGAAGTACCAGAGGATTCAGCTAACAACCCCATCTGGGGAACGTTCTACTGCTCACTCCCCATACTGGTTCCTGTAGGACTCCCTTTCCCTTCTCCGGATCGTGCAGTTTTGGGACTGCAGTCAGGCCCTTTGGAACTGTGTCTATTTACATTTAGATTTGTTTTTCTTTCCTGAAAACTTGTTCAGATTTCCTGTGCTGTACAGTTTTTTTTCTGTATTGCTTCACATTGCCCTTTGACTTTGCTAGGATAGCGTGAAAATATTTAGTGTTGAGGGAAGTGCAAGGCAAAATTCTGAACTGTGGTGTCTTTTCACCTAATGCAGTCAGCTTGCTGAAAGGTAATTTGAGGGACACTTACCAGTGCAGGATATTTTAACGACCGTGTATGTTATCAAGATGTGTTTAAGTGTTTTTGTTTTGCTCTTTTTGCAAGACACATTTTTGTTTCATGATGTAACAGGAGTGATTTGAAGACTTGCTTACAAGGACTGTTACTTTCATGTTTATGTAACATGATGCCTTGCTTTGATTCCAGAAACTGTTTTGTTTACCCTGTTTTTTGTGTAATGTATTCTGTAGCTGGTTAGGGGTTTTAAAAATTCTGAGTAACAAGCTCTACTGAGCATTTAATGGAGTTGACAAAGCTGTCTTATGTTTTTTCTTATCCAGTTTTAATCAGCTGAAGTGCTGGAAGACTTGCTACTGTATGTGCTCTTAGGAGTCCGCTGTAGTCACTACCACTGTTTTCTTGATGGGGTGCGCATGAATGTTTTAATTTGGAGGGGGTCGTGTTGTATCAGTAAGCTTATTTTTTTCGTGAGCATGTTGTATGCATGTTAGACAAACTGCATCTTTGCAGAACAAGAGACATATTCATCTGAGAAATCCACTTTAACATTTTGGTAGCACTTTTTTCAGATCAGTGTTGCTATGTCTTGGCTTTGTAAAGCTTGGGGAGTCTAAAGATTTAGATTGCTTTATCTTACAGTTCTAACAAATAGTTGACAGAGGTCAAATATCAATGCAATTGTGTTTGCCATGTATACTTCAAGATACAGTATTCTGATACCTTGTAGGTAGCATAGTTTTGGAATTAATGCAAATATGAACAGGCAATATTTGACGCATAGAGGCACAGTAGGAGGTAACTGCTGAAACGCCTTGAGACATCACTCGGCTGTAATGAGTTAAAATAAGTTTCAGATGTATTTGGTTTAGGGACTGCAAAAAGTTTTAGCTGTGTACCCAAGTAGAAAGTGTTGCATTAGAATACAGTGTAATTATGAGCAAGTAGCCTAAATAGCGTTTAATGCATTAAAACTGGTAGTCACTACATTTCTTCTGACTGTTTTCTGTTCTTTCTAGGGACAGGGAACGAGAGCGAGAAAGAGATCGTAGAGAGCGTAGTGAACGCAGCAGAGAGAGATTGCCAGAAAAAGAACGTCGCAGAAGCCGTTCACGGGAGCGGCGACGTAGGTCACGTTCAAGAGACAAGGAGGAAAGGAAACGTAGTCGTGAGAAGAGCAGAGAGAAAGATAAAAAAGAAGACAAAGATCGTGACCGTAAACGCAGGAGTCGCAGTAGAGATCGTAAGCGTGACAGAGATCGTGACCGTGAGAAAAAAGAAGATCGTCCTGAGGGTGAAGTGCAGCCCGAAGCAGTTGAAATCCCTGCAGAAGATGCCCAATTGGCTGAGTTGCCTGTGGATGGTATAGATGTTAAAACTGAACCTGAAGAAAAGAATAAAGACAGGGAGAGGGAAAGGGACAGAGAAAAAGACAAGGATAGAGATAGAGACCGTGACAGAGACAGACGACGAAGCCATAGAGACAGAGAGCGTGACAAAGACAAAGACAAGGACAGAGACAGAGAGAGAGATAGGAAGAGGGATAGAGACCGGGATCGGGGAGACCGGGGTGACAGAGAGCACAAACGTGATAGGGAAAGGGACAGAGAAAAGAGAGAGGAGAGAGGACAGGATAATGGAATACCAGAGCTACCAGAACTACCGGAACAGCTGGAGGAAACGAGCCAGGACAATTTCATGGACCAGGAATCCATGATGTCTGGAGAAGATTATATGTCAGCAGAAAATGGTTATCAGATGGAACAACCATTGGAAGAAGGATTGTAGAATTTTTTTTGCCTCATGGTTGAGGACATTGTTCTGTGTGATTGGACCAACTTGGTATTCATGCAGTTTTTGTCATCAGTTTTCATACGTGCAGTGTTCTGGGGGGATGGGTGTACAAGCATTGCGATTCATGTCTGAAAATTGTCAAGTAGGTTTTTCTTCCATTTTTTTTAAGATGGTAAGTTTTACAGCAGGTAGTTTTAGGTTAAATCCTGAAATTACAACATTATAGAAGTTTACTGTCACCTGTGAACATCCTTTTAAAGGATATCCAGTTAAACATTAAAAAGTAATTTTAATCCAAAATGTGTGGGTTGATTTTCTGTGCTAACACTACATAGTGAGGGAGTTTGAAGTTCCACGTTTAGTTCATACCCTTATCTTTCAGGAACTCTGAAATGGGCCGATAGCTGGAGAATACTAGCTGATATCCTTCTTTTCATGTATTGCAGTATTATTTACATGAGGGAGTTGCCCTCCCAGGCGACCTGACATTTGCCAGTATACCAAAGTCTTTTAATGTCTGATGTAGGCTATCAAATGTAGGCCATAAGACATGCGTGCGCGCCATCCTCAGAAGTACTTTGCCGCCAGTTGGATCACCAGTCCCAGACATCGCTCTTCTGCCCAATAATTTTCTTCAATAAAGATAAGTGTTCTGTTGGGGAACGTCTTGCTACTGTTCTTTTTTTTGGGGGGGGGGGGGGGGGCTTTCCTTCATCTACCAGAAAACCTTATGCAGAAAAATGGAAGAGATTCTGTGCTTGGAACCAGGCACAAGGTATTGACACTTGTTCCAAATATTCCTCAGATTTTGCAATACTTAACTGAGATGCTGGATAAAGGCCTTTCCTTTTCATCCATTAAAATTCATGCCTCTGCCATTTCAGCTCATTACAATACAGAACCACCTATTTTTTCTCATCCACTACTAAGGCAGTACCTCAGAGGGGCCAAAAACATAAGTCCCCCAAGGAGAGCACCAGTACCTATATGGGACCTCAACTATGTCTTGGAAAAACTTACACTGCCTCCCTTTGAGCCAGCCTCTGCAGCTGATATAAAATTCTTATCCTGGAAAACAGCTCTGCTCCTAGCAATAATCTCCGCTAGACGAGTCTCAGTTAGGCACTCATGGCTGTGGAACCTTTTATCATTTTCCGTCCTGACAGGGTTTCTCTCAGGACAAACCCTACATTTATGCCTAAGGTGTAGTGACCAGTGTGGCTCTTAACCAAACAATTCACTTGTCAACTTTTTACCCAAACCTACAGAATAAGGGTGAGAGACTTCTACATTCTTTGGACATTCACAGACAGCTACGCTTCTACTCGGACAGAATCAAAGCTTTCAGAAAGACTGAAAAACTTCTAGTAGCATATGCTGCAGGATCACAAGGAAAGCCTATCTCAAAGCAGACTATTTTAAAGTGGATAGGCCACTGCATTCGTTTCTGCTATTCACAGCATGGCAAATCAGTGCCTAAGGGCATTAGGCCACATTCCACCAGAGCAGCAGCCACTTCAGCAGCCTTCTTCAGAGGAGTACCAACCAAAGACATCTTAGAGGCTGCAACTTGGAGTTCAGTGCATACTGTTACAAAGCACTATCACTTATTTCTCTATTCTGAATCCAGGGCAGACTTTGCCACTGCAGTTCTGCAGGGCCTGATGGCCTCTCCTAATCCTATGTAGCAGCCTTCTAACAATAGCTTTGGGATTCAATTCTATTGTAATGACTGCAACAGTGAAACACGGACATAATACAGTTGTGTACCTACCATAAATGTAGATGTTAGTGTATTCACTGTTGCAGTCCAGGTTACCCTCCCTTCATCCCCCTTTTCCTTGCTGGGACATATCTGTAATTCTCTATTCTGTACGTGTGTATGTGGTGTATTTGCTTGTAGATGAAGGAAAGGTTTTTGGTTATACATGCTTTTTAACATTAGTAAGCCTACCATTTTAGGGGCACCTGACATCTGGGGCAAGAAAAACTGAAGAAAATGGCGTCTGCTGCATCTTTTATATACCCCTGCCGCACTGACGTCGAAGGCAACAGCAACCGATGCCGGACCTAGTCTTTGGAACTCAGGCAGACTGTGGGTAGTCTGCCAGCAGGATAACCCAATTGTAATGACTGCAACAGTGAATACACTCTAACATCTACATTTATGTTAGGTACACAACTGTACTTTCCTTTTTTTGGGGGGGGGGGGTTCCCATAGGTTCATAGGTGTTTACTAGGCTAATGACCACAAGGACCTTTTTTAAACCTAGCCATGCATCCCAAATCTGACAAGTTCTGTTACCCTTGATAAGTGTAAGCATGGGCCTGGGAGATGAACCATTTACAGGTTACCAGTGTCCATTAGAGACGTAGGTGCCAAACCAGTGATGACTTTCCGGTTTCCCTTTCAATTGTCCAAGTTCTTGAATTGGGTTAGGAAGGAACTCTGCTTCACATAGATGGGGTGCCTGTTTATTTATAGACTGTGTAGTCTCTGCGATATATACCTCTCTCCCCAGCAGGTCCTATTGATATCACAGGCAAGGTTTAAGTCTTTAGAATGGATAATTCTGGTGCTGTTTGTGGATATGCAGGTGGTCCATCAGAGTGGGGTCTTGTCAGTGCCCTGTATGCCAGGCGTAGACAGAATACAGGGATAGGACCTTGAGGCAGGCTACATAGTACATATTAACACCCTGTATTCTTTTAGTGAGGACCTTGTTTGGATGTACCAGTTGTTGGATATGCCTGGCTAGGTACATACTGAAGGGGGGGGGGGGCATTGTACTCTATTTCTGATGAATGCCAAATACAGTGAAACACTAAACTTCCTTGGACTTGGATGCCATACATTTGTTTATAAATTGTGCAACATCACCACTGTAGACACATGATCAAAAGCTAGATTACTATTTGTGTCTCCCTAAGTTCCTGAGTACTCTGCCATCTCTAAGAGGTGTGTTGTTAATATGATAGTTACCAGGGATGGATGACTTTCCAAAGGATACTATTATGCATTTCTTGGCATTTAGTTTGTCCATGGCTCTGGCACTAGTTGTTCATCTTTATCAGCCCCTCCTGTAGAACATTTGTCTGAGAGATTCAATGACTGCTCCTAATTTGCAATCCTCTGCAAATTTAGTCAGCCAGAGACCACGGGCATTGGCCTTGACTTCTGAGAAGTAAATGCCAAAAAAGAGCGGTCCAAGGACTGATCCCTGAGGGACTCCACTTGTGACTGGCCTCTTTGTAGAGGTGGACTCCCCAATTCTAACTTCATGGGTCCTGTCTGTTAGCCAGTTGGCTATCCGTTGGGTGACCTACGGGTTTGTACCCAATTTCTTTAGTTTAACAGTGCCCAAGTGGGGTATTGTCAAATGCTTTGGCCAGGTCACTGTAGGCAGTATGAATGGTTTTGCCCTCATCCATTGCTTTGGTGACCTTCTCAGAGTAGGCATGATCTGCCCTTTAATCCAAACTGGGTTGGGTCCAGTGTCTGGAGGTTTACTATATCTCTTCTTTCCATGGTTTTACATATCAGACTGAGTCTGTAGTGTCCAGGGTCTGTAGATGGCCCACCTTTGTACAGAGGGATGACTGTTGCCTTTCTCCATTCATGAGGCACAAAGCCTGTTTGGAGGCTACAGTTAAATAGTAATTCCAGAGGCGCTGATGAGTCATATTTTGTGCTATTTAGAAGGCATCCTGGGATATTGTCTGGGCCCTTTGATGTTGTTCTTGGTCTTAGAGAAATTAAGAACCTGTTCCCTAGTAATAGTGGGGGGGGGGGGTTATATTTCCTGAGGAAAGGTTGAGGGGGAAAGAGGAGTAAAGTTGAGTTGAATTCATCAGCCAGGTGATTTGCTATATCTTCTGGCTCAGTATAGGTGGCTCCATTTACAATGAGCTCTGCAAACAATTGTGTATTGCCTTTGAGGTTGCAGACATAGCTAAGTAATGCTTTGTGGTTGTCCTTGGCCTGGGAGGCCAAACATTTCTCAAATTTGTCTTTGGTAGACTTAGTCCTCCTGAGTTTTGTTGGGTGCTGCACTTTTTACCATGATTTTCTTCCTCCTGTTATACAGATTGATTTTGTGATTCCACCGGGGTGGCTAGATTTGTTTTTGTTCTGTACTTTTTCCTGGAGGGTACAGCTACCTCTGTGCAGCTATTAACATGCTTGTACAGAGTTTCTGTGAATAGTTCTGCATAGGCTGAAGTGTTCAGAATTGCTTGAAATTTTTCTAGGTTCTCACTTAATAGCAAGAGTTTAACCTTAAAATAGTTCCTGAATGTTACAGGTTTAGCTGGGGGTCCGGGGTTTATTTTTTACTTCAAAGGAGACCATTTTGTGGTCTGACCTTACCAGGGAAGGCTTTACAGTAGGGGGATGTGCAGCAGTCTCCCATATTAGTGAAGATCTGATCCAGTATGATTGCACCCCTGGTTGGTGTATTGACTAGTCTAGGTAGTTTGCGTTTACAAAATCCAAGAATCTCTGCATGTTCATTTTTTGTCATATACTATTCCCAGTAAAAGTGGTGTAATTGGTCACCCATGAATGTGGTGTTGGGTTGGATGGTTGGTGTTTCTAATAAGTTTAAATACATGGTATGGGTTTCTTGGATCATAGAGGGGAACATATAGATTGCAAGGAAGTGGTATTGGATTTTACCAATAGTGATTTGAACATGGTGCATTTTTCTGTTTGACCAGCCTTGAAGTATATTTTTTGATATAGACACCGCCACCTTTAGTCCCTGCCTGTGAAGTAGCTGGTCTGTGTGTGGAAGGCATTATAACCTTGCACTGTTAGTGTGCTCTCCATGGCTTTAAACCGTGTCTCTGTGACCGCACAGATCAGATGGGAATAAACTGACCCCTAAACTAATCTGCAAGGTTCTTTTATAGCTATTCATACACCACATAGTTGCTTGCCTCTTTCATACCCAAGCAGACCATCAGGATTCATAATGTATGAAGTGAGAAGGTTTTCTACAGTATCTGCTGCCTTGTATCCCTTTATAAAGTCAACTTAGTCTCCATGGATTAAAAACAGCTATTAAAATTGTAGTTCTATTCCTTTAGAAGCAGCGTCTATAGAAAATGTGTTTTTTTTTTTTTTTTTTTTTTTTTTTTTTGAGTTAACGAGTGCTTGTTCTTCCTGCTGTAAAGAGAGTTCTGGCCTGGCTTAGAAATTGTGGCATTTAGAGTGGAACCACAAAATCAGGCATCTGTGCACCTCCCCAAGAACAATAAGGCCAAGAACTGGGAAATAGAATTCCTTTAAATTTTACAAAAGCTAGGGAAATGCGCATCCATTAAGAAAAATTTTAAGTGAAAGAGACACTAGCTTATTTCCTTCTGTTCTTATACGAGGAATGAACTTTGTGCTTGCATTTATCAAGGTAAATGGTGTGTTTCCAACTAAAGATATCTATTCCTGTCTTCACCTGATGGCATTACTCTCCTGTTAGTATTCCTTTGCTGCTGTTCAATTGTATAATCAAGTTCCAGTCCTCACAACCTCAAGTATTTTAGAATCCAGACCTGTCCATTGACGCATACTTTAGGTTCTTCCAAAATCCTATTCAATACTTCAGGAATGCTATTGATCCATCTTGGCCTCCATCACTTCCTCCTTTTTTTGTCTTCAATCTTTCCCACCAGTGGTGCTATCCCTAGTGAATTCTGTCATCACGTTACGTGGCAAAAGCATTTGAATTTCACTTTTACTATCACACCTTCCAGTGAACATTATGGTAGAAGTACTGATTAATTTGATATTTTTTTGCCTGTTTTTGGTTCCCCCAGCTGACCTTAAGCTGCTCCAAATGCCGCTCATCTTTCATCTGGTCTACCAAACCCACATCCCCCCATTCCTATGTCCATTTTCAGGGCCAGTGAGAAGATTCAGGCAACCTGAGTTTGAATCATTTGTTTCCCCTTTACAAGCTTTGTGCTCATTCCCATGACAACTTATAAATGGGGCATGCAGTGAGTGGCTCATTGGTCCAGTGGTATGATTCTCATGGGTGTAAGAGGTCCTGTATTGATATCCTGGAATAGTCATTTGGTGGCTCTTGGCTAGGACATTTGGCAGGTTGGCATAGTGGTTAAGGTGGTTACAGACGCAGTGTAGTTTGATTCTCACATGGGGTAATTGGCTAGGCTTAAAATGGCCTACAATGGCACTTAGCCTAGTACTAATCTATGAATCTGAAGATGTTAGGATAACTGAGTCCATATCCAAAAGAAGACAGTGGCAAGCTGGAGTCCCTCAAGGCTCTCTGCTGGGTCCACTCTTTTGGCATCTACTTCTCTAAAATCAAGGCCAACATCAGGGACCTCTGACAGTTTACTGATGATTGCAAGTTAGGTGCATTCATAGGATCTTCTAAAGTTACAAATATCCTTTTGTGGGGGGGGTTGTCATCCAAGAGGGCGGAGTGTTAAAACCAGATTCCACACAAGGACA
This sequence comes from Protopterus annectens, assembly GCF_019279795.1. NCBI lineage: Eukaryota > Metazoa > Chordata > Ceratodontiformes > Protopteridae > Protopterus > Protopterus annectens. Next base: position 730,764,949 of record NC_056743.1, read on the forward strand.
ACTGTCTTTTTTCATATAAAAATGTTCAATCTGTTCATTATGCATAAAACCCTTAGTAGCAGGCTTTCATTCCTTGCTATTTAGAGAACCAACATCTGAATTGTAGCTAAAAGCGTGGTGGAGGGTTCCTCAGACCCAGTGACCGAGCCTACTTAAGCATAAGGCCAAAAGACCTAGCCTTGAAGGGTTAGCTGCACCTCGCTCTACAGACATCTCTCCTGAGATGCATTGATAACCCAGAATCATGCTCAGTTTTTGAATCCGGATCCACAGGCTGAGCCAGTTTTACAGGTCACCTTAGAACTGGATGCCAGCATGTCCAGAGAGGCCAAAGACATCTAGTTCTGATGAACAGGGGTAACCAAGGCTGATCATGTTGCAAGGCCTCAGAGGAGTCACTCAGGTTGTAGTGAGAGAAAGATGCTGACTTGGATTTGCTGGAATGCAGGCCTACTCTGTCCTCCATCTTTAAACCAGATGGAGACGCCTGCAAAGAAAGGAAATTACATTCTTCACCTCCACCCAATCCTTCGAAAGTGGCAAAAGTTTGTCCAGAGCGTGTTTAAGGGCTTCATGGCCTTGAGTCAAGTTCCCCTCCTGGCCTACCTCCCCAAAAAAGGGTCAGAGGAAGATTCATCCTCTGAAGACCATGATTATTAGCGCACTCCTCGCAAATCCCTTTCTCCTTGGACTATGCTTCCCCAGAGGATGACTCCAGTGGGACAGAGACTCTCTTGGAGATTTCATTTGGCAAAACCATCTCAAAGTTTAGACCTCTTGAAATGAGACTGCTCTCAAATGTCTGAGGTCCAAAAGGTATGACCACTTCCAGGGGGAGATCCCTTTAGTCCTTCAGCTGTTCCTCCAGTTATCCATGCCTTTCTTGGATGGCCTTTACCTCCACCGTCCCTACACCCTGACTCACAGCCTCTGACCCCCTATGAAGCCAGATATAGTGCTGCAGAAATTTAATTTCCTTTTTAAAGACCCTGTGGTAGACTCCTCTGTCATCTCTGTAGCCTCTGATAAGGCCTCAAGATCCTTTCCTTCAACTTCTCTGACAAGGACAGTATGCAACTCGAGAGGCTGGGCACGAAAATTTACACCAGCAACTTTAGTCTTCTGGGCTTTGAATTACCAGGCCCAGATGACTAACTACACCATGGAACTCGTGGCTTAATTGTCCAAGATAGTATCTGACATGCCAGTCCCAGAAAATAAAGCCTTGGCGTCTTCCTTTATTGCTGCATCCTCTCAGACACTATATATAAAATGCAGCTATAATGCATTTGATGCTACCTCCAGAGCTGCAGCTTTGTCCTTGGCATTGAGAAGGTTTTCCTAGTTTTGAGGCTTCAACCCCTTCCTGAGGACATCAAGGTGAAGCTCATGGATGCTTCCCTTGACAACGCAGCCTTATTTGGTAAACCATTTGCTGATCTTCGTCCCTGCAGGAAAAGAGCAAGGAGTTAAGACCGCAAGCATATTCTTGTTTTCTCCACTTCCTAAACTTCACAGGAGCTATACTGGGAAACTGGTCTTTGTCAGCATGCAATCCCAGACACAACCCAAGCTCTCCAACGGAAGCAAGAAACTGTCATCTCAGATTCTTCCCGTCTGGCTAAGCAGTGCTTTCCTGATAGAACCAGGCTCTTCCTCCTGATTCCTCCGGGACTACCTTGCAACACCCCATTCTCCCTATGCCTATTCCTGTGCTTTCCCACTTGGGAATCCATAACTCAAAACGCTAGGGTTCTGAGCATCATCAAACACTGATGCTTACTGGTTTAGTACAGTGTGCTTCCTTTCAGGTATAGCCCTCAACCTCCAAACTGTTAGAGCAGGGTGTAGTACAACCTGTCAGCCCCCCAAAAAGGAACAGGCTTTTATTCTCGCACGTTTCTGGTTCCCAGAAAAGGGCCGTGGAGACCCGTCCTAAGCTTTACTCAACACCTTCCTTAAGAATGCTAACTCTTTAGACCCTGTTTCCTCTGATCCTCCCACACACCTTCCTGGCATCTATGGATGTCAAGGATGCCTGCCTATCTGTTCCCATTCATCAAATTCAGGAAATGTCTACATTTGTCTGTGGGATCTTTCAATTCGCTGCCTTGCCTTTCGTTCTTTCTACAGCCCCAAGGGTCTTCACAAAATTGTTTAGCTCCACTAGTTGTTTTTTCTGCAGACTCCAAGGTATCAATATTCCCTTACCTGAACGAGCCGTTCCAGGCCACCACCCCTGCAGGAACTGGGGAGCAACCTCCACTTAACCATGGCCATCCTGCAACACCTAGGATTCGCCAACTTCAACAAATCTACTCTCTCCACCTCAAGGTAATACTTTTCTAGGGTGCAGATTCCAAACTGGCAAAATGATCTCTCTCACACCAAAAGGCTCAGCTCTGTCAAGCTTTCTCAGAAACCCTTTCCCTAAAGCATTTGTCAGCAAGACAATTTCTCAGAATTCTAGTACTGATGGCCTTCACCATCCCTATGCTACCCCCTGGCAGGGCTACACATGTGGAAGATGTTCTTCGTGTTTCACTGTTGCAGTCCTTACATTTGGGTAATCTGCTGGCAGGTTGCCCTCAGTCGGCCTGATTAACAAAGTCTTGGGTCCTCCGTCGGTTGCTGTCCCTTCTTCCATGACGTCAGGTCGTCAGGGGTATAAAACATGCACCCGACGCCATTACATCAGTCTTTCTTGCCGCGCAGTGCCTGAAGCAGAAGCAGTTCACAAGTGCCGGTCGGCAGACTCCTCAAATTTTCGTTTTCAGGTTTCAGAATCAGTCTTCAACTAAAAAGCTAAGTACCCTGTTGGGGAAACTTTTTCTTGCTCCTTACCGATGTCAGTAAAAGTTAATAATTGCATTACTTGTGGGAAGCAAATACCTCATAAGGATTTTCATTTGTACTGTGTTCCTTGCCTAGGCCCTGACCACAACGTACCTTGCTGTCGGTTTTGTGCTAAATTTAATCAACACACTATTAAACGTCTGTATATTTTTGCTTCAAAATATTTTGGCTCACACTTTATCCAGAAATGTTGTCTGTTAGCAATCCGACTACCGGAATACCTAAAAAAAAGCGAAGAAAAAGGCAGTTTAGGTCCAAAACTAATAACTACGCTTCTCCAAGCCAGTCGCCAGTTCGCTGGTACTGTGAGGTGCTTTCGCAGCCCCTGATGCCCGCTACTTCTAATTCGCAGGCCTCTACTGAGACCCATTCAGAGTCCAGTATGCCGTGAGATGCTTAAATTATTGAACCCACGGATGTCTCTACCTTAGATGGGTCTGGAGCCACTGTACAGGCACCGGCTTCTGAGGGTGTTTTCAGGCCTACAAATTTGTATATTAGACCGACGCCATCTTCAAAATTAAGGCCAAAATCTAAATCTGTCTAAAAAACAGACACCTGGGCCACATGTGCAGGCCCCTATGCCTAAAAAACAAATGATCAAAATGGCTGAAGATTTAATTACTTTGATCAGGGGTAGCCAACCCCCCCCCCCCCTTCTAAGAGGCCTAGGCAAGACATTGATTATGAATCTTCTGAACAGGATTCTATTTCTTCTGACTCTTCTAATGAGCAGGATTTGTCTATACTACTTATGAGGACTCTGATGCAGACTATTCCATTCTTTCTGCTTCTCCCCCTGGGGATTTTTCTTTTGGGGAAACGTTACATACCTTAAGGGAACATTTCCACTGGGAAAGTCAGAACTTCTAAAAAGAGACTTGGGTTTTTTTATCTTCCTCAGTATAGGCCTTTGGCTGTACCTCCTGTTCTAGACATTGTTGTTGATTTTTCAGAATCTAGTATGGCTCCTGATTCTCTGGCTCCTTGTAAGCCAGACAGATACTACAGGGTTCCTGACTCCCACAAATTCCTTTTCAAAAATTCTATTGCAGATCCTGAAACCATTTCTCAGGGTCCCAAGGGCATTAAGGCCTCTACTGCTAAAAATCCTACCCCTTCTGATAGAGATTCCAGGGTGCTGGATAGATGGGGTAAGAAGGTTTACACTTCTGCAACCTTGGCAATCGGGGCTTTAAACTGTCAATTTCATATGCTTAAATATCAACAGCATATCATGGGACTGCTTAAACAGAAAATGTTAATTTCTGACTGTGTGGAAAATAAAGATTTACAGGATTTATTGCATTCATCTGAACAAGTTGGAAAACATACTTTGCAATGTGGTTTTGATTCTTTGGAGGCCTCTTGAAGGGCTGCTGTAACTGGGTCTGTGCTAAGAAGGCATGCTTGGCTCAGAGCAAACTCTGCCTGATCATGTTAAAGCAAAATTGTTGGATGCTCCTTTACAACAGGACTGTCTCTTTCGTAATAAGGCTGTAGAAGTTTTAAAAAATATGGAAGATCAGGCTAAATCTATGCAAATTGTGAAAGATTTCTTACAAGTGCAACCTTGAAGATTTAGTAGGCACTGGCCTAAGAACTGGTCCTTTCCAGTTCCCTCGAGAGCCACTCAGGTCAAACCCAGACATTCCAAAGACTCCAGGTTTCAGTCACAAGGGACTTTTAGAACAAAACAATGGGGTGCCTCGTCCTCCCAATCTGGAAACAACAAGGCACCTCCCTATGGTAAAAAGTCTCAATGACTTCCCTTTACACTTACCAAGCACTTAACTTTTAGCCGCCCCTTTGGGGGGGAAATTGGCACTTCATGCAAGAAACTGGCAACTTGTAACCCAGGACAAATGGGTTTTAAATATAGTATCCCAGGGATACAGGTTTCATTTCCACATGTTGCCAATCCCAAACGGATGGCCAGACCTGCCCACAAATCAGTGGGTAGAGGCCCAGAAACAAGTACTGGCCCTCATGAACATGGGGGCTATTCAGCCAGTACCAGAAGAGGAAAAAGGGCAAGGCTTCTATTCAAGACTTTTCCTGGTACCCAGAAAAGACTAATCATGGCATCTAATTCTGGACTTGTCTACTCTAAACACATTTCTGGACATTCCAAAATTCAAGATGCTGACCCTTTAACAGTTACTTCCTATGCTAGGCAAAGATGCCTGGTTGGTAACTCTAGACTGAGGCTTACCTGCATATCTCAAACGGAATCTTGCAGAAGATGCCTCCGCTTCAAAGCAGGCTAACTTGCATTGCCAGTTCTCTGCACTGCCTTTAGGCTTTTCTACTGTGCCCAGGGTCTTCAGAGTGCCTGGCTCCAGTAATTGCATTTTGCAGGCAAAGAAATATTCAGATATATCCATACCTGGACGATCGTCTAATGCAGGCAGAAAACAAGGACATTCTTCTGAAACATCTGGCGTTTGTAAAAAGGTTTCTAACTTGTTTAGTGTACACCATAAACGAAAAGAAATCGCATCTGGTACCCTCCCAAAAAAAAACATTCCTGGGTGCAAGGTTTAATACAACTGCCCCGATGGCTTACCTTACGCCAGAAAAGCAAATTCATTTGGTAACTTCAAACAGGTGGCCACAAAAACCCTGCTATCTGCAAGACAAATTCTGCAAGCATTGGGGTTCATGGCCTCCTGCATTCTTCTAATTCCATATGCAAGAATGCATATGAGGAAACTTCAGTGGTACTTAAAGTTTATGGAGTCAACATTGTCAAAGCCTGGAAACAATGATTCCTATCATACCTTGCCTGCAACTAAAGTTCCTGTGGTGGGCAGAGGCCTGCCACCAAAACAAGGGACTGCCATTCACTCAACTCCCTGCCACCCAAACCCTAATTGCAGACTCATCAGACTATGCTTGGGGGGGCTCATCTGACACAGAAGTGCGTTCAGGGCAAATGGAGCCCAAATCAAATGCACCTTCATATCAATCAAAAAGAGATGCTAGCTGTACAGAATGCGCTGACAGCCTTCAAGGACTACCTTCTTCCAGGACAATTAATGATAGACAACACAGTTATGTGGTACATAAACAAGCAGGGAGGTACACACTCCTACCCCCTCTGCAGACTAGCCATGACATTCTGGAACACTGCCTTGACCTATCAATTACAACTACACGCTCAGTTCCTGCCAGGAGAGCGGAGTACTCTGGCAGACGAACTAAGCAGAAATCTCATGTACCCATACGAATGGAAACTGGAACTACGGATTTTCAACATGTTGACACGCAAATGGGGGAGTCCAGACATGGATCTTTTGCCTCACCCCAGAACTGTCAGTTGGAAAAATTCTGCACAAGAACTCATCACAAAAAAAGCCTGGAAAGTGGATGCTCTGTCATTCACCTGGCAAAACCTATCCATCTATGCTTTTCCCCCTATGCCTCTGCTCTCCAAAGTTCTACTAAAAGTCAAACGGGACAAACCAAAAATGATTTTGATTGCTCCAGACTGGCCGCTCCAACACTGGTACCCACTCCTGCTCAATGTGTCAAACCCACCACGGCACCTGCCTCCGACACCTTACTGTCTCAGCAGAACAATCAAATTCTGCACACACTGCCCCAAACTTTGATTCATGCGGCTTGGCTAATCACCTAAATTCACCCTTAGCATCCCTCAGCAAACCTGTGATGGATGTAATTTTGGAGGCAAGAAGGCCTAGTACTAGAAAATCTTATGCTGACAAATGGAAAAGATTATGTGCCTGGAATCAATCACAGGGGATAAGCACACCAGTGCCCAATATTCCTCAGATTTTACAATACTTATCAGAGATGCTTCACAATGGCATGTCCTTTTCTTCTGTAAAAATCCATGCCTCAGCCATTTCAGCTCATTACAACACAGAACCTCCCCTCTTCTCTCATCCTCTGCTATAGCAGTATTTCAGAGGGGCCAAAAACTTAAGACCACTTAGGAGATCTCCATCCCCTGCCTGGGACCTCAGTTTTGTATTGGAAAAACTCACTCTCCCGCCTTTCGAGCCAGCTGCTACTGTAGACTTAAAATTTCTCTCCTGGAAAACAGCTTTCCTTTTAGCAGTCACTTCAGCCAGAAGGATTTCTGAATTACAGGCTCTTATGGCAGTGAAGCCTTTCATTATTTTTCATGCGGACAGGGTGTCTCTCGGGACCAATCCATCCTTCATGCCTAAGGTGGTATCCAGTGTGGCTCTTCAGAACATTCATTTGCCAACTTTCTTTCCCAATCCACAGAACAAGGGAGCGGATTATGCATTCATTGGATGTACACAGACAACTTAGATTTTACTTAAACAGGACAAAAATCTCTTAAGAAAATCTGAACAACCAGTGGTGACATTTGTTGCAGGGGCAGAGGGATAGGCCATTTCAAAGCAGACTATTTCCAAATGGATAAGCCATTGTATTAATTTCTGCTGTATGCATCATGGTAAAACTATCCCCCAGGGGATCAGATCTCATTCCACCAGGGCTACATCTACTTCTACAGCCTTTCTCAGAGGTGTTCCTACCAGAGACATTCTAGAAGCTGCTACCTGGAGCTCAGTTCATACGTTCACCAACCATTACCATTTACCTTTCTTCTCTAAATCCAGAGCTGGCTTTGCCACTGCTGTCCTGCAGCACCTTATAGCTGGTCCTAATGCTGTATAAATCCATCCTCCTAATCATAGCTTTGGGAATCTACCCAAATGTAATGACTGCAACAGTGAAACTCGAAGAACATAGTACAGTTGTGTACACTTACCATAAATAAAGATGTTAGTGTATTTCACTGTTGCGGTCCAGGTTACCCTCCCTCCAACCCCGTTTTTCTCTTGCTATACCTCTACTTTCCTTTACTATGCTTAAAAGCCTTTTTGGTGTATTTGCTTTTGTTTGGAGGTATATTTTTGTGTTTTATATTACTTAAATATTTGGCTCCCCATTTCGGGGGCACCTGACATCTGGGGCAAGAAAAACGGATATAAAACATGCAGCCAATGTCATTACACTAATGACCTGATGTCATGGGAGAAGGGACAGCAACTGACGCAGGACCCAAGACTTTGTTAATCAGGCGGACTGAGGGCAACCTGCCAGCAGATTTACCCAAATGGTAATGACTGCAACAGTGAATACACTCATCTACATTTATGGTAAGTGTACGCAACTGTACTTTCCAGTGGTTCCTGAAATCTGTGTAGACTCAACATACCCACCCAGTGGAATTTCCTATCCCACTACTACCTTGTCTCAAGAAGGAGCTCCGGTGGTGGATACAGCAACTGTCAAATCTTATGGCTCCCCATTCACCCATTGCCTCCAACTCGGGACCTGTACACAAATGCTTTGGATACAGGTTGGGGGAGCTCTGAGCCCACATGGTTGAAGAACATTGGACCCCCTCCCAGGGAATGACCAATGTGAAGGAGATGAAGGCACTTGATCCTAGATTTTTAGTCCTTCCAGCCCCAGGATGGCTGAGAATCTACACAGACAATATTACTGTTCTGTGGTATGTAAACAAGTGTGGAGGGGGGCAAGATTCTACCTAGTATGCAGATTTGTCTTTAAGTTTGAGAACTAGTATGCCAACTTCGAATTTCTTTACAGGTGGTCTACATCCCTTCCAATCGGAACTCTGGCATTCACACTGAGCTGAGCAGATCCATAACACAGGCCCTATGAATGGATAACTTCACAAGGATGTGTTCCTGGACAGTAGTCCACCAGGTGGGTATTTCTCAAATAGACTTGTGCCTCCCTTCTGAAAAAAACAACTTCCAACATTTTGTGCCAGAAAACCACAGCCTCAGGGATGGGAAGTAGATGCTTTCCCTCCCCTACCACTTATTCTGAAGGTCCTGCTTAAGATTCAGCAGGACAGACCGAAAATCTTGTTGGTGACTCCCTGTTGACCAAGATGGCACTAGTTCCCCCTTCTGCACCTAGCCAAGGGGAATCTTCACAAATTACTTGAGTGGACTTGCTCACACATTACGAGGGCTCCCCTCATCCATTCACACCTGGAAGCTCTTCAGCTGACCCTGGGTGATAGAGCCCTGAAGCCCTTTACACACCTTTTCTCTGAGGGCATGCTTAGTTCTGCAGGAGGCCAAGAGACCCAATAAGAAGAAATCTTGCCTTTAAAAATGGAAGAGATTTTCTGTTTGGTGTCTTGCTAGAAACCTGGTCCTACTTACCAAGGATCTTCCTTTAGTTCTTTCATGTCTGTGTGACTTGTTCAATGTTGACTTGGCTCACTCTTCAATAAAAGCACATTTGTCAGCTATCTGTGCATGCTGGCCTCTTTCACCTTCTTTAGCTTCCAGATTTGAGGCCAAACAGTTCCTCAAAGGCGTTGTCCCCATCAGACCTCTCATTAAACCTGTGGCCACCCACCCCCTTTATGCTAGAGAAATTGATCTTACTGTCTTTTGAACCAGTCTCCTCTAGTTTCCCCCAAACACTGCACCTGGAAAACTGTCCTGGTGGCTGTAATCTCTCCAGATGGGTCTTTGGACCCTGATGGTTTTTACCCCCTTCTTGGTCTACCAGACACTGCTGCAGTCATTACACTTGGGTTATCCTGCCGTCAGGCGGTCCCGCAGTCGGCAAGAGTTCCAAAGTCTTGGTCCAGCATCTGTTTCTGTCACTTCTTCCCTGACGTCAGTGCGCCAGGCGTATACAAGATGCATCCGGCGCCATTTTCTTCAGTCTTTCTTGCCGCACGGTGCCCGAAGCAAACAGCAGTTCGCAAGTGCTGGTCGGCCGACTCCTGAGATTTTCGAAGTCAGATTTCAGATCCGAAGTCTTCAATAAAGCTAAGTACCCCGTTGGGGAAACTTTTTTCTTGCCTCTGACCCATGTCAGAAAAAGTTAATTGTATTTCTTGTGGAAAGCAAATACCTCATAAGGACTTCCACTCTTAATGTATTCCATGCCTAGGCCCTGATCACGACATCACTAGTTGTCGGTTTTGTGCTAGATTTAATAAACGCACTATAAAACGACGTTTTGATTTTGCTTTGCACTATTTTGGCCGAAGGTTCAATTATACTATGCCGTCGGATCAACCGACTGCAATTCTCAGAAAGACTGACAAGGATAAAGACATTCATCCGGGGTCCAAAACTGACGACGAAGCCTCTTCTAAGCCAGTCGCCGGTTCTCAGTGAGGCATTTTCGTAGCCCCTGACACCCGCTACCTCAGAGTGACGGGCCGCCTCCGACTCCCATGTGGAGACAACTAGGCCTCTGGAAACTCAAGGTATTGGGCTTACGGAAACTAATCCCTCAGATGGGTCTGGAGCCGCTGAGCAGGCATCTGTTTCTGAGGGTGTTTTCAGACCTTCACAATTTACCATTAAAGCAACAGCCAAGATAAAGCAGCAGCCAAGACAAAAACACCATTAAAGACAAAGAAGTAAGAACAGCATTCTCCTGGACAGGCGTCCATGTCTAAGAAACGGATGCTTAAAATGGCCAAAGACCTCATTACTCTAATTAGGGGTTCCCATCCCCCTCCTGAGAAAAGGCCTAGGCAGGATACAGACTAGGATTCCTCCGATCAGGTTTCCATTTCATCTGATTCCTCTTCATACCAGGATACTCTCTACCCCCCAATGAGGATTCTGATGCTGAAGAATCTATCCCTTCAGCCTCTCCTCCTGAGGATTACTCTTTTGGGGAAACCTTACATACCATGAGGGAGCATTTCCATTGGGAAAGTCAGGATTATTCGGAATCCAAGAAAAGGCTCAGGGGCTTCCTTTTATTGCCACAGCACAGGCCTCTGGCTATTCCGCCTGTTAAATATTGTGGATGATGTGTGTTCTGAATCCTGCTTATCTCCTGATTCTTTGTCCCCTGCACCAGCCAAGCCAGATAGGTATAGAGTCCCTGACTCTCAAGTTTCTTTATAAAAACCCTTCTGCTGACCCAGAAACCATTTCCCAGGGTCCCAAAGGGGTTAAGGCTTCCATTGCAAAAAATCCAGTCCCCGCAGACAGAGATTCTAGAGCAATGGATAGATGGGGGAAGAAAGTTTACACTTCTGCAACATTAGCAGTAAGGGCTTTAAATTGCCAGTTTCACATGCTTAAGTACCAACAATTTGTAATGACTCAGTTAAAACAGAAAATGCAAGCTCAGAAGCTCCTGACTATAAAGAAATGCAGGATTTATTGCATGCAGTGGAACAGGTGGGAAAGCATACTCTGCAATGTGATTTTGATTCTTTAGAGGCCTCTTGTAGAGCCGCAGTTACAGGTTCTGTGATTCGAAGACATGCTTGGTTAAAAACAGAGTTTACCTGATCATGTTAAGGCAAAACTATTGGATGCTCCTTTACAGCATGATGCATTGTTTGGTGTTAAGGCAGAAGAGGTGTTAAAGAAAATGGAGGATAAAGCTAAATCTATGCAAACCGTCAAAGATTTCTTACAGGTACAGCCACCTCGATTTAGCAGAAATTGGCCTACAAAGAATTGGTCCTTTCCAGTGTCAGGCCACAGAGAGGCAGATAGGCGCCCAAGAGGCAGATCTCATCCCCAAGGCTCTAACAGACCACGACAGTGGGGTACCTCAACCCCAAAAGGAGGTGGAGAACAGGTCTCAACCTTATAGGAAACAGTCCCAATGACTTCCCCCTTTGTATGCCAAGCATTTCCCTTTTGGCAGCCCCCTTATGGGGAAAACTAGCACTTTTTTTCTCAAAATTGGCAAACAGTCACCCAAGACAAATGGGTTCTAATATTGTCTCAAGGTTACAGGTTCCACTTTCACACTTTACCAAGGATAAAAGGAATGCCAAACCTGTTACAAAATCAATTGGCAGAGGCTCAAAAACAAATTTCAGCCCTCATGGACATGAGAGCTATTCAAAAAGTACCACAACAGGAACAAGGACAAGGATTTTACTCAAGACTCTTCCTGGTCCCCAGAAAGGACAAAGCCTGGAGACCCATACTGGACCTTTCAACTCTGAATACTTACCTGGAGGTTCCGAAATTCAAAATGTTGACACTACAGCAGCATCTTCCCATGCTGGGCAGGAAGGCTTGGCTTGTTACTCTGGACCTCAGAGGCATACCTGCATGTCTCTGTCAGACAAGATTGCAGAAGATACCTCAGATTCAAAGCTGGTACAATGCACTACCAATTCTCTGCACTGCCCTTTGGCTTATCTACTGCGCCCAGGGTCTTTACAAAGTGCCTGGCACCAGTAATTGCATTTTGTTGACAAAAAGGAATTCTAATATATCCATACCTGGACGACTCCCTCATTCAAGCAGAGAGAAAGGACATTCTTCTAAAGCATCTGGCGTTTGTAAAAAGGTTGCTAATTTCTCTAGGGTACACAGCAAACGAAAATAAGTCAAAACTAGTGCCCTCACAACAGATAATATTCCTGGGTGCCAGCTTAAATACAATGGCCCAGATGGCTTTTCTCACACCAGACAAACCAGGACAACTGACTCAATATTTTCAATTACTGGCAAAAAAGTCCCATCTCCCTGCAAGAAAAATTCTGCAGGCCCTGGGATTCATGGCATCCTGCATACTACTAATTTAGTATGCCAGACTGCATATGAGGAAATTACAATGGTACCTAAAACGTGTTTGGACTCAACACACTCCCAGTTTAGAAGCAGTAATACTAATAATTCCCTGCCTGCAACAGGAGTTTTGATGGTGGGCACAGGCATGTCACCTCAACAAGGGTCAGCCTTACACTCTACCCACAGCCAGGCAGACTCTAACAATAGATGATTTGGACTACACCTGGGGAGCACACATGGCAGGAAAATGTATTCAGGGCATGTGGACCGCAGACCAAATGCATCTTCACATCAATCAAAAAGATGTTGGTTGTTCAAAAGGCCCTAACAGCTTTCAAGGACCTTCTGCATCCAGGACAATTACTATTAAAGACTGACAACACCACAGTAATGTGGTACATAAACAAGGGTCACTCATTCTTTTCCCCTATGCAGGCAAGCCATGACCTCACAGCTCTAACTTATCAAGTTCATCTGCAAGCACAATTCCTGCCAGGAAAGAAATACTCTGGCAGACGATGTAAGCAGAAATATCATGGACCCTCACGAATGGAAATTGAATCCTCAAATCTTCAGCATGGTAACGCAAAAATGGGGATGCCCAGACATAGATCTTTTTGCCTCCCCACTGAATTGCCAACTACAAAAATTCTGCACAAGGACTTACCACACACAAGCATGGAAAGTGGATGCTCTTCGTTCAGCTGGAAAAGCCTAAGAGTTTATGCCTTCCCACCACTGCCTCTCCTTTCAAAGGTACTCCCAAAAGCCAGACAAGAAAAACCACAGATGATCCTGATTGCTCCAGACTGGCCACGCCAGCACTGGTACCCAATCTTAAAGAACTTGGCTCAAGGCCCACCATGGATTTTGCCTCAAATTTCACACCTGACTCAACAAAACAATCCGATCCTGCACAGTCAGCTCAAGACCCTAAACCTGGCTGCATGGCTGATTCATTAGCCAAACAGGCAACACCTCTCTCTAAAGCTGTTATGGATGTTATTTTGGAGGCCAGGAGGCCTAGCACCAGGAAATCTTACTCAGAAAAATGGAAGAGATTCTGTACCTGGAACCAGGCTCAAAGCCTTGACCCTCTTGTCCCAAACTCAAATTTTACAATACTTAACTGAGATGCTGGACAAAGGCCTATCCTTCTCATCAATTTCAGCACATTACAACATGGGTCCTCCTTTATTCTCTCATCCCTTGCTAAAGCAGTACCTCAGAGGGGCTAAAAACATAAGACCGCCCCGGAGAGCACCAACACCAACTTGGGACCTCAATTTTGTTTTGGAAAAACTGACCCTGCCACCTTTTGAGCCAGCCAATACAGCAGATCTAAATGTTTTATCATGGAAAACAGCTCTGCTCCTGGCAGTAACTTCAGCACGAAGAGTCTCAGAGCTACAGGCATTAATGGCAGTGGAACCTTTTATAATTTTTCATCAGGACAGGGTTTCTTTAAGGACAAACCCTACCTTTCTGCCAAAGGTGGTATCTACTGTGGCTCTTACCCTTGCCATCCTTTTATCCAAACCCCCAGAATAAAGGGGAGAAACTTCTGCACTCTTTGGATATACACAGACAGCTACGCTTCTACTTGGTCAAAACAAAAGCTTTCAGGAAAACTGAGCAACTGTTTGTAGCATATGCTGCAGGATCACAGGGCAAGGCTATCTCAAAACAGACCATCACCAAATGGATAGGACACTGTATTTGTTACTGCTACATGCAACATGGAAAATCAGTCCCTAATAACATTAGGCCACAATCTACCAGAGCAGCAGCCACTTCAACAGCCTTTCTCAGAGGAGTACCAACCAAGGACATTTTGGAGGCTGCAACTTGGAGTTCAGTGCACACCTTTACCAAGCATTACCACTTGCCTCTTTACTCTAAATCCAGAGCAGGGTTTGCCACTGCAGTTCTGCAGGGCCTTATAGCCAATCCTAACTCTTTATAGACCAGCCACCCAACCTTAGCTTTGGGATTCTACCCAAGTGTAATGACTGCAGCAGTGTAACACGGTGAACATAGTACAGTTTTGTACCTACCATAAATGTAGATGTTCGAGTGTTCACACTGCTGCAGTCCAGGTTACCCTCCCTCCATCCCCTCTGTCCTAGCTGGACTTATCTATACCTTTCTATCCTATACAACCTTTGTGGTGTATTTGCTTGTAGCTGAAGGTATTGTTTATTTTTTGTATATGTTTTATTAGCAATATGTATTGCCTACCTACTTGGGGGCACCTGACATCTGGGGCAAGAAAAACTGAAGAAAATGGCGTTGGATGCATCTTGTATATCCCTGGCGCACTGCCGTCAGGGAAGAAGCGACAGCAACCGATGCCGGACCAAGACTTTGGAACTCTGGCAGACTGCGGGACCGCCTGACGGCAGGATAACCCAAGTGTAATGACTGCAGCAGTGTGAACACTCGAACATCTACATTTATGGTAGGTACAAAACTGTACTTTTCCCTACTCACCAACCCAGGCCATTCACTTGCTAAGTTTTTCCCCCTCTCCCAAAACAATTGTCAGAGGATCCTACACACACTTTGTTTACAGACAATTCTGGCTTTCCCTTCACAAACTAAACCTTTTAGAAAATCAGACTACGTCTTTCCAGCCTAGGACTCTGGGATTGCGTATATCCAAGTAGACAAATCTCCAACTGTATCTCCAAATCCATCTCTGCTGTGCCTACTACAGAAAATCCCTTATTTGCTCTCTCAAGGCTCACTCTACAAGAGCAATGTCCTCATCAGGGGCTTTCCCCAAGGGACTAGACAGATGCCATTCTAGAAGCAGCAACTTGGACCTTGGTCCACACTTTCACCAATCACTACAAACTGGATTCTATTTTCAGATCGAGGTGGATTTGCCAGGGCCATTCTTCATGGTTCTTGGAATATTCTTCTGCTACCTTCACCTGTCTTTCTGCATGAGCCTTGGTAATCTCACTGACGTCAAGAATACTGCAATGGATGAATAGGAGGACACAGAATAATTGTGTAAGAACTTACCATAACAATAGATGTCATCCCCTGTGTTGCAATATTCTGTCCCACCCTCCTTCCCCACTTCCTTTTGTTCTTGGATCTGCTGACTCTGTCCCTTGGACCGTCTCTCTGCCTGGGGCTTCAGTTCTGAGGATCGTTTGCACCTGCGTCTTTTATGGCCTACATCCAAAAGCAGCCTACATCAAATGTACCACACACCTCACAGTAGTAAGACTTTGGTATACTGGGATGCCTGGGCAGGCAGCTCCCTCATGTAAAGAATACCACAACAGAGAAGGACATGGTAAGTTCTTACACAACTCTTCTCTCCATGTGTCTTAGACAAGGTCTGTACCTGCATATGCAGGATTTCTATGCTTTGGCAATGGAGTCAACTTTGTTATGGGATAGCTGTAATCAGAAGTTGCACTGATCTTAAACTAGTCTTATTTAAAACATTTCTGCCTGTGCATTTTTTTCAGTGAATTGGTTTTAATTTTTCAGTGCAAGAATGTTGGGGTGGTCATACAATTTTTTTTTCCTACAGGTTAGAGCGCTTTATATCAAGTCTCTGGTAGAGTAGGTTGTCATAACCAGAGAAAAAGTGCCAGTCATGGGTGGAATTTGGTGATGGCATGTTTGCAAGTCTTCGTCATGCTGGGATCCTTGCCTGTTGTAGCGCCTTAATGTGATAAGTGGATAGGTTAGCCATTTTCAGCTAAATGGATTTTGTGTACAAACTGATAACATAGTGATTGAGATTTTGCTGCAGTGGCCATATTCATTTAAGGATGGTGCTTTCCAGAAAGAAAGTTTTATGTAAAGTACTCACTGTAACAGTAAATAGTGTCACGTTGTTCAGCTCACTGTGTATTTTTAATGGCAGTTTGCCTTCTGATGCAGTTCCCCAGGTGCACTTAAAAGTCAACAGGTCTTTCTCCCGCTCTTGGCAGGAGAAACTCTAATGGTTTACTGGTCCCCTAACTCCTTCTGCTGTGCCCAAGAAAAAACTACTGCGGACCCTATTTGCTGACATTACTTGCTCAAGTCAGTGTATTAACTGCTTGTGGGTGCTTCTGTTGTGTCCATGATTTGTTCCTCAGACCACTCTCCCCAGGACCCTCTGGTGTAGTCCATGCTGCCACCATGGACCAGGGCTTAGCCACATTTTCAGCATCTGTTACATTGTCCATTTTGGCAAGGGAGAACCATTATGTTAATCATTCATATTTCATTAGTGATGTATGGGTTTTGTGCCTGCAGAAACTCACACTGACAGCTTTCCAAGGCTCAGTGTTTTAAGATTGGTTAAGCCCCTACCTATCCAGGGCATGCCTAACCCATGTCAGTCATTTCAGTGTTTTAGTTACAGCTGTATTACAGTAATCTTCTCAGCAACATGCATTGGTGGATTACAGCTTCCAGACTTTGATAAAGGTGCCTTTGGAATCTTTCCTTCCGCTTCATTAACTTCTGATTTATTTTTTTGTAAAATATGTACATGTGAACTTTATTCTGATATTAATTACGGCTAATTCCTTTGGGGTTTCTAGCTGTTTGCTTGATACTGCTTTTAAGCGGTTAGAGGCTCCTCTAGAGTTCAATAACTTGTGCTGGGAAGCTGAATATCTTTAATATTGAATAGGCCTACTGCTTTATCTGCTTCATTTGGAAGTTCTGACAGGAAAATATTGCATTTGTTTGCTTTTCTTCATTTATGGTATTTACTAAGTTAACGCTGCTATAGCTGTTAAATTGCAGTTTTCTTGAAGATTGCTTTCTGTACACTTTCTGTGGAGATTTTTCCTTTCTGACAAGGGGATCTCTAAATGTTGTGATCTGTCAGTTTTCATTTTGTACACAACTTATGGGTTTGGATCCGATCCCTCAGACCTGACTGCTGCAAAAGCTCATGGCAACCAGAAAACTAGAGCTACTCCATTACCCATAGTACAACTCCAAGTACCTCAGATCTTGTTTGCCACTTCCAGCAAAAGATGTGTATGGTGTTGAGCGAGACTTAAATTTAAAGACAAGTTGAATTTTTTTTCTAAAACTCTGGTTTCTCTTGTCTAATTACTATTTAAACTTAGCCTATTGTCTAAAGCCATTTTTTTCCCTCTTACTTGTGTACTACTTCCGTACTATAGTTGGTAATCTCTTTCCTTGCACTGTAGTGGCATCTCGTTTTTTTAATACCATTGGTAGTCTTTTCCCTTTTTCCCCTTAAAAAAATATATATATATATATATATATATATATATATATCTGTATAGATGAAAATATATAGCTGTATATATCTAAAGAGATGTACAGACGTGCACATTTGTGGTCTGTCAAGTCCTTTCCTTTTAAAAGACTTCATTCAGTGTCATCATGGCAGAGATACTGGTTTTAAAAAGTGCATATCCAGTCACAAGATACTGCTTTTTGTTACACATTCGGTTTATTGTTAGAAGCTCCACCACCTCCAGGGCGACTGATCCATTTGTCACGCCTTCAACCCTAGAGGTCTGGTGGAGCAAAAGATTAAATTGATTATCAAAGGGTTGCTTCCTTTTTTTCTAAAGCTAGATCTGGAGCTTCCCCCAAGAAAACAGCCTACTCTCTCCCAGTGCTGCGACAGCTTCTACAAAATTGTCTGACAAATCTAAGAAAATACCTCTTTTGGATATGACTGGCTCAATTGGGTCCTAAAAAGAACATTAACAAATTGTTGGGTCAGACTTCATCTTCGGATCCGAAGCTTGAGGCCTAGGCATTTGTCAGATCAGACTTCTCCAGATCTGATGCCAAAAACATCTAATTCCACTGATGTTCGTCGTGTTTCACTGTTGCAGTCATTACCCTTGGGTTATCCTGCTGGCAGGCTTACCCGCAGTCAGCCTGATTTCCATAGTCTTGGTCCGGCGTCTGTCTCTTCCCTGACGTCAGTGCACCAGCGGTATAAAAGATGCAGCTGATGCCATTTTCTTCAATCTTTCTTGACGCGCGGTGCCCGAAGCAGCAGCAGTCCGTAAGTGCCAGTTGGCCGACTCCTGAGATTTTCGTGTCGGAATTTCAGATCCGAAGTATTCATTTAAAGCTAAGTACCCCATTGGGGAAACTTTTTTCTTGCTCCAGACCTTTGTCAGAAAAAGTTAAAAATTGTAATTCTTGTGGGAAGCAAATACCTCATAAGGACTTCCATTCTTATTGTATTCCTTGCCTAGGCCCTGATCACGACGTAGCTAATTGCAGATTTTGTGCTAGATTTAACCAACGCACTGAGCGTCGGTACGATTTTGCATTTCATTACTTTGCCGAAGATTTAATTACACTGTCAGCCATCCGACTACAGCAATTCACAAGAAACGCAAGGAAAACGACAGGCATCCGAGGTCCAAAACTGACTACGCTTCTAAGCCAGTCGCCGGTTTTCAGTGAGGCGCTTTCGCAGCCCCTGACACCCGCTACCTCAGAGCCGCAGGCCGCTTCTGACTCCCATGTGGAGCAGACTAGGCTTCTGGAAACTCAAGGTATTGGACACTTGGAAAATATTCCCTCATATGGGTCCGGAGCCGCTGAGCAGGCATCGGCTTCTGGGTGTTTTCAGGCCTACACAGTTGTATATAAAACAGACTACAGCTCCAAAGGCAAAGACTAAAGCACCACTAAAGACGAAGAAACAAGTGCAGCAAGCCCATGGACAGGCCTCCATGCCTAACGAACAGATGCTCAAAATGGCCAAAGACCTAATTACTTTGATCAGGGGTTCCCATCTGCCTCCTGAGAAGAGGCCTAGGCAAGAGACCGAATATGAATCTTCAGATCAGGTTTCCATTTCTTCTGTTTCCTCTTCTGACCAATAATACTCTCTCCCTTCCTATGAGGATTCTGATGCTGAAGAATCTATCCCTTCAGCCTCCCCTCCTGAGGATTTTTCTTTTGGGGAAACCCTGCATACCATGAGGGAGCACTTCCACTGGGAGAGCCAAGACTTCTCAATCTAAGAAAAGGCTTCGAGATTTTCTTTTACTACCACCGCACAGGCCTCTTGCTATCCCTCCTGTTTTAGACATTGTAGATGTATTTTCAGAGTCCGGCCTGTCCCCTGACTCTACCCCCTGCACCTGTTAAGCCAGACAGATACTATAGGGTTCCAGATTCACATACATTTCTTTATAAAAACCCTGCTGCTGACCCAGAAACTATTTCTCAGGGGTCCCAAAGGGGTCTAGGCTTCCACTGCAAAAAAAACTATCCCCTCTGTTAGGGATTCAAGGGCACTGGACAGATGGGGGGAAAAGGTTTACACTTCTGCTACCTTGGCTGTGAGGGCTTTAAATTGTCAGTTTCATATGCTTAAACATCAGCAATACTTATTGTCACTGCTAAAACAGAAAATGTTAACATTCTGAATGTGCAGAAAACAAAGAAATGCAGGACTTATTGCATGCAATTGAACAAGTGGGAAAGCATACTTTGCAGTGTGGTTTTGATTCTCTGGAGGCCTGTTTCAGGGCCGCTGTCACTGGGTCTGTCATTAGGCGACATGCTTGGTTGAAGGAACAGAATCTGCCTGATCATGTTAAAGCAAAATTATTAGATGCTCCATTACAGCATGATACTTTGGTGTTAAAGCAGAAGAGGTATTGAAGAAAATGGAGGACAAAGCGAAATCTATGCAGACAGTTAAAAGAATTTCTTACAGGTGCAGCCACCCAGATTTAGCAGGAACTGGCCTACAAAGAATAGCTCCTTTCCAGTGTCAGGACACAGAGGCAGATGCAGACTCCCCAGAGGCAGATCCCAGCCCCAAGGCTCATACAGGCCTAAACAATGGGTGTTTCTACCTTCAAAAGTGGAGAAGACAAATCACAGCCATACAGGAAACGGTCCCAATAACTTTCCTCTGCCAGAACCAAGCACCTATCTTTTGGCAGCCCCCTTAGGGGGAAAACTAGCACTTTTTTCACAAAATTGGCACATGTTCACCCAGGACAAATGGGTCTTGAACATAGTGTTTCAGGGCTACAGGTTCCACTTTCACACCCTGCCAAGGGCAAACGGTATGTCAGACCTGCTACACAATCAATGGGCAGAGGCACAAAAGCAAGTTTCATCCCTCATGGACATGAGGGCCATTCAGTGAGTACCACAACAAGAGCAGGGACAAGGATTTTACTGTACTTGTTTTGGTGCCCAGAAAGGACAAAGCCTGGAGACCAATACTGGACCTGTCTATTTTAAACGCATTTTGGATGTTCCAAAATTCAAAATGTTGATTCTGCAGCAGCTACTGCCCATGCTGGGCAAGAAGGCTTGGCTCGTAACTTTGGACCTAAAAGAGGCATACCTGCATGTCCCAATCAGACAATCTTGCAGAAGATTCCTCAGATTCATAGCTGGCTCAGTGCATTACCAGTTCTCTGCACTGCCCTTTGGCTTATGTACTGCACCCAGGGTCTTCACAAAATGCCTGGCACCAGTAATTGCGTTTTGCAGACAGAGGAATTCAAATATATCCCTACCTGGACGACTGCCTTATTCAAGTAGAGAACAAAGGCATTCTACTAAAGCATCTGGCGTTTGTTAAATGATTACTAATTTTCCTAGGGTACCAAGAAAACAAAAAGAAATCAAAACTAGTACCCTCTCAAGAGATAATATTCCTGGGTGCAAGCTTAAATACAACTGCCCAGATGGCTTATCTCACGCCAGACAAAGGCAACTGACCTCTTACTTCAAAATGTTGGCAACAAAGACCCAGTTATCTGCAAGAAAAATTCTGCAGGCTTTGGGCTTCATGGCATCCTGCATTCTGCTAATTCCATATGCCAGACTGCATATGAGGAAACTACAATGGTATCTAAAAAGTGTTTAGACTCGAAATTGCCACAGCCTGGAAACATTAATTACCCTCATTACCTGCCTGCAACAGGAGTTTCGATGGTGGGCACAGGCCTGTCACCACAACAAGGGACAGCCATTCACTTTACCCACAGCCAGGCAGACACCAACAACGGATGCATCAGATTATCCCTGGGGGGCCCTCATGGCAGGAAAATGTATTCAGGGCACATGGCCCGCAAGCCAGATGCATCTTCATATCAATCAAAAAGAGATGCTGTTCAGAATGCCCTGACTGCTTTCAAGGGTCTACTTCATCCAGGACAACTACTGATAGACGGACAATACTACAGTCGTGGTACATAAAAAAGCAGGGAGGCACACATTCCTACCCCCTCTGCAGACAAGCCATGACTTTGTGGGACACAGCATTGACTTATCAGGTTCACCTGCAAGCACAATTCCTGCCAGGAAAAATAAATACTCTAGCAGACGAACTAAGCAGAAACCTCATGGATCCCCACGAGTGGAAACTGGATCCACAAGTCTTCAGCATGATGAGGAAATGGGGATGCCCAGACATAGATCTATTTGTCTCCCCTCACAACTGCCAACTAGAAATTCTGCACAAGGACTTATCACAAGCAAGCATGGAAAGTGGATGCCCTATCCTTCAGCTGGAAAAACCTAACAGTATATGCCTTTCCTCCACTGCCTCTCCTTCCCAAGGTACTCCTAAAGGTAAGACAAGAGAAGCCAAAAATTATACTGATTGCCCCAGACTGGCCACACCAGCACTGGTACCCAGTTCTAAAGAACTTTTCTCAAGGTCCAGCCTGGACATTGCCTCAAACTTCACTTACTGACCCAACAAAACAGATCCTGCACAGCCAACTCAAGACCTTAAATCTGGCAGCATGGCTGGTAATGTAGCCATTCAGCACACTCCTCTCTCCAAAGCTGTAATGGATGTTATTTTGGAGGCCAGGAGGCCCAGTACCAGAAAATCTTATGCAGAAAAATGGAAGAGATTCTGTGCTTGGAACCAGGAACAAGGAATTGACACGTTTGTACCAAATATTCCTCAGATTTTACAATACTTAACTGAGATGCTGGACAAAGGCCTATCCTTTTCATCAATTAAGATTCGTGCCTCTGCCATTTCAGCCCATTACAATACGGAACCATCTATCTTTTCTCACCCATTTAATAAGGCAGTACCTCAGAGGGGCCAAAAACATAAGGCCTCCAAGGAGAGCACCAATACCTGCATGGGTCCTCAATTATGTCTTGGAAAAACTCTCACTGCCTCCTTTTGAGCTAGCCTGAACAGCTGATATAAAATTCTTATCCTGAAAAACTGCTCTACTCCTAGCAATAACCTCTGCAAGACTAGTCTCTGAGTTGCAGGCACTCATGGCTGTGGAACCTTTTATCATTTTCCATCCAGACAGGGTTGCTCTGAGGACGAGCCCTACATTTATGCCTAAGGTGGTGTCCAGTGTGGCCCTTAACCAAACCATTCATTTGCCTACCTTTTATCCAAAGCCACAGAACAAGGGTGGGAGACTTCTGCATTCTTTGGACATACACAGACAGCTACGCTTCTACCTGGACAGAACTAAAGCTTTGGGAAAGACTGAGCAACTTAGTGGCATGCTGCAGGATCACAAGGAAAGGCCATCTCAAAACAGACAATTTCAAAATGGATAGGCCATTGCATTCATTTCTGCTACTCACAGCATGGCAAATCAGTGCCTAAGGGCATTAGGCCACATTCAACCAGAGCAGCAGCCACTTCAGCAGCCTTCCTCAGAGGAGTACCAACCAAAGACAACTTAGAGGCTGCAACTTGGAGTTCAGTGCACACTTTTACAAAGCACTACCACTTACCTCTCTTCTCTAAATCCAGAGCAGGATTTGCCACTGCATGTCCTTCAAGGATGCATCTGCAGTCCTAACAAATGGGTTGTCCTGCCTCAGGCAGCCCTTCGGTCGGCCGGATTCCAAAGTCTGGGTCTGGCCTCGGCTGATGTCGCACCGACGTCATAGCTGCAGTTAACCGGGTATAAAGGCATCAGCCGACACCATTTTCCTCGGTCTTTCTTGCCGCGTGGCACCCGAAGCAGAAGCTGTTCGCAAGTGCCGGTCGGTCAGAACCAGAGATTGCTACTACCGAAGACTTCTAAAAAGCTAAGTACCCCGTTGGGGACTCTTTCTTGCCTCAGCCGATGTCAGAAAAAATGAATAACTGTTTAACTTGTTGGAAACAAATACCTCATAAAGATTTCCACTCTTACTGCCTACCTTGTTTAGGCCCAGACCACGACGTAGCAGCTTGTCTAGCCTGTGCTTCCTTCAACCGACGGACACTTAGACGTCTGTCGGAGTTTGCATAGGAGTTTTTCGGCTCCGCTTTTGCTTACAACATGCCGTCGGAGACTCCGACTTCACAAATAGCTAAAAAGCGTAAGGAAAAGGACCGACACTCGCGGTCCGCGGTTTCGGCCGAAAC
Source organism: Protopterus annectens (assembly GCF_019279795.1). NCBI lineage: Eukaryota > Metazoa > Chordata > Ceratodontiformes > Protopteridae > Protopterus > Protopterus annectens. The sequence continues at coordinate 730,788,733 of NC_056743.1, forward strand.
CGCGGTAAAGTCAACCGCGAGTGTCTCGGTTTTGGCTGAAACAGAGTCCTCGGTTCTTCCTTCGCCGAAAGCTTGCCTCCTACCGAGGCCTCATCCAGCATTGCTGAATCTGCTACTGAAATTTCACCTGCTCTCACAGATTCTCAGGATTTATCAGATACTATCCCTTTAGATATATCTATTCCTGCACGTGGAGCTGCTAGGCCACCTGCATCCATGTCAATTAAGGCTTTTACCAGGGCTAAAGCAGCAAAATCAACAAAGACCGTGCCTGCTAAAACCCCCTCTCTCAGGCCTAGCTCTAGTACTCAAATGCTTAGTCTAGCAGAGGATCTCATTTCTTTGATCAGGGGATCCCAGCCTCACCCTGACAGGGCCTCTCACCCCCCTCCAGAGAAGAGGCCTAGAGCAGAGCCCCCTGAGCCAGTTTCTACAGATTACTCCTCTGATTCAGAAAATACAAACCCTCCAGAAGGCCCTTATTCTCCATATGAGGACTCTGATGCAGAAGACTCAATTCCTTCTGCCTCTCCTCCTAAGGAATTTTCTTTTGGGGAAACCTTGCATGCTATGAGGGAACAATTTCAATGGCAGGGCCAGGATTTTTCAGACTCTAGGAAAAGGCTTAGGAACTTTTTGCATTTGCCACAGCATAGGCCTTTAGCCATTCCTCCAGTACTTACAGTTGTGGATGATGCATTTAATGATGCTTGTACTGCTCCTGATTCACTTCCTCCGGCCCCTGCTAAGCCCGACAGATACTACAGGGTTCCGGACACACATTATCACTTGTATAAGGCTCCTTTTGCAGATCCTGAAACTATTTCACAGGGCCCCAAGGCTGTAGCAGCTGCCTCTGCCAAAAACCCCCTCCCCTCTGAAAGGGAATCTAGGGCCTTAGAGAGACGGGGTAAAAAAGTTTATACTTCTGCTACTCTTTCGGCTAGGGCCTTAAACTGTCAATTCCACATGATTCAGTATCAGGAATTTGTTAGATCAGTTAACTAAAAAACTGTCCTCGCCTGAACCTTTAGACCGACAGTCCCTTCAGGAAATGGTACATAACATTCAGCAGGTCAGTAATCATTCCTTAAAATGCGGCTATGATGCACTGGAGGCTTCCTTTAGATCAGCTATGACTGGTACAGTGATCAGAAGGCATGCATGGTTAAAAGAGCAGTCCTTACCAGACCATGTAAAGTCAAAGCTCCTAGATGCTCCCATGGATAAACACAGTTTGTTTGGCTCCCCTGCACAGCAAGTGTTGAAGGAAGAGAAAGCAAAATCTGTCCAGACAGTCAAGGATTTCTTACAGGTCCAGCCTCCAAGGTTTAGTAGGAACTGGCCTTCCAAGAATTGGTCCTTTCCAGACACCACCAGAGCACAGAGAGGCAGGAATAGGCGCCCAAGAGGCAGAGGTCAATCCAGAGGTGCCTACAGGGGACGTCAGTGGCAGCCTAACAACCAGCGAAGTACTGCCACAGATCCAGCCACTACCACTTCCACAGGACAATCACAGTGACTTGGCTCTGAAACCGCCTACCAGGGAACAACTAGAAGCACCCTTAGGCGGAAAGCTAGCCTTATTTTCAGTAAACTGGCATTACATTACAGGAGACAAATGGATTTTACAGACAATAGACAAAGGTTACAGGTTTCACTTCCATACTCTACCAAGGAAGAGAGGAATGCCAAACCTACCTCCAAATCAAAAGACAAACGCTCTAGAACAAATAGACCACTTAATAAGGATGAGAGCTATAGAAAAGGTACCGTCTATTGAACAAGGGCAAGGATTTTACTCCAGACTTTTCCTGGTGCCAAGAAAGGAAAACCAATGGAGACCTATTCTCGACCTGTCCGTTCTGAACACATATCTCATTGTTCCAAAATTCAAGATGCTGACCCTACAGCAGCTTCTTCCCATGCTGGGCAAGGAGTCTTGGCTGGTAACTCTAGATCTCAAGGAGGCATACCTGCACGTCCCCATACGACCAAATTGCAGAAGATACCTCAGGTTTCTTGCAGGATCAGAGCACTATCAATTCTCAGCATTGCCTTTTGGCTTATCTACTGCGCCCAGAGTATTCACGAAATGCCTGGCATCAGTAATTGCTCATTGCAGGCTTCAGGGAATACAAATTTACCCTTACCTGGACGACTGCCTGTTACAAGCGGACAACAAAAACAAATTAACGAAAGATTTGAGAAAGGTCATTCACCTACTGCAAGCCCTGGGATACACAGTCAACATAAAAAAGTCAAGGCTGATACCATCCCAAAGGATAACTTTCTTGGGTGCAGAACTGGACACATCAAACCAAATGGCATTCCTCACAGCAGAAAAGCAGAAGCACCTACCACTCTATTTCATGGCATTAACAACGCAGAACCAGCTTACAGCAAGGAAAGTCCTGCAAGCCCTGGGTTACATGGCATCTTGCATAATATTGATTCCACATGCCAGACTACATATGAGGAAGTTGCAATGGTACCTAAGGAATTTATGGTCTCAGCACAAGCACAGCCTAGAAACCCAAATTCCAATAATTCCATGCCTGAAGCAAGAATTCCGATGGGCTCAGGCCTGTCAATTGAACAAAGGACTGCCCTTCCACAGCCCTCAACCAAGCCAGACTATCACCACGGACGCCTCAGACCTCGGTTGGGGGGCACACATGCTGGACAAGTGCATACAAGGCTTATGGACTCAAGACCTGCTGAGCCTACACATAAATCAAAAAGAGATGCTGGCAGTAAAACTCTGAATTCAGACCGTTTCTTCAACAGGGTCAATTGCTGATAAGGACGGACAACACCACAGTTATGTGGTATATCAACAAACAGGGAGGCACACATTCTTATCCGCTATGCCGGATGGCAATGGACCTCTGGAATGTGGCCCTGAGCCTCAACATTCAGCTCCAGGCAATATTTGTGCCAGGAAAAGAAAATATACTAGCAGACATCTTAAGCAGAACTACCACGGATGCCCACGAATGGATGCTGCATCCAGACATCTTCAAATCCATTACAAGGAAATGGGGACTACCAGAAATAGACTTATTCGCATCCCCACACGACCACCAATTGAAAAAATTCTGCACAAGGACATACCACCCACTTGCTTGGAAGGTGGACTCCCTATCTTTCAGTTGGGAAAACCTGACAGCATATGCATTCCCACCTCTTCCTTTGATGCACAGGGTGCTATTGAAGATCAAAGAAGCTCACCCAAGGATCATCCTGATAGCTCCAGACTGGCCGAGGCAGCATTGGTACCCATTACTGAGGAGTATGTCTCGGGAACACGCATGGCCTCTACCCCTAGTTCCTTTACTGCTAACACAGAACAACTTCAAAACCCTGCATCCAAACTTGAAAACAATGCAGCTAGCTGCTTGGAACATTGCATAAGACAAAATAACCTAGATGTATCTCAAAGGGTTAAAGACATGATCTTGGAGGCTCGCAGGCCCTCAGCAAGAAAAACTTATTCAGCAAAATGGAAAAGATATCTCATTTGGAGTACAGCAAAAGGAGAAAATGTATCACTGGTCAACATAGCTAACATCCTGGAATACTTAGCAGAACTTTTCCACAATGGCCTGTCCTACTCTTCCATTAAGATTCATGAGTCAGCTATTTCAGCAGAATACAACATGGATCCTCCAGTCTTCTCTCATCCTCTACTCAGGCAGTTTCTGAGAGGAATTAAAAATGTAAAGCCACCAAGGAAGCCACCATTGCCTACATGGGACTTGAACTTTTTGCTAGAAAAGTTGACACTCCCCCATTTTGAACCAGCAGCAACAGCAGAATTACAGTACTTATCATGGAAAACTGCTTTCCTGCTTGCAATCACTTCAGCAAGAAGGGTTTCTGAATTACAGGCATTAATGGCAGTACAGCCCTTCCTTATCTTCCATCAGGATAGTGTGTCCATGAGAACTAATCCTACTTTTATGCCAAAGGTGGTCTCCAGGGTATCATTAAACCAAGCAATCCACCTACCTACATTCTTCCCCAACCCACAGAACAGGGGGGAAAGACTACTACATACCTTGGATGTGCATAGGCAATTGCGCTACTACCTGGACAGAACCAAGAACAATAGAAAAACTGACCAGTTTCTGGTCGCATATGCAACAGGAATGGAAGGAAAAGCAATTTCAAAACAGACTATCTCAAAATGGATAGGAAATTGCATTAGATTTTGTTACTCTTATCATGGAAGGACAACTCCAGAAAACATCAGACCTCACTCCACAAGGGCTACAGCCACTACTGCAGCTTTTTTACGAGGAGTGGCTACCAAAGACATTTTAGAGGCTGCTACTTGGAGCTCCGTGCATACATTTGCCAAGCATTATAATCTACCCTTATACTCCAGATCCCGAGCAGGTTTTGCCACTGCTGTTTTGCAAGGGATCTTAACTACACCATAATCTTAGTACCTCCTCCCCCAGTTTGGCTATGGTATTCTACCCATTTGTTAGGACTGCAGATGCATCCTTGAAGGACATAGTACAGTTTTGTACCTACCATAAATGTAGATGTCCGAGAGGTATGCATCTGCAGTCAGGATTACCCACCCTCCTTCCCCTCTGTGGTACTCCTAGGGTATTTGCCCATCTCTTAGCTAGCTGGGGGAATCTATTATGGTGTATTTGTTTGTATATATGTATATACATGTTTATTTCTATTTGCTCTCTTGTTTGGAAACATTTGCATTTATCCAAATTTAGCCTTCCTAGAGGGCACCTGGCATCTGGGGCAAGAAACACTGAGGAAAATGGCGTCGGCTGATGCCTTTATACCCGATTAACTGCAGCTATGACGTCGGGTGAAGTGCGACATCAGCCGAGGCCAGACCCAGACTTTGGAATCCGGCCGACCGAAGGGCTGCCTGAGGCAGGACAACCCATTTGTTAGGACTGCAGATGCATACCTCTCGGACATCTACATTTATGGTAGGTACAAAACTGTACTTTCTGCAGGTTCCTCATAGCCTCACCTAATCCTACTTAGCCCAGCCACCCATCCTCAGCTTTGGGATTCAACCCAAGAGTAATGACTGCAACAGTGAAACACGAACATAGTGCAGTTGTGTACCTACCATAAATGTAGATGTTAGTGTATTCATTGTTGCAGTCCAGGTTACCCACTTACCATCCCCCTTTCTTTTGCTGGGTCTTATCCGTACTTCTCTAGTCTATACAACCTGTGGTGTATTTGTTTGTAGATGAAGGAAATGTTTACTTTAGTGCATGCATGTTTATTGGCATAATTTATTTAGCCTAGCCTTTTGGGGGCACCTGACATATGGGGCAAGAAAAACTGAAGGAAATGGCATCTGCTGCATCTTTTATACCCCTGGCGCACTGACGTCATGGAAGAGGCGACAGCAACTGACGCCGGACCAATACTTTGGAATTCAGGCCGACTGCGGGTAGCCTGCCAGCAGGATAACCCAAGAGTAATGACTGCAACAGTGAATACACTATAACATCTACATTTATGGTAGGTACACAACTGTACTTTTTCCACTGTTCAGTCAATGCCTGTTTCAAGGGCCAGGTACTCTCCCTCAGTGGATCTTGTTCCATCCAGGGTTCCTTTTTTGGAGAGACCTATGTCTCTTTCGATTGGGTCCACTCACTCTTCCAGGACCCTTATGGACGATCTCTCCAAAAACATCAGGTACCCATTATCTGGAAAAAAAGCCCATATTCTCCCACTACATGAAGGCTGTCAAAACAGATTTCACCAATTTCCGACCCATAGCAATCCTTTCCCCTCTATTCAGAATTCTAGAAAAATGTGTCCACAATCAACTCGTAAAGCACCTCCTAGACAAAATCTTGTCTCCATCCAAAAAGGTTTCAAACCTGGACACAGTACCACCATTGTCGTTGCATCATTCTTGGACACTGTAAACTGTGCAGAGAGACTGAAAACTGTGTCCTCTGCATTCCTCTACATATCAAAGCCATTTGATACCATCTCACATCCCCTACTAGTCACTAAACTATAACCTAGGAATCTTACTCCCTTTGATTGTTACAAATAGACCACTTGCCGTATCTCCCAGTATCAACAGTAGTACCCAAACACTATACTTGGGCCCCTCCTTTTCAGTATATTTTTTAATGACTTCCAGTTCTTTGTCCCAAACCTCACTTATTCAATAGATGGATTATTCCACCATCACCTGCTCTGCCTACTCCACCAGTGAACTCCAAAAACTAACTCAAATTGCCTTCTCATCCACAGAAATGTGGATGAACCGCAATCACCTAGTCCTGAATGCTAACAAAACCAGACTCCTCCTATTCACCCCTTAAAGATCAACTCCCGTAAAGAGGTCAGAATTTACTGTTCAGTCTCAGAACAACACTGCTATCAAAGTAGTGCCCCACACTAAACTCCTTGGAGTTAGTATCAATGAAAATCTCACCTTTGTCTTGGGTCTGCTTTAGACGCACCTTACCTCAACCACTTGGCTGGCCTCTCTTTTTTTTTTTTAACCATCTCTACTATATGGTGTTCCCCTGCTCACAGACATTCAACTCTCTCAAAACAAACAAGTCTTTTTGTAGTAAAAGTAGCAAAGTTTGTCAACAGTGCCACATATACCTCCCATCACTATATCTTCTTTTGGCTACTCCCGTTAGGGGTTGCCACAATGGGTCATCTGTTTCCATTTTTTCCTGTCTTCTGCATCTTGCTCTGTCACACCAACCACCTGCATGTCCTCGCTCACCACATCCATAAACCTTATCTTAGGCCTTCCTCTCTTCCTGTTTCCTGGCAGCTTCATCCTTAGCATCTTTTTTCCCAATATACTCTGCATCCCTCCTCAGCACATCCAAACCAACGTAATCTTGCCTCTCTGGCTTTGTCTCCAAACCTTCCAACCTGAGCTGACCCTCTAATATTATTCCTAATCCCGTCCACCCTCGTCACACCCAATGCAAATCTTAACATCTTTTACTCTTCCACGTCCAGCTGTGACTCCTGCCTTTTTGTCAGTGCCACTGTCTCCAACCCATATAACCTAGCTGGTCTCACTGTCCTCTTGTAAACCTTTGCTTTCACTCTTATCGGTACTAGTCTGTCACAAATCACTCTTCTCCGCCCACTCCATCCTGCCTGTACTCTTCTACACTCACCATTACTCTGAAGTGTTGATCCCAAGTATTTAAACTCGTCCACCTTCGCCACCTACACTCCCTGCATCCTCACCATTCCTCTAGCCTCCCTCTCATTCACACACACATTCTGTTTTAGTCCTGCTGACCTTCTCTCGAGCATATCTCCACCTCTCCAGGATGGTCTCCACCTGTTCCCTACTCATGGGAATGCAACCCAGCCACTGGGGGTGTACAAGCCATTGCATTTCTTTGTGTTGGTCCCAAGCCCAGATAAATGGGGATGGTTGCGTCAGGAAGGGTATCCGGCGTAAAATTTTGCTAAATCATACATGTGGACAACAGTACCTCCCATCACTGCATATCTCTTCAAAAACTCAATTGGCTCGAACTACCTCACGTCCTAACTTGCCTACAACTCGCCACTCCACATAAAATCATAACTAAACTACAGGATTGCACATACCTAACTTCACCAATGTCGCCCTACAACCATGCTAGATACCTCATGTATTCTAAAGGTAGAATTACCCAACCTTACAGTTGGCTGTGCTCTTTACTCTGCCATAGCCAGGGTGTGAAATTTCTTATCCACCACAATCAGAACCACTTCTAACAACACCATTTTCAAGAAGTTTGTGCAAGAATACCTCTCCAGACTATGGCTCTGTACTTGCTCAAATAATTCTTCCAGCATTACATGAAACTAGAAAACTCTTAACTTTAACACTTTGAAATATCTATCTTCACATAATTTAACTTTTCCCTCAGTCTTGTGCATCCCCAGTAACAAGATGAAATTTAAAGAAAGCAAGCCTAATTCTAATTGTATATCAACATGTATATATTGTACCTGGATGTAAATTTTTTTTTGTATTTTGTGTAGTGTTGCTTACTAGTAACTTGAATCTGTTGACAGTCATTACGCAACTTGCTTGTATATGTAGTATATGGAGTTTTTCTCCCTGGGCCTCCATTGAAATTGGGCAATACTAGGTCCAGTGGACTATCCCGGAAAACAAATGCAAATAAATAAAATATGGAGAGTCTCATGAGGATTCTCTCTGTGCAAAGTATTTTAAGCATCCTTTCAGCTCATACCCATTTGAGTCAGGAGATCGGACCTTCTACACCTGCGTTGCAAGTTCTTCCTCAGACTCCATACTCTGTCTTGAAGATACCGGATCAGTTGTCAGTGCCCATCTGCATTGGATCGAGAATTTCTTCATCCTCCAATCCAAAGCTTATTCAGAGTTCTTCAGTTATATTGGATCCAGAGAGCTTGGAGCTGGAGCTACCCTGTCTGGTCTGGTGTTTACAGTCTGCTCCTAAGTCTTTGGGGCAGTATCTGTTCCTCAGAGGCTCTGCACAGGTTAGTTCAGCTATGACTTCAGCCTTAGAGGAGTTATCCTCTGAGCTGGGAGGGACTTTTTTCCAGAGGCTTACCCTTGCGACCCAGGGTTCTGTTCCTCTCTGGGGGCAGGGGGAATATGCTTTTGTGGTCATGGAGATCCTTGTCTGCATCCATGGCAAAGTTAGTTTCTTCCTCTCTGATCCTCAGTCTACATGCTTGCCATCTCTTGTCTTGGAGTCTCATATGTCCTCTCCACAGGGACAGCCAATACCAAACTACCAAACCCCCAGGCTTCCTAGCAGGGTGTACCTACTTCATCTACCTCCTTTAGAGCATCCCAGTGAGGCGGTCCTTAAGAGATTGTGTAAGAGAAGCACTTGGACGCTCCCAATGTGAAAATCACGGAAGATTCAGTTTTTGAAGGTGAAGGGTCCAAGATCTCCAGTTTGGAGACATCCTTGAAATTCTGAAGCAAGAGGTGGCTGTAAGTCCTCAACCCTTCGTCTGAGGAGTCTGAGTTTTGGAAATGTTCGTTACCGGCCTTTAACTCGTGGATAACTCCGCCCACTGACCTCATAGATTTGATTACTTGGCAGGCATGGCACACACTGGAGATCAAACGCAGTTTTAACAGCACCAGAAAACAGTTTTGGGCAAAATGAGTGCCTGTTCATGCCATGGTCAAAGTGGCAGCCACTAAAAAGGAACTGAAGAGTATCACTGTCCATCCACTGAGTCATGGATGATGCACAGGTTTGGAAAGCGAGTTTATGCTTCAGCACCCTTTACCTTAAGGTCTCTGAACTATTTGGCACATTTCACTAGGTTACAGAGACTTAATAAAGGAACTCTGATGCCCTTTTCAGGATTTTTCTGATGTGGTACACATTTCTGTAACTTCAGTTGTCTACCCTGCAATCAATTTCCAGTTCTTCTAGGAGGTTAATTTCGCATGCGGCTGAAGGAACCTCAAGGGCAGCAGGTTCCCGCGTTCCGTAAGGAAGCACACCTGGATGTGCTTATGTGATTTTTGTTGAGCCCTTATTTGTCAATGCTCTTTGAAGGAACGTCTTTGGCCTCAAAGTTAAATGCTTGATCCAGGTGTGAAAAGGACAAAGACCCGGTCTGCTGAGAGCGTATGTTTGCCTACGCTTCAAAGATCTTTCTCTAGCAGTCAGGTACTGGAAAAATGTGGTTCAAAAAGTCCAAGGGTCTTTTCAAGGACACACATGGAGGAGGTTCCCCCAGGGATTTGGGGGGGGCGGGACTCCAGTGGTAGACTCCACCCTCATGGCAGAGGTGGCCCCCAAAACAAGCGTCCAGAGATTTTTTTGACAGACCCATGCAGCACTCCTGAAAGGAGGCCCAATTGTCATAGGATGCTTACAGTGATGTCCTATTTTTATGCTCTTCACGACATCAGGAAGTTTGCTCCTTCGAACTGTTGAACATCCGGCCATTGTACAAAAGTTAAATGCTACCGCTAGGGTGAGTGCGACGTCCTACGCCTCTTCTCCGGTTGTAAATGGACGTCTGTTATAAAACTGACGTCTGCACACATCCACCTCAGAACTTTTATGCCACCTGTAGGACTACCTGCTCCGGTAGTTTCATCAGAAGAACTGTTTTTTTTTTTCACATCAGACTCCAGATAGGTATCCCGTAGGGGGTTTTAATCTTTTCTTGCTACTGCTTTGGGTTTCATGTCAGGTAGGAAGTGCAAGTGTAGGTGTGGAAGGCAGATTCCACATAAGGACTCTCAGCTTTGCCTATTTTGTCTAGGTCGAGAACTCTACCAATCCACATGTAGTATCTGTCAGGCCTTGGTGCTTTGAATTTGTACCTTGAGAACCAAAGGCTTAAACGTCTGTCTGAACCATCGGGAGAGCCCTCAGTCAGGAAGGCCAAAAATGCAGGTCTGACCAGACTGCTGCACCCTTTCATTGCCCAAGGTCATGTCCTGTAGGGAAATTCAGGCATATGAGTTGGTCGCCAAGGGGGAACCTTGTCTCATTATTTTTGAGACACCGCATGGGGTTTCATTGTTCACAAAGGCATAGATTCAGATGTCTGAGTGAAAGCCGGCGTAAGGCCTTCCTACCCCTCCAGTGTTTTTCTCAACCATCCCCACCAGATTCTCATAGGAAGAGAAACAGACTACTTCCAACATTTTGTGCCTTCCTACCCCTCCAGTGTTTTTCTCAACCATCCCCACCAGATTCTCATAGGAAGAGAAACAGACTACTTCCAACATTTTGTGCCAGAGAACCTCATCCTCTGGCATGGGAAATAAGACATCATAGCAAATCCATGTAAGGGGAAGTTTCTTTAAGCATTTCCTCCCCTTCCACTCATTCCAAAAGTCCTGCTGAAGGTTCAACAGGACAGACAAAAAAAAAAAATCTTGCTGGCGACTCCCTATTTGCCAAGACAGCACTGGTTCCACCCTTCTACACCTCTCCAAGGGAAATTGTAACAAGTTACCTGAGTGGACTTGACACAGAACAAGGGCTCCCTCATCCACCTGCTTCTGAAAACTCAACTGACCACTTGGGTGGTAGAGCCCTGATACCCCTTTAGATATTTTTTCTCTGAGGACGTGCTTCCAGTCTTGCAGGAGGCCAGGAAACCCATTTGGAAAGAGAAGACTTCCTCATATTGGAAGAGCTTTTCTATTTGGATTCTTGCTAGAAACCTGGACCCGCTTACTGTAGATCTCCCTTTGGTTTTTTCATGTGTGTGACTTGCTTAATGCTGGCTTAGCTTACTCTTCAGTAAAACCACATTTTTCCGCTGTCTGTATGTCTGCTCTTTACACCTCCTTTAGCTTCTGGATTTGATGCCAAACAGTTTTCTCAAAGCCATCCTTCACATTAGACCTCCCAGGAGACTTGAGCCCCCCCCCCCCCGATCTTAACTTTATACTGGAGAAATTGACTCAATCACCTTTTGAGCCAACCTTCTCTAGCTCCCTCAAACACTGTACCAGGAAAACTGTCCTCCTGGGGGCTCTGTCTGCCAGACAGGTCTCCAAGCCCTGATGGCTTTTCATTCTTTCTTGGTCTTCCACAAAGACAGGGTTTCCCTCCACACCAACCCTTCCTTTGTGCCCGGAGTAGTTAGAGTTGTCCTTAAACCAGGCCATTCACTTTTCAGCCTTTCCCTTCTCCCCAAAATAGTGTGAGGATCCTGCACACACTTGATGTGCATAGACAACTCTGATGTAGCCTTTACAAAACTAAACCATTTAGAAAATCGGATCAACTGTTTGTATCTTTCCACCCCAGGACTGTGGGATTGCCATTATCCAAACAGATCTTCCCCACATAAATCCCTTCCTTGCTGTATGAAGGCTCACTCTACAAGATCAGTGTCCTCCTCAGGGGCTTTCCTCAAGGGACTAGACATCAACTCTGTTCTAGAAGCAGCAGCAGCTTGGACCTTGGTCCACCCTTTTAAACACTACAAGCTAGATTCTGTTTCTATTTCCAGGGCTGGGTTTGCCAGGGCCATTCTTCATGATTTCCTGGAAAATTCTTCCTCCAACTCCACCTCACTTTACTGCGTGAGCTTTGGTATTCTCCCTCATGTAAAGAATACTGCAACAAAGAAAAGGACATCTCATTATGGTAAGCCTTTGCACAACTATTTTTTCTCATGACATAAGCTAAAAAAAAGCCACTATGGGGGGGTGTAAGAGCCTTGGCCAGTAACCGAAATCCCAAGGTTGACAGATGAAGACCATCTCTTGCAAAGTGTCAGGGTCTGTCGACTGTCATCCCAGGCTGACAGATACTGGATCCCCTTTGAATTATACCAGAAACTAAGCCAATTATTTGTCCATTTGTTTGCTCTTCTGTTCAATGTTGCAGTATTCTGTACTCTTGGGTCTCCTCTTTCTACCCGAATGTCCAGCCAGTCTTCTAAAGTTTTGTAGTCACTGCAAGGTGTGTGGCGTCGGACATCGCTAGACAAGCGTGTGCCGTATAAGTGTTGTCTGCATGCACCATACCTCAGAACTTTTGCCGCTAGTTGAACGTCCGCTTTTCCTGCCATACCAGCTGTCAAATGTAGGATGGGGACCCTTTGTTTTTTAATCATTGCATGCTAGTGTTTGTTCATGTCATCCAAAAAGGGCAAGTGCAACCGCGTCTTTCAGATTCACCATATGGATGGCCACAAACTCTGCCTCTTGTTTAGGACAGTCTCACGACCCTAAGGCCTGCCCCATTTGCCAGGCCTTCATCCCGAGAAAACTGTGTAGCAGATTCCACGCCTTAACTATATACCTGGTGAATCGGTGTCTCAAGCAGTTAGCATTAGACATGGAGGGGCGATCCAATCTGCCCGCTGAGATGCCCAAGAAAAAGGCCAAGACCCTAGGACTGTACCCGGAGATGTGCCTCCCCCTGATGTTCATCCTGTGGAAGATATCTGCCTGGAGTAATCTGTTTCTGCAGATACAGGTACAGCAGGAATGAATGTGGAAGCTGGAGAACCATGTGCGGAAGGCCCGTCCTCAGAGGCCCCTGCAGACAGCTTCCAACGCTGGGGAAGAACCCAGGCTTGCATTGGCCAAACCGGGCAGATCCACTTCTCGTTGCTTTCCAACCCCAGGCCTTCTCCAGTCCAGACGCCTGCTAGGCCTTCCTTGAAGAAAAGAGGAAGCGTACTTCTGCTGTGGAAAGTCAACCAGATTGGTAGGCTTTCTTGCAAAGCCTTTTTAGTGCATTCATGGCCTTGAGACCTGATGCTTCAGTAGCTTCACCAATCCCTGCATGAAGTTTAGTCCTACGCCCCAGGCCTTGGACTCTTAAGTGGAAGAGGAAGAATCCTCTTGACTCCTCCTCAGAGGAATCACTGTCCTTTGTTTTTCATCTCCCCTCCTGGCTATGCCTCCCCAGCGGAAGAATCTGCTGAAACATATTACCCAGCAGAAGATCTCACCTTTGGGGAAACCATATCGAAGATGAGGGAGCACTTTAAATGGGATCCATCTGAGATGACAGAAGTACAGAAAAGGTGCTATGAGATGCTCCAGATGAAGTTACTTGCTCCTTCAGCTATCCCCCCAGTACTGCCAGCATTTCTTTGCTTTCAATGCTGCTTCCTTGAAACCAGACTCGCAGCCCCCTGCTCCCCGCAGGCCTGATAGGTTCTACAGACAAGGTATCAAAACTCCTTCCTGCAAGGCTCTGAAATGTTTGAACAAAAAGGTCTACTTTATCCTCTACTGTGGCTTTCAAACCCACATGTCCATATATGCCCTACCTCTTTTGGAAAAAGTCACTATAAACAGTTGTCATGCCTGATTGCCCGGCCAAAGCTCAACTGTCCAGATTTATCTCTTTTACCACCCAGGTCACTAGATGTTCCATTAGGTGCAGCTGTGATGCTGCTGAGGCCTCTGCTAGATCTGCTGCATCAGCTTCTGTCAGAAGATATTAGTGGCTAGCACTTCAGCCACTACCTGATGACATCAGGGTAAAGCTCCTCTATGCCCCTTTAGACAATGCAGCTCTGTTTGGCTCCAAGGTTGCAAACATATTTAACACTTTGCAACAAAAGGGGAAGGAGCTACAAGATCTAAACATTTGGCTGTGTCTCTCCTATCTCTGTTTCATAGAAACTACCTGTCTAAAATGCAATTTATTAGGAAGCATTCTGTTCCTGCTCCCCATCCAGACCAGCCAAGAAGCAACCCACTCATGCCAGACAGACAACCACCAACACAAAATCCTCCATTTCAGGGAAGGGCAGGTAGCCTGTGACTACCTGCCATTCTTGATGTCCCCCCTCCCTCTTTCCCACTATCAGTAAGACTCTCTCCAGGGGTGAAGACACATCACTACAGACAGGTGGGTATTATCCATAATAGGAAATGGGTTCTTTATGACATGGATTACTTCCTCCGACTGGGAAGGGGTATCCCTCAGCCCCCAAAGAGCAGATCCCTTTCCTTCAGTTTTGGGGGCAGTATTTAACCGGTTCCACAGACAGGCGGGGGAAAGGCTTTTGTTCCAGGCTCTTTCTAGTCCCAAGAAAAGATGGACTCTTGAGACCAATCCTGGACCTCTCCCACCTAATTTTTTTCCTGCAAGTGCCCACCTTCTGGATGCTCACCTTGCAAACTTTCTTTGATCTTGCCTCTGGTTCATGGCCACATTGGACATCAAGGATGCCTACTTTCACACACCCATAAGGCCCAATTTCAGCGGATGCATACTTTTCTCTGTGGCCTCTTACTTTCAATTCTCTGCCTTGCCCTTCGGTCTCTCTAGCACCAAGGGTCTTCAACTGCCTGGCACCAGTGATAGCTTTCTGCAGGACTCGGGGGATCCAGATTTTCTCTCACCCCTGCTCATCCAGATGGAGTGCAAAGAATCCCTCCTGCTCCACTTGCAGAAAACCCTCTCCCTCCTGCAGGCACCTATCCCAAGTCCAACCTGACCCCCACCCAGGACTATGGTGCAGGATTCCGACAGATATCATGAAAGCCTTCTTACCACCCCCAAAGGATGGAAGACTTAACAGTACTTGCTTTTGGTACTTCAAACCAAAGAATTGACTACCAGGCAGTGCCTCAGGCTTTTGGGCCACATGGTTTCCACTATTCCAATGTTATTGGTGAGGCTCCACATGAGGAAGCTTCATTGGTACCCAAGATCCGTTTGGACACTCATCCTCTGGAGTACAAAATCCCCCTATTACCTTACCTCAGGAAAGAAATTCAGTGGTGGATTCAGGTGAACCATGACCCGGGCCTGCCTCATTGTACACAGATGCCTCAGACCATGGTTTGGGCACACCTTTGGGCCCCCTAAAAGTCCAGGGCACCTGGCCAGACTCCCACAAGCAAGAGCACATCAGAGTAAGGGAGATGAGAAAAATTCTTCTAGCCTTGAAGGCTTTTCAGCCCAGTCTGAAACAGGGTCCTTTAAAGCAGACCATACGAAAATTCTGTGGTACGTCAGCAAATGGGGGGGGGGGGGGGACAGTCTGTCTAGCTTCTCTAGTGTGGGAACTGGCAACAAAGCAGCAAGTAACAGTTCAGTCAGTTTACATTCTTTCATAATAGAACTGTCAGGCAGACACCTTAAAGCAGGTCCATGTCACAGTCCCACGAATGGATGCTCCACAGGGATGTTTTTCTGGATCTAGTCCACAGATGGGGTACACCTCAAATAGAGCTGTTTGCCTCCCCGTGAACAGAACTTCCTTCCTGCACCAGGCTACCCAACCCTCTGGCAAGGGCAATCGATGCCTTTTCAGTTTCTTGGAAGGGGATGTTTCTTTGCATTCCCCCCTTCCCTCTTATTCAAAGTCCTACTGAAGATTCAGCAGGACAGACCAAAAGTCTTGTTTGTGACCCCCTTTTGGCCAAGACTGCACTGGCTCCCCCTCTTTCTACATTTAGACAAGGGTAATTACCACAGGTTACCCCACAGAGTGGGCCTTTCCACACAGGGCAAGGGATATCTAATCCACCCACATTGGCGGTCTCTAAACCTCACCCTGTGGGTAATAGAATTCTGATCCCTTACAGACACCTATACAATGAGGGCTTGCTCACAGTCCTGCAGGAGGCCAGGAAACCTAATACAAGGATATATTGTGTATATCCGTGGGAAAAAATTGTTCATATGGTGTCTCCAGAGACAGCTGGGCCCATTAGAGTGAAGTCCTTTTAGTCCTGTCTGTGTGAACTCTTTTACAGACTGGGTTAGCATACTCCTCCAAGGCTCAAATGTCTGCCTCTGGAACCCCCTCTGGCTTCCAGATTGCCCACAAAGGTCGTAAAGTGAGTATGTCAGGCCCCCCAGGAAGGCCATCCCTCCTCCATTGGACCTGAATTACATTTTGGAGAACCCCATAGTACCCTCT
This sequence comes from Protopterus annectens, assembly GCF_019279795.1. Lineage (NCBI taxonomy): Eukaryota > Metazoa > Chordata > Ceratodontiformes > Protopteridae > Protopterus > Protopterus annectens. The sequence continues at coordinate 730,805,125 of NC_056743.1, forward strand.
TCCCCCTTGAACCACCACCACCTAAGGCTTCCCTGAAATACAGCACATGGAAAGTGGTACTCCTTATGGCCTTCAGCTAGAAGAGTCTTAAGTTGCAAGCTGTCTTGGCCATTCCCCCTTTCTCTTTCTCATATTCCACAAAGACTGGCTAACCCTTGGAACCAGTCCATCCTTCATGCCCAAGGTGGTTAGTGAGCTTTTCTTAAACCAAGCCGTCCACATCTCCACTTTCTTCGCCCACCCACAAAGTGACAGTGAGAGTCTTACACTGCCTTGATGTACACAAACAGCTTAGGTTTTACCTGCACAAAACTAAGTCTCTCAGGAAGTCTGATCAGTTTGTAGTCTTCCACCCCAGGTCCCTGAGGAAAGCAGCAGCAAGACCATCTCAGCCTGGATTTCCAGGGCTATTACCTTCTGCTTTTGTGCACCATGGCAAGTCATTAGTATGCAAGGTTGAAGCACATTCCACTAGGGCTATGGCTGCTTCAGGAGCCTTTTTCAAACGTTTGGACACATCCACTATTCTAGAGGCAGCCACTTTGACATCTGTCCACACATTCACAAAACATTACAAGCTAGACCACATCTCTAGGTCCAGGGCTAGATTTGCCAGGGCTATCCTCCATGGATTCTTAGAGAATTCCTCTAGGCCAACACCCTTTTCCTCAGTGAGCTTTGGCATTTGCCCAGGAGTACAAAATATACTGCAACATGTGAATTGAAGGACATACAATAGTTGTGTAAAATGTTACCAAAATCATAGATGTAGTCTTCCATGCTGCAGTGTGCATTTCCTCCCTCCTGTTGGCGTACATTTCCCTTCTTGGATGGCATAGAACCTGCACAGCTTGTCCTGGGACTGGGGTCTGTCTGTGGTGGTCCTTTTGAGGTCTTGTGCATGTAGACCTCACTTATATGGCAGACGTTCATCTAGCGATGTCAAGACATCTCGCACACCTTGCAGGGACTACAAATTTTTGAAGACTGGCGGGACATTGGGGTAGCATGAGGAGACCCAAGAGTACAGAATACTGCAACATGGAAGAGAAGGACAGTCTATGGTTATGGCAAGATTTTACACAACTCTTCTGTATTGAAGAATCATTTTGAAGTATCATTCTAGGCAAAGGTAAAATGCTGCTTAAGGCTGGGGACATGCTTGACAAGTGCAGAGAGCTCTGTCATACATCCCTTTATATACTCCAGTGAGATGCATTTAGAGTTCACACCAACATGGGCTAAGATGGAGTCATAACCGTGCCTGTTGAGACTAGAGTGCTTGTGTGATGCGATGGATCCTGGCACTTGACAGCTGACCATGACTTTTTCCATATCCAGCCTGGTGAGCGGGACATCTGTGTCTTCCAATTGTCACCTATGACCAAGATGTTTGTAATATGCCTTAGGGGCTTGACTAGTGAGACTCTGTATTCTGTACTACATTCTGCAGAGGATCTATTATGTGAATAGTGCTTTTGTGTTTGGGAGGTCTCTTGAGGCAAGCTTCTGGAGGCAGTCGGGGGGCTCATTTATCTCTGCACCAGAGAGCCTGTCTAGAGGTAACAGATGCGTAGGTGCAGGGGTTCATTTCCAGAGGTTATATAATACCCTTTTCCCCCCACATTCTCAAGAAAAAATCCGCAATGTTCCATCCAGAGTCAACAAGCAGCTCTTCAAATACAAAAGCTGCTAGAAAAGTAATGTAAAAGATATCTCCAGACCAGATAGAATCCAGAACTTAAGATTCTTTAGTGCCAAAGAAAACTGGACTGGAGACGAATCTTGGGTCACAGCAACTTGAACAAATCAATTTGCACCAAGTTTCAGGTGGTCACAGTTACGTCTATTCTCCCATTTCTGGGAAAGGACGATTGGATGTGCTCATTAGACCTTCAGGATGTATACTATCACATAAAGATGAACAGACAGTCTAGAAGGTACTTGTACTTCTGGCTGGGAGCCAGTCATTACTAGTTCAGATTTTTGCCTTTTGGTCTCAACACCTCTCCCAGGGTGTTCACCAAAAGTATGGCAGTAGTGGTAGTTCACTTGAGACGGCAAGGATTCCGGGTGTCTCCTTATCTAGACGACTGGCACATTGCTGCCCAGACCAGGCATCAAGTAATACAGGCAAGAAATCAGGATCTCCTATGCCTATGTTGCAGAATTCTGTGTGGGTTTTCCCGCCTCTGGCGACCTGAATGTCTGCTCCTATACAAAAGCTTAAGCCTGGTTGCTTTGGGTGCATGGGATGTCGCACGTAGGGCCGTAAACCAGGGACCTTAAATGTGAAGTCTGCATGCACATACCTCAACTTTTCAGCCGCAAACGTCACATTGATCGCTTCACTCCTACACTGGAAGACTTCTAAAAAGCTATATACCCCTTTGGGGAATATGCTGTTGCAGGCGTCTGATATCTCAAAAGATACGGATGACCTTTGTGTCTTTTGTCTAGGAAAGGAACACTACCTTACTGCTTTTTCCATTTGCCAGTCTTTTGTTCCAAAGATTCTTTGTAGCTGTCTTGCTGCCCTCGACTTATAGAGAACCAACTACTCAAAAAGATTGCGCTCAGAATGGATCTCGAAATGGCCATTCCGGCTGAACCACCACATTAAAGGGCCAAAGTTTCCAGGCCTACCTCAGCTGCCTCTCTGCCATTGTACATCTCACCATCTTCCGATCTACAGGTTGAGGGACGTCTGATTGAACCGTGTACTACAGTTCCCACTGAGGAAGCCGCTTCAGAAGTAATGGCCTGCACGTCGTCTTGAGACAGCACGGATGTCAGTCCCTACCAATGTTGAGGGGAATCCAGAAGCAGTTGGATGACCGACCAGGATGCCATTACCTTAAGCCTTGGCCCCAGATTCCCAAACCTACTCCTAAGCGAAAATAAAAAAAAAAAACACCTGATTCCTACCCCTGAAGGAGTCCCTGATTAGCAATCATTTACTAACTCCTTGATGCAGGCTTTTATGGCTCTTAGGCCCACTACCTCTTCCCCCTCCACTATTCCAGTGCTTAGTCCTAGGCCGGCCTTTGCCACTTCTCTCCCCTTGCCTACTACCAAAGAAGGAAAGGAAGATTTAGAACCTTACTAATTACCTCCACTCGAATACTATTCCCCAGATGAATCCATTGAAGGGGACTCCCCACCAGAGGACATTGCCTTTGGGGAAACCATTGCTAAGATGAAATAATATTTTAAATGGGACACTGCCCAGATGACAGACACCCAGAGGAGGTACTTTGAACTGCAAGTAGAATCATCCTCCTGTCATCCATCCCACCTGTTTTAGCTGCCTATCTGGATGTCTTCACCTCTGCATCCAAGAGTCCAGACTCTCAACCGCCTCCCTTAAGAGACCAGACAGGCTCTGCAAAGTGCATGATAACCAAAAATTCTTAAGCCCCTTCTGGCAGAACCTGCAGTAATTGCGGTCTCCCCTGACGAGTAATCCAGACTGATTTTTTTCAGCATCCCTTCTGCCCACTGATAAGGATAGCAAAAGCATGGACAGGATTGGGAAAAAGTGTACACCTCCTCCACCCTGGCCGCCTGAGCTATCATTTGCCAAACACATGATAAAATATGCCTTGGACCTAGTTTCACAAGCCTCCAACCTCTTAGCTACCACATCTCGCTGTCCTACTAAAACTGAGATAGCATCTAAACTGTCACTGGCTTTTCAGGTAGCCAGACATTCCATTAGGTGCAGACCAAAAGGGGCATTGTACTCAATGATAGGTCTGAATGCCTAATACAGTGGAACAATAACTTCCTTGGACTTGGATGCCATACCTTTGTTTATAAGATGTTTGTGTTTTACTGTTGCAGTCATCACACTTGGGTTCTCCTGCCAGGGTTAGACCTCAGTCGACCCGAATACCAGATGCTTAATATTTGTCAATTGCTGTCGCTCCAGGACCCGACGTCAGGTCATCAGTGGTATAAAATCAGGCAGCCGACGCCATTACATCAGTCAGTCTTGTAGAGGAGCAGAAGCAGTTCGTATGAGTGCCTGTCTGCCGCTACCTGGGTTTAGTCTCCAAGTTGAAGTCTTCTAAAGCCAAGTACCCCATTTGGGGAGCCTTTCTTCTTGCTCTAACTGATGTCAGAAAAAGTTAATTGTCTCGTCTGTAGATAGCAAATACCACACAGGCTTCCATTCTTACTGTCACGTGTTTAGGCCCAGACCACAACGTTCCTCGCGGTCACTTTTGTGCTTTGTTCAACGCCAGAATTGTCATCGGGTTCTTGTAGCCAAATATTTTCACTCTATCTCCCTATTCCGAAATGGCTTCGGTAAGCCATTAGACTACCAATCTTCTGAAAAAATACAAGGATAAAGACAAGACTGCACAGGTCCAAAACTGCCAATGACGCTTCCATTAAGCTAGTAGCCAGTTTCCCTGTCCTCTGTGAGGTGCTTTCGCAGCCCCTGATGCCCGCTTTTTGCAGGCCGCTACAGAGACTGTTCGGAGTCCGGTATGCCATGCGACTCTTTGACTAAGGATCCTGCAGATGTCTACCTTGGATGGGTCCGGAGCCGCTGAGCAAGCACCAGCTTCCGAGAATGTTATTTGCACTACTGATACTCAACACAGACTTTTCGCATCTTCATTTCTTTCTAAAACTACAGAGTTTCTAAGGCCCAGGGTGCGAACTACACCTAAAAAACTGACCCAAGCTCAGGTACCTGCTTCCATGCTTCAATCTCAAATGCTTAAAATGGCGGAAGACCTTGTGCTTGTTAGGGGAAGCCAGCCCTACCCCCTTCCCATAGAAAGACTTGTCCCCAGCAGTTTTATCTGACCAGGAGTCTGACTCTGAGTTTTCTGAATATGAAGACATGCAACCCCTATCTGCTTATGCGGATTCAGATGCAGAGGAATCCATTCTTTCTGCCTCTCCTCCAGAGGATTTTTCATTTGGTGAAACCCTGCATACTTTCAGAAAGCATTTCCAGTGGAAATGTCAGGACTATCCTCAGTCCAAAAAGAGACACTGGGAATGCTTAACTTACCACAGCACAGACCTTTAGCCATTCCTCTGGTCTTGGATGTTGTGGATGATGTCTTTCTGGAATCCAGTTTTACTCCCGACACCCTTCCTCCTGCTTTCAGGAAACCTGACAGGTGTTGGTCCCTGACTCTCTCAAATTTCTTTTCAAAAATCCTACTGCTGACCCAGAGGTAATCTCCCAAGGATCTAAAGGAATAAAAGCAACCACAGCTAAGAATCCCACCCCCTCGAATAAGGATTCCCGAGCTTTAGACAGATGGGGTAAAAAAAGTATACACCTCTGCAACTCTTGCCATTAGAGCACTAAATTGTCAGTTCCACATGGGAAATACCAGCAACATATGAACTCCTCAAGCAAAAAATATCTACCTTTCCTGCTTGTACAGAAAATAAATAAGGAGCTTATGCATTCTGCAAGCCAAGTTACTAAATACACCTTGCAATGTGGCTTTGATGCCCTAAAAGCATCTTGCAGGGCAGCAGTCACAGGTTCTGTACTTAGAAGGCATGCTTGGCTTAAGGAACATACTTGCCAGACCATGTCAAATCAAAACTAATGGACGCACCATTGAACAAAAACAATTTGGCACCAAGGCAGAAGAGGTCTTAAAGATGGAAGAAAAAGCTAAATCTATGCAGACAGACGTCCTACAGGTCCAGCTTCCAAAATTCAGTAGGCATTGCCCCTCCAAACACTGGTCCTTTCTGGGCCCCTCCAGGCCAGCTCAGACAAGACCTTAGGGGAAGCAGCCCCCCCTAGACAGCAATCCCAGGGAATGCAGAGATCTAAGCAGTGGCATTCCTCCACTTCAAAAACAGAGTGCTAAGCCACCCCGAAGAACTCACAATGACTTAATGCCTCCACCCCTTACCTCTGCCCACCTACTTGTGTCCCTAGGAGGAAAACTCCTCCCATGCAAAAACCTGGGCCTCTACCAATGACCGATGGGTTCTCAACATTGTGTCCCAGAGATACAAATTTTATTTCCATACACTGCCATCCCCAAAAGGGTTCCCAGATCTTCCTCCAAACTAGTGGGCTGAGGCCAAAAAATAAGTAAATTCCCTGCTCTTCATGAAGGCAATACAGCCTTTTCCTACAGACCCGAAAGTCCAAGGTTTTTATACAAGACTTTTCCTGGTACCCAGAATAGAGGACACCTGGCACCCAATCCTCGATCTATCAATTCTAAATACCGTCCTGGTGATACCAAAATTCAAAGTCCTCACCCTCCAGCAGCTTCTTCCTGTGCTTTTCAAGGATGTTTGGTTAGCCACCCTAGACCTAAAAGAGGCCCATCTACACATACCAATCAAGGATTCTTGCAGGAAATATCTGTTTCAGAGCAGGATCTATGCACTTTCAGTTCTCTGCACTTCCTATCCACTGCTCCCAGAGAACTGCTTGGCTATAGCCACTGCTTTTTGCAGACAAAGGAATATTCAAATTTATTCCTACTTAGACTGCCTGATTCAGGCAGTCAGGAAAAGCTGTTACAGCACCTGAGCTTTGTAAAGGACCTAATGACCTCCCTGGGGTATACTATAAATGAAAAGAAATCAAAACTAGTCCCCACTCAAAAAAAAATATTCCTGCTAGCAAGCCTGGACACAGCCTCCCAAATGGCATTCCTTCAGAAAAACAAGCCTACCTGACAGGTTGCTTCTCTCAACTAGCCACCAGAACCCAGTTATCTGTAAGGAAAATCCTGCAAGCTCTAGGGTTCATGGCCTCCTGCATGCTACTCCTTCTATATGCCAGACTGCATATGCGGAAACTACAATGGTACCTAAAAAGCCTTTGGTGTCAACACACTCAGGACATGGAAACTATCATACCCGTAATACCCTACGGAAAGATTTTCTTTGGTTGGCAGCAGCATGCAACCACAAGGATCTTCCCTTCTCACAATCCCACGCCTCCCAGACCCTAACCACAATGCACGTTTATGCCTGGGGTGCACACCTGGACGGCAGGTGCATTAAGGGCCATTGGAGCCCAAATTAAATCCATCTGCACTTCAACCAGAGTTGCTAGCTGTTCAGCACACATTGACAGCTTTCAGACCCCTATTCTCCCCAAGGCCTCTAGTGATCAACAGACAACACCACAGTGGTGTGGTGCATCTATATCGTATGTTGAAAATATCGAACAGCTACCATATCGAAAATGCCGTTCAAAACTGTTCTTGTGGGGGGCTGTGCCCCCCCCTGCTAATTATATATACCAACTTCAATATTGCACTACAGTGAGGAAAGGGCAAATTTTCTGATCCTCACTATACGGCAATCTCACAAAACTTTTTTCACTGAACAGCATTTTCGACATTGTAGCCATTTGATATTTTTAACCTATGACAATATGATATAGACCCGGTATATCAGCAAGCAGGGAGGAACTCACTCTTATTCTCTCTGCAGGCTCACCATGACCCTTTGGCACACGCCATGCAATTTCACTTGCTAGCACAATTCCTGCCAGGCTCCCAAAACTCACTGGCAGATAATTTAAGCAGAAACCTGCTAGACCACAGAACCTTCAACCTTGTTACCCAGAAATGGGGCAACCCGAAGGGGGACCTCTTTGCCTTCCACAAAAATTACTAGCTCAGCCAATTCTACACCAGGGAACCTCACAGCAAGGCTTGGAAAGTGGATGCTCTATCCTTCCAATGGGTAAACCTCTTGATCTGTGCATTTCCCCCCTCTACCTCTAATTTCAAGGGTACTGCTCAAAATAAGGGAGGAAAAACCAAGGGCAATCTTGATTGCATCAGACTGGCCACACCAGCACTGGAACCCACTGGATGTGCAGCCCGTCACCCCTGCCACCATAGCACCTACCACAGATCCCAACACTCCTGGCCCAGAAGAATGGAGAATTCATGCATCCTCAATTGCAGACCCTGAACCTGGCAGCCTGGCTTATTGAGGCCAGATGCCCCAGCACTAGAAAATCCTATGTGGACAAGTGGAAAAGGTATTGCACCTGGATCCAGGCTAAAGAAGCTTAAACAGCACAGCCCTCCCTACCACTCATCCTGGATTACCTAGCAGACCTACTACATAGGGGGCCTTTCCTTATCTCCTATTAAAATTCATGCCTCTGCCATCTCTGCTCATTACAGCAGAGAGCCACCTCTCTTCTCTCACCCTCTCATCAAACAGTTCCTAAGAGGGGCTAACAATTTAAGACCACCCAGAAGAGCTCCTACCCCAGCTTGGAACCTTAACGTTGTGTTGGAAAAGCTCATTACCCCCCCCCCCTTTGAGCCTGCAGCTTCAGCAGAGTTAAATTTCTTCTCTTGGAAAACAGGCTTGCTTCTGGTCATCACTTCAGCTAGAAGAGTTTCAGAGCTACAAGCTCTCATGGCTGTAGAGCCCTTCATCATTTTCCATGCTGACAGGGTCTCCCTCAAGACTAATCCAACTGTCATGCCTAAAGTGGGGTCTAGTGTGGCTCTCAGCCAAAATCAGTTCATTTGCCCACCTTTTTTCCCTAACCCACAAAACAAGGGGGAAAGGATTCTCCATTCGCTAGATATGCACAGACAGCCCAGATTCTACCTGGATAGGACTACAGCTTTTAGGAAAACTGAACAATTGCTGGTCAGCTTTGCAGCAGGGGCAGAGAGCAAGGCCATATCCAAACAATCTCAAAATGGATAGCACACTGCATCCATTCCTGTTGCTAACACCACGGGAAACCACCCCCTAAGGGGGTCAGAACACATTCCACCTCTGCAGCTTTTCTCAGAGGGGTCCCTACCAGGGACATCCTGGAGGCTGCAACATGGACTTCTGTTCATGTCTTCACCAAGCATTACCCACCTATCTTCTCCAAATCTAGGGCAAGCTTTGCAACCGAATTCTTGCAGGGCATCCTAGCCAGCCCCCAGTCTTCTTGACTGCCTCCACCCTTTTCCCCCTAGCAGAAACAGAGGACTACCTCCAAAGTCATCTCAGATTCACCACCTCCCTTCTACAAAACCTGGGTTTCACCCTCAACTTAAATACTTCTTACTCCCACAGCAAGACAAAATCTTTCTGGGTGCAGGATCAGTACAGACCTGATGCAGTCTTTCTTTCCCCAGGACAAAGTCCTGTCACTCTCCAGTCACTTCCAAAAGCTTTTACTAGCTCTTCAGATATCTGCAAGACAATTCCTGCAACTCCTGGGGCTGATGGCAGCCACCATCCCTATGCTGGCCCCTAGCAAGAATGCACATGCAAAAGCTCCAATGGTACCTGAAAAACGTGTTGTCACAGCACCAACACTCCCTCGAGCAACAACTTCCCTTTCTGCCCTGCCTCAAAATAGAACTAAGGTGGTGGATTCAACAAATCCTTTACTACTCAGGACTACCACTTCAAATCCTCTCCCCAACCCAGCTTGTGCATACAGATGCATCAGACCTAGGGTGGCGAGCCACCTGCAAAGGTTTCAGGGTACAGGAGGCATGGAATCCTACCCTTTAAAAGAAGCACATCAATGTAAGGAGAAATTACTCCATTTCTTATGGCCCTGGAGGCCTTTTTTCCTATTCTACTACCGAGCCCCCTTCAAATATTCACAGACAACACCACAGTAATGTGGTATCTCAACAAACGAGGGACCGAGAGCTTGATCCTGCAGGCCTCGTGCATCCCCTGTCAGGAAAACAAGCTGCTGATCCTCAGCAGAACTTCCTCTCTACAGCATGAGTGGCTGTTTAACAGGGAGACTTTTCTAGGTATTGTCCACCAGTGGTGTATATCTCAAGTGGATCTGTTTGACTCCCCCAGAACAGCCAGTTGAACAAATTCTGCACCAAGGATCACTTTCCACTTGCCTGGAGGGTGGATGTCTTTATTCCGTGGAAGGGACGGTTTCTATATGCTTTTCCACCCTTGCCACTAATACAGAGGGTCCTACTGAAAATCGGGAAGGACAAACCAAAAGTCTTGCTGGTGGCTCCCTACTGGCCAAGGCAACACTGGTTCCCCCTTCTGCTCTCATTAGCTAAGGGCAATCACAAGTTACCCCACAAGGTGGACCTGATCACGCAACAAAAGGGAACTCTAATTTACCCTCACCAACAGCTGTTGGGCGTAACACTCTGGGCAATAAACTTCTAATCCCTTTGAGACACCTACTCAGAGGATGTGCTTACAGTCCTGAGGGAGGCCAGGAAACCTGCTACTAGGAAATCATATTTATTAAAATGGGAGAGATTCTCCAAATGGTGTCAAAATAAGGACAGGGAACCCAGCCAGGCAGACCCATTCCTAGCCCTTGCCTGTGTGTGTGAACTCATTAAGGATAGTCTTTCCTACTCTTCAGTGAAAGTCCATCTTTCAGCCATTTCAGCTTGCCTACCTTTAGATCCCCCTTGCTATCCAGGCTTGATGTAAAACTTTTCCAGAGAGGGGTCTTGCACATCAGACCACCTAGAAAATCAATCCCACCACCCTGGGACCTAAACTTTGTTCTGGAAAAACTAACACTAGTCCCATTTGAACCAGTTAGCATGGCTATACTCCAAATGTGTACATGGAAGACTCCTGCTGGTGGGTATAAGTTCTGCTATGAGTGCCAGAGCTACAGGCCGTCATAGCCTGCCCCCCCCTACACTACTTTCCACAAGGGTGAGGTGACCCTGCGCACTAACCCTTCATGCCTAAAGTTGTCAATGAATTGTCCTTACACCAGTCCATTCACCTACCTACCTTTCCCTCTCCGACTAATGGTAGTGAGAGGATTCTGCATTCCCTGGATGCACAAAGGCAACTTAGATTCTACCTAGACGAAACAAAGTCCTTCAAAGTCCAACCAACTGTTTCCTTCCACCCCAGAGCTCTGGGCAAGGCAATCTTCAAACAATTTCTTGGGTTAGTAAATCCATTTCCTTCTGCTACTCAAACCATGGCAAGCACTTACTCCAGGGTGTGAGAGCTCACTCTACGAGAGGCATGGCTACTTCCAAAGCCTTCCTCAAGGGGCTGGACACAGCATCCATTCTGGAAGCAGCCACCTGGTCCACAATTCACACGTTCACCAAACACTACAAATTGGAACACGTCTCCAGAGCCAGGGCAGATTTTGCTAGAGCAATCCTGTAGGGCTTTCTGGAGTCTTCCACTCTACCCCCACCCTTCTCTCAATTTAAGCTGTGGTGCTCTCCCACAATAAGAATACTGCAGCATAGGAATAGGAGGACATGCTATAGATCTGAAGTAGTTGACTTCATTTGCTCTTCAACCTGTGGGTCCTCAGATTCATATTGGATCCAACAGAGCTGCATTTTCCAACTACCCCTGTCTCCTTTCTCCCTTCAGATCTCGTTTGTTGCCTGAGAGGAAGCAGCATGGTCCAAGCTCCATTGTGGTATTGTTGTAGTTTAGAGAGTAAAATTTAACTTTTTGGACTTTTCTAACTCGGTTTCACTCCTAACCTTTTCTATACCTTCACGGGGTTCTTCATGCTTGTTTCTTGTAGGCTTTTTTATCTGCCTCCCCTCTTCTCTTTCCTCATGGTAGTGTGTGTGTGTTTACGTTGAACCAGCTAAGGCATGGCAGACGCCCCGAAGCCTGGTTTCAAAAGATGCAGTGTGTGGCCATAAGCTTTCTCCAGCAGATGGCCACATTCTGTGCGTGGTTTGTTTGGGGGTGGCTAGCCTCCAGTCCCTCTGTCCTATTTGCACTCTTGTTTAACCCCAGAGCACTTAAGGACAGGTGGGATAAACTGTCAAGGGCCTGTTGCCCTCCACTGCTGGGATGGACATCCCACCTTCACCCGCTAAGAAAGTAGCGGCTGCTGCTTCGTCTTCCCCTTCCTCAGCCTCTTGGACTCTCCCTCCCACCAAGAGGCCCAGGGAAAGGAATAAGGTTAAGGATGACTGGCCTCACAAGCACTCCCCTGGCTGCTCGTCTGAAGCCGGCCCCTCGCCGAAGACTAAACCTGTTTCACCTCTGCTCAGGTCCCCAAGGTTCTCCCCTGAGCCTGAGGTTCTAGTTAGCCAGTTGCACCCTAGGCCTTCTCCCTGCCAGCTCTCCCTGCTCACTTAGGCAGCATCCTCCCACTCTACCCGGCGCCTATCTGAAGTGGAGATGGACAAGATGATGCAGAGATTTATCCGCATTCAAATCCAGATGGGAATTTGCCAGGGCCGTCTCCCACCGAGCCGGGCGCCTTCCAACCAGTGTTTAGACCCATCACTCCTCCTCCAATCCGATATTGATGCCAGCCAGTGCCCTGAGTGTGTCTGATCCTACTAGATCTGATCCAAGCTCTGAGCCATAGCCTAGGAGTTGGATCAGAGGGATTGCTCTCTGCTCTAAGCTTGGATAGAAGCATCCCCTCGGTGTCTGCCCCTAGAGGCTCTGCTCAGACTCCCCAGTTGGATCAGGGGGAACGGCCTCTGCTAGTTGAGGCCAGGAGGTCCATTCCCCCTCTGCGTTTGACATGGTGGAGAGGATTCTTGCAGGGTCAAGGCCTCTTACTACTTTGGTGTCAGTCTAGACCAACCCTGGTCTTGAGTGCAGGTCCGACCATCTTGCTCTCTGAGACTGCCTATAGCTGTAATGCCCCGGGACATTCCGGCCTTGGAACAGCCTACTTGCGAGACCTCTCCAGAGAGTCCCCCTGATGAGCCCCCTGCAAGCATATGTGTAAAAGGAGGCAGTTGGACTGTCCTCCAGAGTCCCTCACAGAAGACACTGACCTGGATGAAGGGGAAGGTTCCCTAAGATCACCCCCGAGGAGGTCTCCTTTGGAAGCATGGAGATCCTCTGCCAAAGGGGGGGGGGGGAGTCCACCCCAAAACCAACCTTGTGAGTCTGTTTCTGGAGACATTCGTCTCGGGCCCATCTACCTCTTGGGTGTCCCTTCCTGCTGATCCACTCATGGGTTTGATAACGTCTAGGGCATGGAAGGAGCCCGATACCATAGAGCTAGTACCCAAGTGCCCGAACAGGGTCTTAAACCTTCCCACAGACAAGTTGTTACTGGCACAAAGGGTCCCCTGTAGATGGTATGCTGGTGGCGGTCACCAAGAATTAACTCGCCCAGGAGAGTTCCACAGTCCATTCGCCTGACAGTCTCGAGACTGGATGGTTTTGGGAAGCGAGTCTGTGCTTCAGCAACCTGTGTGAGGGAGCTGAACTACATGGCACATGTTATTAGACTCCAGAGCGATCTGGTCAAGGAAGTCAGGGAGTCTATACCAGAGTCCATGTCGGCAGAGGACAGGAAGACATTTGCACGAATGGCCACCCTAAAATCTGTAGCCAACATGTCCATGTGTTTGCTCTCCCATGCCATGCAGTGAGCCACACGGGCTTCGGGGTCGGGTGTTGCCATCTGGCACCATGCCTGACTCTGCTTGTCAGTTTTCGTAGCCCTTCAAGGCATCTTTTACCAATGCCCCTTATGATGGTTCTTCCCTTTTTGGGAAAACAGAGACTTTGGTCCAGAGCGAGAAGAACTGGAAGACGCTGTCTGCCATTACGTTCTGCTTCTCACAGCCTCAAAGGTCCTTTTCCAGGAACCAGAGGCCAGAAGATCTGGTTCCACAAGTCTCAAGGAATTTTCCCGGGACACTCGGGACTCGCCTTCCCCCAGAGCCAGAGGGGGATGCGATAGACACCACCCTAGAGGCAGAGGGGGTGGTAGAAATTTCGGGTCCAAGAACCTTTTTCAGATAAACCCGGACAGCAGCTGTTAGGGGTTGCCTGGCTGTCCATATCTGGAGGCAGTTGGTGGTCATCTGTCGCTTCTCCCTCTAGCATGGGAGTCTACAGATCAGTGGGTGCTGTGAGTCATATCCAAAGGATATTTAGTCCCTTTCAAGGATCTACACCCTTCCAACAAAACCCTCCCAGACATATATAACCCATGCAGCAGGAGGAAGCAGCAGTGCTCATAGACTTGCTGCTGAGAAAACGAGTCATCCATCTGGTCCACCCAGACCAGTCCAGATCCGGCATTTATTCCAAGTTCTTTAGTGCCAAAAAAGATGGACCTCTGACCAATATTGGATCTGTCCCAGTTGAACCCATCAGTAACCAAGACAAAATTCTGGATGGTCACGATTCAATGTATTCTGCCTTATCTGCAGGACAGAGACTGGATGTGCCCGATCAACCTCCAGGATGCGTACTATCATCAAAATTCACAGGCACTCCCGGAGGATATTCTTAGTGTTTCACTGTTTTAGTCATTACATTTAGGAAATCCTAATGGCAGGTTGCCCTCAGTCGGCCTGAATTCCAAAGTCCTGGGTCCTGCATCAGCTGCTATCGCCCCTTCCCTGACAGGTCGTCAGGGGTATAAAATATGCGTCAGACGCCATTTTCTTCAGTCTTTCTTGCTGCGCGGTGCCCGAAGCGGAAGCAGTTCGCAAGTGCCACAGTCGGCTGGCTCCTGAGATTTTTGTGTTCGAGTTTCAGATCCGAAGTCTTTAATAAAGCCAAGTACCCCATTGGGGAAACTTTTTTTCTTGAGCCAGACCGATGTCAGAAAAAGTTAGTAATTGTATTTCTTGTGGAAAGCAAATACCTCATAAGGACTTATATTTCTTACTGTATTCCTTGCCTGGGCCCTAAACAACGTTGCTAGTTGTCGGTTTTGTGCTAGATTTAACCAACGCACTATTGAGCATCGGTATGATTTTGCTTTAAACTATTTTGGATGCCTGTTTAATTATCCAGAAATGTCGGATAGCCATCCAACTACCGGAGTTCACAAAAAATGCAAAGAAAAGGAGAGACGACCGAGGCCCAAAACCAATGACGAAGCTTCTAAGCCAGTCGCCGGTTCTCAGTGAGGCGCTTTCGCAGCCCCTGACGCCCACTACTTTAGAGTCGCAGGCCACTATCGACTTCCACATGGAGTCTGCCATGCCGCTGGAAACTCAAGGTATTGGAGCCTCGGATACTATTCCTTCAGATGAGTCTGGAGCCGCTGAGTAGGCACCGGCTTCTGAGTGTGTATTCGGACCTAAACATCTTCACATTAAGCCAACCTCAGCTTCAAAGGCAAAGACTAAAGCACCTTCTAAAGCAAAGAAACAGACTCAAGAGCCACGTGGACAGGCCTCTATGCCCAAAAAACAGATACTCAAAATGTCTGAAGACTTAATTACCTTGATCAGAGGTTCCCTTCCCCCTCCTGATAAGAGACCTAGGCAAGAGACTGACTATGAATCTTCAGATCAGGTTTCTATTTCTTCTGATTCCCCTTCTTATCAGGCATATTCTCTTCCCCCTATGAGGATTCTGATGCTGAAGAATCTATTCCTTCAACTTCTCCTCCAGAGGACTATTCTTTTGGGGAAACCTTGCATACCTACAATATTTGACCGAGATGCTTCTTAAGGGGATGTCCTTTTCCTCCATCAAATTTCATTCCTCAGCCATTTTAGCACAGAGCCTCCCCTCTTCTCTCACCTACTGCTCAAGCAGTTCATCAGAGGAGCCAAAAATCTAAGGCCACCCAGGAGAGTTCCAACTCCAGCCTGAGACCTTAACTTTGTCTTGGAGAAACTCACTTTTCCTCCTTTCGAGCCAGCTGCTACTGCAGTTTTAAAATTCCTTTCCTGGAAAACAGCTTTCCTTTTAGCAATCCCTTCTTCAAGAAGGGTATCTGAATTGCATGCCCTTATGGCAGTGGAGCCTTTCATCATCTTTCATGCGGACAGGGTGTCTCTCAGAACCAATCCCTCCTTCATGCCCAAGGTGGTATCCAGTGTGGCTCTTTCAGTCCATTCATTTGCCTACCTTCTTTCCTAACCCACAGAACAAAGTGGGATGGATACTGCACTCCTTAGATGTGCACAGACAACTTAGATTCTACTTGGACAGGACTAAACCTCAAAGGAAATCTGAACTGCTGGTGGCATTTGCTGCAGGGACAGAGGGGAAAGCTATTTCAAAATGGATAGGCCACTGCATTCATTGCTGCACCATGGAAAACCTATCCCACAGTGCATCACACCCCATTCAACCAGGGCTGCGTCTACTTCTACAGCCTTTCTCAGGGGCGTCCCTACAAGGGACATCCTAGAAGCTGCTACCTGGAGTTCTGTAATACTTTCACCAAGCATTATCATTTGCCAATTCTCTCTAAATCCAGAGCTGGCGTTGCCACTGCAGTCTTGCAGGGCCTTATAGCTGGTCCTAATTCTATTTAAATTCCTCCTCCCAACCTTAGCTTTGGGTAAACTACCGAAATGTAATGACTGCAACAGTGAAACACTAAGAACTTAGTACTGTTGTGTACACTTACTATAAATGTAGATGTTCAAGTGTATTCACTGTTGCAGTCCTGGTTACCCTCCCTCCAGCCCCCCTTTCTTCTTTGGGCTATACCTCTACAAACTTATGCTCAAAAAGCTTTTTGGTGTATTTGCTTTTTTGTTGGAGGTATATCCTTATTATAGATTTAATTTCTTCCCATTAGGGGGGCACTTGACATCTGGGGCAAGAAAAATTGATGTTATGGTGTCTGCTGCATGTTTTATACCCCTGACGTCCTGGAAGAAGGGACAGCAACCGATGCAGTACCCAAGACTTTGTTAATCAGGCCGACTGAGGGCTATTGCAATCAGATAACCCAAATGTAATGACTGCAGCAGTGAATACTCTCTAACATCTACATTTATGGTAAGTGCACACAACTGTACTTTCCTGGAGCCAATCTCAAGGGATGGCCACAACTGTGCCCAGCTTGCCTCCTATACTAGATTACTTAACAGAAATGCTTCACAAGGGCCTATCTTTATCTTCAATTAAGATTTGTGCATCTGCCATCTCAGCTCATTATAATACTAAACCACCCCTCTTCTCTCATCCTCTGGCAAAACAGTTCCTTTGAGGGGCCAAATTTTGACACCCCCCCCAGGAGAGTTCCCACTCCAGCCTGGGACCTTAACTTTGTATTGGAAAAATTTGCACTCCCCCCCCCCCCCCCTTTGAACCAGCTGCTACAGCAGAGCTGAAATTCCTCTCATGGAAAACTGCTTTACTTCTATCACTTCAGCAGGAAGTGTCTGAACTGCAGGCCCTTATGGCAGTGGAACTTTTATCTTCCATGCGGACAGGGTTTCCCTCAGGACAAAACCCATCTTATGCCCAAGGTGGTGTCTAGTGCGGCTTTAAACCAGTCCATTCATTTGCCTACTTTTTTCCCTAATCCTCAAAATAAAGGGGGAAAGGTTACTGCATTCTCTAAATGTACACAACTTAGATTCTATTTGGACAGGACTAAGCCTCTCAGAAAATCTGACCAGCTGCTAGTCAGCTTTGCTGCAGGGGCAGAGGGTGGGCCATTTCAAAGCAAACCATATCTAAATGGATAGCACACTTAGTCCATTTCTGCTACAAGCATCATGGAAAAGCCTACCCCACTGGGGATAAGAACACATTCCACTAGGGCTACGTCTACCTCTACTGCATTTCTCAGAGGAGTCCCTACCAGGGACATACTGGAAGCTGCAACCTGGAGCTCGGTACACACTTTCACCAAGCATTGCCACTTGCCTATCTTTTCAAATCCAGAGCTGGATTTGCCACAGCAGTCTTACAGGGCCTGATTTCTAGGCCTAGTGCTTCTTAATCTACCTCCACCCTTCCTTAGCTTGGGAATCAACCCAGATATGATGACTGCAACAGTGAAACACGAAGAACATTGTACAGTTGTGTACACTTACCATAAATGTAGATGTTCAACCTCCCTCCAGCCCCCTGATTCTTTGCTTGCAACTATCATTTTTGGTTTGGCATATCTTATACTGTGTGTATTTGCTTTTTGCTGGGTGTGTTCCACACCACATAATTGCTTCATATTTGGGGGGCACCTGACATCTGGGGCAATAAAAGCTGATGTAATACTTCTGATTACCTGACGTCATGGAAGAAGCGACAGCATCCGGTGCAGAAATCCCAAGACACTGGTATTCAGGGCGGCTGAGGGCTACCTGCAAGCAGATAACCCAAATGTGATGACTGCAACAGTGAATACACTCTAACATCTACATTTATGGTAAATGTACACAACTGTACTTTGTACTTGACAATTATTGCTGGCATCTTTGGTTGTCAGGGCTAAAGTTCATTTGTGATTGATGTCCTTCAAGAATGCAACTGCAGTCATAACATGTGGGTTGTCCTGCCTCAGGCAGCCCTCGGTCGGCCGGATTCCAAAGTCTGGGTCCGACGTCGGCTGATGTCGCATTTCTCTCCATCGGAGCGGCTGGAGTACATAAGCATCAGCAGACTCCATTTTCTTCAGTCTTTCTTGCCGCGCGGTGCCCGAAGCAGAAGCAGTTCGCAAGTGCCGGTTGGTCAGCTCCTGTATTCTTTGATACCAAAGTCATCAAAAAAGCTAAGTACCCCGTTGGGGACCTTTTCTTGCCTCAGCCGATGTCAGAAATTACTGAAAAAGTTAACAATTGTCTTTCTTGTGGTAAACAAATACCTCATAAAGATTTCCACTCTTACTGTCTTCCTTGCCTGGGCCCAGACCACGACGTCTCTGCCTGTGTAGCCTGTGCTCGCTTCAACAAGCGCACTCAGGCGCCGGGCGGAGTTCGCTGAAGATTTTTTCGCCGATAAATTTGCTTAAACCATGCCGTCGGATCTTCCAACATCGCAAACTCCCAAAAAGTGAAAAGACCGGGACCGACATCCTCGGCCCGCGTCTACCACCGACTCCATGCCAAAACCTAGCGCGAGTGCTCCGGTTCCCTCTGAGACTGTCTCTCCACCGTTCCGAACCGAAGACGCCGCATTACCGACTACTCCGATTCCGGACATCACTCTGCCAGTTACCGATTTTCCTCCGGATACCGAAACCGAGGAAATGCCCGAGACCATTGCTGTAGACAAGGTCACTCCTGCACGTGGAGCTGCCAGGCCTCCTATGGCCATGTCTATTAAGGCCTACACTAGGGCTAAGGCAGCCAGCAAAACAAAGCATATTACTTCTAAATCCTTATCTCAGCCTACTCCAGAGACACAAATTATGTCCATGGCTGCTGATTTAATTTCCATGATTAGAGGTTCACAGGCCCATCCTGAGAGAGGATCCCAGCCTCCTGATAAAAGGCCCCGGGTTGAACCCTCTGATCCTATTCCTTCTGATGAAGATTCTGAGGGCTCTGTCCACTCTGATAGCCAGGAAGAGCTCTTCCAGACCTATGAGGACTCGGATGCAGAAGATTCCATCCCCTCGGCCTCCCCTCCTGAGGATATTTCTTTTGGGGAAGTTCTGCACACCATGAGGGAACATTTCAAGTTGCAAGGTCAGGAATATTCTGATTCTAGGAAACGCCTTAGGACTTTCCTTAAGAAGCCCCAGCACAAGCCCTTAGCTATTCCTCCTGTACTTGATGTTCTGGATGATTTATATTCTGACTCTAGTGCTACCCCTGATTCTCTTCCTCCTGCTCCAGCCAAGCCAGACAGGTATTACAGGGTCCCAGAAACTCATTCCCATTTATTCAGGGCCCATACTGCTGATTTGGAAACTATTTCACAGGGGCCTAATGGAGTTTCAGCCTCCACCTCTAAAAATCCATTGCCCTCCAACAGGGAAGCTAGGTCATTAGAGAGATGGGGCAAAAAGGTTTACACATCCACTACCTTATCTATGAGAGCTTTAAATTGCCTTTTTCATATGTTACAATATCAGGATTTCCTGTTAGAAGATTTACAAAAAACATTAGCCACTCCTGATCCTTTAGACAGGAAGACTTTGCAGGAAGCTGTACATAACACTCAGCAAGTAAGCAATCACTTCCTGCAGTGTGGATATGATGCACTGGAAGCTTCATGTAGGGCAGCTATGACAGGGGCAGTCATTCGTAGACATGCTTGGTTAAAAGATCAACCTCTACCAGATCATGTAAAAGCAAAACTTCTGGATGCACCTTTGGAAAAGAACAAGCTCTTTGGTGCGAATGCTAAGGATGTGTTAAAGACCATCGAAGAAAAAGCAAAATCAGTTCAGACTGTGAAAGATTTCCTCCAGGTTCAACCCCCCAGATTCAGTAGGAATTGGCCTTCTAAAAACTGGTCCTTTCCTAATCCAGAAAAGTTTCAAAGGGGTAAGAACAGACGTGGCCGAGGAAGAGGCCAATACAGAGGCCCTTACAGGGGACGACAATGGCAGCCAGAAAACCAAAGAAGTGACGCAGGGGTTTCACCTGCCCCACAACCACAATCTCAATGACTTTCCTCTAGTACCACCTACCAGGGAACAAATAGAAGCTCCCTTGGGCGGGAAATTATCTCTGTTTGCAGAAAATTGGCACAGACTGACAAAGGACAAATGGATTTTGGACATTATAGACCGAGGGTACAGGTTTCATTTTCATACCTTACCAAGAAAACAAGGCATGCCAAACCTACCACAAAACCAGAGGGCAGAGGCTATCAAGCAAATCACTCTGCTGACTCTGATGAAAGCAATAGAAAGAGTTCCACAACAAGAACAAGACCAGGGGTTTTACTCAAGACTGTTCCTTGTTCCAAGAAAAGAATCTCAATGGGAGACCAATACTGGACTTGTCCGCATTAAACACCTTTCTCATAGTACCAAAGTTTACAGCAACTCCTTCCCATGCTGGGCAAGGGGTCTTGGCTGATTACTCTGGACCTCAAGGAGGCATACCTGCATGTCCCTATCAGACACAGCTGCAGAAGATACCTCATTTCTTGCAGGGCCAGAGCATTATCAATTCTCAGCATTGCCGTTTGGCTTATCTACTGCGCCCAGAGTATTCACAAAATGCCTGGCTTCAGTAATTGCTCATTGCAGGCTCCAGGGGATACAAATTTACCCGTACCTGGACGACTGCCTCATACAAGCGGACGACAAATTGATGTTGACAAAAACCTGGATTATGTCATACGATTACTTCAAGCTCTGGGATACACAGTCAACTTCCAAAAGTCAAGACTGCAGCCATCCCAGCAAATAATCTTCTTAGGAGCCAAACTAGACACAGCCTCTCAGATGGCTTACCTGACAGAAGACAAGCAAGAGAAGTTAACTCATTACTTCAAAGGTTTAGCAAAACTCACCCAGATGAATGCAAGGAGATTCCTACAGGCCCTGGGTTACATGGCATCCTGCATTCTGCTGGTTCCATTAGCAAGACTACACATGAGAAAGCTTCAATGGTACCTAAAAAGCATTTGGTCTCAACACAGCAACAACTTGGGGACAATCATACCGCTCATTCCATGCCTACAAAAGGAATTCCTATGGTGGGCCTCGGTGAGCCAGGCAAACACAGGTATGTCATTCAAAAAAACACAGATAACACAGACCATGACCACAGACGCCTCAGACCTTGGATGGGGGGCGCACATGGAAGGCAGGTGTATACAAGGACAATGGTCTCCAAAGGAAACACATCTGCATATAAACCAAAAGGAAATGCTGGCAGTAATGCATGCCATCAAGGCCTTTCAACACCAACTCCAGCAAGGCCATTTACTGATACGGACAGACAACACCACTGTGATGTGGTACATAAGCAAGGGGGCACCCACTCTTACCCCCTTTGCAGACTGACAATGCATCTTTGGGAGAAATCACTGAGCCTAAACATCCAGTTACAATCCCAGTTTGTTCCAGGAAAAGACAATGTGCTGGCGGACAGCCTAAGCAAGAATTTCACAGATCCACACGAGTGGAGGTTACATCCGAAGGCCTTCAGACAACTTACTTCGACATGGGGCAAGCCAGAAGTGGACCTATTTGCCTCTCACCTCAACCATCTTCTACCAAAATTCTGCACAAGGACATACCATCCAAAAGCTTGGAAAATAGATGCCCTCTCATTCAACTGGAACTCCCTAACAATCTATGCATTCCCACCTCTGCCACTGATGACCTCAGTATTACTAAAGATCAAAGCAGAGAGACCCAAGGGAATCATAATAGCTCCGGACTGGCAAAGACAACACTGGTACCCACTACTACGGAGCATATGTCACCAGGAGGTGGGCCCTTCCCCAATGGCCTCTACTTTTGACTCAACACAATTTTGAAACAGTGCATCCAAATCTTCAGACACTGCAGCGAACAGCCTGGGAGATCCCGTAAATAACTTCAACCTATCTCTCTCCAAGGAAGTTCAGCGGATACTAACAGAGGCTCGAAGACCATCCACCAGAAAGGTTTACTTAGCAAAGTGGAAAAGATTCAGCAATTGGAATACCAGCAAGGGACATGATGCATCATTGTTGAACATCCCACTCATCTTGGAATATTTGGCAGATATGTTAAAGAACGGCCTCTCATATTCTTCCATAAAGATACATGCATCTGCTATTTCAGCTAGATACAACACTGATCCTCCTGTTTTTTCACACCCTTTACTAAGGCAATTCCTCAGGGGAATCGAGAACATTAAGCCACCAAGAAAGGCCCCAGTGCCAGCCTAGGACCTCAATTTTGTCCTAGAAAAACTGACTCTACCTCCATTTGAGCCAGCAGCTTCAGTTGACTTGCAATTTCTCTCATGGAAGACAGCTTTCCTGTTGGCAATTACCTCAGCAAGAAGGGTTTCAGAGCTACAGGCCCTAATGGCAATACCACCCTTTATTATTTTTCACAGAGACAGGGTTTCATTAAGGACCAACCCTACTTTTATGCCAAAGGTGGTATCTAGGGTTTCTTTAAATCAAGCCATTCATCTGCCTGCTTTCTTCCCCAATCCTGAGAATAAGGGGGAAAGACTGTTGCATACCTTGGACATTCACAGACAACTTCGATACTACCTGTACAGAACCAAGGCCAGTAGGAAGTCTGAACAACTTTTTGTAGCTTGCGCCCCTGCAGTCCAAGGAAAAGCAATTTCAAAACAGACTATTTCAAAATGGATTGGACATTGCATCAGATTCTGTTATGCCTTTCATGGAAAGACTGTTCCAACCAATGTCAGACCACATTCCACCAGAGCTACAGCATTCTTAAGAGGGGTGCCTACTAAGGATATTCTAGAAGCTGCTACATGGAGCTCCGTGCATACATTCTCCAAACACTACAATCTCCCTCTATACTCCAGATCCAGAGCAGGCTTTGCTTCGGCAGTCCTGCAGGGTTTGATTGCCACACCATCTTTTTCCTAGAGCATTCCTCCTCCCCCAGCTAAGCTATGGTATTCTACCCACATGTTATGACTGCAGTTGCATTCTTGAAGGACATAGTACAGTTTTGTACCTACCATAAATGTAGATGTCCGATAGACATGCAACTGCAGTCGGATTTTCCCTCCCTCCATACCCCTCTATGCCTAGGGTCCACTCCTATCCCTGTTACTCTTAGCTGGGGATATCTGTTATGGTGTATTTGTTTTATTGCTCATTTATTTGTTTGGAATCCTGTTTTTGTCTTCCAATTTGATTACAGCCTTCCTTGGAGGGCACCTGGCATCTGGGGCAAGAAACACTGAAGAAAATGGCGTCGGCTGATGCTTATGTACTCCAGCCGCTCGGAGAGAAATGCGACATCAGCCGACGTTGGACCCAGACTTTGGAATCCGGCCGACCGAGGGCTGCCTGAGGCAGGACAAACCCACATGTTATGACTGCAGTTGCATGTCTATCGGACATCTACATTTATGGTAGGTACAAAACTGTACTTTTTGGAGGATAAGGTGTCTGGTCAGTATCTGTTACTTGTTAGGTAGCAAACTCAATATGAAGGGAGACTGGCACATTATGGGTAAGGGGTGGAGCATGGCGCTTAAAGTCGTAGCTGTTAATGCGGCTGTGTCAGATCTGATATGGATCAGAGGACCCACAGGTTGAAGACAAACTAAGTAGAAGTATTCAGATGGGACGTTATGGTGAGTGCATAACTGTGTAAAATCTTACCATTACAATAGATGTCCTTCTCTTCCATGTTGCAGTATTCCTTCCCTCCCTCAACACCCCTGTAGCTTCTCTTTGGCCTATGGGGCTTGTCTTTTAGGCACTAGGGATGCTCTACTCTAGACCAAGAGCAAAACTAATCAGCATATGACACTTGACACTTCTAGCTGATATCACTTGTTTGCTCTCTTTGGGACTGTCTGGCCTCCAAGTTCTGAGGTCTGTGCGTGCAGATGTCCCATTTAAGGTCCCTGGTTTATGGCCCTACATGTGACATCCCACGCACCTACGGCAACCAGGTTTAAGCTTTTGTATAGGAGCAGACATTCGGGTCGCCTGAGCCGGGGAATCCCACACTAAGAATACTGCAACATGGAAGAGAAGGGACATCTATGGTTATGGTAAGATTTTATATGACTATTTCTTCAGACATGCTGTTATCTGGGGATAACTGTTAACTATGAAGTCTCGTATGGAACCTACCCAAAAGTTGAAGTTTATAAGAGTATTCAACAGTCAATGATAGCTTCATTATCTCCTCTGAGTTCAGACCTTAACACAGGTCAGGAAAATCTGCAGCACCAAAGTTTCTGCCCGCTTGTTTCTTCAAGCCTTAGGCTCAGTGGCAGCAGTAATAACTAGTACCTTTAGTTATGTTTTACATGAGGATTATGCAGTGGATGCTAGCCACACAATGTTAATACTTGATCAACCTATGTCAACCCTGATGTGTATTGGTCATATTTGCAAAAGAAAGCTCAGGTGGTGGCTGCAGTCATAACAGGTTCTAAAAGACTGTCAATTTCCCCTCAGCCCAAGGCCGTAGTGACATCCATGCTCTCTAGTTAGGGTGGCGAGGTCATTACCTGGGGAAAGACAGTCCAGCTTGGTCCCCTGAAGAGGCCAATTTGTATATCAATGCCCTAGAGATGAGCAGTGCTTTTAGTGTTGCAGGCCTTTCAGGGAGCTTTCCCCTAAACAAGTGCAGCAGCTTCTTTGCCCTCACAGGGGCATGTGTTGCTTCACAATTGGACCCTGTCTTTGTCTACTCATTAATCCCACTAATTTCCAAGTTTCTGCAGAAAGTTGCCTTGTTAAATAGTAAAGTTATCTCATTGCACCTTTTTGGCCTTGACAGATTTGGTTCCCTTCCTTTGTCCTCACTCTGCCAACTGTGGATTCTGGATCTGACTCGAGACTTCCTGTCTCATCTGATATGCATGATTCATGCAAACATATCGAACCTCAGGCTGACTGCCTGGCTTCTCCAGTTCCATTAATAGCCAGACAACCTATGCTCTTCTTTCCAGTCCGTCAGATACTTTTGTCTTTACGTAAACCATGTACATGTAAACTCTACTCCAGTAAATGGAGGAGACATGCTTACTGGACCCACAAAAATGTCTTGCCCTTTTCAGCTCCTTTGCATAGTATCCTTGAATTTTTATCCTTTCTTTTTAAAGATGGAAATAGATTCATAGTGAAGGTCCAGCTAGCAGTGTTCACAGATTTTCATATAGGTTTTGAAGGTGCTTCTTTTGCCTTCCATAGATTATGCAAAACCTTTTTGCGAGGTACTCTTCTGAGGCCTCATTTTAGAGACCCTATTCCCCCATGGGACCTTAATCTGGTTCTGCAGCAGCTTCCTCAACCCCCCCCCCCCTTTTGAACCTGCAGCTAAATGTGACTTCAACTATCTCTCTTAGAAAAGTTTTTCTAGTAGCCATTACTTCTGCCAGAAGATTTTCAGCGATTCAGGTCTTGTCTTTGAAACCGCCTTATTTCATCTTTCACAAAGACTGGGTCATTTTAAGAACTAACTCTTCTTTTCTCCCTAAAGTGGTTTCAACGGCTAATGTTAGATGTCCTCTTTTTCCCATGTTGCAGTATTCGTGGTGTGAGATTATCCGCCTCAGGCGACCCAAACGTCTGCTCCTATACAAAAACTTAAGCCTGGTTGCTGTTGGTATGTGGGATGTCACATGTAGGGCCATAAACCAGGAGCCGTAAATGTGACGTCAGCACACACAGACCTCAGAATGTTTCTGCCGCAGTCAAACGTCAGATCGATCGCATTGTTCCTCTGCTTATCAAGACGTATAAAGGTAAGTACCCCATTGGGGAATTCTTTCAATTACTATTGTTTGAGCTTGGTTTGCTTGTTCCTTTTTAGCTGATGTCTGCAAAGAAGGGTAAATCCCGATGCGGACGTCAAGTTTTGCATAAAGACTCGCATGACCATTGCATTTTTTGTTAAGGCCTGGAACATGACCATACTGCCTGTGCCATTTACCAATCCTTCGTCCCCAAGACACTTAGAAGCTGTCTGGCTCCCCTCAATTTTTGCTTGGAAAACCAGAGACTTAAAAAGTTAGTACTTAGGATGGCTCTGGAGTCTGCCACCCAGGTGGAATGACCTCAGAAAAAGGCCCAAGGTTCATGGCCTGTTTCCTCTGTCGTCAGACGCCCAGCGAGCCACCAATGTAGGGGTTAAGGGTTGTTTGTTAAAGCCCTCTACTTAAGAAAAACAGCTACCTCAAGAGGGGCTGAAGTGTCAGCTGGCATGGCCACAGATAACTCGGATGTCAGTTTCCACTGAAGTCAAGGAGGAACAGGATCCACCGGACACCCATCTCGGATGCTGGAATCCAAAGCCTCCTCTTTAGCTCAGACCCCTGAACCTAGGCCTTCTCCCTCTCCCAAATCTAATCTTTTAATAATATTTCAAATGGGATACTTCTCAAATAACTGAAACCAAGATATTGTGCACTATTGCAAATTAAATCTCCATCTGCCATTCCCCCTTTTATACCTGCATACCTGGATGCATTTACTTCAGCGTCTAAAAATCCTGATTCTCAGCCACCAGCGCCTAAGAGAGCTGATCGTTTCTACAAGGTGCCTAATGACCACAAATTTTTTGTGAAGTCCACTTTGACAGACTGCAGTGATTGCTGCAGTCCCAGATAAGCAGTCAAGACTGATCCCATCCTCATCCCTTCTTCCCACTGGCAAGGACAGCAAAATATGGACAGGCTAGTGAAGAAAGTTTACACCTCTTCCACCTTTGCCTTCAGAGCTATTAATTACCAAACCCATATGATTAAGTATGCCTTGGACTTGGTATCCCAAGCATCTACACTCCTATCCTCCCTGCCTGACTTTCCTAACAAGACTGAGGTAGCATCAAATCTGTCACTGACATCCCAGGTGGCCAGACACTCAATGAGATGCAGCTATAATGCAGCAGAGGCTTCTGCTAGATCTGTGGTGTCCGCCTTGGTGCTCTGCAGATGTCCTTCATGGATGCATCTGCAGTCATAACAAATGGGTTGTCCTGTCAGGCAGCCCTTCGGTCGGCCGGATTCCAAAGTCTGGGTCCGGCTTCGGCTGATGTCGCACTTCACCCGACGTCATCTCTGCTGGTCTTCGGGTATAAAGGCATCAGCCGACGCCATTTTCCTCAGTCTTTCTTGCCGCGTGGCGCCCGAAGCAGAAGCTGTTCGCAAGTGCCGGTCGGTCAGATCCAGAGATTACTACTACCGAATACTACGAAGACTTCTAAAAGCTAAGTACCCCGTTGGGGACTCTTTCTTGCCTCAGCCGATGTCAGAAAAAGTCAATAACTGTTTAACTTGTGGGAAACAAATACCTCATAAAGATTTCCACTCTTACTGTTTGCCTTGTTTAGGCCCAGACCACGACGTAGCACCCTGTTCGGCCTGTGCTTCCTTCAACCGACGAACGCTTAGGCGTCGGTCGGAGTTTGCTGAACAGTTTTTCGGCTCAGATTTTGCGTACATTATGCCGTCGGATCCTCCGACTACCCAAATTGTTAAAAAACGCAAAGAAAAAGGCCGACACTCGCGGTCCGCGGTTTCGGCCGAAACCATGGTTAAGCAAACCACGAGTGTCTCGGTTTCGGCCGAAACCGAGAAAACTGATCAATCTTCAGCCGAATCCATGACTACTACTGAGGTTCCTGCTACTTTACCTGAATCAGCCTCAGAAATTTTGCCTACAACTGTGGTTACTAGTGACTTATCAGACACCATCCCTTTGGATGTCTCTACCCCAGCACGTGGTGCTGCTAGGCCTCCTGCAGCCATGTCTATTAAGGCCTTTGCCAGGGCTAAAGCAGCCAAATCTGCTAAATCAGTGCCTGTTAAACCCTCCTCAATCAGGCCCACTTCTAGTTCACAAATGCTTACTCTGGCAGAAGATTTAATATCCTTAATTAGGGGATCTCAATCTCACCCAGACAGGGCCTCTCAGCCCCCAGAAAAGAGACAGAGAGCAGAGCCCCCCGAGCCTGTGTCCTCTGATTCTGCGGATGACTCAGACATTACAGACCAGCCAGAGGCTCCTTTTTCCAATTATGAAGACTCCGATGCTGAAGAATCCATTCCAGCTGCCTCTCCACCAGAGGAATTCTCCTTTGGGGAAACCTTACATGCCATGAGAGAACAATTCCAATGGCAGGGACAGGATTTCTCAGATTCAAGAAAAAGACTTAGAACTTTTCTGCACTTACCACAACATAGGCCCTTAGCTATACCTCCTGTCCTGTCTGTTGTGGACGATGCATTTAATGATGTCTGCACTGCACCTGATTCCTTACCTCCATCCCTTGCCAAACCAGATAGATTTTACAGGGTGCCAGACACTCATCACCACCTATACAAGGCCCCACTTGCAGACCCCGAAACTATATCCCAGGGGCCTAAGGCAGTAGCCTCGACCACAGCAAAAAACCCTATTCCCTCTGAAAGGGAATCCAGGTCCTTGGAGAGATGGGGGAAAAAAGTCTACACCTCTGCTACTCTCTCAGCTAGAGCCTTAAACTGTCAGTTTCACATGATTCAATACCAAGAGTTTATGCTAGATCAGTTAATTAAAAAGCTGTCCTCTGATGAATCTTTAGATAAGAAATATGTATTAGAAATGGTGAATAACATACAACAGGTTAGTAACCATTCCTTAAAATGTGGCTATGATGCACTGGAGGCTTCATTTAGATCAGCCATGACTGGCACAGTGATAAGAAGGCATGCATGGTTGAAAGAACAGGTCTTACCGGATCACGTTAAAGCTAAGATATTGGATGCTCCTATGGATAAGGCCAGTCTATTTGGGGAACCTGCCCAGCAGGTAATGAAGAAAATGGAAGAGAAGGCAAAATCTGTACAAACAGTTAAAGATTTCCTACAGGTTCAGCCCCCAAGGTTTAGCAGGAACTGGCCTGCCAAAAATTGGTCCTTTCCTGACTCCACAAGATCACAAAGGGGCAGGAACAGACGCTCTAGGGGCAGAAATCAATTCAGAGGAGGTGCCTACAGAGGACGACAGTGGCAAGGCAATAACCGAGGCACAGACACAACCACTGCCACTGCAACAGGGCAATCACAGTGACTTGGTTCTGATTCCGCCTACCAGGGAGCAAATAGCAGCACCATTAGGCGGAAAGTTAGCCTTATTCTCGAAAAATTGGCACTACATCACAAAAGACAAGTGGATTTTGCAAACCATAGACCAAGGCTACCGCTTCCACTTCCACACTTTACCAGTAAAAAGAGGAATGCCAAACCTGCCCCCAAATCAAAGAATAGAAGCCCTGCACCAAATAGCGGAATTAACAAAGATGAGAGCTGTGGAAAGAGTACCAATAACAGAACAGGGCAAAGGATTCTACTCCAGACTCTTCCTAGTACCAAGAAAAGAGAAAAACTGGAGACCTATTCTCGACCTGTCCATCTTAAACAACATACATCTTTGTCCCAAAATTCAAAATGCTGACCCTACAGCAACTTCTTCCCATGCTGGGCAAGGAGTGTTGGCTGGTAACTCTAGATCTCAGGGAGGCATACCTGCACGTCCCCATTCGACCAAATTGCAGAAGATACCTCAGATTTCTTGCAGGATCAGAGCATTATCAATCCTCAGCATTGCCCTTTGGCTTATCTACTGCGCCCAGAGTATTCACAAAATGCCTGGCATCAGTAATCGCTCACTGCAGAGTACAGGGAATCCAAATTTATCCATACCTGGACGACTGCCTGCTACAAGCGGACAACAAAAGCAAGCTGACAGATTTACAAAGGGTCATTTACTTGCTTCAAGCCCTGGGATACTCAGTCAATTTACAAAAGTCAAGGCTGATACCATCCCAGACAAGAACTTTCTTGGGTGCGGAATTGGACACAGTAAAACAAATGGCATTCCTAACTGCAGAAAAACAAAAAGAGCTTCCTCTTTACTTCTTGGCATTAACAAAGCAGAACAAACTAACAGTAAGAAAAGTTCTGCAGGCCTTGGGATTCATGGCATCATGCATAATCTTGGTCCCACATGCCAGACTGCATATGAGAAAGTTACAGTGGTACCTAAAGAATTTATGGTCTCAACACAGGCACAGCTTAGAAACAGAAATACCACTAATCCCATGCTTAAAACAGGAGTTCCTATGGTGGGCTCAGGCATGCCAGTCAAACCCAGGCCTACCCTTCCACAACTTCCGAGCAAGCCAAACCATCACAACGGATGCCTCAGACCTAGGATGGGGAGCACACATGCTGGACAAATGTGTACAAGGACTGTGGACTCAGGAACAGCTGCACCTGCACATAAACCAAAAAGAGATGCTGGCAGTAAAACTGGCAATGCTAAAATTCAGACCATTCCTCAAAGAAGTTCATTTGATGATAAGGACAGACAACACCACAGTCATGTGGTACATCAACAAACAGGGAGGCACTCATTCATACCCCCTATGCAGAATGACTTTGGACCTTTGGAATCTGGCTCTAAGCTACAACATCCAGTTGCAGGCAATATTTGTACCCGGAAAAGAGAACACCCTAGCAGACATTTTAAGCAGAACCACCGCGGATGCTCACAAATGGATGCTACACCCGGACATCTTCAAGGTCATCACAAAGAAATGGGGAATGCCACAAATAGATCTATTCGCTTCCCCACAAAATCACCAGCTCAAAAAATTCTGCACAAGGACATTCCACCCACTAGCATGGAAGGTGGACTCTCTATCCTTCAGCTGGAAAGGCCTGACAGCATATGCATTCCCACATCTTCCCTTGATGCACAAGGTACTACTGAAAATCAGAGGAACGTCCAAGGATAATTCTGATAGCTCCGAACTGGCCAAGACAACAC
The DNA here is from genome assembly GCF_019279795.1 of Protopterus annectens. NCBI lineage: Eukaryota > Metazoa > Chordata > Ceratodontiformes > Protopteridae > Protopterus > Protopterus annectens. The sequence continues at coordinate 730,836,199 of NC_056743.1, forward strand.
TGGTATCCATTGCTGAGGAGCATGTCTCGGGAGAAAATGTGGTCAATACCCTTGATGCCTCTGATGTTAACTCAGAACAACTACAGCATCATACATCCAAACCTAAAAACCTTGCAACTGACTGCCTGGAACATCACATAGCAGTAACTAACCCACACCTTTCACAAAGGGTTAAAGACATTATCCTTGAAGCCCGCAGACCTTCAACAAGAAGGAACTATGCAGGAAAATGGAAAAGGTTCGTCATTTGGAGTACTGAAAGAGGAAAAGATGTGTCTAACATAGATATTGCTAACATTCTGGAATACTTGGCAGAGCTTCTACATACAGGCCTGTCCTATTCCTCCATCAAGATACATGCATCAGCTATCTCATCAGAATACAGCTTTGATCCGCCTGTCTTTTCACATCCTCTACTCAGGCAGTTCCTCAGAGGGATCAAGAATGTAAAACCTCCTAGGAAGCCACCATTACCAGCATGGGACTTGAATTTTGTACTAGAAAAATTGACACTCCCTCCGTTTGAACCAGCAGCAACAGCAGATCTACAACACCTGTCATGGAAAACTGCTTGCCTACTGGCTATTACTTCAGCAAGGAGGGTTTCGAACTACAGGCCTTAATGGCAGTGCAACCCTTCCTAATCTTCCATCAAGATAGGGTGTCCATGAGAACTAATCCTACATTTATGCCTAAGGTGGTATCCAGAGTGTCTTTAAACCAGGCAATCCACCTACCTACCTTCTTTCCCAACCCACAAAACAGAGGTGAAAGAATGCTGCATACCTTGGATGTACATAGACAGTTACGCTACTACCTGGACAGAACCAAAGGTAACAGAAAAACTGACCAGCTCTTTGTAGCCTATGCAACAGGAAGGGAAGGAAAAGCAATTTCCAAACAGACAATCTCCAAATGGATAGGAAATTGCATAAGATTCTGTTACTCCTACCATGGAAAACCAGTTCCACAGAACATAAGACCTCATTCTACAAGGGCTACTGCCACTACCACAGCTTTAAGAGGAGTGGCAACCAAGGACATTATTGAGGCGGCTACTTGGACCTCCGTGCATACATTTGCCAAGCATTATAATTTACCTCTATATTCTAGATCCCGAGCAGGGTTTGCCACTGCTGTACTGCAAGGGATCCTGACTACACCATAATTTTTATTCCTCCTCCCTTAGTTTGGCTATGGTATTCTACCCATTTGTTATGACTGCAGATGCATCCATGAAGGACATAGTACAGTTTTGTACCTACCATAAATGTAGATGTCCGAACTGGATAGCATCTGCAGTCAGGATTACCCTCCCTCCTTCCCCTCTGTGGTACTCCTAGGGTATTTACCCTCCTAATAGCTAGCTGGGGGGGAGTCTCTTATGGTGTATTTGTTTGTATATATGTACATACATGTTTATTTTTTGAGTTTGCCTTCTACTATTTTGGAAACATTGGCATTATCCAAAATTTAGCTTTCCAAGAGGGCAATTGTCATCTGGGGCAAGAAACAGAGGAAAATGGCGTCGGCTGATGCCTTTATACCCGAAGACCAGCAGAGATGACGTCGGGTGAAGTGCGACATCAGCCGAAGCCGGACCCAGACTTTGGGATCCGGCGACGAAGGGCTGCCTGATGACAGGACAACCCATTTGTTATGACTGCAGATGCTATCCAGTTCGGACATCTACATTTATGGTAGGTACAAAACTGTACTATGTCCTTCAAGAATGCAACTGCAGTCATAACATATGGGTTGTCCTGCCTCAGGCAGCCCTCGGTCGGCCGAATTCCAAAGTCTGGGTCTGGCGTCTGCTGGTGTCGCCTCCTCTCCGACGTCACAACGGCTGGAGTGTAAAGGCATCGGCCGACGCCATCTTCAATCTTTCTTGCCGCGTGGTGCCCGAAGCAGAAGCAGTTCGCAAGTGCCGGTCGGTCAGCTCCTGTGGTTTTCAGTACCGAAGTCATCTAAAAGCTAAGTACCCCATTGGGGAACATTTTTTCTTGCCTCAGCCGATGTCAGAACAAATTGAGAAAGTTAATAATTGTTTGTCTTGTGGTAAACAAATACCTCATAAGGACTTCCATTCTTACTGTCTTCCTTGCCTGGGCCCAGACCACGACGTCTCTGCCTGTGCTGCCTGTGCTTGCTTTAATAAGCGCACTCTCAGGCGCCGGGCAGAATTTGCTGAAGACTTTTTTGGCGAATCCTTCGCGTATATCATGCCGTCGGATCTACCGACAGCCCAATCTTCCAAAAAACGGAAGGACCGGGACCGGCATCCTCGGCCCGTGTCCTCTACCGATAGTACTCCTAGACCCTTCGCTAGTGCTTCGGTCCCTGCGGAAGCGATAATTCAGCCGCTCCAGGCAGACGACACAGCGTTGTCCAGTCCTTCGGTCCCGGAGACCTCTCTGGTGCCGGTTGTTGATTTTCCTCCGGATACCGAAGTTCATGATTTACCCGACACCATTCCGGTGGACAAGGTCACTCCTGCACGTGGGGCTGCTAGGCCTCCTGTATCTATGTCCATCAAGGCCTTTGCACGTGCTAAGGCCGCCAGCCAGGCCAAGGCCCATCCTAAACCTGCTGTCCAGGCCCCCTCTCTGATAAACAGATTGTCTCTTGCTGCAGACCTTATTTCCCTGATCAGGGGGTCTCCGCCTCACCCAGACAGGGGTTCTCAGTCTCCTGCAGAGAAAAGGCCTAGAACTGAGCAGACTGAAAACCTCTCTTCAGATGAGGCCTCTGGGGATTCTGAGCATTTAGATATTCAAGAAGAATCCTTCTAGGCCTATGAGGACTCCGATGCTGAGGAATCAATCCCCTCTGCCTCTCCTCCAGAGGATTTCTCCTTTGGTGAAGTCCTGCACTCTGAGGGAACATTTCCAATGGCAGGGTCAGGAATTCTCTGATTCCAGGAAAAGGCTCCGTACCTTCCTAAAGCTTCCCCAGCACAGACCTTTAGCTATTCCTCCTGTGATGGATGTTTTGGATGATGTTTTCTCCGATTCCATTGCTAACCCTGACTCTCTCCCCCCTGCTCCTGTCAAGCCAGACAGATATTAGAGTCCCTGACATTCACAAACATCTCTTTAAGGCCCACACCGTGGATTTAGAAACTCTTTCTCAGGGTCCCAAGGGAGTGGCTACCTCCACTGCTAAAAATCCTTTTCCAGCGGATAGGGAAGCCAGGTCTATGGAGAGATGGGGTAAAAAAGTTTATACCTCTACCACCCTAGCAATGAGGTCTCTTAACTGCCTTTTTCATATGTTTCAGTACCAGGATTTTTTACTGGATGATTTACAGAAAAAGTTAGCCTCCCTTGAGCCTATTGACAGAAAGGCATTGCAGGATCACATACATAACACTCAGCAGGTTAACAGTCATTTTCTTCAGTGTGGTTATGATGCATTGGAAGCTTCATGTAGGGCAGCTATGACTGGGGCTGTGATACGTAGACATGCTTGGTTAAAAGATCAGCCACTGCCAGACCATGTCAAAGTAAAGTTACTTGGTGCACCTCTGGAAAAACAGAAGCTTTTTGGCGCTAATGCACAAGATGTGTTGAAGTCCATTGAGGAAAAAGCTAAGTCAGTACAGACAGTCAAGGATTTCCTCCAGGTTCAGCCACCCAGATTCAGTAGAAACTGGCCTTCAAAAAATTGGTCCTTCCCACACTCGGACAGGTTTCAAAGGGGAAAGAACAGGTCTGGCAGAGGCCAAAACCGAAGCTCCTACAGGGGACGCCAATGGCAACCTACAAATCAAAGAAGTGCTGCAGCCAGTCCAGCTGCACCACAAGGACAATCACAATGACTTGACTTTCATACCGCCTACAAGGGCTCAGAGAGAAGCACCCTTGGGCGGAAAATTATCCTTATTCTCAAAAAACTGGCATATCTTAACCAAGGACAGTTGGATTCTGGATTTAATAGACAAGGGTTACAGATTCCACTTCCATACTTTACCTACAAGACAAGGCATGCCAAACCTGCCACACCATCAAAGGGCAGAGGCACTCATTCAAGTTTCAAAGCTATTGAGTATAAAAGCAATAGAAAGGGTACCTCCCCAGGAGCAAGGCCAGGGATTCTATTCAAGACTGTTCCTTGTTCCAAGAAAGGAAAACAAATGGAGGCCTATACTGGACTTGTGTACTCTAAATACCTTTCTCATTGTGCCAAAGTTCAAAATGCTAACGTTACAGCAACTCCTTCCCATGCTGGGCAAGGGGTCTTGGCTGGTTACTCTGGACCTCAAGGAGGCATACCTGCATGTCCCAATCAGACAAAGCTGCAGAAGATACCTCAGATTTCTTGCGGGGACAGAGCACTATCAATTCTCAGCATTGCCGTTTGGCTTATCTACTGCGCCCAGAGTGTTCACGAAATGCCTGGCATCAGTAGTGGCACACTGCAGACTCCAGGGAATTCAAATATACCCCTACCTGGACGACTGCCTAAAACTTGGACTATGTCATGCAATTACTACAGGCCTTGGGATACACAGTCAACATTCAAAAGTCAAGACTACTGCCATCCCAACAGATTATTTTTCTAGGAGCCAAACTGGACACACAAACACAAATGGCCTACCTCGCAGAGGAAAAACAGCAGTTACCAGAGTACTTCAAAGGCCTAGCACAGCTCCCCCAGCTGACTGCAAGGAAACTCCTGCAGGCCCTGGGGTTCATGGCATCATGCATTCTCCTGATACCTTTGGCAAGACTTCATATGAGAAAGCTGCAATGGTATTTGAAAAGCCTATGGTCACAACACAGCCAAAGCCTAGAGGACGTAATCCCACTTATTCCATGTCTGCAAAAGGAATTCTTGTGGTGGACTCAAGCAAGTCAATTAAACAAAGGCATGTCTTTCAACAGACCTCAAGCAGGTCAAATAAATTACAACAGACGCCTCGGATCATGGATGGGGGGGCGCACATGGAGGGCAGATGCGTTCAAGGTCAATGGACACCAAAGGAAAGACATCTGCACATAAACCAAAAAGAGATGCTGGCCGTGATGCATGCAATCGAGAGTTTCGAAAAATCACTGCAGCAAGGACATTTACTAATAAGGACGGACAACACCACTGTCATATGGTATATAAACAAGCAGGGAGGGACCCATTCATACCCCCTCTGCAGACGAACAATGATTCTCTGGGAAAAAGCACAGAGTCGGAAGATGCACCTGCAATCCCAGTTTGTGCCAGGCAAGGACAATGTACTGGCGGACAAGTTGAGCAGAAATTTCTTGGATCCACACGAATGGATGCTGCATCCACACATGTTCTCACAAATAACAAAGACATGGGAAAGACAGGACATAGATCTATTTGCGTCTCACACGAATCATCACCTGGAACAGTTCTGTACCAGGACCTACCATGCACTAGCCTGGGCAACGGATGCTCTCTCCTTCAACTGGAATTCCCTAAAAATTTATGCATTTCCCCCTCTGCCACTGTTGACCAAGGTGATCCTGAAGATCAAAGCAGAACAACCAATGGGCATTTTGATAGCTCCAGACTGGCCAAAGCAACACTGGTACCCATTACTGTTGAGCATAACTCGGACCAAACCGTGGCCTCTGCCCCCATGGTCCCTGCTCCTAACACAACACAACTACAGGACTGTTCATCAAAACCTGAAAACATTACATCTGACAGCCTGGAGGTTACCTTAACTCCTTCTGCTTCCAATCTTTCCAAGGCAGTTCAGGACATCTTATTGGAAGCACGCAGACCATCCACCAGAAAAACCTATTTAGCCAAGTGGAAGAGATTCAGCATCTGGGCTGCTAACAGGGGTCAGGATACAACAGTACTGAGTATACCTCAGATATTGGAATACTTGGAGAAGAACACCAGTATAAGGACCACCACGATTATGCAGCAAAAATTCTTCTTTATTAGGTACAAAGAGAGATGAGCGCTTTCACGTACTAACTGTACGCTTCTTCAGATCTATTTAATTGTAACTAAGCTAGTTCTTTATATAATACATATAATTGACAAATTACATCAATTAATCACTTAGTGTAGTAATTGCAAAGTTAAATGCAAAAAGCTGTTATATCTAGTAAAGTTTCAATGCAATTTCTGAAGGAATCATGAAGCTGTCTCACTCTATATATAAACAAAATTAAAAACAAAACGTAAAAAACATATGTAAAATATATACATCTTCCTATCGATGTGACTTAACCTCAGTTCTTGAATAAGTTCTTTAAAAAGTGAAACATTATATCAAAAGAACTTAGAGACATGGGAATATGTTATATATATATATATATATATATATATATATATATATATATATATGTAGCTAGAATTCCCCTTGTGTGAATGGTTGAAAATGTCAGCTTAAGCAGTTCTTTTGAATATCACTTTATAAAAGCTAAATATAATCCTATATCTGAGAACTACAATGGAATAAAATAATATAACTAATGGATAGACTAGAGAGACTGTCAGAACCAGCTCAACACTTCTATCCATTCTGAAGAGGCAAAATAAGAGCAAAATCTTCTGCAATATTAAACTAAGCTGGAGGCTAAAAATATATAAATATAGGTATTTGTTCCTTTCAAATCAGTGTTGTAGTAAAACTGTATAGATATTTATTCATAACTTATCAAAGTATGAAACTATATAAAATATACAAGTAAAAGTTATATTAAACAATGAAATGTATGTTTGTATTATATTTTGTGTTTTATAGTATTTATAGATATATGAATCATTGTCTAGAAAAAATGTATGTATATAGAAATACTATATGTATAAAAATAATTACATGTTTATTCATATATTTATCTATTTGTTTAATAGTGCAGTATGAATGGCAAAACCAGTCTACTTTTATATATGTATATAAAACAAATATAAATATAAAGTATTAATTTCATTGTTAGATAACATTAATAAATTATAAATATATAAATACATGTAAATAAATAGATATATAAATATAGGTTAATTTAATATTCTCTTAGATATCATAGTAAAACGTGATAAAAACATATTAAAAAATATTGGAATACTTGGCAGAAATGTTTCATTCTGGACTCATATTCTTCCATAAAGATGCATGTCTCAGCAAGATACAATTGTGATCCACCAGTGTTCTCACATCCTTTGCTAAGACAGTTCCTGAGAGGAATAAAGAATATCAAGCGTCCCAGAAAACAACTTGTACCTGCATGGGACCTCAATTTTGTACTGGAAAAATTCTCTCTGCCTCCCTTTGAGCCAGCAGCAACCTCGGAGATGCAATTTCTATCATGGAAAACGTTTTTTCTATTGGCAGTCACATCAGCAAGAAGAGTCTCTGAGATGCAGGCACTCATGGCAGTACCTCCTTTCCTCATTTTCCATCAGGACAGAGTCTCTCTAAGAACAAATCCTTCTTTCATGCCAAAGGTGATTTCCAGGGTGTCTCTAAATTAAGCTATTCACCTTCCTACCTTCTTCCCCAATCCTCAAAATAGAGGGGAAAGACTGCTTCATACCTTTGACATACACAGGCAACTACGCTACTACTTGGACAGAACTAAGGCCACCAGAAAGTCTGACCAGCTGTTTGTAGCCTATGCTGCTAGAGTACAAGGAAAAGCAATCTCCAAGCAAACAATTTCAAAATGGATTGGACACTGCATCAGATTCTGCTATTCTCACCATGGAAAAAGTGCCAGCCAATATTAGGCCACATTCCACCAGAGCTATAGCCACATCTACAGCTTTCCTAAGAGGAGTGGCTACAAAGGACATTCTAGAGGCTGCTACATGGAGCTCCGTGCATACATTTACCAAACACTACAACCTGCCTTTATACTCCAGATCCCGAGCAGGCTTTGCTTCGGCAGTCCTGCAGGGCATTTTAGCTACACCATCTTTTCCTTGGCTCCATCCACCCCCAGCTTGGCTATGGTATTCAACCCATATGTTATGACTGCAGTTGCATTCTTGAAGGACATAGTACAGTTTTGTACCTACCATAAATGTAGATGTCCGATAGATATGCAACTGCAGTCGGGTTTTCCCTCCCTCCTTCCCCTCTTTTCCTTCATTTCGGTCCATCCCCCCTGTTCCCTTTAGCTGGGGGTATCTCCTATGGTGTATCTGTTTATTACTGTTGTACATGTCTGGAATTGTTTATCCATTCACCAAATTTAGCCTTCCTAGAAGGGCACCTGGCATCTGGGGCAAGAAACACTGAAGAAGATGGCGTCGGCTGATGCCTTTATGACGTCGGAGAGGAGACGACACCAGCCGACGCCGGACCCAGACTTTGGAATTCGGCCGACCGAGGGCTGCCTGAGGCAGGACAACCCATATGTTATGACTGCAGTTGCATATCTATCGGACATCTACATTTATGGTAGGTACAAAACTGTACTATATTCATGGCTTTGACTTCAGCCCTTGCCTGAGGATTTCAAATCCAAAATTCTTGATGCTCCACTAACCACAACTTCCTGTTTGAAAAGCAGTCTGCTGAACTGTATAAGACTCTTAATGAGAAAAACAAGGAGCTTCAAGACATTAAGCACCTTCTGGTATCCCGTATACCCAAAATACTACAGAAACTATCTGGCTAAGACCACCTATGTCAGAAGAACCTGCTCCACTGCCACCTTTTCCTCTTTCAGGCATAGGGGAGGAACCAAGAGGCAGACCTGTATCAGACCACCCTCTCCTACTTCCAGACAGCCCTTTCATGACAGAAATGGCACAATGTGTGACTGTTATGCCCATCTCTCCCTGTCAGCCCATCTCTCCCACTGCCTGCCCCTCTGGAGAACAATTACTTCAGATTGCTGGGTCCTGGCAGTAGTAGAAGAGGGATACTTCCTTTCTTGGAAATAAAGACCCCCCCCCTTGGGGATCCTTTCCCACCCAAAAAATAACTACACCTTATTGCAAACATCATACAAGATCTACTGACCCCATGGAACCATAGAACCTGTCCTTCCAGACAAGACGGAAAAGGCTTTTACTCAAGGCGGTTTCTAATACCAAAAAAGGACATGCCACTGAGGGCAATCCTGGATTTGTCCTTTCTAAATCTCTTCCTTAAAGTCCCAGCCTTCAGGATGCTATCCCTTCAAATCCTACTTCCACCATTGCCAGCACAGGCATTCATGGTCACTCTCGACCCGATGGAGGCTTATCGCCACATCCCTATAAAACCCTCTCACAGAAAGTACTTGCGTTTGAACTGGGCCCTGTTCTCACTTTCAGTTTACTGCCTTGCCCTTTGGTTTATCGACTGCACTCAGGGTCTTCATCAAATGCCGTTCTCCAGCCATAGCCTACTACAGAACCAAGGGCATTCAAATCTTACCCCTAACTAGACATACTTATCCTTGGAGGACGCAGTCACCCTAAAAAAAATCTGCATTTTACCATGTCTGTTACAGGGTTTGGGGTTCATACTCAAATCAACCCAAATCATTCCTAACACCACCGCAGGACATAACCTTTCTGGGCTGTAGGATCCGGACAGACCTGTTGAGGGCTTTCCTTCCTCAGGACCAGGTACTTTCTCTAACGGGCCACTTCCAGGACCTGGTTCAGGTCCACAAACTATCAGCAAGGCAATTCCTTCAACTTCTGGGCCTTATGGCAGCCACCATTCCTATGCTATCATTAACCAGGGTGCACATGAGAAAACTATAATGGTATCTCAAGAATGTGTGGTCCCAACACAACCATCCTCTAGAATTCCAGATTCCCTTTTTACCCTGCCTAAAGGAAGAGTTAAGGTGATTGATTCAAGTTCAATTGAACCCAGGAATGTCCCCTTCACCTTCCCACACCAGCTCAATACATGCACACAGACTCATCAGACCTGTACTGGGGGGCTACCATGAAGAGCCTCAAGGTGCAAGAATGCTGGCAGTCACCCATTCAGAAAAAAAAAACACAAATGCCAGAGAAATAACTGCAGTCCTTTTGGCACCGAAAACAGTTCTTCCCCATCCTTCAGTCAGGTCCCCTTCAAATCTTCACAGATAACACCACAGATGTCCTTCATGGATGCATCTGCAGTCATAACAAGTGGGTTGTCCTGTCGTCAGGCAGCCCTGCAGTCGGCCGGATTCCAAAGTCCGGGTCCGGCTTCGGCTGATGTCGCACTCCACCCGACGTCATCTCTGTTGGTCTGCATCAGCCGCCATTTTCCTCAGTCTTTCTTGCGCGGGCGCTCAAGCAGAAGCTGTTCTTAAGTGCCGGTCGGTCGGATCCAGAGATTACTTCACCGAATATTACAAGACTTCTAAAGCTAAGTACCCGTTGGGGACTCTTTCTTGCCTCAGCCGATGTCAGAAAAAGTTAACAATTGTTTAACCTGTGGGAAACAAATACCTCATAAAGATTTCCACTCTTACTGTCTGCCTTGTTTAGGCCCAGCCCACGACGTAGCAGCCTGTTCGCCTGTGCCTCTTTCAACAGACGTCGGTCGGAGTTTGCAGAACAGTTTTCGGTTCTGATTTTGCGTACATTATGCCGCCGGATCCGACTACCCCAAAAACGCAAAGATAAAGACCGAGTTTTGGCGAAACCACGGTAAAGCAAACCGCGAGTGTCTCGGTTTCGCTGAAACCGAGAAAACTGATCAAAGTACAGCTGAACCTATTCTTACAACTGAGGCCCTGCTACAACTCTTGAATCGACCTCAGAAATTTTACCCACCACGGTGGTTGACTTATCAGACACCATTCCTTGGATGTCTCTACCCCAGCACGTGGTGCTCCTAGGCCTCCCGCTGCCCTGTCCATTAAGGCCTTCGCCGGGGCTATAGCACCCAAGACTTCCAAAACAGTGCCTGCTAAACCCCCACATCCAGGCCCTCTTCTAGTTCTCAAATGCTTTCTTTGGCAGAAGATTTAATTTCTTTAATTAGAGGATCTCAGTCTCACCCAGACAGGGCCTCTCAGCCCCCAGAGAAGAGACCTAGGGCAGAGGCCCCTGAGCCAGTGTCTTCTGATGATTCTGCTGATGAATCAGACATAACTGACCAGCCTGAGGCTCCCTTCTCCAATTTTGAAGATTCTGATGCTGAAGAATCCATTCCAGCTGCTTCCCACCAGAAGAATTCTCCTTTGGGAAACCTTGCATGCCATGCGAGAACAGTTCCAATGGCAGCAACAGGATTTTTCAGACTCCAGAAAAGACTTAGGACCTTTCTGCACCTCCCACAGCACAGGCCCTTAGCTATACCTCCTGTTCTCTCTGTGGTGGATGATGCTTTCAATGATGTTTGCTCCGCTCCAGATTCTTTACCCCAGCCCCTGCCAAACCAGACAGATTTTACAGGGTGCCAGATACTCATCACCACCTTTACAAGGCCCCACTTGCAGACCCAGAAACTATATCCCAGGGTCCCAAGGCAGTAGCCGACCACAGCTAAAAACCTATTCCTTCTGAAAGGGAAGCAAGGTCATTAGACAGATGGGGTAAAAGGTCTACACTTCAGCTACTCTCTCAGCTAGAGCTTTAAACTGTCAGTTTCACATGATACAATACCAAGAGTTTATGCTTGATCAGTTAACTAAAAACTAACCACTGATGAATCTCTTGATAAGAAATATGTATTAGAGATGGTAAATAACATACAACAGGTTAGCAACCATTCCTTAAAATGTGGCTATGATGCACTGGAGGCTTCATTTAGATCAGCCATGACAGGCACAGTGATAAGAAGGCATGCATGGCTAAAAGAACAAGCTTTACCGGATCATGTTAAAGCTAAGTTGCTAGATGCTCCTATGGACAAGACAAGTTTGTTTGGTACACCTGCCCAGCAGGTTATGAAGAAAATGGAAGAAAAGGCAAAATCTGTTCAAACTGTTAAAGATTTCTTACAGGTTCAACCCCAAGGTTTAGCAGGAACTGGCCTGCCAAAAATTGGTCCTCTTCTGTCACCACAAAATTTCAGAGGGGCAGGAATAGACGCCTCAGAGGCAGAAACCAATCCAGAGGAGGTGCCTACAGAGGACGACAGTGGCAAGGTAACAACAGAGGCGCAGACACAGCCACTGCCACTACATCAGCACAACCACAGTGACTTAATCCTAAATCCTACCAGGGAACAAATAGCAGCTCCTCTAGGTGGAAAGTTAACCTTATTTTCAAAGAACTGGCACTACATAACAAAAGACAAGTGGATTTTACAAACCATAGATCAAGGTTACGGTTTCACTTCCACACTTTACCAGTCAAAAGAGGAATGCCAAACCTACCTCCAAATCAAAAACAGAGGCTCTACGCCAGATAATGGAGTTAGCAAACATGAGAGCTGTGGAAAGAGTGCCAACAGCAGAACAAGGAAAGGGTTCTACTCCAGACTATTCCTAGTTCCAAGAAAGGAAAAAGTTGGAGACCAATTCTGTCCACCTTAAATACATACATCATTGTCCCAAAATTCAAAATGCTGACCCTACAATGCTGGGCAAGGAGTCTTGGCTGGTAACTCTAGATCTCAAGGAGGCATACCTGCACCAATCTGCAGAAGATACCTCAGATTTCTTGCAGGATCAGAGCACTATCAATTCTCAGCATTGCGTATTCACAAAATGCCTGGCAATTGCAGACTACAGGGAATTCAAATTTACCCATACCTGGACGACTGCCTGCGGGACAACAAAAGCAAGCTGACAACAGATTTACAAAGGGTCATTTACTTGCTACAAGGACTGGGATACACAGTCAATTTACAAAAGTCAAGGCTGATACCATCCCAAACAAGACGTTCTTGCGCTGAATTGGACACAGTGCAACAAATGGCATTCCTGACTACAGAAAACAAAAAGAACTTCCTCTTTACTTCTTGGCACTAACAAAACTGAACAAGTTAACAGCAAGAAAAGTTCTGCAGGCCTTGGGCTTCATGGCATCATGCATAATCTTGGTCCCATTTGCCAGACTACATATGAGGAAACTACAGTGGTACCTAAAGAATTTATGGTCCCAACACAGACACAGTCTAGAAACAGAAATCCCACTAATTCCATGCTTAAAACAGGAGTTCCTATGGTGGGCTCAGGCATGCCAGTCAAACCAAGCCAGACCATCACAATGCTGGACAAATGCGCAAGGATTGTGGACACAGGATCAACTTCGCCTGCACATCAATCTAAAAGAAATGCTGGCAGTAAAACTGGCAATCCAAAAGTTCAAACCATTTCTCAAAGAGGGCCAGTTGATGATAAGGACAGACAACACCATAGTCATGTGGTACATCAACAAACAGGGAGGCACTCATTCATACCCCTATGCAGAATGACCTTGGACCTGTGGACCCTGGCACTCAGCTACAACATTCAGTTACAGGCAATATTTGTACCGCGGAAAGACAATACTCTAGCAGACATAACATCTTCAAGACCATCTCAAAGAAATGGGAATGCCACAGATAGACATCACCTCTCAATCACCAGCTCAAAAATTCTGCACAAGGAGATTCGACCTAGTAGGATGGAAAGTGGAGTCACTCTCCTTCAACAGGAAAGGCCTAAGAGCATATGCATTCCCACCTCTTCCTTTGATACACAAGGTACTACTAAAAATCAAGGAAGAACGTCCAAGGATAATCCTGATAGCTCCAACTGGCCAAGACAGCACTGGTACCCACTACTGAAGAGCATGTCTCGAACAAATGGCCAATACCTCTGATGCCTTTGATGTTAACTCAGAACAACTACAGCATCATACATCGCTGCAACTGACTGCATGGAACATCACATAACAGCAGCTAATCCAGACCTTTCCCAAAGAGTTAAAGACATTATTCTTGTTCAACAAGAAGGAACTATGCTGGAAAATGGAAAAGGTTTGTCATTCAAACATAGATATGCCTAACATTCTGGAATATCTGGCGAACTTCTTCATTCAGGCCTGTCCTACTCCTCCATCAAGATACATGCATCAGCTATTTCAGCAGAATACAGCTTTGATCCACCTGTTTTTCACCCGCACCTTTTGCTCAGGCAGTTCCTCAGAGGAATCAAGAATGTAAAACCTCCAAGGAAACCACCATTACCAGCTTGGGATTTAAACTTTGTGCTAGAAATGAACCAGCAGCAACAGCAGACCTACAACACCTGTCATGGAAAACTGCTTTCCTACTGGCAATAACTTCAGCAAGGAGGGTTTCAGAACTACAGGCCTTAATGGCAGTGCAACCCTTCCTAATCTTCCACCAAGATAGTGTCCATGAGGACTAATCCTACATTTATGCCCAAGGTGGTATCCAGAGTGTCTTTGAACCAGGCAATCCACCTACCTACCTTCTTTCCCAACCCACAAAACAGAGGGGAAAGAATATTGCATACCTTGGATGTACATAGACAGCTACGCTACTATTTGGACAGAACTAAAAGCAGAAAGACTGACCAACTTTTTGTAGCCTATGCAACAGGAAGGGAAGGAAAAGCTATTTCCAAACAGACAATCTCCAAATGGATAGGAAACTGCATACGATACTGTTACTCCTTCCATGGAAAACCAATTCCACAGAACATAAGACCTCATTCTACAAGGGCAACAGCCACTACCACAGCCTCAAAGACATTATTGCTACTTGGACCTCCGTGCATACATTTGCCAAGCATTATAATTTGCCTCTATATTCCAGATCCCGAGCAGGGTTTGCCACTGCTGTACTGCAAGGGATCCTAAACACACCATAATCTACTTTTATCCTCCTCCATGACTGCAGATGCATCCATGAAGGACATAGTACAGTTTTGTACCTACCATAAATGTAGATGTCCCCTCCTCCTTCCCTCTGTGGTACTCCTAGGGTGTTTACCCTCCTAATAGCTAGCTGTTGGGGGGGGGTCTTTTATGGTGTATTTGTTTGTATATATGTACATATATGCTTATTGTTGTGTTTACCTCTATCTATTTGGAAACATTGGCATCTATCCAAATTTTCCAACAGAGATGACGACAGGACAACCCACTTGTTATGACTGCAGATGCTATCCAGTTCGGACATCTACATTTATGGTAGGTACAAAACTGTACTTTCTTTGGTACATCAACAAACATTGGGGGGGGACACACAAAGTCCTATATCCTGTGCATGCTAGCAATCCAGATTTGGGACCTAGCCTTCCAAAACAACTTATCTTTGCAGACAACCTGCATACCATCCCAGGAGAACCTCCAGGTGGATGCTCTCAGCAGATCATCCTCTCTGCATCACGAGTGGATATTAAACAGAAGTTTTTCTATGGTAAACCAAAAGGAGCAAAACTAAAAATACAAAGTGAACTGGATGACCAGGAAAGTAAAATTTTGAGCGCTTTCGTCAATTTCTAACTAACTTCAGAATAAAATCAAGTTACACATTGAGTCTTGTATAACTAGTGCAGTAAATCAATTAAAGACTATAAAAAGTACATCCACTTTTAAAGGTGCAGGCTCCCTTTAATGCATTTTACTAGCAAGTCATGTGAATTTTGACCATAAGTGGTATATCTTTGTAACTATATTTTCATAACCAAGAACAAATAAAATCAATAACATTCTTGTCATGGTTTTAAAAAGCATGGAAGAATTTAAATGCAAAAGTCTGTTTTTAATTTTAAAAAGCTGCCAAGTGAAACCATATCATTGAGCCCTGGGCTAGTGATGGCATTGACCCTCAATTGCCATAATAGGTCTTTATACTCCAGTAAATGGTCAATAGGGCCGCCCATTTTGTCTGATCTTTTCAAGAACTATAAACTTGAAATAGTGACCTGGGTGAAGGTTGATATGTTTGGCTAATGCATTTGTAATATTACATTTATCTGTATCATAAGTATGTTGGTAAATGCAGGTTCTAAAAGCATTTTTGTTTTTTCCAATATAGAAGCACATACAGGTCTAACAAATGCTGGCATAAATTACTTTTTTGCTGCCACAATTATATTTCTGAAATAATCTAACCCATCCATAACCTTTGAGTAAAACCCTGTCTCCCTCTAATATGTGCTTACACTGTGTGCACTGCCCACATAGTCATTTTGTCAGTCTACCAGTGGTACTACTACATGGATTTCTTTCAAGGATATTCTTGATGCTGGTGTCCTTTCTGTAAACCACTACTCAGAAGGTTGGTGAAGCCCCCGTAGTGGTATTTTAGACAGTTAAAAGGAGTAGCAATGGGTGCACACTGTGCCCTTATATATGCTAATATTGTACTGCTCAGTTGGGAGAATAGATTAGTCTTCAGTTCTCATTTTAAATCCTATTGGAATTATTATGGTCATTATTTGGACGACATTTGTCTTTTTTGGAATGGCACTGCTGATAAATTTCTTGTTCTATGACTGTTTCAAGTAAAACAGAATTTTTAAAGTTTACCTACAAAATAGATGGTTCTCAACTCTGTTTTTTAGATGTGTGTATACAAAGACCAAATCAGGGTCTGAAGTCTAAAATATTTAGGGGAGGATACCTTCTCCAATACTTATTTGCATTACACCAGCTCACATCCCCCTCATCAAAAGAAAGCAATTGTTAAGGGGCAGTTGGTAAGGGCCAGTAGGATGACCTCAGATGAACTTGACTTTCAACTAGAATGTGATTTTATTGCAAACATGTTTTTAGAAAGAGGTTATCCAGATGATTTGGTAAAAAGGGTGATCGAAGTAAGAAAAGCAAGGACAACTAGAATTTTGCCCATTTTAGGAAATACAACAAAAATTTAAGTACCATCAACACTAACGTTTATTTGTCAATTGATGGAAAACATCATCAGTCAGCTTTCACTGTCACCTACAACGGTGAGACTAACACAGTTAAGAACATTATATATGATGAGTGGAATAGGTTTGCCGAATTCCCAGATTTAAACTTACATTTTGAAGAACCCTTTAGACTGTTTAAAAAAAGACGAAATATTAAGAACATATTGGAGGTTGGAAAAGCTATACACCTCTCCAACAAAAAAGGTACACATGTGGAAATTGCCATTATTGTGTTATCAGGGAAGGAGACAACATATTTTTGAAAAGTATGGTCTGGTATACATTGTGACCTGTGAAATGTGACTCCTATATTGGCAAAACTGAGAGAAAATGGAAATGAAGGGTGTACGAGCACTTATATGATTTAAGAAAAGAAAATGTAAACAATGCACTGTTTAAAAACACTTTATCATGTAAGTCAGCAAAATATCATTTTTTTTTTTGTTATTGAGGTAGTCCCCCTAGATCCTAGGGGTGGACCTTGGGAAGCCCGTTTAGAATACAAAGAGCTATTTTGGCAACTAACTTTGGAAGCTGGTAGCTATCCAGGCTTAAAGGACCACTACAGGCAAATGATGAAGAAAACATATATTTTTTAACTTGCCATGATTTACTACACCTCCCAAAGCTGCTTGCAGCAAAATAAGTACTCATTCCTAATTTTATTTTGTTTTTACTCTTGTCTGTCCTCATGGGGGGCAGACATCGTGATTCCTTTGGAAAGCTAAATCTGTCCCATAATGCACAGACTGAGAACAAATAGCCCTACCATTTGTTGTCAGACTAGACTTCCATTTACTTAGAATGGAACACCTAAAAAAAAACTGCCAAGTTTGAGAGTCTGCAGCTCATGTGTCATTGACTGGTATGCGCTGAGTTTTACAAATGTTCCTACTGATGTACTACACATTCTTTGAAAGAAACTTGCATAAGTGTCAACAAATTACTGAAAAAGACTTTTCACAAGGACCAGTTTTACAAGTTTCAGTTCCTGGCCAGGTTACTCCTCCCATCTCCCCTCCTTCAGTGGGCTACAGTCTCACATTTCCAGCTTTACTAGCTTCAGCTATTTAGTTAGCTTTGCATGACAATAGACATAAAAAAAAAATCACAGCCTGGTGTGCCACTAAATCTGTTCCCTTGTATGTCTCTATGCCTCTTCACTTCTGAATAGCATTTCCCAGGAATAAAAAAAAAAAAAAAAGCAAACTCATCAGTCCAGAGTTTAGGCCAGTCTATCCATTTAAAATGTGCACAGTAAAATATTCAATTTATAATGCATTTTGGCTGCTGACATGGTTATCTTTATGTAGTTATTCTCTTATAGTACAACATGAAATTATGGTATTTAATGATAAATTTTACAACAGTTCTCAGTTTCTTAACGATGACCTCCCAAGCCTCTGATGTGACCTAGTACTTTTTCTTACTATTGCTTTATCTAGTTTGTCTTAGTTGTATACCTGTAGCATGTCTCTCATCCTCTCAGCAATAGACTCCTGGAGAAAACTTCCAAAGCAGATACTTGCATTGAAAGAGTAGCAGCAGCTGTAGCAGTGAAACTACACTCCAAAACAATGCACTCATAGTACTGACAAACACAGGGGAATGTGTATGTCTGAATTGAGCAGTGATGAAATTGCTAGGGACTTCACTGAGCACAAATTTACTCTTAATCTCTCCATTTCATAATCCATAACATTCGCACCACACTTAAAGGCACACCTCCACCTTCCACAAACACAGCTTCCACATAACATACCATTCAAATTTAAGGCTTTTCCCACCTCTCTGCAAAACACTGCTGTAATGGCTTTGGCAAACAAATGAAAATGATTGATGGGTGTTGGTTCAAGACTCCCATCCATATCTCTCAACAGTACAGATTTTTGCAGAAAGTCCAGATTTTTGTCTGTTTTTCATAAAATTGCAGTTTTCTGTCAAATCACTGGCAAATCATTGAACACTGAAGTCAGAAAGTTGACAGGCATTTGATTTTCAGACTTCATATCTTTAAGAAAATTCACTCCAATGCAAAACCTGTTTATCAACTTTTTAAGTTTGTAAGTGCAATTATTTATAAATTGTCCCATTTTGGGACCTTTGTCCCCTATAATTTATGGCCTTCTCCAGATTTCTTCTATAATGTTGATAGTTATTCTGCCATCTCTTCCTACTGGAGCCAGTCCACTGCACTTGCACAAGTGTCCCCCTCAGCAGGGCAGCAAGCAGGTATCCATGCAGATTTGCTTTATAGTTCTTTTACACCACACACACAGTAAATCTTGTTGTCCATGTTATTTCTTCTTTTCCTTGGTTTCATTTCTCTTACTTGTAATGTTGCTTTTACTCATTTTTTCTCCTGCCTCCCATATCTACCTTAATTATTACTTCTAACAAATACTTTTTCTCACTTTCTTCTCTTCCCCTCCTCTTTATCCACTATTTGAACTTTTCCACTCTGACATTTGCTTTATGGGTAAATAATGAGCTGTCACCCTTATGTCAGCACATTTCACTGCTACATAGTATTGTATTTAGTCTAATAATAGGTTCATAGGTAGGGACTAGGCTATCGGCCTAAGGGCCTAAGTAAGCCTAGCCAGCAAGTTTCCCTGGCTTATGCCACCCAAGAAAGTTATTTTCCTGTGCCACTGTCGAGCAGAGCCACAGAAGTGATTCCTGGGGTATATTTTCCTATCTCCCATCCACTCAGATTTTTCTTTTAAAGTGCTAATGAGGAACTTTGCTTGACATAGATGGGTAGCTTGTTCCAGAGTATGGGAAGTCTCTGGAACAGGAATCTCTCTCTCCAGCATGTCCTGTTTGTTGTGGTGACAAGGTTTAGGTCCCTAGAGCGTGTAGCTCAGAGGGATTGGGCTTTCTTTAGGTGTAGCATATCCAACAGTTCTGGGTTTGACATAACTTTATATGTTAGGCAGAAATCACCTCGAAGTAGGCAATATGCTATGGAGTAAAGCTGGAGATGTTCTTCATCTCACATTGCTGCAGTCCTTACACTTGGGTAGTCCGCTGTCCTCGGTCGGCCCGAATATCAAAGTATTAGGCTGACTTAGGTCAAGGCGCTTAAGACTGACATCAGGACGTCGGGGTACAAATGCGCATGACCGACGTCATATCCTCAGTCTTTTTTGCCGCATGGTCCGATGCTGAAGCAGCGTTGCAAGTGCCGTTCGGCGTTCTGAAATTTTTCGAATTCGGAGTTTCAGACAGAGTCAAAGTTGGCTAAGTACCCCGTTGGGGAATATTTTAGTTTTTTCTTGCCTCAGTGATTTACCGGATGTCAGAAAAAGTGAATAACTGTATTTCTTGTGGGAAACAGATACCGCATAGAGATTATCATACCTTGTGTATTCCTTGTTTGGGGCCTGAGCACGACGTTGTTGGGTGTCGCTTTTGTGCTAGGTTCAATAAGCGCACTATTAAGCGAAGGTTAGATTGTGCCAGGTTGGTCTTCGGGAAGCGGTGCAATTATAATATGCCGTCGGATGCTCCGACGCCCGCTTCTTCGAAGAAGCGCAAAGACAAAGCAGCTAAACCCAGGCAGGAAGAGTCGTCCGTACCGGACGCCGGTTCTTTAGAGGCGTCGGTGGAACCGGTGGTTCCGCCGGAGGCTTCTCTGGAGTCCCAGGGGGAGACTTTGATATTGCAGGATGTGGCCTCTCAGGAGGCAGGTCAGGCTGAAGGGGCTTCTCAGGTTACTGTACTCCCCTCCCTTCCTAGGGTGGTTAGGCCCTCTCCTTCTGTTTCCAAGGCTTCTCCCAGAGGCAGGCCAGGTTTAGCTTCTGTTGGTGTCACTCCTAGTTCATCAGGATCTGTGCCCAAGAAGCACATGCTTAAAATGGCAGAAGATTTAATTACTTTGATTAGAGGTTCTTTGCCCCCTCCTGATAAGAGGCCTAGGGTGGAACCAGAGTTGGGGAGTTTTGAGCGGGCTTCGGATGTTTCAGAGTCTTCGGCTGAAGACTTGCAGGAGTATTCTCCTTATTCTGATTCTGATGTGGATGATTCTACTCCTTCTGCTTCTCCTCCAGAGGATTTTTCTTTTTCAGAGACTCTCCATTCCATGAGGGAGCATTTTAAGTGGGAAGGTCAGGACTTCTCTGATTCCAGGAAAAGGCTTAGGGAATTTTTGCTTTTACCCCAGCATAGGCCTTTGGCTATACCACCTGTTCTGGATGTTGTGGAAGATGTGTTTGCAGAGGCTTCACTTAATCCTGATTCTTTGCCTCCTGCTCCTGTTAAACCGGACAGGTATTACAGGGTGCCTGAAGCTCATAAATATCTTTATAAGAGTCCTAGGGTGGACCCAGAAACTGTTAGTCAGGGACCTAAGGGTGTCAAGGCCTCTATGGTAAAAAATCCGGTTCCTCCAGATAGAGGCCAGAGCTTTGGATAGATGGGGAAAGAAAGTCTATACTTCTTCCACCTTAGCTATGAGGGCTTTGAATTGCCAGTTTCACATGTTGAAATATCAAAACTATCTTCTTTCTCAATTGAAGTCTAAGGTAGATGCTCTGGCGGAAGGTATTGAGTGTAAAGAATTACAAGATTTGGTACATGTTTCTGAACAGGTGGGTAAACATTCTTTACAATGTGGTTTTGATGCTGTACAGGCCTCGTCTAGGGTGGCTGCCACTGGGTCAGTTCTTCGCAGGCACGCCTGGCTGAGGGATCAGAATTTATCTGACCATGTTAAGACAAGGATTTTAGATGCTCCTTTACAGTCTGATGTGTTGTTTGGTTCACCTGTGGAGGCAGTCTTAAAGAAAATGGAAGACGAGGCTAAATCTATGCAGGCTGTTAAAGATTTTTTGCAAGTTCAGCCTCCGAAGTTTAGTAGGAATTGGCCTGCTAAGGGGTGGACGTACCCTTCTTATGATTCACAGTCTAGGGGAAGATCTAGACATGGTAGGGGCAGAGCTCAGGGCTCTTTCAGACCTAGAACAGGGAGTTCACCTGCACAGTCTTGGTGAGGGCAGGGGCCAGTCCTTTCGTAAACAGGCCCAATGACCTACCTTTTCAGCTGCCAGAGCCTTCTTGTCTGGCAGCACCTTTGGGAGGAAGGTTAGCACTCTTCAAAGAAAATTGGAGTTTAATTACCCAGGACAGATGGGTATTGGATATCATACACCAAGGTTACAAGTTTTATTTCCATACCTTGCCTCCTTTCAAAGGCATGCCAGACGTTCCTCCTCAGCAAAGAATAGAGGCTCACAAACAAATTTCTCTGCTGCTTCAAATAGGGGCCATACAGCCGGTCCCTCTGCCAGAAGTGGGCCTAGGATTTTATTCTCGCCTGTTCCTAGTACCAAAGAAGGGGAACACGTGGAGACCAATTTTGGATTTATCTATCCTCAACACTTATCTGGACATTCCCAAGTTCAAAATGTTGACGTTACAACAGCTTTTACCTCTGCTGGGCAAAGATCACTGGATGGTGACTCTGGATCTAAAGGAGGCTTACCTTCATGTTCCTATCAGGCTAAGTTGCAGGAAGTATCTGCGTTTTCGAGCTGGGACTTCTCATTATCAGTTCTCTGCATTGCCCTTTGGCTTGTCTACTGCGCCCAGAGTGTTCACGAAGGTTCTGGCTCCAGTGATGGCTTTCTTCAGGCTAAAAGGAATACAGATCTATCCTTATTTGGACGATTGCCTGATTCTGGCCCAAGGAAGGGACGAACTTCTTCATCATTTGCAATATGTGATAGCAGTGCTAAGATGCCTGGGGTATTCTGTGAACGAAATAAAGTCCAGTCTAGTACCCTCTCAGGACATGTGCTTTCTGGGTGTGAGACTGAATACAGCATCCCAGATGGCCTTTTGACCCCGGACAAACAAAAGAATCTTTCCCTTTACTTCCATCAATTGTCTCATCAGTCCAGGCTGACTGCAAGGACAGTCCTTCAAGCCTTGGGGTTCATGGCATCTTGTATTCTGATGCTTCCCAATGCCAAACTGCATATGAGGAAGCTGCAATGGTATCTCAAAAATGTATGGACACAGCACTGCCAAGATATGGACACTGTCATTCAGATAATACCTTGCATTCAAAAGGAATTTTTGTGGTGGGCTCAGGAATGTCACCTAAACAAGGGACTCTCTGTGACCCGGCCAGAGGCGAGTCAGATTCTAATGACAGATGCCTCAGACAAAGCTTGGGGAGCTCATCTAAATGGAAAGTGGATACAAGACACGTGGCCTGCCAGACTACAACATCTACATATCAACCTGAAGGAGATGTTAGCAGTCCAATTTGCATTAATAGCTTTCAAGGATTTACTTCTTCCAGGGCAGGTGTTGGTTCTAACAGACAACACAACTGTCATGTGGTACATCAACAAGCAAGGGGGGACACATTCTTATCCTCTATGCAGACAAGCAATGATTTTGTGGGAGACTGCTCTCAGTTTACAGCTAAATCTTCAGGCAAGGTTTCTGCCGGGAGCACAGAACTCCTTAGCAGATGTGTTGAGCAGACGAATTATGGATCCCCACGAGTGGAAATTGGATCCTCTTGTATTTCAGAAATTGACAGTGTCATGGGGAACTCCAGACATAGATCTGTTCGCTTCTCCACTAAACTACCAGCTGCCAAAGTTTTGCACAAAAAGGTTTCATCCCACAGCTTGGAAAGTGGATGCTCTTTCTTTCAATTGGAGCAATCTTTGTGTATGCCTTTCCACCTCTGCCTCTCCTCCCAAAGGTACTCCTAAAGGTCAGACAGGACAAGCCAAAGATGATTTTAATAGCTCCAGATTGGCCTCGACAGCACTGGTACCCATTACTGAGAAGTCTGGTACGGGAGCCTCCATGGCCTTTACCTTCGATTCCACACCTGCTGTCTCAGGAGAACAGTCATTTACTCAATGTCAAACTTCACTCTCTTCACCTAACAGCCTGGCATATTCTGTTTTAAACCCTGGAGGGTCTCAGCTTCCACAGCAAGTTTTGAATGTTATTTTGGAGGCCAGAAGGCCTAGTACAAGGAAAGTGTACAGATAAATGGAAGAGATTTTTATTTTGGAGTGCAGCAAAGGAATTTGATGTTTCTAAGCCTAATTTAAGTGTGGCTCTTCAATATCTTGCTGAGTTACTGGACAAAGGTTTGTCCTTCTCTTCTATTAAGATTCATGCTGCAGCAATTTCTGCTCACTATGACTGTGACCCACCATTGTTTTCTCATCCTTTGTTTAAGCAATTCCTTAGAGGGGCAAAGAATATAAGACCCCCACGTAGAGCTCCTACTCCTGCTTGGGATCTCAATTTTGTGTTGGAGAAACTCACTCTACAACCTTTTGAGCCTGCAGCTACTGCCGAGTTGAAATATTTATCATGGAAGACTGCTTTTTTGTTGGCCATTACCTCTGCGAGAAGGGTTTCTGAATTACAGGCCCTTATGGCGGTTGAGCCTTTCTTAATTTTCCATAAGGATAGGGTATCTTTACGTACTAATCCTTCCTTTATGCCTAAAGTGGTTTCTAGTGTGGCTTTAAACCAGACTATTCATTTGCCTACCTTTTATGCAGACCCCCAAAATAAAGGGGAAAAGATTTTGCACACCTTGGATATACACAGGCAGTTGCGATATTATTTGAGCAGAACTAAAGGGTTCAGGCAGTCTCAGCAGTTATTTGTTTCATTTGCTTTGGGTTCTCAGGGCAAGCCTGTGTCAAAACAAACTATTTCTAAGTGGATTGGGTTTTGTATTGCTTTCTGTTATTCCCATCATGGTAAGGAGGTTCCAGCTGGGATTAGGCCCCATTCCACTAGGGCTACTGCCACTTCTACAGCTTTTTTAAGGGGGGTGGCAACTAAGGATATTTTGGAGGCGGCTACTTGGAGTTCAGTGCATACTTTCTCTAAGCATTACCACCTTCCACTTTACTCTAAATCTAGGGCTGGTTTTGCCACTGCAATTTTACAGGGCATTTTGGCAGCTCCTACTGCTTTATAGTTTTGCCATCCTCCCTTACCTCTGCTTTGGGATTCTACCCAAGTGTAAGGACTGCAGCAATGTGAGATGAAGAACATAGTACAGTTTTGTACCTACCATAAATGTAGATGTTCAAGATCCACATTGCTGCAGTCCAATACCCTCCCTCCTTCCCCTCTGTAGTTAGAGGCGGTTGTGTGGTTTGGGTTGTGTATATTGTGGATATTGTATATATTGTACATATGATTAGTGCAAGGGTGGTTGGTTGTTTTTTGCTGTCTTTTGGTTTTGACCTTTCTGTTTAGGGTCTTCTGACATCTGGGGCAAGAAAAGACTGAGGATATGACGTCGGTCATGCGCATTTGTACCCTGACGTCCTGATGTCAGTCTTAAGCGCCTTGACCGACGTCAGCCTAATACTTTGATATTCGGGCCGACCGAGGACAGCGGACTACCCAAGTGTAAGGACTGCAGCAATGTGGATCTTCGAACATCTACATTTATGGTAGGTACAAAACTGTACTTTTTTTAGATGGTCAGTGTAGGGCATCTGTTTGAGGCGAGTAATCCTCTTTGTGAGGTACTTCTGCGGCCTTTCCAGCTGCTGCAAATGTCTTGAGGTACATTCCAAAAGGGGCTTTGTACTCTCTAATGGGTCTATTGAGTGTCAAGTAAAGGGGAACAATGACCTCTTTTTCCTGGATGAGAGCCCTTTTGTGATGGTGTGCCACGTAGAAGGACTTCCTGACTACTGTGGCGATGTTGATTATCAAAGGAGAGACGACTCTCCACCTGGGTCCCAAGGTCTCATCACACATTCGGTGTTAAGTAGACTACCACCTATGTGGTAGCTCATGGGTACAGAGTTTTTTTTTTTTTACAAAAGGGCCTCACTGAGACAGATGCCTGGTAAGCCATGGCCTCAAGCTCAATGCCAAAAAGTGCATTGTCATCCCCTTTGGTAAAAACTCTGTACCCATGAACTACAATCACTTGAGTGAACTACTCCCAATCCCTCCGAGCTACACGGTCCAGGGACCTAAACCTTGTCACTACAATAAACAGAACATGCCGGAGGGATAGATTCCTGTCCCAGGGACTTCCCATACTCTGGAATAAACTACCTATCTATATCAAACAAAGCTCTTCATTAGCACTCTTCAAGAAAAATTTTGATGATTGGATGGGAAATAGGAAATTCACCCCGGGGATCTGCTCGACAGTGGCACAGGAAAATAATTTTCTTGGGTGGTAAAAGCCAGGGTACCTTTTTAGCTGGGCTTGTATAGGCCCCAGGGCTGATAGCCTAATACCCACCTATGAAACTATACGTTCCATGGCCTTGCAGACCAAGCTCATCAGGCTAATAGGACGATAGTTCCTGGGATCGGTGGTGGCTCCCCCTTTGTGGAGTGGGATAACTGTTGCTGTGTACCACTCAGTGGGCACAAAGCCTGATGTGAGGCTATGATTGAACATGGTGCTTAGGTGGGGAGCCAATTCGTTCTGAAGTTCATGTAAAACACAGCGTGGGATATTGTCCAGTCCCATGGATGCTGTGTTTTTGGCTTTAGAGAGTGCAGCTTTTACCTGTGTAGTTGTGATTACAGGGACTCTGCATTCTTCCTGTATAGATATGGGCCCTTTAGGGTGTGAGAGGTTCAGTGCTAACTTTACCACCCTATCTGCCAGAATGTTGGCAATATCAGTTGGTTCTGTAATTTTCATGCAGTTGTGCTGCAACTCAGAGCAGATCTGGGTGCCATTGAGATTCCTGACATAGGTATATAATGCTTTGTGGTTGTCCTTAGAATCGGTGGCAATTTTATTTTCATAGCTAGCTTTGGATGCTCTTATAAGGGATCTCAGCATCTTACTGAGACTGACCAGGGAGCTCCACCACTCATGGGATTTTACTCTTTTGCAACAGTTTCTTCCTTCTGTTGTCCAGTTTGTTTGACAGGGGACCACCAGATTGGCTTCATTTTTTTTTTTGGAGGATAGCTTATTGGTTCTGTTTTGGATAGCACGATCCATGCACTCATGTAAGTGCTTAGAGTGCGTTTATGTAGGATTCAGCAGTTGTAACTGTATTGGCAGTCTGCATGGGTGTCATGAAGTTCGCCACTTCTGTCTTAAGAAGCATGAAGTTGGCTATGGAATAATTTTTTACCATGGTTTCCTTAATGTGGGTTGGGGGCAGGATGTGGATATCTAGGGGTGATTAGCTTATGGTCTGATCTGACAAAGAGTTGACTTCGGGTGTGGAACACCGGTCATTCATGTTGGTAATGACTAGGTCTAGGATATTGTTGCCCTTGGTGGGGGTGTGGATAAAGTTGATCCAGGGCACTGGAGTTTATTCATTCCAGAAAGCGTTGAGCGAAGGAGTTGGTACATGAGTGGTTTTCCCAGTTAATGGTGGGGTAGTTGAAATCACCCATTATTTGGGTGTTTGAACCCTAATATTTTCCATTATATCAAGAAAGGAGTGGGAATCCCAGAGCATGATGGGGGATCTGTAGCAAGCTATAATTTGGATTCCAGTTTTGCCCAGAGTTAGTTGCACTTGGATAACCTCTGATGCATTATGCTGAGCAACTAGCCTGGAGGTGTGGATATCCTTAATGAATATGGACACACCTCCGCCTTTTGTGTTCCGGTCCAG
This sequence comes from Protopterus annectens, assembly GCF_019279795.1. Classification (NCBI taxonomy): domain Eukaryota; kingdom Metazoa; phylum Chordata; order Ceratodontiformes; family Protopteridae; genus Protopterus; species Protopterus annectens. The sequence continues at coordinate 730,863,581 of NC_056743.1, forward strand.
GTTACGTGGTCGAAAAGTGTGATACGAGTTATAGCCTGGTTGTGCAGGGGTGCTCTTTGGAGCCTTGAACCAGGTCTCAGTCACTGCACAGGTATCTATGTTCTCCATTTTAAAGAGTGCCTTGAGTGAGTGCATTTTGAAATTTAGACTTCTAGCATTGAGTAGCATTACCCTCAGTTTTTGCTTGCCTGTTCCTGTTATATTTGAAACTTGTCTAAAAAAGGCACTATAGGGGCAGCAAGAGCCTTAGCCAGTATCCGGAATCCCATGGGCGACAGGTGCAGGCCATCTCTGGCAAAGCATTATGGTCTGTCGACCATGTCATCCCAGGCAGATACTGGATCCCCTTAGAATGACACCAGAAGCTTAGCCAATTGTTGGTCAATCATTTTGTCCTTGTACTGCGGTGTCATTCTGGGCGATGGCAGAATGCTACTCAGGGCTAGGGTCATACCTCCCTGGGCTAAAAGATCGGCGAGCTCTTCCATGTCTCCATGTAGTCCAGGGAGGCATGCCTCAGGTCATTCACACCAACATGGACATTGTACTTGGTTGTGGAGTGACCTGAGTGCATGGGTTATGTGGCAGATCCTGGCACCTGACAGGCAGCTGAAAGTAACCTTCTCCTTGTTTAGCCTGGTAAGTGGGACATCAGTGTGCCTGACTATAGTCACCTATGACTTGTGTGTTGGGTCCGTTGTTTTGTTTGTTGTTGTGTATATATATATATATATATATGTGTGTGTGTATATATATATATATATATATATATATATATATATGTATGTATATATATATATGTGTGTGTATATATATATATATATATATATATATATATATATATATGTATATATGTACGTTTGCCCATAATATCTGAATAAGTGAGTGGGATTTTCATGACAGCATCAGTGAAACATTTTCCTTCCTTCTGTGTTTTTTTTTCCTTAAGTTTTGGATTTTTCTTGGTATATTGATTGATTTTCTTAGTATATTTTATTTTTTATTTATTTTCCATTTGTTTACCATGTTAGTCCGACTGGAGACAAGATCATTTTCAGTGTAGGCTGGGGGAGAAAAGCTCCAGATACATAGTAAGCAATTATAAAAAAATAATAAAAAATAAATTATACAAACATAGCTGTTTTGTACAAAGAGCATAGAAAATATACAAGGAGTAAAATCAGAGTTTTACAATTGATGTAGCATACACAGTGGTTAGAATATTGAGAAACAATTAAACAAGATAATGTACAACAAATATACAACTGCTTGAACATAAATTCAAAAAGAAGTTTCCATAGACAAATAGGGTAAACTAGAAATCATAACTATATTGATATGATTTATATTGTTTTAATGATGGTATGTGTGTATTATTGTACGTGTCATATGTGCACAAATATTTGTATTAATCTATGTATTTACAGTATATTGACAAAGTACTGGGTCACATCGGAGTTAAGAAACTGAGAACTGTTGTAAAGCTTGGCATTGAATACCATAAGTTCAGGTTTTGATACAAGATAACTATGTAAATATAACCATGTCAGCAGCCAGAACACATTATAAACTGAATGTTTTACTGTGCACAATAAGAAATGGATAGATTGGCCCAAACTCTGGACTGATGTGTGTGCTTTTTTTTATTTATTTTTGTTTAATTCCTGGGGAAATGCTATTCAGAAGTGAAGAGACATATAAGGGAACAGTTTTAGTGCACACCAGGCTGTGATTTTTTTGATGTCTATTGTCATGCAAAGCTGACAAAATAGTTGAATCTACCCAAGCCTGAAATGTGAGACTGTAGCCCACTGAAGGAGGGGAGATGGGAGGAGTAACTTGGCCAGGAATTGAAACTTACAAAACTGCTCCTTGTGGAATGTCTTTTTTTATCTCAGTAATTTGTTGACACTTTTGCAAGTTTCTTTCAGATAATGTGTAGTACATCAATAGGAACAACATTTGTAAAACTCAGCACATACCAGTCGATGGCACATGAGCTGCAGACTCTCAAACTTGGCATTTTTTTTCAGGTGGTCCATTCTAAATGAATGGAAGTCTAGTCGGACAGCAAATGGTAGTGCTTTTTGTTCTCACAGTCTTTGCATTGAGACAGATTTAGCTTTCCAAAGGAATCACGATGTCTGCCCCCATGAGGGCAGACAAGAGTAAAAACAAAATGAAATTAGGAATGAGTACTTATTTTGCTGCAGGCAGCCTTGGGAGGTGTAGTAAATCATGGCAAGATAAAAAATGTTTTCTTCATCATTTGCCCATAGTGGTCCTTTAAATGAAATGATTTCTTTAAAACCTGTATTAAAACTGAGATCAGCCAAGTGATAATTATTAATACACATGTATATTTCATATATATATATATATATATATATATATATATATATTTTCTAAATAGATATGAATTTTATCATGTATCTTAAGTTACATAAGATTTATACTATTTATTCATTTTGTAACATTTATATCTCTTCCAATGTTAATTACTTTGTTTTCTCCATATTAATACACTACCACCCTCTAGTGGTGAAACAGTGTGTTCATGAAATGTTTTTGTTTGTTATTCAAGACCACTGTAAAATTCACCAAGTATTTAAAGAATATGTATCCAGTTGTTACAACTAAAATGTCAGTTTTATGATACTGTATTGTAAAGAAACCTGTGGGTTTGTTTTATTTTTAACAACAAATGTTTGTTTAATTATTTAATTTTATTAAGTGAGTAGGGGATTTTATTGGCTGATTTAAATAACAGCTGACACATATATATATATACAACACATTTAGAACTGTAAACCATTTCTGAAGAAGTGAATACTGACAAAAACTTGTTTGGAAATTGTGGCAGCGTTATTTTTTGTTTGATTCTGCATGTGCAGTGATTGTGTGGAGTGTCATTAAACTTTCACTTGCTGATTTCTTGTGCCTTTCCTTTGGTTATCAGTGACAGTTTGGGCACAAAGACCACCTTTTGTGTTTAATAGTTATCTCTTACCTTATCGCATTTAGTGACTACCCTTTTTCTTTTTCTCTTTTTACCGCGAGGTAATTCTTGTTTTACCATCGTTGGTAAACCAATTTTCCTTCTTACCTTCGGGTATTTCTTGTACCACTGCTGATATTTTTCTTTCCTTCTAACTTGACAGATAAAAAAGGTAGCCCAGGGTTTAAAAAATGTTTAGATTGTGGCCATAAATTACCTACTTCAGATGCACATTCCCTGGGTGCCTCATCTAACAGTTGACCCGCCTTGTGGGATGTTAATTAAGAGGAAAAATAAATTAATATTGAAGGGGCTAATTAAATCTCCTCTTTCAGAGGCTGTTTCTGGGTCTGAGGCTTCAATCCCTCCAAGATCCCATAAGAAAAAGTGATTAACATAAAAAGGTCCAAGTCTCTTCCTTCGTCCCCAGCTGGGGGACCCTCAGGAACCCTGAGACCCAAGAAAGCTAAGCTTTCCAGTTCGGATTTGCCTTCGGCTCCAAGCTTTCGGTGCCTAGACCTTCGGCACTGAGGCCATCAGTGACCTCTGCACTGACTAGTGTGCCCCATACTGTATCAGTACTGGGAGCTCCTCGGTTCAGACTCTTACCGGCACAGACTGTCCAGTCGACGCAGACTTTTATGACGTCTATGGATATTTCGACGCCCATTTCCTTTTTGGCTCCGACAACTTACCCGGCTCAGACTACCTTCTTGAAACTGACCATTCAGTTTTCATCACCAATGTTTTCAGCTCAGGCCTTAGTGCCGACGACCACTTCGCTACCGACCTCATTGTCTGTGCAGACCATGCTTTCGGCACGGATTTCTTCTGTGCAGACACCAGTAGTTTAGTCCATTACAGCTCCGTTGTTTTCAGTGCAGACCACTTCCATGGTGGGCACAGTGTTTGTTCCGTCCTTGGACAGACCTGACTCTCCCTCAGCCATGTCTGTGAAGTCCGCTAGAAGCCTGTCTGCATACGATGTGTTGCATCTTGTGGATCAAGTGCTTTTGGCCAGAGGTATCCCACCCCCCAGGACCTATCCTTCCTTGGGAGGTGATCACCCTTTACGAAAGACCCCTAGTTATTCTGCCGCAGTTGCCTTTGTGGCAGGAGAGTCTTGTCACTGCCCAGGATGTCAGCTGTGGCATACATACTTTGCATTTCACAGCCATCCAGGGACACTGGGTCGGCAGGCTGAGCCCTTAGGCAAGGGGTGAACCCTGCCCTGGGCCCCTATCCCTCTTCAGGTGAACCGGCCTTCCAGCTAATGGAGAAGGCTCTGGCATCGGTTGGCGATCCTGTGCTATCACTCTCCCCACCCTCCTCTGGACCGCAATGTACACAAGCCACTCCTAGCAGACACCGGGTGCAAGGGCCTCAGGACATACTCCCACAGGAGACCCCTTTTGAGCGGTCTTCCCCAGCTTCTCCCTCTGAGGAAGATCGAAAGAGCTTGTGCAAGAGGAAGCACATGGACTCCACAGAGGAGTCCCTTACTAAAGACACAGACTTTGATTGGGAAGGTTCCCCTCGATCACCCTCTGAGGTATCCTTTGGTGATTTCTTTGAAATCCTTAGAGAGGTGCCTGGCAGCTCTCTAACCTCTGAAGAGTCTGTGTTCCTGCAGGCCTTTTGTGCCCGGCCCCCTACCTCCTGGTTTACTCCACCTGCCGACGAACTTGTCTGGCTTGTCTTGCAGCGTGCATGGAAGGCTCCTGACACCATGACACCATTGAGACCATTCCCTGGAGGCCAGATAAAATTGTCGTCTCCTGCTAGTGATCCCCATTGGTGCAAAGGTCTTCCTGTAGATACTTTGGAAGTGTTGGCCCCAACTAAAAAGGACCTGGCGGAAGAAGAAAGCCAGACTGTCCATCTGCCCAGCAGAGTCCCAGGCCCTGGACAGAATAGGGAAGCATATGTTTACATCAATGACCTTTGCAGTCAGGTCCCTGAACTATATGGCACATTTTACCAGGCTTTTCAAAGAGACTTAATTTCTGAGCTCTCAAACTTTGGCTGGAGCTGTCTGATAAGGTCCGTGACAAAGTGGCCTCTCAGCTAGCCACCATCGAATCAATATCTAACTCCTCCATGTGCCCGATGTCTCATGCATCAGAAGGAGCTGCTAGAGTGGCGGTTCAGGCATTGTTCTGAGACTACATGCCTGGATGCATTTGTGTAATTTCGTGAACCCTTCAAGGCTTTCTCAATTCTCCCATCAAAGGCTTGTCGTTCAGACCCAAGGTTAAAAGCACACTGGCCAGATGTGAACAGGACGGTAAGACACTTTCTGCTGTGGATGTCCGTTATTCTTCCCCTCAACAGGCTTTCTCCAGAAACCAGAAGAGTGGGAAGATATGGCACAAAGTCTCAAGGTTCTTTCCATGAAACACAGGCCGAGTTCTCCCCCAGAGGCAGAGGGGGGAAACTCACAGGGAAGACTCCCCTTTCAGGGCACAGGGGGTTTGCGTAACCAGGTTTCCAGGGATTCTTTCCCTGGCCATTCCTACCAGGGCTCCTGAAGAGCAGCCCAACTGCTTTCCTCTGGAAGTGGTTGGGGGTAGTTTCTCTTTGTACCCTTCTGCCTGGCTAACCATTACCACCAATTCTTGGGCACAAAGGATAATAACCAGAGGTTATCCTATCCCCTTCAACCTTTGTCCCGCTCCCCTAACGAGCTTACCCGACGTTCTACCCTGTCAAAGGGAAGAAGCAGCATTAGAGATTTTAAAGCTGCTGAGAAAGTCATCCAAATAGTCCCTCCAGACTAGATAGGATCCGGATTCTATTCAAAACTATTTTTGGTGCCAAAGAAAACCAGGGACTGGAGACAAATTTTGGATCTCATTGTATTGAACAAGTTTGTAAAAGTACAATTGGATGTGCTCGATAGATCTTCAAGATGCGTACTACCACATAAAAGTGGACAGACCATCAAGAAGATTCCTACACTTCTGTGTGGGAGCCAGTCATTACCAGTTCAGAGTACTGCCCTTTGGAGACTCTGCAGCCCCCAGTGTGTTCACAAAGTGCATGGCAGTTGTCACAGCTCACTTGCGACTACAAGGATTCCAGGTGTTTCCATACGTAGACAACTGGCTCATCTCCGCCCCCACCAGCCATCTATTAGAAGAAGCCCTGGCATACTCTCCTCACTGCAGAAAGGCTAGGCATAACCATAAACTGGCAAAAATCCAATCTCACCCCATCTCGGTCCACAGAATTCATAGGGGTTATCTTGAATACGAAGAATTGCAGAGCATCCATTCCAGAGCACAGAATTCTAGGGATAAAGCAGCAACTGATTCCAATCCTTTCAAGGGAGAAATCCACAGCTCATTCTGTTCTCCAGTTGTTGGGTTCCATGGCAGCCTCCATTACGATTGTCCCCCTGTCCAGGTTTCACATGAGTCTTCTACAATGGCTTCTGCTCACCCAGTGGCTATCCCTTTCAGTTCCCTCTTTCAGCCAAGATTCTGGTAACTCACAGGTGCAAACGAGATTTAAATTGGTGGATGGTGCACAATCCGTTAAAATGGTCTCGCCCCTTCTCCCCCCAACAGCCCAAGGCTACAGTGACCACGGATGTCTCCCTGATGGGGTGGGGGGGCTATTTCAGGGACGACAGTCCAAGGTACTTGGACCAAAATGGAGGCCCATCTGCATATAAATGTTCTAGAGCCGAGGGCAGTGCTTCTGGTGTTGCAAGCATTCCATCCCCTGCTGCTGTCTGACTACTGTGATACAATCAGACAACATGGCAGTGGTTTGGCACATCCACAAACAAGGTGGAACCAAATCTTACCCACTCTGTCAAGAGGCCATGAGGATATGGTGATGGCTACCAACCGCTTTCTTCTAGCAACGCACATTCCTGGAAGTTTCAACGTGATAGCAGACAGACTCAGCAGGTGTATTCTACAACCTCATGAGTGGTCCCTGAATCCCTTGATAGCGGCAGAGATTTTCAACTGCTGGGGTCTTCCTTGCTGCAACCTCTTTGCACCCCCGACCAACTACAAATGCAGCAACTATTTCACCCCGATTCCCCTCTGGGATAGTCACCCTGGGACGCTCTAGTCCATGATTGGCCCTCTGGTCTGCTTTATGCATTTCCACCTCTCCCCCTCATTCCCCAGTTTCTGAAGAAAGCCCGCCGGTTGAAGAGCAAAGTAAACCTCATAGCACCATATTGGCCTCATCAGATTTTGTTTCCCTTCCTTTGGCCCCACCTGCTAGATCAACCGTGGTTTCTCCATCCAACCCCGGGGTTAATCTCCCATCCGCAGAATCTGATTCACCCCAACTTGAACAGCCTGAAGCTCACAGCTTGGCACCTCCAATTCCTTTGATTGCCAGGCAGAATGATCTTTCTTTGCCAGTACGTGACATTCTTATTGCATCTCATAAGTCTTCCACCAGAATTGCATATCTCACCATGTGGAAAAGGTTTACTTTTTGGCTGAAAGAAAAGCAAGTAGATCCTTTTTCAGCACCAGTGTTGATAGTACTGTAATATCTGTCTACCCTATTTCAGTCTGGTCTATCTGCCTTTACCATTAGAGTTCATTTGGTTGCAATATTTAATCTTCATGATGGTGCCCAAGACACTTGTATCACACACATTATGCAAGACTTTCATAAAAGGCATGAATCATCTAAGACCCCCCTTTTAGAGAACCTACTCAACCATGGGACTTGTCATTAGTCATACAAGCTTTGACAGTGCCACCTTTCGAACCAGCTTCTTGTGACCTCAAATATTTGTCATGGAAAACCTTGTTTTTGGCAGCTATTGCTTCTGCCAGACTTCTCTGAGCTTCAAGCCTTATGCATCAAGAGACCATATTTGATTTTTCATAGAGATAGTGTCATTGAGAATTAATCCTTGCTTTCTACCAAAAGTGATCTCTGAAATGTCCATTAATCAAACCATTGAATTGCCAGTTTTCTTCCCCAATCATTCAAACAGAGGAGAGTATTGCCTACATACCCTAGATATTCACAGGCAAATTTGCTTCTACTTGAACAGGATTAAGGCTTCTCATAAATCAGACCAGTTATTTTTGGCCTAATCTGAACCTAGATTAGGATGTGCTGTTGCTAAGGTCACATTGGCTAAATGGTTAAGACTGCATAACCTTCATTCATAGAAAACGTAATATTCCATTACCTACTACCATATAGGCTCATTCTACAAGGTCGGTGGCAACGTCTGCTGCCTTCCATGCCAGAGCCTCTTTACATGACATTGTGCAGCTGCAACTTGGGCTACTCCTCATACCTTCATCAATCATTACAAATTGGATTTGGCCTCCAGGGGTAGAGCATCTTTTGGTTCTATGGTGCTCTGGAATGTCCTTCCATGAGAACCTCCCAGGAATAAAGGTAGCTGGGGACTCTGTCCCACATGTAAGGACTGAACAAGGATTAACCATATCCGATAAAGAAGTTGTCTTACCATAACGTTCCATCTGTATTGTTGATCCTCGTTCAGTCATTACGACCCTCCCTTTCCTCTTCTGTGGCTTCTAGTGGATCTCGCCATCCGGTTCTGTTAGATCATTTGACCAGAGGTAGTCTCTACCTTCTTTTGACTTGCAAACTCAATCTGAGGTAACAGGGAGATGAGAATTCTGGGTAAGAGTTTTTAGCTCAAGAGTTTGTAGCTGGCTCGAGCTTGGAAGATGGCCGGCTTGTTTCTGAGGTCGGAACCGATACCCACATGTAATGACTGAACGAGGATCAACAATACAGATAGAACATTATGGTAAGACATAACTTCTTTTTTATGGGGCACCGTATGGTACCTCCTAGACTGGTCTCACTGGGCAGTCTAAGGCATGGCATTTCACTGGTCTGGAGGACATCATTTTGACGGTGCAATGGTGCAGCGGTAGTGTTGCCTTACAGCAAGAGGTTCTCCAGTTTGGGTCTTGATGGGGTGGCTTCTGTGTGGATTCTGCATGTCCTCCCTGCATTCTTGTGCGTTTCCTCTGGGTGCTCCGATTTTCTCCCACAATTCAAAGACATGCATCTGGAGCATTTCTCCCTGGGCCTCCACTGAAAATTGCCTTTGTTCCAAATCGGACTTTCCTGGTAAACGTATGTTAAATAAAAATAAAATAAATTTAGATCTACCTAGTCCACTGACTGGGCAGTTCTGAAGTCTGCATGCAGATGTCACATTTAAAGCTCCTGGTTTATGGCCCTGAGTGCGACATCCCAAGCACCAGCAGCAAACAGGCTTAAGCTTTTGTATAGGTCACCTGAGGCAGAGGATCCCACAGTAAAAATCCTGCAGCATGGAAGAGGAGGTAATCTATGATTATGGTAAGATTTTACACCATTCTTTCTTCCCGTTTACCAGCTTTAGATGTCCATAAAACTGCATATAAAACCTTTTAGTTTGTAAATCAGGTCCTAATAAGGCTTTGAGGAAATAAGTCGTATTCTGATCTTGTAGCTTTCTGCTCCTTTGACAGCTGACCTAAATGCTGTTTTCCCCAGCTGCTAAAGCTAACAAGGGAGCCGTGGCTGCTTCTAATCCTACACTCCCATACAAAACTGGCAAGTGGTTAGAATCTCTAGGGAAAAAGTTCTCAGCCTAGGAATTTAGTCTTTAGTAAATTATCAGAGCTTGTGTGGAAATTTATTTTGGTATGCACTTAAGTTTATAGGTGACTGTGCATCTTTGCCTTCTGAACAGAAGTGTTATATGAATGAGATTGCTTCTGATGTGACTCTGATTTCAAAACATGCTGCATGGATCATTTTTGAAGATGTGAACACTTTCTAGGAATACAGTAACTTCTCTCTTTTTTTAAAACTATGACTGGGAAAAGGACCCCATTCCAGAGTCAAAGTATAATTAAAGTTCATGAAATTAGTATTTCAGTCTTTGTCAGCCAGAAGTGCTCTTTGCAGCACCCACAATGTGCCCAATAATGACTTGTGCAATTCATATGGAGTTGCATGTACCTGTAACATGTCTAAATATGACTGTAGATCCCTTTTTATAAGACCTATTGCTCCTACTACTGTTGGAACTGTCTGAGTATCTTCCACATTGCTCTCGTTTCTGCCTGCAAGTATGGATATTTTATGACTTTGTGTTTCTCTGTACAGTAGACACTGTAGTCACTGGTTGCAATTTCAATCAGTGCTATTTTTGTTTTTTCGTGGACCACATCTGTCTTTTGAACTGTTGGGTGATCCCATGTGATGTAGACGTCATTTTCTATGATGCTTTGTGGCCCGTGTTTCAGCTACTTCAATGTACAATCCTGCCATTAGTATGTCACAGCCAGCAACAAGGTGTGTAGCTGTTTCCAATTCTGTTTTACAAAAACTACATTTGTCTGTTTCAACGGACTTTGTAAGCCAATGTGTATGTAGTCCACTGTCTTGGGCCACCAGTATTGGTCTTTTATCTATTGTTTTGAATTTGCCTATCCTTAACCATTCCTGCGTTCGATCCTGATCAACATGGTTCCAGGAATTTTCTATACTTGCAGCCATATTTATGCATCTTCCACATTTCTCACCTTCTCGTCTGATTCTTATATTTTTTGAGACATTCAGTTGCGTGATTTATCTTGCGGTTTGATTTCCATTCCTGCTTGATGCTGATATGTTTCTGCTAAATTAAGCAGGGAAGTCATCTTAGATTTATTCTCATGTTTCAAAACTTTCACAATGTTTTGGTCTTGTGAGGTCAGCAGATCTATATGCGTTCCCACGATTGCAGATCTATACATATGATCAGTTTCAAGGAGGCCCATTTCTCCTTTGAAATGGAGAATGTATAATCTTGGTACGCATTCCTTTTTATAAATCATTTGAGCATGAAGCATCCTTTTCCTGTCTAATCTATCCAACACCTTTTGGGGCCAGTCACTCCAAAACTGTACATTAGGACAGGAAGATCAAATTGATTTTATATGCTGAACTTTGTTCCTAGATGCTAGAGCAGTTTTCAGGATAAATTTGTCTTCAAAAATATTCTTTACTGAATTTTATTTGCATTTATTCATGTTTTATTGTTCCTTCATCAATTCCCAAATATTTTATACACTCTTTGCTCCAGTTCTATATCACATTATTGTCCCAAACTGTTTCCTGGGTGCTGCAGCTTTCGTGCTCAAGACCAAAGGGCATTCTTGTATCATCTGAAAATGTTTTGATTACTTGCAGTTGTGCTTTCAGTTCCTTACGTGATAAAGTTTAAATCATTGACAAAGAGAAGACAAGTCTCTGCACTTTACTTTCTGGGAGCCAAACTTTAGGTTCGACCTACTCTGTTAAGCAGACAACGTAATGGGTTAAGGGCAAAGCAGAAGAGCAGCAGTGACAATGGCTCTCTGGAATATCCCCCTTTGGATTTTGATCCCTGGAATAATAATTTGTCCTTGATCATGGCTCAACTGCAAAGTGGTTTGCCACTGTTTCATGGTCATTGTGATGTTTCCCAGGGTAGGGTGTATCTTACACATTTTAAGCACACACTCTTATCCATGAGTATAGTATACTGTCAAATGCTTTTTTGTAGTCTATCTGAGCCATACTTTATTCCCCTTTTTACAGTTTTAACAATAAATGATCCTTTGTTCCATATGACTTTCTATTACTTTTGTTCTATTGCCATAGATGAGTTTTCTTAGAGTATAAACTGTGCATCAATTCATTTGTATATTTTATACGTCATCAGAAGGAAAGTTATTGGTCTATAGTTTTTAGGGTAGCTTGCAATTTCACTCAAGTAGTCACATTGTTTTTCCTGTTAGCCAGGCTGGTGCATGTTCAGGGTGTGTATATATCAAAAAAAAAAAAAAAAAGTTCTTACTCATGGCTTTAGCCATAAATTAGGTACGCATTTGGGGCTGGGGTTTTCCATTTGGAAATTTTTCTTAACTTTACTTCAATCTCTGTAGCTGTTACTTCATCCTATTTTATATCTTGTACATTTGAACTTGTTCTTTTACTTCTATTCATTTAACATGTTTGTTCCACAGGATCTTCACAGATATTTCTCCAAAGTGTATCTATTTCTTTTTTTGAGTGCTCTTTTAAATTCCTTTTTCCTTGTTTCCCAGTTCTCTCTAAAACTTGTTGGGGTCATCAGTAAATTGGTTGTTTTGTACTTTTCCTTTATTTGCATAACTTTTAAGTTTTTCTGCCTTTGCTGAGATTTATAGAGTATTTGCAGTAGTGCAAGGTCCCGATTTGGTCTAATACTGTGCGTTGCTTTCATCATGTCTGTCTTTCTAGGTATTTTTGTTTATCTCTTCCCTCTTCTATACTCTTCTAGCAGTGACCAGAAATAGTCAGCAGTACTGGCAAAAACACACCTGTAGAACCCACAGGGATTGAAAAAAAAAAAACAAAATTAAGTGCTTTCGTACTGCTAGAATTCTGAAGTCATCCTGACACTAGCAGAACGAAAACGCTTAATTTTGCTTTTTTTTTTTTTTCAATAAACTGATTGTGGTGTTAATCACTGTGGGTTCTCCAGATGTGTGTTTTTGCCAATGCTGCTGATTTTCTTGTTGGTTGTACTGTTTCCGGTGTTTTCTCCCTTGATTTTTGGTTCTTCCAACAGTGACACTTGTCTTTAATTGATTTATAATTTTCTCTATTTCATCATTCCGTGATGGTATTCAATTTCTGCCCATCTTTTCTTTTACTACCCTGTGTTCTTATGGTATAATTTTCTGTTATTAATTTAGCTACACAGTAATGTATTCTGTTTACATGAATCTCAGCGGACAGTCCTAATTGCTGTTAATTTGTGTTATCAAGCTTCTAACTTTTGGGGTTTTATTGACCTTCTGCAGTCTTTCATTGATCTTAATATGTCTCTCTTAAATCAAGCTACTCTTCTGTTAACTCACTTTCTTAACTGAGGGCACATTTTTGTTCATTTCCTGCAGAAGCTGTAGAAAGTTCCGTATATCCTGTGGCACATTCACTCAAGTTTCATCCTGTCTCATCTGTTCTGTCATATGGGAACTCGCTAGCCTCTGTCCTCAACGTCCTCAACATTGACTGCATCAGAGTTTCCAATTGCTTTCCTTGCTGTCCAGTGCCAACTGAAAGTTTATACTTGTTTCCTGTGGAAGTCTGCAAAATATCTTCGTATGATGGCTGATCAGTTGTTTCCTGTTCCACTGGTTTCACTTCAATTTGGATATCCATTACTCTGTCCTACTGTGATGTTTTCCAAGTTAGATTTTCTACACTAAATCCTTCACTTTGCAGGTAAACCATAATCTCAGTTTCTATTTAGTTAACTTCTCCATACCAATCTTTTCTTTTCTACTTTTCCTGTTTGTCTTTTTGTATTCTAAAGTTTTCCAAGTCTGGATTCCTTTGCCTGTATTTCTCTTCAAATGTCTTTGGTGCTGCTCTTTTTGTATTGATTAGTTTTGCTTTCTCCTTTGCATAAATATTACACCATGTTAAATCTTTCTTTCCCATATCCATATTTCTTCAGATGTCCCCTGAACTTCCTATTTCTCCTTACTTTGGAGACTCATTCCATCATGCTGTGATCTAACCTGTTAGACCTGCACCAAATCCTTCACTTTGCAGGCATTCCATAACTTCAACTTAAGTTTTTTAACTTCTACTTTACTAATCTTTTCTACATTCCCTCTGATATTATTTTTTTTAGTGTGACATTTAATCTTTTCTACATTCACTCTGATTTTTTTTATTGTGAAATTTTTCATAGCTATTTCTTGTATGTCTTTGGGCCTGCCTTTTTGTATCGATTAATTGACTTTCAACTTTGCATAAATATTGCATCATATCAACTTTCTTTCCCATGTCCATATTTCTTTATACCTTTCAAAAAAAATCTAGATTTTATTTTCGCACTTCTTCAAATGCTTCTTTTTCCAAGCAAATCAAAGTTTCTTGGTCTATGTAATGTTCAAAAATCAGTTAATGAACATATTTTATTAGACACTAATGACCGTTTTTCTTGTGGACGTATTCTTTCTGCTAATTTCTCAATCTTTTTGTATATCTTGTGTCATGAAATTCTGGGCTTCTTGCATAATAGTAACAATACATACTTTTTTCTAGTCTGTAGTCTCCTCTCGTCTGTATGTCTCTCCTTTGGCCTTTCATTTTTTGTGGACTGCTACTTCTACAGTGGGGGGGGGGGGGGGGGCATCTAGCCCCATTGTGGGGAATGTCTGTATTTTGAGCATTCTGTACTGTTATTTTTTTCCAGTCCTGGCACAAGTTCTCCTACCAGGATTGTGAACTTTTTTTTATCCTGGGTCTTGTGCATCCAGTTGTCTTTTTTTACCTACTTTTGTCCATGATATATGCTATATATAATAGTCTATATGTCAGTGTCATCTTGGTAAGAGTCTGTGAAAAACAGGTTCCACCTTGTGAAGATACTCACCAAGACTTGAGGATGAATTCAGGTTCCATAATGCTATTAATCTTTGCTTGCTAACTTCTCTCCATTCGCACCACCAGTGGCTTCTGTACTAAGATGTGCTTGGTTTCCTAATCAGTTTTTCTTAAGATTTAAAAAAAAAATTTTTTTTCAATGCTCCTTTAAGTTATGAATTTATTTCTGGTCCTGCTACTACCCAGTTTCTCAAACAATGGGGTGATAGAACTGAATTGATGCACAAGTTATCTAGAATGTTTAATTTTCCCAGGTTCTGCTGTGTTAAGGCATTCAGTTTTAAAGAGCAGAACAAAGATCCCAACCTAACAAGAGTCTCTACTAAGGAAATGGCTGAAAGGTAATACTCCCATACCAAGTAAGTGATTCCTTTCCCTTCAGAAAACCATTCCCTTGCTAAAAACTTCAATACTAGAATTCAGTGTATCCCATCCCTTCCTCCAGTCCCTCCTTCCCCCAGACTTTAGTTCAACTCTGCAAGCCACACATACTGTTGACACTTTGCTGAGAATAATTCTGTGATGGTTCTGTAGGCAGTGGACATAATCCTGCTATTGGCGATCCCCTACATGCACTGTTATCCCCCGAACCACACACACTTGTTCTCTCAAGCACTCCTTCACAAGTTGCAGGCAGGGATTACAGAACCAGCTCCTGCACCACAAAAAGGAAAAGCTTTTTCACTAGAATTATTTTGCTCCCTGAAAAGGAGCTATAGTGGAGACCAATGTTAGATTTGTCATACCAAAGTGCATCTTTCAAAGTGCACAATTTCAAAATGCTCACCCTGCAAATAGTGTTTGTGGACCACTGTTTCATTGGGTTTTACATCTGAAGGATGTTTTTATCCCATTTCAATTTCTCCAAATGTATAATTGAACCTACGAAATCCTGTCTCTACACACACAAATAATTGTCTTCCTGGGATGTGTGATAGATACAGAAAATTAAATGGCCTTTTTACCAGAAGACACGTTTTCAGGGATTTTTCTGTTTAAGATGCTGCCTCCACGAGAGTTAATTCTAGACCATATGGCATGTGGTCCTCATGACACCACTGGCCAGACTTGACATGAAAGATTGAGTGGTAATGCTGGACAGCACACCTGCATCCTTTGAAGTTCCGAGTACCAGTGCTGGATTTGTAAAATGAAAGCTACTGTGGTGGAGGGATCAAAACTTTTATTCCAGACCTGCCCTTCTCCCTCTAGACTTCAGTTCAAGTTGGTCCGAACAAACTCCGCAGATTTTGCATAGGCAGCAGTGTCCAAAGAAGTTACTGCAAGGTGAATGAGATCTTTCAAACACTGCAAAGCACATAAATGTCAAAGAAATTTTAGTAATTCAGACCTTAGGTTTTCATCATTTGCAGATGTTCATCGTGTTTCACTGTTGCAGTCATTACACTTGGGTTATCCTGCTGGCAGGCTACCCGCAGTCGGCCTGAATTTCAAAGTCCTGGTCCGGCATCTGTTGCTGTCGCCTCTTCCCTGACGTCAATGTGCCAGGGGTATAAAAGATGCAGCCGACGCCATTTTCTTCAGTCTTTCTTGCCACGTGATGCCCGAAGCAAAAACAGTTCCAAGTGCCGGTCGGCTGACTCCTGAGATTTTTGAAATCAAATTTCAGATCCTAAGTTTTCAATAAAGCTAAGTACCTCGGGGAAACTTTTTTTTTTTTGCTCCAGTCCAATGTCAGAAAAAGTTAACAATTGCATTTCTTGTTGGAAGCAAATACCTCATAAGGATTTACACTCTTACTGTATTCCTTGCCTAGGCCCTGAGCACGATGTTGCTAGTTGTTGGTTTTGTGCTAGATTTAACCAACGCACTATTAAGCGTTGGTATGATTTTGCTTTTCATTATTTTAGCAGAAGGTTTAATTACATAATGTCGTCGGAACACCCAACAGGAATTCACAAAAAATGCAAGGATAAAGACAAGGACAAGCATCTGAGGTCCAAAACCGACGAAGCCTCTTCTAGGCCAGTCGCTGGTGCTCAGTGAGGCGCTTTCACAGCCCCTGACTCCCGCTACCTCAGAACCACAGGCCGCCTCCGAATCCCATGTGGTGACAGCTAGGCCTCTGGATACTCAAGGTATTGGCCCTTGGAAATTAATCCCTCAGGTGGGTCCGGAGCCGCTGAGCAGGCATCGGCTTCTGAGGGTGTCTTCAGACCTACACAACTTTATATAAAGCATACTTCAGCATCCAAGACAAAGTCTAAAACAGTTTTAAAGACAAGGAAACCAGTACAGCATTTTCCAGGATAGGCTTCTATGTCTAAGAAACAGATGCTCAAAATGGCCGAAGACCTAATTACTTTGATCAGAGGTTCCCATCCCCCTCCTGATAAGAGGCCTAGGCAAGACACTGAATATGATTCCTCTGATCAGGTTTCCGTTTCCTCAGATTCCTGTTCTGATCAGGGATATTCTGTTCCTCCCTATGAGGATTCTGATGCTGAAGATTCCATTCCTTCAGCTTCTCCTCCTGAGGACTATTCTTTTGGGGAAACCCTGCATACCATGAGGGAGCATTTCCATTGGGAGAGCCAGGATTATTCTGACTCTAAGAAAAGACTTGGAGACTTTCTTTTACTTCCTCAGCACAGACCTCTTGCAATTCCCCCTGTGACATAGTAGATGTTTTTTCAGAGTCTGGCCTGTCTCCAGACTCTTAACCTCCTGCCCCTGTTAAGCCGGACAGATACTACAGGGTCCCAGACTCCCATAAATTTCTTTACAAAAACCCTGTGGCTGACCCAGAAACTATCTCACAGGATGCCAAAGGGGTCAAGGCTGCTTCTGCCAAAAACGCTGTCCCCTCAGAGATTCTAGGGCTTTGGACAGATGGGAGAGAAAAGTTTTCACTTCTGCTACCTTGGCTGTAAAGGCTTTAAATTGTCAGTTTCATATGCTCAAATATCAGCAATACTTGATGTCTTTGTTAAAACAAAAAATGTTGACAAATTCTGAATGTTCTGAGAACAAAGATTTGCAGGATTTATTGCATGCAGCTGAACAAGTGGGAAAACATACTTTGCAATGTGGCTATGATTCACTAGAGGCCTCGTGCAGGGCCACTGTTACAGGTTCTGTTGTTAGAAGTCATGCTTGGTTAAAGGAACAGAATCTGCCTGATCATGTTAAAGCAAAATTATTGGATGCTCCATTATAGCATGATACTTTGTTTGGTGTTAAGGCAGAGGAGGTGTTAAAGGAAATGGCGGATAAGGCAAAATCTATGCAGACAGTAAAGGATTTCTTACAGGTACAGCCACCCAGATTTAGCAGGAACTGGCCCTCTAAGAATTGGTCCTTTCCACTGTCAGACCACAAAGAGGCAGATCCAGATGCCCTAGAGGCAGGCAACAGCCCCAGGGCTCATACAGGCCCAAGCAGTGGGGTGCTTCTACCTCCAAAAGAGGGGAATACAAATCACAGCCTTATAGAAAACAGTCCCAATTACTTCCCAATGCCAAGCACTTATTTTTGGCAGCACCCATAGGGGGAAAGCTAGCACTTTTTTCACAAAACTGGCACAAGATCATCCAGGACAAATGGGTCTTAAATATAGTCTCTCAGGGTTACAGGTTCCACTTTCACACCCTTCCAAAGGCAAAAGGCATGCCAGACCTGCTACCCAATCAGTGGCAAGAGGCACAAAAACAAGTTTCATCTCTCATGGACATGGGGGCTATTCAGCCAGTCCCACACCACGAGCAAAGACAAGGATTTTACTCAAGACTTTTCTTAGTACCAAGAAAGGACAAAACCTGGAGACCAATTCTGGACCTGTCTATTCTAAATACTTTTCCGGACATCCCAAAATTCAAAATGTTGACTCTACAACAGCTTCTGCCCATGCTGGACAAGAAGGCTTGGCTTGTAACTTTAGACCTCAGAGGCATACCTGCATGTCCCAATCAGACAATCTTGCAGAAGATACCTCAGAATCATAGCTGGCTCACTGCACTACCAATTCTCTGCACTGCCCTTTGGCTTATCTACTGCGCCCAGGGTCTTCACAAAATGCCTGGCACCAGTAATTGCATTTTGCAGACAGAGGAATTCAAATATACCCCTACTTGGACGACTGCCTTATTCAAGCAAAGGACAAAGATATTCTACTGCAGCATCTGGCATTTGTAAAAAGGTTACTAATTTGCCTAGGGTACACAGTAAACGAAAAGAAATCAAAACTAGTACCCTCTCAAGAGATAATATTCCTGGGTGCAAGCTTAAATACAACTGCCCCGATGGCTTATCTCACGCCGGACAAACAAAGGCATCTGACCTCTTACCTCAAAGACATGGCAACAAAGACCCAGTTATCTACAAGAAAAATTCTGCAGTCTCTGGGCTACATGGCATCCTGCAGTCTACTAATTCCATATGCAAGACTGCATATGAGGAAACTACAATGGTATCTAAAAAGTGTTTGGACTCAACATTGCCACAGCCTGGAAACAGTAATTACTCATATTCCCTGCCTGCAACAGGAATTTCAATGGTGGGCACAGGCCTGTCACCACAACAAGGGGCAGCCATTCACCTTACCCACTGCCAGGCAGACACAACAGATGCATCAGATTATGCCTGGGGGGGGTGCACATGGCAGGAAAATGTATTCAGGGCACATGGCCTACAAACCCAAATGCATCTTCATATCAATCAAAAGGAGATGCTAGCTGTACAAAATGCCCTGACAGCCTTCAAGGACCTACTTCATCCAGGACAACTACTGATGAAGACTGACAATACTACAGTCATGTGGTACATAAGCAAGGGGGCACACATTCCTACCCCTCGGCAGGCAAGTCATGACTTTGTGGAACACAGCATTGACTTATCAAGTACATCTGCAAGCACAATTCCTGCCAGGAAAGACAAATACTTTGGCAGACTAAGCAGAAACCTCATGGATCCTCACGAGTGGAAACTGGACCCACAAATCTTCAGCATGATAACAGGGAAATGGGGATGCCCAGACATAGATCTATTCGCTTCCCCTCACAACTGCCAGCTACAGAGATTCTGCACTTGAACTTATTACAAGCAAGCATGGAAAGTGGACGCCCTTTCATTCAGCTGGAAAGCCCTTACAGCATATGCCTTCCCTCCTTTGTCTCTTCTCTAAGGTACTCCTAAAGGTCAGACAAGAGAAGCCAAAAATGATACTGATTGCCCCAGACTGGCCACGCCAGCACTGGTACCCAATCCTAAAGAGCTTGTCTCCAGGCCCAGCCTGGACATTGCCTCTAATATCTCATTTGCTGACCCAACAGAACAATCAGATCCTGCACAGCCAACTCAGAACCTTAAATCTGGCTGCATGGCGGATAATGTAATCATTCAGAACACACCTCTCTAAAGCAGTTATGGATGCTAATTTGGAGGCCAGGAGGCCCAGCACCAGAAAATCTTATGCAGACAAATGGAAGAGATTCTGTGCTTGGAACCAAGCGCAGGGAATTAACTTGCTTGAACCAAATATTCCTCAGATTTTGCAATACCTAACTGAGATGCTGGACAAAGGCCTATCCTTCTCATCAAGTAAGATCCATGCCTCTGCCATTTCAGCTCATTACAATACGGAACCACCTATTTTTTCTCATCCACTGCTAAGACAGTTTCTCACAGGGGCCAAAAAACATAAGACTACCAAGGAGAGCTCCATTACCTACATGGGACCTCAATTTTGTCTTGGAAAAACTCACACTGCCTCCTTTTGAGCCTGCCAATACAGCAAAGATAAAGTACTTGTCATGGAAAACCGCTCTTCTCCTAGCAATAACTTCAGCAAGTAGAGTCTCAGAGTTACAGGCACTAATGGCTGTGGAACCTTTTATTTTCCATCAGGACAGGGTTTCTCTAAGGACAAACCCGACATTTATGCCTAAGGTAGCGTCCAGTGTGGCTCTTAACCAAACCATACATTTGCCTACTTTTTATCCAAACCCACAGAATAGAGGGGAGAGACTTCTGCATATGTTGGACATAGACAGCTACGCTTTTACTTGGACAAGACTAAAGCTTTCAGAAAGACTGAGCAACTTAGTGGCATATGCTGCAGGTTCCCAAGGAAAAGCCATTTCAAAGCAGACTTTCAAAATGGATAGGCCACTGCATTAGTTTCTGCTATTCACAACATGGCAAATCAGTGCCCAAGGGCATTAGGCCACATTCTACCAGAGCAGCAGCCACTTCAGCAGCCTTCCTCGGAGTACCAACCAAGGATATTTTGGAGGCTGCAACATGGACTTCAGTGCACACTTTTACAAAGCACTACCATTTACCTCTCTACTCTAAATCCAGAGCAGGCTTTGCCACTGCAGTTCTGCAGGGTCTCATAGCCACTCCAAACTCTATTTAGGCCCAGCCGCCCAACCTCAGCTTTGGGATTCAACCCAAGTGTAATGACTGCAACAGTGAAACACGAACATAGTACAGTTGTGTACCTACCATAAATGTAGATGTTCGAGTGTATTCACTGTTGCAGTCCAGGTTACCCTCCCACCATCCCCCTTTCTCTTTGCTGGGACTTATCTGTACCTATCTATTCTATACAACTTATGTGGTGTATTTGCTTGTAGATGAAGGTTATGTGCATGCAAGACATAATTTTTACAGCCTTCCTTTTTGGGGGCACCTGACATCTGGGGCAAGGAAAACTGAAGAAAATGGCGTCTGCTGCATCTTTTATACCCCTGGCACATGGACGTCAGGGAAGAGGTGACAGCAACCGACACCGGACCAGGACTTTGGAATTCAGGCCGACTGCGGGTAGCCTGCCAGCAGGATAACCCAAGTGTAATGACTGCAACAGTGAATAAATACATTCTAACATCTACATTTATGGTAGGTGCACAACTGTACTTTTCCAGGTCCCCTTGTATTGAACAAAAACAGTCATGTAACTGAACAAACTGGTTACAAGGAATTTCACCTGCAAGGTGAATGAGGTTCTTTAGACTCTACAAAGCCCAGACAGTTGGAAAAAATATTGTTCAGATATCCTTGCAGCCATGCTTGGACAGGTATTCTCGTTTCCTTGGATGGGGTTGATCCTTTATGCATTTTCACAGATACCCAAGGAACTTCTGAGTATTAATAAAATTACCAAAGGTCACTGTGGTGACCCCCTTTTTGCCCAAGCAGAGTTGGTTCTCCCTTTTAATGGAATTGTCCAAGGGCAATTACTACAAGCTTCCTCGCACTCTGGATCTGTTTATTGTTTGGGTTGACTGGTGCACCCCACCTTACAGCAGTTACTAGTGACATACTGGATGATTAATTTATATCCTGATACCTTGTAGGCACTTGATCCACAAGGGTGTGCAGCAGGTATTGGAGGCAAAACCTGCAGCTAGAAAATTATCTGTTTACAACTGGAAGAGGTTTTCTAGGTGGTGCCTAAATTATGTCAGAGGGCTCAGTATGGTGTCCATGTTGGTTTTAAAATCCTTTGTGTAAACTACTCAATGATGGCATATCTTGTGCATCTACAAAGGTGCATCTTGTGACCATCTCTTGTCTGCACGCTTATCCCTGTCTTTTGTCTTTGTGGTTAAACAGTTTTAAAGGAGTGTTCTACTTCAGATCCCTCTAAAGCAAATTCCTCCTCCTTGGGATCTCAAATTTTATTCTTGAAAATTTTGAGCCTGCCTTTCAGGCTGATTTGAGGTTTATCTATAGAAAAACTGTTTTACTTGCTCTGTCATCTGCAAGAAGAGCGTCTAATCTACTTGTAATACCACTGAGTCAGTGTGAACGATGAGCAATAATATAGTTGCTCAATTTCTGGATGTATGTAACAGCAAATGTTCAATTTCTCATGGCTTCTGGCAGCATCCCCCCACCTTCCACCGTATTTTGTATACAGTTCTGTGATATCCAGGCTTGTTTAGCTTTTGGTGTTGGTGTGTAGCTGCAAATTGGTTGGTTTCAGGCAATTCTTTTGGTCTTTCTTGGTTCTTCATACTTGGCACTAAATGTGTGACCTGACATTCTCTGACAGCGGTGGATTTTCTTCATGTTTCACTGTTGCAGTCATTACATTTGGGTAATCTGCTGGCAGGTTGCCCTCAGTCGGCCTGATTACCACAGTCTTGGGTCCTGCGTCGGTTGCTGTTCCTTCTTCCATGACATCAGGGGTATAAAACATGCAGCTGACGCCATTACATCAGTCTTTCTTGCTGGGCGGTGCCCAAAGCAGAAGCAGTTCGCAAGTACTGGTCAGCAGACTCCTGAAATTTTCGGTTTCAAGTTTCAGAACCAAAGTCTTTAACTAAAAGCTAAGTACCCCGTTGGGGAAACTTTTTCTTGCTCTTTACCGATGTCAGTAAAAGTTAATAATTGCATTACTTGTGGAAAGCAAATACCTCAAGGATTTCAATTTGTACTGTATTCCTTGCCTAGGCCCTGACCACAACGTACCTTGCTGTCAGTTTTGTGCTAAATTTAATCAACGCACTATTAATCTGTATTTTTGCCGCTTAATATTTTGGCTCGCAATTTAGTTATCCAGAAATGTTGGTTAGCACTCAGACTACCGGAATACCTAAAAAATGCAAAGAAAAAGACAGACAAGCCATCGAGGTCCAAAACTGATGACACTTCTAAGCCAGTCGCCAGTTCGCCGGTACTCAGTGAGGTGCTTTTGCAGCCCCTGATACCCGCTACTTCTGATTCCCCGGCCTCTACTGAGACCCATTCAGAGTCCGGTATACCGCGAGATGCTTAAATTATGGAACCCGTGGTTGTCTCTACCTTAGATGGGTCCGGAACCGCTGTGCAGGCACCGGCTTCTGAGGGTGTTTTCAGGCCTACAGATTTGTATATTAGACCGACACCATCTTCAAAACTAAGGCCAAAATCTAAATCTGTCTACAAAACCGATGCCTGAGCCACATGTGCAGGCCCCTATGCCTAAAAAACGAATGATCAAAATGGCTGAAGATTTAATTACTCTGATCAGGGGTAGCCAACCCCCTCCTAAGAGGCCTAGGCAAGATATTGATTATGAATCTTCTGAACAGGATTCTATTTCTTCTGACTCTTCTAATGAACAGGATTTGTCTATACCTACTTATGAGGACTCTGATGCAGAAAACTCCATTCCTTCTGCTTCCCTCCCCCCCCTGAGGATTTTTCTTTTGGGAAAACTTTACATACCTTAAGTGAACATTTCCACTAAAAGTCAGGATTTCTGTGAATCTAAAAAGACTTAGGGATTTTCTTCTTACTCAGCATAGGCCTTTGGCTATACCTCCTGTTCTAGACATTGTTGATGATTTTTCAGAATCTAGTATGGCTCATGGTTCTCTGCCTCAGAAACCATTTTTCAGGGTCCCAAGGGCATTAAGGCCTCTACTGCTAAAAATCCTACCCCTTCTGATAGAGATTACAGGGTGCTGGATAGATGGGGTAAGAAGGTTTAGACTTCTGCAACCTTGGTAATCAGGGCTTTAAACTGTCAATCTCATATGCTTAAATATCAACAGCATATGGGACTGCTTAAACAGAAAGTGATAATTTCTGACTGTGTAGAAAATAGATTTACTGGATTTATTGCAGTCAGCTGAACAAGTTGGAAAACATACTTTGCAATGTGGATGTTCATCGTGCATACAGCTGCAATCATAACAGATGGGTTCTCCTGCCGTCAGGCGGGTCCTCGGTCGGCTGAATTCCAAAGTCTAGGTCCGGCATCAGTTGTCGTCTCCTCTTCCCTGACGTCAGTGCAACAGGGGTATAAAGGAACCAGCCGACGCCATTTTCTTCAGTCTTTATTGCTGCGCGGTGCCCGAAGCAGAAGCAGTTCGCAAGTGCCGGTCGGCCAGCTCCTGAGATTACGAAAATTTGGAAACCAAAGTCATCTTAAAAGCTAAGTACCCGGTTGGGGAACCTTTTCTTGCCTCAGACCGATGTCAGACAAAGTTAATAATTGTATTTCTTGTGGGAAGCAAATAACGCATAAGGATTTCCATTCCCTCTGTATACCTTGTTTAGGCCCAGACCACGAGGTCTTGGCCTGCCGCTTTTGTGCTACATTCAACAAACGTACTATTAAGCGTCGGGCGGAGTTCGCCCAGCATTATTTTGGAAAAGCATTTAACTATACTATGTCATCGGATACTCCGACTCCGGTTTTGTCTAAAACGAAATAAGGACCGACATGCGAGGTCCGCGGCCTCTACCGACACCACGCCAAAGCTGGCTACACGTGGTCCGGTTCTCAGTGAGGCACCTATGCAGCCCCTGCCTACCGACGACCTGTCTTTGACGGTGTCTCCTGTACCAGAGGTCGCAGGCTCCTCGGCCCACACCCCGACTACAGATACCGAAGCCACTGTCGGCGTTGAAACTCAGAATGTGGACAGGTCCACCTCCACTCAAGGTGTCTTCAGACCTTCCTCTTCTTTCTCTATCAAGGCTTTCACTAAGTCTAAAGCAACCATGCACTCTAAGAGACCAGCTGCACAGGGCCCATCTCCAGGCCCCATGCCTAAGAAACAGATGCTTAAAATGGCTGAGGATTTAATTACTCTTATCAGAGGTTCTCAGCCCCCTCCGGACAAAAGGCCTAGAGTGGAGGAAGATTCCCCCTCCTCTGATCAGGGCTCCATTATTTCAGAGTACTCTGATGATCAGGAACATCCTTACTCCCCTTTTGAAGATTCTGATGCGGAGGAGTCCATCCCTTCTGTATCCCCCCTTGAGGATTACTCATTTGGGGAAACTTTGCATACCTTAACGGAACACTTCCACTGGGAGGGCCAGGATTATTCTGATTCCAAGAAAAGGCTCAGGGAATTTCTCTTAATTCCTCAGCACAGGCCTTTGGCTATACCCTCCTGTCTTGGACATCCTAGATGATGTTTACTCGGAGGCCTGCCTTAACCTGGACTCTCTACCTCCAGCTCCAGTTAAGCCTGACCGGTACTTACAGGGTCCCTGACTCACACCAATTTCTATACAAGAGCCATGCTGCTGACCCAGAAACCATCTCACAGGGCCCCAAGGGAGTTAAGGCCTCCATTGCTAAAAATCCATTGCCTTCTGAGAGAGATTCCAGATCCTTAGAAAGGTGGGGAAAAAAGGTATAAACCTCGGCTACCTTATCCATGAGGGCCTTAAACTGTCAGTTTCATATGCTAAAATACCAACAGTTTTTGTTATCACAATTGAAAAGTAAAATGTCACAACCTGAACAACCAGACTTGAAGGAGTTGCAGGACTTGATGCATAGTGCAGAACAAGTGGGTAAGCATACCTTGCAATGTGGTTTTGATGCTCTAGAGGCCTCATGCAGAGCTGCTGTTACAGGATCAGTCATACGTAGGCATGCCTGGCTCAAGGAACAAGCCTTGCCTGATCATGTCAAAGCTAAATTACTAGACGATCCTCTTCAAAAGGATGTACTATTTGTTGCTAATGCTGAGGAGGTATTAAGGAAAATGGAGGAAAAGGCTAAATCAATGCAAACTCTGAAAGAATTTCTACAGGTTCAACCCCCACATTTTAGTAGAAATTGGCCTTCCAAAAACTGGTCCTTTCCTGCACAGACAGACCCCAAAGAGGCAGATACAGGCGCCCGAGGGGCAGAGGACAATCCCAAGGATCATACAGAGGCAGACAATGGCAAGCTCCTATACAAAGAGGTGGTGAGGACAACTCGCAATCCATCAGAAAGCAAACCCAATGACTTTCCCCTTTGCATGCCAAGCAAGGCTCAAATGGCAGCACCCTTAGGTGGAAAACTGGCATTTTCGAAAAATTGGCATATTGTCACAAAAGACCAATGGATCCTGGACATTATAAACAGAGGCTACAGATTCCATTTTCACACCCTTCCTCAAAAGAGAGGCATGCCAAACCTGCCACACAATCAAAGGGCAGAGGCACAAAGACAAATTTCAGATCTCATGGACATGAAAGCTATTAGAGGTACCTACTCAAGAACAAGGTCAAGGTTTTTATTCCAGACTATTCCTGGTACCAAGGAAGGGAAAAGATTGGAGACCTATTTTGGACCTATCCATCCTAAACACATTTTTACTCGTGCCAAAATTCAAGATGCTCACATTACAGCAGCTTCTTCCCATGCTGGGCAAGGAGTCTTGGCTGATAACATTGGACCTTAAGGAGGCATACCTGCATGTCCCAATCGGACAAAATTGCAGAAAATACCTCAGATTTCTTGCAGGTTCAACCCATTATCAATTTTCTGCATTGCCCTTTGGCTTATCTACTGTGCCCAGAGTATTCACGAAATGCCTGGCATCAGTAATTGCCTACTGCAGACTTTAAGGGATACAAATATACCCATATTTGGACTGCCTGATCCAAGCAGACAGCAAGCACATACTTCTGAAACATCTGGCTTTTGTAATGTTGTTGAATGCTCTGGGGTTCACAGTCAACAAAAAGAAATCAAGGCTAATACCCTCTCAAAAAATAATTTTCCTGGGTGCCAACTTGGACACAAACACCCAGATGGCTTACCTCACGCCAGAGAAACAGGGGCAACTGACTCAATACTTCAGAAAACTAGCAAATTTCACCAGGCTGACTGCAAGGAAAATCCTGCAGGCTCTGGGATTCATGGCATCTTGCATCCTTCTAATCCCATGTGCAAAGCTGCATATGAGGAAACTTCAATGGTACCTGAAAAACCTATGGTCTCAACACAGCCACAGTTAGGAAGCAATAATACCACTGATTCCATGTCTTCAAAAGGAATTTCTGTGGTGGGCTCAAGCATGCCAAAGAAACACAGGTCTCCCATTCTACAAGCCTCAAGCAAATCAAGTCATCATAACAGACGCCTCGGACTATGCCTGGGGGGCGCACATGACAGATTGGTGCATTCAGGGCAAATGGTCCCAAAAAGAAAAGCACCTACACATCAAAAGGAAATGCTAGCAGTAATAAAAGCTATTATGGCTTTCAAAGACCTTCTACATCCAGGCCAACTACTGATAAGGACAGACAACACCACAGTAATGTGGTACATAAACAGGGAGGAACCCATTCATACCCCCTATGCAGGCTGGCCATGTCACTTTGGAACATGGCTCTGGAATTACAAATCGAGCTTCAAGCACAGTACTTGCCAGGTAAGGAAAACACGCTGGCAGACAACCTAAGCAGAAATATGACAGACCCACACGAATGGAAGTTGCACCCTCAAGTTTTTACAGAAATAATTCAAGCATGGGGAAGGCCAGACATAGATCTGTTTGCCTCCCACAAAAATCACCAATTGACAAAATTCTGCTCAAGGACTTTTCATCCACAGGCATGGAGAGTGGACGCTCTCTCTTTCAATTGGACAACAATGACAGTTTATGCCTTTCCACCTCTTCCTCTGCTGCCCAAAGTTATATTAAAGACCAAAGCAGACAGACCAAAGATGATTCTCATTGCTCCAGACTGGCCAAGACAGCACTGGTACCCACTCCTGAGGAGTCTGACGCATTCCCCACCATGGATCCTACTTCTAATGCCTCTTCTGACTCAGCACAGCTTCAAAACTCTTCACAGTCAGCTGAAAACACTCGATCTGGCCGCATGGAAGATTCCTTAACTTCACAACAGACCCTACTCTCCAAGGAGGTGCAGGATGTCATTTTGGAGGCCAGAAAGCCTTCTACTAGAAAAGCTTACTCTGCAAAATGGAAGCGATTTTGTGCCTGGAATGAGAAAAAGGGCCAGAATCCTGGAATACTGAATTTACCTCAAATATTGCAGTACCTAGCTGAGCTGCTAAGCAGTTGACTTTCATTCTCCTCCTCCAAAATCCATGCCTCAGCCATTTCTGCAGAATACAACACTGATCCTCCTTTATTCTCTCATCCCCTCTTAAGGCAGTTCCTCAGAGGGGCTAAGAATATAAAACCCCCAAGGAAACAACCAATACCTGCTTGGGACCTCAATTTCATTTTAGAAAAGCTGACCTTGCCTCCTTTTGAGCCAGCTGCCTCAACAGATTTGCAATATTTGTCCTGGAAAACAGCCTTCCTTCTGGCTATCACCTCTGCTCGCAGGGTATCGGAACTACAAGCCCTCATGTCTGTGCAGCCTTTCATCATTTTCCATCAGGACAGAGTTTCCTTATGAACCAGTCCGTCCTTTATGCCAAAGGTGGTATCCAGGGTAGCTTTGAATCAGGCTAGTCACTTACCTACTTTTTACCCTAATCCTCAAAACAAAGGGGTGAGACTACTACATTCCTTGGACATCCACAGACAGCTACGTTATTTGGACAGAACAAAGCCTTTCAGAAAATCAGAACAACTCTGTCCTAAGCTATTGGAGCTCAAGGGAAGCCAATTTCCAAACAGACAATCTCAAAATGGATAGCCCACTGCATACGCTTTTGTTACTCTTTTCATGGTAAAACTGTGCCTGCAGGCATCAGATCTCACTCCACAAGGGCCACAGCTACCTCTGCAGCTTTCCTCAGAGGAGTTCCTACCAGAGATATTTTGGAAGCAGCCACTTGGAGTTCTGTGCATACCTTCTCCAAGCACTACCACCTACCATTATACTCCAAAACTAGAGCAGGCTTTGCCACTGCAGTCTTGCAGGGCATCCTGGCTCCTCCTAGTTCCACCTAGTGCCTACCACCCCTTTTTTAGCTTTGGGATTCTACCCATCTGTTATGACTGCAGCTGTATGCTCGATGAACATAGTACAGTTTTGTACCTACCATAAATGTAGATGTTCAAGTGCTAATACAGCTGCAGTCCAGGTTTCCCTCCCTCCTTCCCCTCTTGGGACAGGCCTATTGGCTAACACCTCCTCATACAACTAGATTGGGGTATTCATTTATGGTGTATTTGCTTGCAACTACTGTTTTTTGATTATATTGCACTGCATTATTACATAAATTTATGTATTGCCTTCCTTCTGGGGGCACCTGACATCAGGGGCAAGAAAAACTGAAGGAAATGGCGTTGGCTGGTTCTTTTGTACCCCTGTCGCACTGACGTCAGGGAAGAAGCGATGACAACCGACGCTGGACCTAGACTTTGGAATTCGGCCGACCGAGGACCCGCCTGACCGCAGGAGAACCAATGTGTTATGACTGCAGCTGTATTAGCACTCGAACATCTACATTTATGGTAGGTACAAAACTGTACTTTAATTTGGATCTCAAGGAGGCATACCTGCACGTCCCAATCAGACAATCATGCAGAAGATACCTCAGATTTATAGCAGGCTCAATGCATTACTAGTTCTCTGCACTGCCCTTTGGCTTATCTACTGCGCCCAGGGTCTTCACAAAATGCCTGGCACCAGTAATTGCATTTTGCAGGCAAAGAGGAATTCAAATATATCCCTACTTGGACAACTGCCTTATTCAAGCAGAGAGCAAGGACATTCTTCTAAAGCACCTGGAGTTTGTAAAAAGATTATTAATTTGCCTAGGGTACACAGTAAACTAAAATAAATCAAAACTAGTGCCCTCTCAAGAGATAATATTCCTGGGTGCAAGCTTGAATACAACTACCCAGGTGGCTTATCTCACACCAGACAAAGGCAACTGACTCAGTACTTTCAAATGATGGCAACAAAGACCCAGCTCCCTGCAAGAAAAATTCTGCAGGCCCTGGGTTTCATGGCATCTTGCATTCTACTAATTCCATATGCCAAACTGCATATGAGGAAACTACAATGGTATCTAAAAAGTGTTTGGACTCAGCATTGTCATAGCCTAGATACAATCATAACCTTGATTTCCTGCCTACAACAGGAGTTTCGATGGTCACAGGCCTGTCACCACAACAAGGGACAGCCTTTCACCTTACCTACAGCCAGGTAGACAACAACGGATGCATCATATTATGCCTGGGGAGCACATATGGCAGGAAAATGTATTTGGGGCACATGGCCCAAGGAACAAAAGCATCTTCACATCAATCAAAAAGAGATGCTAGCTGTACAAAATGCCCTGACAGCCTTCAAGAACCTAATACATCCAGGACAATTGTTAATAAGGACGGACAATACCACAGTTATGTGGTACATAAACAAGCAAGGGGGCACACATTCCTACCCCCTATGCAGACAAACCATGACTTTATGGAACACAGCACTGACTTACCAGGTACATCTGCAAGCACAATTCCTGCCAGGAACAAAAAATACACTGGCAGACGAACTAAGCAGAAATCTCATGGATCCTCATGAATGGAAGCTAAATCACATGTGTTCAACATAACAAG
Source organism: Protopterus annectens (assembly GCF_019279795.1). Taxonomy (NCBI): domain Eukaryota; kingdom Metazoa; phylum Chordata; order Ceratodontiformes; family Protopteridae; genus Protopterus; species Protopterus annectens. The sequence continues at coordinate 730,894,262 of NC_056743.1, forward strand.
GGAATGGGGACGCCCAGACATAGATGTATTTGTCTCCCCTCACCATTGCCAATTACAGAAATTTTGCACAAGGACTTATCACTTTCAAGCATGGAAAGTGGATGCTCTGTCTTTCAACTGGAAAAATCTGACAGTGTATGCCTTCCCTCCGATGCCTCTTCTCACCAAGGTGCTTCTAAAAGTCAGACAAGAGGCCAAAATGATCCTGATTGCACCAGACTGGCCACACCAGCACTGGTACCCAATCCTAAAGATTTTGTCCCAAGGCCCAACTTGGCCTCTACCTCAAATCCCTCATCTGACACAGCAAAACAATCAGATTCTGCACAGTCAACTCAGAACCTTAAACCTGTCAGCATGGCAGATAATGTAGCCACTCAGACTGCAACTCTTTCTAAAGCTGTTATTGATGTAATTTTGGAAGCCAGGAGACCCAGCACTAGGAAATCTTATGCGGAAAAATGGAAGAGATTCTGTGCTTGGAACCAGGCACAAGGGCTCGACCCACTGGTCCCTAATATGCCTCAGATTTTACAATACCTGACTGAGATGTTGGGACAGAGGCCTATCTTTTTCTTCTATTAAAATCCATGCCTCTGCCATTTCAGCTCATTACAATGTGGATCCTCGTATTTTTTCACATCCTGTACTACAACAGTACCTCAGAAGGGCAAAGAATATAAGACCCCCTAGGAGAGCACCAGTACCTACTTGGGACCTCAAATTTGTTTTAGAAAAACTAACCCTGCCTCCTTTTGAGCCAGCCAGCACAGCTGATCTAAAATTCTTATGGAAAACCAATCTGGTCCTAGCAATAACTTCAGCAAGAAGAGTTACAGGCATTGATGGCTGTGGAACCTTTCCTCACTTTTCACCAGGACAGGGTTTCTCTAGGGACGAACCCAACATTCATGCCAAAAGTGGTCTCCAATGTGGCCTTAAACCAAACTATTCATTTGCCTACTTTCTACCCAAATCCCCAGAATAAAGGGGAAAGACTTCTGCACTCTTTGGGTATTCACAGGCAGCTACGTTTTTACTTGGACAAAACAAAAACTTTCAGAAAAACTGAGCAACTGTTTGTAGCAAATGCTGCAGGATCACAAGGAAAATCTATTACAAAGAAGACAATCTCCAAATGGATAGGACACTGCATCTGCTTCTGTTATGCACAACATGGCAAATCGGTGCCTAAGGGCATTAGGCCTCATTCTACCAGAGCAGCAGCCACTTCAGCAGCTTTCCTCAGAGGGGTACCAACCAATGACATTTTAGAAGCTGCAACCTGGAGCTCAGTGCACACTTTTACCAAGCACTACCACCTACCTCTCTACTCCAAATCCAGAGCAGGCTTTGCCACTGCAGTTCTACAGGGCTTGTTAGCCTTGCCAAATCCAATCTAGACCCAGCCACCCTACCTAAGCTTTGGGATTCTACCCAAGTGTAATGACTGCAACAGTAAAACACGATGAACATAGTACAGTTATGTTCCTACCATAAATGTAGATGTTAGAGTGTATTCACTGTTGCAGTCCTGGTTACCCACCATCCCCCTCTTAGCTGGGACTATTCTGTACTTCTAAACTCTATACAACCTATGTGGTGTATTTGCTTTAAGAAGAAGAAAACATATTTAGTGATAATATGCATGGTTGTTTTGCATATTTTTATCTTTACAGCCTTCATATCTGGGGGCACCTGACATCTGGGGCAAGAAAAACTGAAGAAAATGGCATCTGTTGCAACTTTTATATCCCTGGCGCTCTGACATCCAGGAAGAGGCAACAGCAACCGACGCCAGACCAAGACTTTGGAACTCAGGCTGACTACGGGTCGCCTGCCAGCAGGATAACCCAAGTGTAATGACTGCAACAGTGAAGACACTCTAACATCCACATTTATGGTAGGTGTACAACTGTACTTTATGTGGTACATAAACAAGCAGGGGGGTGCACACTCCTACCCCCGCCGCAGACTAGCCATGGTATTGTGGAACACTGCCTTGTCCTACCAAATACAACTACAAGCTCAATTCCTGCCAGGAAAGCTGAATATTCTGCCAGACGAACTAAGCAGAAATCTCATGGACCCACACGAATGGAAACTGGAACCACAGATTTTCAACATGTTGACACACAAATGGGGGAGTCCAGACATAGATCTTTTTACCTCACCCCAGAACTATCAGTTGGACAAATTCTGCACAAGAACTCATCACAAAAAAGCCCGGAAAGTGGATGCTCTATCATTCAGCTGGAAAAACCTATCAGTCCATGCTTTTCCCCCTCTGCTCTCCAAAGTTTTTACTAAAACTCAAACAGGACAAACAAAAAAAATTCTGATTCCTCCAGACTGGCCTCGCCAACACTGGTACCCATTCCTGCAAAATGTCGCACCTTCCACCGTGGCACCTGCCCCAGACACCTTACTGTCACAGCAGAACAACCAAATTCTGCACACTCTGCTCCAAACTTTGAATTTTGCAGCGTGTCTAATCTCCTAAATTCACCCTTAGTATCCCTCAGCAAACCTGTGATGGATGTCATTTTGGAGGCGAGAAGGCCCAGTACTAGAAAATTTTATGCTGGCAAATGGAAAAGATTCTGTGCCTGGAACCAATCACAAGGAATAAGCACAGCAGTGCCCAATATTCCTCAGATTTTACAATGCTTAGATGCTTCACAAGGGCCTGTCTTTTTCTTCCATAAAAATCCATGCCTCAGCCATTTCAGCTCATTACAACACAGAACTTTTTCCCTCTTCTCTCATCCTCTGCTAAAGCAGCATCTCAGTGGGGCCAAAAACTTAAGACCACCCAGGAGAGCTCCAACCCCTGCCAGGCATCTCAATTTTGTATTGGAAAAACTCACTCTACCTCCTTTCGAGCCAACTGCTACTGCAGACTTAAAATTTCTGTCCTGGAAAATGACTTTCCTTTTAGCAGTCACTTCAGCTAGAAGGATTTCTGAATTACAGGCTCATATGGCAACGGAGCCTTTCATTGTTTTTCATGCGGACAGGGTCTCTCAGGACCAGTCCATCCTTCATGCCTAAGGTGGTATCCAGTGTGGCTCTTAATCAGACCATTAATTTGCCAACTTTTTCCCAATCCACAGAACAAGGGGGAGCAGATTCTGCATTCATTGGATGTACACAGACAACTGAGATTTTACTTAAACAGGACAAAATCATTTGCTGCAGGAGGGAAATGCTATTTCAAAGCAGACCATTTCCAAAGGATAAACCATTGTATTTTTCTGCTATATGCACCATGGTAAAACTATCCCACAGGGGTCAGATCTCATTCCACCAGGGCTGCATCTACTTCTACAGCCTTTCTCAGAGGTGTCCCTACCAGAGACATTCTACAAGCTACCTGGAGCTCAGTTCATACGTTCAGCAAACATTACCATTTACCTTTCTTTAAATCCAGAGCTGGCTTTGCCACTGCTGTCCTGCAGGGCCTTATAGCTGGTCCTAATGCTGTATAAATCCATCCTCCCAACCATAGCTTTGGGAATCTACCCAAATGTAATGACTGCAACAGTGAAACACGAAGAACATAGTACAGTTGTGTACACTTACCATAAATGTAGATGTTCGAGTGTATTCACTGTTGCAGTTCTGGTTACCATCCCTCCAACCCCCTGTTTTTCTTTTACTATACCTCTACTTTCTTTTACTATGCTTAAATGCCTTTTTGGTGTATTTGCTTTTGTTTTGAGGTATATTTTTCTGTGTGTTTAATTTTATATATATATAGATATATAGATATATATATATATAGATATATAGATTTTTTTTCTCCCCATTTGGGGGGCACCTGACATCTGGGGCAAGAAAAACTGATGTAATTGTGTCGGCTGCACGATGTTCTTCGTGTTTCACTGTTGCAGTCATTACATTTGGGTAATCTGCTGGCAGGTTGCCCTCAGTCTGCCTGATTAACAAAGTCTTGGGTCCTGCATCAGTTGCTGTCTCCTCTTCCATGATGTCAGGTCGTCTGGTATAAAACATGCAGCAGACGCCATTTTATTCAGTCTTTCTTGCCATGCGATGCCCAAAGCAGAAGCAGTTTGCAAGTGCCGGTTGGCCGACTCCTGAAATTTTCGTATTCGAGTTTCAGAACCGAAGTCTTCAAACTAAAGCTAAGTACCCCATTGGGGAAACTTTTTCTTGCTCCTTACTGATGTCAGTAAAAGTTAATAATGCATTACTTTTGGGAAGCATAAGGATTTTCATTTGTACTGTATTCCTTGCCTACGCCCAGATCACAACATGCCTTGCTGTCGGTTTTGTGCTAGATTTAACCAAGGCACTGTTAAGCGTCTGTATATTTTTGTTTCTAAATATTTTGGTTCAAGATTTAATTATCCTGAAATGTCTGTTAGCAATCCGACTACCGGAGTTCACAAAAAACACAATGAAAGACAGACCGTCGAGGTCCAAAACCGACTAAGCTTCTCCTAAGCCAGTCGACGGTTCGCAGGTACTCAGGAACTTTCACAGCCCCTGATACCCGCTACTTTTGAGTCACAGGCCTCTACTGAGACCCATTCGGTGTCCAGTATGCCACGAGATTCTCAGAGTATTGAACTTGCGGATGTCTCTTCCTTGGATGGTTTCGGAGTTGCTGAGCAGGCACCGGCTTCTGAGGGTGTTTTTGGGCCTCAACATGTTTATATTAAACTGATACCAGCAACAAAAACAAGGTAAAAAACATCTATGTCTAAACAAAATGACGCATTGAGCCATGTGCTCAGGCCCCTATGCCTAAAAAAGATTATCAAAATGACTGAGGATTTAATTACCTTGATCAGGGGTTCCCAACCCCCCTCCCCCACTAAGAAGCCTAGGCAAGGCACTGATTATGAATCTTCAGATCAGGTTTCCATTTCTTCTGATTCCTCTTCTGATCAGGAATTTTCTATTCCACCCTGTGAGAATTCTGATGCAGAGGAATCTATCCCATCTGCATCTCCTCCTGAGGATTACTCTTTTGGAGAGACTTTGCATATTTTAAGGGAACATTTTCACTGGGAGTCGGGATTTCTCTGAATCAAAAGAGGCTTAGGGATTTCCTTCTTCCTCAGCATAGGCCTTTGGCAATACCTCCTGTATTAGACATCGTCGATTGTGTTTTTGGAATCTGGCATGGCTCCTGATTCCCTGCCCTCCAGCTCCTAGTAAGCCAGACAGATATTACAGGGTTCCTGACTCCCACAAATTTCTATTCAAAAATCCTGCTGCTGATCTTGAGACTATTTCTCAGGGTCCCAAGGGTGTAAAGGCCTCTACATCCAAAAATCCTATCCCCTCTGATAGAGATTCCAGGGCGCTGGTTAGATGGGGAAAGGTTTATACATCTGCAACCTTGGCAATCAGGGCCTTGAACTGCCAGTTTCATATGCTTAAATATCAACAGCATGTTATGGGCTTACTGAAACAGAAAATGATGCTGATTTCTGATTGTGTGGAAAATGAAGTTACTGGAATTATTGCATTCAGCAGAACAGGTTGGAAAGCATACTTTGCAATGTGGTTTTGATTCCTTGGAGGCCTCTTGTAGGGCCGCCGTTACTGGATCTGTGATTAGAAGGCATGCCTGGCTCTAGGAGCAAAGTCTGCCTGATCATGTTAAAGCTAAATTTTTGGATGCCCCTTTGCAGAATGATAGTCTGGTAATAAGGCAAAAGAGGTTTTATAGAAAATGGAAGACAAAGCTAAATCTATGCAAACTGTAAAAGATTTCTTGCAAGTGCAGCCACCCAGGTTTAGTACACACTGGCCTACTAAAAATTGGTCCTTTCCTGTGTCCAACAGAGCCACTCAAGGCAAATCCAGGTGCTCAAAAGGCTCCAGATACCAATCACAGGGTTCTTACAGGTCAAAGCAATGGGGTGCCTCCACCTCCAAATCTGGAGGAAACAAAGCGCAACCCTACAGTAACAAGTCTCAATAACTTTCCTCTACCATCAAGCACTTACTTTTGGCAGCCCCCTTGGGGGGAAAACTAGCACTTCATGCTCAAAATTGGCAGATAATTACCCAGGACAAGTGGGTATTAAACATAGTATCCCAGGGGCACAGATTTCATTTCCATACTTTGCCAGTTCCAAACGGATGACCGGATATGCCACAACCAGTGGGCAGAGGCCCAGAAACAAGTCATGTCCCTCATGGATATGGGGGCTATTCAACCGGTACCAGAAAAGGAAAAAGGACAAGATTTATATTCAAGACTCTTCCTGGTACCCAGAATAGACCATTCATGGCTTCCAATACTGGATGTATCGATTTTTGAACACGTTCCTGGACATTCCAAATTTCAAAATGCTGACTTTGCTAGACAGGAATGCTTGGTTAGTAACTCTAGACTTGAGGCATACCTGCATATCCCAATAAGGGAATCATGCAGAAGATACCTCTGCTTCAAAGCAGGTTTTTTGCATTACCAATTCTCTGCACTGCCCTTTGGCTTATCTACTGCGCCCAGGGTCTTTACAAAGTGCCTGGCACCAGTAATTGCATTCTGCAGACAAAGAAGCATTCAAATTTATCCTTATCTGGATGACTGTCTCATTCAAGCAGAGGACAAGGACACTCCAACATCTGGCATTTGTAAAAAGGCTTCTAGCATGCCTAGGGTACACCATAAACGAAAAGAAATCACAACTAGTACCCTCTCAAATTACATTCCTGGGTGTAAGCTTGAATACAACTGCCCAGATGGCTTGCCTCACGCCAGACAAAGGCAACTGACAACATACTTCAAAACAAATGGCAATTAAAACCCAGTTATCTGCAAGACAAATTCTGCAGGCTTTGGGGTTCATGACATCCTGCATTCCACTAATTCCATATGCAAGACTGCATATGAGGAAACTTCAGTGGTACCTAAAAAGTTTATGGAGTCAACATTGTCACAGTCTGGAAACAGATTCCTCTCATTCCCACCTACAACAGGAGCTTCTTTGGTGGGCAGAGACATGTCACCAAAACAAGGGACTGACATTCACTCTACACCCTGCCACCCAAACCCTAACTACAGACGCATCAGACTATGCTTGGGGGGCCTGCCTGGCAGGGAGATGCATTCAGGCCAAATGGAGCCCAAACCAAATGCATCTGCATATCAACCAGAAAGAGATGCCAGCTGTTCAGAATGCTCCGACAGCCTTCAAGGACTTACTTCATCCAGGACAACTACTGATAGACGGACAACACCACAGTTATGTGGTACATAAACAAGCAGGGGGGGGGTACACATTCCCTACCCCCTTTGCAGACTAGCCATGGCCTTGTGGAACACAGCCTTGACTTATATTTTCAAGCTCAATTCCTGCCAGGAAAGCAAAGTACTCTGGCAGACAACCTAAGCAGAAATCTTATGGACCCGTATGAATGGAAACTGAATCCACAAATCATCAGCATGTTAACACAGAAATGGGGGAGCCCACACACAGATCTATTTGCCTCTCCCCAAAATTATCAGTTGGACAAATTCTGCACAAGAACTCATCACAAAAAGCATGGAAAATGGATGCCCTATCCTTCAGCTGGAAAAACCTATCAGTCTATGCCTTTCCCCCTCTGCCTCTACTCTCCAAGGTCTTACTAAAAGTCAGACATGAAAAACCAAAAATGATCCTAGTTGCTCTGGACTGGCCTCTCACCAGCACTGGTGTACCCACTTCTAAGGAATAGGTCTCCGCTTCCTCCATGGTACTTGGCTCAAATACCTCCACTACTGTCTCAGCAGAACTATCAAATTCTGCACACACTGCTCCAAACTCTGAATCTTGCAGCATGGCTGATCAACTAATTATTCAAACAATACCTCTCGGTAAATCTGTGATGGATGTCATTTTGGAAGCCAGAAGGCCTCATACTAGAAAATCTTATGCTGATAAATGGAAGAGATTCTGTGCTTGGAACCAAGCACAAGGAACAGACACAGCAAAGCCCAATATTCCTCAGATTTTACAATATTTGACTGAGATGCTTGACAAGGGCCTATCTTTTTCTTCAATAAAAATCCATGCCTCTGCCAGCTCGGCTCATTGCAATACAGAGCCCTCCACTCTTTTCTCATCCTCTGCTTAAACAATGTCTTACAGGGGCCAAAAATGTAAGGCCTCCCAGAAGATCACCAACTCCTGCATGGGACCTCAGTTTTGTGCTGGAAAAACTCACCCTGCCTTCTTTTGAACCAGCAGCTACTGCGGATATCAAATTTCTATCTTGGAAAACAACTTTTCTCTTGGCAGTCCCTTCAGCAAGAAGGGTTTCAGAACTACAGGCTCTCATGGCAGTGGAGCCTTTTATTATATTTTACCCGGACAGGGTGTCCCTCGGGGGACCAATCCTTCTTTCATGCCTAAGGTGGTATCCAGTGTGGCTCTTAACCAGAGCATTCACCTGCCAACATTTTACCCAAATCCGTAGAACAAGGAGGAGCGGATTATACATTCATTGGATGTACGCAGACAACTAAGATTCTACTTAAACAGGACCAGATCTCTACAAGTCTGAGCAACTACTGGTAGCATTTGCTGCAGCGTCGAAGGGGGGAAGGCTATATCAAAGCAAACTATTTCTAGGTGGATAAGCCACTGCATTTGTTTCTGCTACTTGCATCATGGTAAACCTGTGTCCAAGGGGATCAGATCACAGTCCACCAGGGCTGCCTCTACTTCAGCAGCTTTTCTCAGAGGAGTTCCAACCAAATACATTCTAGAAGCTGATACCTGGAGCTCTGTTCATACCTTCTCAAAGCATAATCATTTGCCTCTCTTCTCCAAATCCAGGATAGGCTTTGCCACTGCAGTTCCGCAGGGTCTTGTAGCCGCTCCTATTGCTGTTTAGTTCCATCTTCCCATCCTTAGCTTTGGGATTCTACCCAGATGTAATGACTGCAACAGTGAAAACACTAAGAACATAGTGCAGTTGTGTACACTTACCATAAATGTTGATGTTAGTGTATTCACTGTTCCAGTCCGGGTTACCCATCCGCCATCCCCCTTTCTATACCTTTTCTTTCCTTCACTATACACAAAAGCCTTTGTGGTGTATTTGCTTTTAGATGAAGGTAAAGTTTGTTTCTAAAAGTGCATTTATATATATTTACTGTTAATTTATATATATTTTTGCTCCCCATTTGGGGGGGGGGGGCACCTGACATCTGGGGCAAGAAAAACTGAATAAAATGGCGTCTGCTGCATGTTTTATACCCCCTGACGACCTGATGTCATGGAAGAGGAGACAACAACCAACACAGGACCCAAGACTTTGTTATTCAGGCTGACTGAGGGCAACCTGCCAGTAGATTACCCAAATGTTAGTGTGTTATTCACTGTTGCAGTCATTACATCTACATTTATGGTAAGTGTACACAACTGTACTTTTTCCTTGATAGGAGATGCTTGGCTAATCCTCTATCGGAGATGAGGGGGATTCTGAGGTCTGGAACACTGCCAGTGTGGGTCGGTACAGAACCCATGTGTCACTGCAGTGTGAAATTCAAAAGTCATCTGTTACAGGTAAGCAAGACTTGCGTTACTGCACTTTCTTCAGGCTTTGGAGTTTCACCAGGAAATTCTTTCTGGTGTGGCCAAGGTAAGAGACCTGTTTCTTGGGTTGAAGTCCCATTCTTTAGTTGGTCTACATCTTAAAGGATGTAAGAAATAAGCTTAGACAGTTCTTCAGAAACAGTATTTCTTGAAATAAAGATTAATTACTTTGGCTAAAAGCTTATTTGCAGGCTTAGAATCCAGTAGAACATCAGAGATCTGACTAAAAACAGAGTTCCATGATACCAAAGTATAGGGCTTGGCCTTGTGTTTTTCTTCACTTTTTCCTGATACAGAATCTGAGAAGTGATTCCTCTGTTTCTCCTATAGAGAAATTTCTTTTGCTGAGACCGTGTTTAGAACGAGTTAATGTCAGAATAATAGATGGATTTTCCTTCTCTAAGGAGAACATGTTACAAGTGGATATGCCGCACTCTCCTTTTATGCCATTCTTGGGAATACTATTGACTTAGCCTGCAAAAATCTTTTAACACCTTTGTTGAATGATCACTCGAGACACTTGTAAGTTTAAACAAAAAACAGCCATGTTGACATGTTCACAGTTGAAAACATTATACATCACATAAATATTGTATATCACATACACGTTTAAAGAATTATCAGCCCAACATTACGTAAATGGATCCGTTCCTGCATTCATTTAAAAACACTCCTCAAACCAATTCTGCATGCATTGTTCCCACAGTTTCTATTTTTTAATGTAATTTCTTAACCTTTTCCTAAAGATTCCACTTGTGTTCTCTTACAGTTTTCACTACTTCAAATACAGTTGGTTTAGACTGATTTACATGTATTTTTTTTCTTGCAGCCACCAGAATTAAACTCAAGGCCTTACTATGTCTAAGGCAATTCATATCTTGTATCCTAGCTAAAAAAAAAAAAAAATTCCTTAGTTACAGCCATTAGCTCACCCAATATTTCTGCTAGAGTACTCTGTAAGGAATTTTTAAAGCCTGCCAATTCATTACACTCCCAAAATGTATGTTCCCAGTTGCATCCTCCTTCCCCAATGTCACCTGCATCAATTGCATCTACCTGAGGAAATTGTCTGCTTAGGGTATAAAAATATCTATGCAAGCACTTTTAAGCAAAAAACCTAAGTTGTCTAGCCTTTTACATATTTGGGAGCCATACATATTTGCTCTCATTTTTGTGAATTGAGTATCCAGTCTTTTTTCCCAATTTTTAACTCCCTCTGATTACTGTAGATCTGATATCATTTTCATTCTCAATGAATGGGTTTGGATCTGACTTTGCCACCTTCTAAAGATTTTAGGATCTTACTCTTGAGCTCTCCCCTTAACGACTGCAGTACCACAGATCTCATTCGCCATTCTTCAAGACGGTCGGGATTGTAATTACTCGTTCTGGGGTTTTGTGAGTGACCAGTTTGCTAAAGTTTTATTACCTTTTACAGCTTTTCCTTTTAAGGAAACTACTTTACCATCAACCTTCTGTACAGAGTTTTCAGTAACTTTTACTACCATTGTTCGTACTGTTCTCCTGTACCCTTAGGTAATTTCCATAGTTGGCAGTTGTTACTTTTCTTTCCTGTCCTTGTTTTTTTTTAAACTTTGTATTTACCAGTATGGCTGACAAGCCGACTATTTAAAAAATGCACTTCCTGTGGGCATAAGGTCCTCAATTCTGATGTCCACAGCGTTTGCATTTGTTTGGGCCCCGCAAATCTTGGACACCTCTTGATGTTTAGTTTCACTTTTGCAGTCCTGACTTGTGGGATTTCCTTGGCCAACTGCTGGAGTAAAAAATTTCTCTTCTCCTATGGCCAGCTTACTCCCCTTTCCTGACGTCAGTATGTTGGCGTATAAATGGTGTCTGCTGACATCATTACTTCAGTTCTTGCCATCTGAGCCTGAAGCAGACATCAGTGTTATGCATTGGTTAGTCTGCACCAGAGTGAAATCTTCAGAAAGGTAAGTATCCCGTTGGGGACTTCTTTCCTTTTACTGTCTAATGTCAGACAAACTTGGCAGTCTCTGTTGTGGAAAGTAAATCCCACACAGACTTCCACTACCTTTGTGTTAACTGTTTGGGCACAGACCACAACATCCCTGTTTCTGTGCCCATTTCAGTTCCGGAAGGGCAGACATTTTAGCTAGTTTCATTAGCGGGTCGTGTGGTATGGCGTCTATTTCTCGTCTTGATGTCTGTGATCCTAAGCACAAACAGCTCAAGCCTACTGACAACATCCATTTATAATCTTCTAGCCCTTCAAGACTGATTATCTCTGAAGTCTGAGGCACCTTCTCAGTCCCATCCTGCAACCAAGGTGGTAGAGAAGGCCTCTATTGAGACCCTTCAAGTCTGATATGCCATCGGGTCCCCTCATCTTCCGTCGATGTTTCTCTGTCAAGTTTGAGGCTGCTTTGCAGGCCTCTGCTTCCGGTAAACACAGCAATTCCACTACAGCTCCAGGGTCTTCAGGGGTCTGTGGCCCCGATGTCCCAAAACTTGAAAAAAACTACTACTAGGAAAGCCATCTTTACATTCCAGCCCTACCAGCTCCCACCCTCAGGCCCATCAGGACTTGGTTAAACTGGCTTTGATCATTTTCAGTGGGAAGAGTGGGACTTAACCCCAGGCTAAGAAAAGGTTCAGGAAATTTAGTCACTTACCAGAACTTAACTCTTCTATTCCCATGTTGCAGTATTCTGTATATGGATTTATCCCTTCAGTCTCTCGTACGTATTGCCAGTATCCAAAAGCTTTCAGTCCCTTTGTGGTGCATCGGATGTGAACAAAATTTTGTGGACCATAAAAGTGACGTCCTCAGAACATTTCGGCTGCCAGTCATATGCCAGGTGTTTGTTACCGCTGACGTTTTTTGTTCAGATAAGTACCCCGTTGGGGACTCTCTTTTTTCAGTCCTATTTTTTTGCCTATTGCTCGTTAATGTCACCCAGAAAGAGTAAGTCACTATGGATGCCAGATTCCTCATAAGGACGCCCACGATAAGTGCCTTTTCTGTTTGAGAAAAATCTCTATACCATAAGGCCTCCCCTATTTGCCCAGGCATTCAACCCGAAAACTGAGTGTGTTGCATGGTTTAAACATACCTAGAGAACAGTCTGAAACTTCTCATGCTTAGGATGGAGGATCTTCCGACATCCCTGTCAAACTGCCAAAAAAGGAGACCAGGACCTTACAGCCTTTGACTACTGCTGAGCCTCTTCCTGCTGACTCCCAGCCAGTGGCTGACAGGCCTGGTTTTAAGACCGGGTCCAGATCCACCACTTCAGAGGTTGTGGGTACCTCTAAGGACACCATACCATCCACAGGCAAGAGCACGTCTGCCTAGGCTATTCCAGCAGTGCTAGCAGACACCAGGGGGAATCAGCATTTCATGGAGTCTGAGCCTTCCGACCCCTTGCAGTCACCGATTTCCAGGCTGACATCCATTGCCCCTGTAAAATGAAGGGAAAAGAGAAAACATAACTCCCCCACTTCAAAAAGCATGTCTGATTGGCAGGCTTTCAGCCAGAGTCCTTTCAGTGCATTCATGGCACTGAGGCCTACACCTACTTCTGCTTCCTCCTTTTCTAAGTCCTAGGCCCCTGCCTACAGATCAAACTCCCAGAGAAGAGGTCTTTTTTTCAAATTCCTTTGAGAAATGTCTTTCCTACAATTCCCAACTCTTTCCACCCTTGGGATACAGATCCCCAGAGGAAGAGTCACTGGTCCCTGATTCTCCAGTGGAAGACCCGACAGTCAGTGAGACAGGATGAAGGAGCACTTTAAATGGGATTCCTCAGATATGTCTGAGGTACAAAAGAGGTACTACAACCTCATTCAAATGGAAACCTATAGCCCATCTGTTCCTCCCATTCTCCCTGCCTTCCAGGATGAGTTTTCTTTGCTCTCTCTGAACCCTGACTCTCAACCTCCTGCCCCACACAGACCGGATAGGCTTTACAAAGTACCTGAGACTGTTGAGCATCTGATAAAGTACCCAGCCACTATTTCTGTTGTCACTGATAAAGCCACTAAACTTTTGCCTACTACCACCATTCTCCCAGCTGACAAGGACAGCAAGACAGTGGAAAGATTTGGCAGAAAGATTTGTAGTTGTGCTACCTTGGCTTTCAGAGCCACAAACTGTCAGACCCACATGGCCAAGTACACATCTCTCTCAATCTGCCACCAAACATTTGGCAGACATCATCTCCTGGCAATCTCATCCCAGGTCACCAGACACTCCCAAGTGTAGCTACGATGCTGCTGAATCCTCTGCCAGGTCAGCAGCATCTGCCTTTTGCAGGTAATCCTGGCATCGCCTACAATCCCTGCTAGATGATTTCAGGGCAAAGCTCACTGATGTCCCCTGAACAATGCCACACTTTTTGGCTCTTAAGGTTGGAAACCTCTTTAAATCTCTGCAAAAGAAAGAAGAGAGATGCAGGACCTAAAACATTTACTGGTTTCACCAATCCCCAAGTTTCACAAGAACTACCCTTCCAAAACAGTTTGTTAGGAAGCACTCCCGGTTCGCTCCTCCTCCTAGAGCTCATAAGTCCACCAGAAAACCACCTCCACCTAGAGCATCCACTGCTTCTAGCCAGAGAACCCCCTTTCAGGACAGGGCAGGTAGCATCTGACAACCTGCTAGTCTTGCCTTCCCCCACCTTCTACTGTACCTTTGACTTCCCGCCTCACTGTCTCCCTCTTTGGCCCGTCCTAACCAATGACAAGTGGGTCCTGTCCATCCTCCAAAACAGCTACTTCATTTCATGGCTCTCCACTCCCATATGCTTGGGCATTCCTCAATCTTTTACACAGCAGCTGCACCTCTTGCAACCAGTGCTGCAGACACTGTTAGACCAGGGCACTATAGAATTTGTTCCCTCATTTGCAGAAGGAAGAAGTTTCAATTCAAGGCTCTTCCTGGTCCACAGGAAAGACTGACCATGGAGACCCATCCTAGACCTCTCCTACCTCAATCTCTTCATAAACGTACCTACCTTCAAAATGCGTACCCTTCCAGCCCTTTTCCCTCTGATTATCCCACAAGGGATTCATGGCTACATTAGACATAAAAGATGCTTATCTCTACATCCCAATCAAGCCCTTCCACAGGAAATAATTACGGTTCTTGGTGGGCTACTCTCGCTGGCAATTCTCTGCCTTGCCCTTTGGTCTTTCCACCACATCCAGAATCTTTACCAAATGCTTGGCACCTGTGGTGGCTCACTGCATGACAAAGGCAATACAGATATTCCCCTACCTGGACGACATGCTGATCCAGGCTCCTAGCCAACAAATACTGCATGGGCACATCCACTTTGTGGTAACCTTAGTGCAGTCTGTGGGATTTCAGATAAATCTGCCAAAATCCCATCTTCAACCGACTCGGGACATTGTGTTCATAGGATGCAGATTACGCTCAGATCTCATGGAGGCATACCTACCACCTTGAAAAGTGAGCTCCTTGTCAGAACATTTCCTCCAGGTACTTCACTCTACAGAGTTGACTGCAAGACAGTACCTCAAACGTCTGGGCTACATGGCAGCCACGGTACCCATGCTGCCTTTAGCAAGACTACACATGAGAAAACTACAGTGGTACCGCCACTCAGTCTGGAAACAACACAACCAGCGTATGGAGCACATTGTACCCCTTCTACCCTGTCTAAAAAAGGAAATACTATGGTGGTTGGATCAAGTACAGCGCAACCCAGGCCTCCCACTCCAACCACCGCAACACCCTCTGGTCATGCATACAGACACTTAAGACCTGGGATGGGGAGCCACCCTCTAACACACAGGTGCAGGGCCTATGGCCAAACCACCTAAAATCAGAACACATCAATGCCCAAGACATGAGGGCAATTCTTCTAGCCCTCCAGGCATTTCAACCTTTCATTCTACAGAGGACTCTTCTGATAAACACAGACAACACGACTGTACTGTGATATATCAACAGACAAGGAGGGTCCAAGTCCTACCTGCTCTGCAGGTTAGCCCTTTTGGTATGGGAATTGGCTACCTCACAGGGAATCTTCCTGCAGGCGACCTACATTCCCTCTGTACACAACAAACAGGCAGATTATTTGAGCAGAACCAGCACAAATAACCACGACTGGATACTGCACAGAGATGTCTTCCTGGATCTGGTCCACAGGTGGTGGTGTACCTCAAATAGACCAGTTCACCTCCACCATCAACAGGCAACTTCCTCGCTTTTGCGCCAAGTTACCAGAACCACAGGTACTGGCAATAGATGCCTTCTCAATTGCATGGAAGGGGAAGTATCTATATGCATCCCCCTTCCCACTCATTCAGAAGGTCCTGCTAAAAATTCAGCAGGACAACCCAAAAATCTTGTTGGTGACTCCCTCCTGGCTCAGACAACACTGGATGTTCGTGTTTCACTGTTGCAGTCATCACATTTGGGTTATCTACCTGCAAGTAGCCCTCAGCCGGCCTGAATACCAGAGTCTTGGATCCCTGCGTTGGATGCTGTTTATTCTTCCATGACGTCAGGGGTATAAAACATGCAGCCAACACCATTACATCAGTCTTTCTTGCCATGCGGTGCCTGAAGCAGAAGCAGTTCGCAAGTGTCAGTCGGCCGACAGCTGAAATTTTCATTTTTGAGTTTCAGAACCGAAGTCTTCAAAAAAGCTAAGAACCCCATTGGGGAGCCTTTTTCTTGCTCTAACCGATGTCAGTAAAAGTTAATGGTCTTACTTGTGGAAAGCAAATACCTCAGATTTTCATTCATACTGCATTCCTTGCTTAGGCCCAGACCACGACTTCCCTCACTGTTGGTTTTGTGCCTTGTTCAACCCCCAAACTATTCGTCATCTGGCTATATTTGCAGCAAATCATTTTGGTACTCTGTATCCGTACTGCAAAATGACTTCAGTAAGCCATCCAACTACCGATATTCTGAAAAAACGTAAGGTTAAAGACAGACCGCATAGGTCCAAAACTGCCGACACTTCCGTTAAGCTAATCCGCCAGTCTGCTGGTACACAGGCGCTTTCGCAGCCCCTGATACCCGCTACTTCAGATTCGTAGGCCTCCATTGAGACCCATTCAGAGTCCAGTATGCCGCGCAATGCTTCTTCGACTATGGAACCTGCGGATGTCTCTACCTTGGATGGGTCCGGAGCTGCTGTGCAGACACTGGCTTTTGAGGGGTGTATTCAGGCCTACATGACTTGCATTTTAAACAGATTACATCTTCTTCATCTAGGCCTAAAACTTGCACCACGCCTAGGAAACAGACGTCCAGACCGTGTGCCTCAGGCCCATATGCCTAAAAAATGCTTAAATGGCTGAAGACCTTATTACCTTAATTAGGGGAAGCTAGCCTTCCCCCCTCTGAGACCTAGAAATGATTTTCCTTCTGATTCTTCTGATCAGGAATCTGATATTTCTATTTCTTCTGATTACCAGGATTTTTCCCTTCTGTACATATGAGGATTCTGATGCAGAGGATTCCATTCTCTCTGCTTCCCCTCTAGAATATTTTTCTTTTGGTGAAACCTTGCACACACTTGGGGAGCATTTCTGCTGGGAAAGCCAGGATTACTCTGACTCCAAAAAGAGGCTTGGGCAATTCTTACTCCTTCCTCAACACAGGCCTTTAGCTATTCCTCCTGTTCTGGACATTGTAGATGATGTTTTCTTGGAGTCTAACCTGTCCCCAGACACTTTACCTCCAGCTCCCAGAAAACCTGATGGGTATAAGAGCACCTGACTCTCTCAAGATGTTCGTGTTTCACTGTTGCAGTCATTACTCTTGGGTTATCCTGCTGGCAGGCTACCCTAAGTTGGCCAGAATTCCAAAGTCTAGGTCCGGTATCTGTTGCTGTCGCTTCTTCCCTGATGTCAGTGCGCCAGGGGTATAAAAGGTGCAGCCAACGCCATTTTCTTCAGTCTTTCTTGCCGTGCGGTGCCCAAAGCAAAAGCAGTTCGCAAGTGCCAGTTGGCCAACTCCTGAGATTTTCAAATCCGAATTTCAGAACCAACGTCTTCATTAAAGCTAAGTACCCCATTGGGAAACTTTTTTTCTTGCTCCAGACCAATGTCAGAAAAGGTAATTGTATTTCTTGTGGGAAGCAAATACCTCAAGGATTTTCACTCTTGCTGTATTCCTTGCCCAGGCCCTGATCACAACGTTGCTAGCTGTCAATTTTGTGCTAGATTTAACCAGCACCCTATTGAGCGTCTGTTCGATTTTGCATTTCATTACTTTGGCCGAAGATTTAATTCTATAATACCATCGGAACAGCCGACAACCAGAGTTTACAAAAAACGCAAGGAAAAGGATAGGCATCCAAGGTCCAAGACCGATGACGAGGCCTCCACTAGGCCAGTCACCGGTTCTCAGTGAGGCACTTTCGCAGCCCCTGGTGCCTGCTACCTCAGAGCCACAGGCCACTTCCGACTCCCACGTGGAGCCGACTGGGCCTCTGGATACTCAAGGTATTGGACACTCGGAAATCATTCCCTCAGATGAGTCCAGAGCCACTGAGCAGGCATCGGCTTCTGAGGGTGCCTTCAGACCTACTCAACTATATATTAAACCATCTTCAGCGTCAAAGACTAAAGCAGCTCTAAAGACAAAGAAACAAGTACAGTATTCTCCTACTCGGACTTCCATGCCTAAAAAACAGATGCTCAAAATGGCCGAAGACCTAATTACTTTGATCAGGGGCTCCCATCCCCCTCCTGATAAGAGGCCTAAGCAAGAGACAGACTGATTCTTCTGATCAGGTTTATATTTCCTCCGATTCCTTTTCTGAACAGGATCATTCCATGCTTTCCTATGAGGATTCTGATGCTGAAGAATCCATTCCTTCAGCCTCTCCTCCTGAGGATTATTCTTTTTGGGAAACCCTGCATACCATGAGGGAGCATTTCCACTGGGAGAACCAAGATTATTCTGAATCTAAGAAAAGGCTCAGAGACTTTCTGCTACTTCCTCAGCACAGACCCCTTATTCCACCTGTTCTAGACATTGTAGATGTATTTTCAGAGTCCGGCCTGTCCCCTGACTCTCTACCCCCTGCACCTGCTAAGCCAGACAGATACTGCAGGGTCCAGGATTCTCATAAATTCCTATATAAAAATCCTGCTGCTGACCCAGCAACTATATCTCAGGGTCCCAAAGGGGTTAAAGCTTCCACTGCAAAAAAAACTGTCCCCTCTGATAGGGATTCTAGGGCTCTAGACAGATAGGGACAAAAAGTTTACACTTCTGCTACCTTGGCTGTAAGGGCTTTAAATTGTCAGTTTCATATGCTTAAATATCAGCAATATTTAATGTCACTGCTTAAACAGAAATTGTTGACAAATACTGAATGTTCAGAGAACAAGGAAATGCAGGATTGCATGCAGCTGAACAAGTGGGAAAGCATACTTTGCAATGTGGTTATGATTCACTGGAGGCCTCTTGCAGGGCCGCTGTTACAGGTTCTGTTATTAGAAGGCATGCTTGGTTAAAGGAACAGAATCTGCCTGATCATGTTAAAGCAAAACTATTAGATGCTCCATTACAGCATGATACTTTGTTTGGTACTAAAACAGAAGAGGTGTTGAAAACAATGGAGGATAAAGCAAAATCCATGCAGACTTCTAAAAATTGGTCCTTTCCAGTGTCAGACAGACTACAAAGAGGCAGCTACAGGCATCCCAGAGGCAGATCTCAGCCCCAAGGCTCATACAGGCCTAAACAATGGGGTGCTCCTACCTCCAAAAGCAGAGAAGACAAATCACAACCTTACAGGAAACAGTCCCAATGACTTTCCTCTGCCATATCCAAGCACTTTTCTTTTGACAGCCCCCTTAGGGGGAAAACTAGCACTTTTTCATCAAGTTGGCAAATGGTTACCCAAGACAAGTGGGTCCTGAACCTAGTGTCCCAAGGCTACAGGTTCCATTTTCATACCCTACCAAGGTCAAAAGGTATGCCAGACATGCCACACAATCAATGGGCAGAGACACAAAAACAAATTACAGACCTCATGGACATGAGGGCCATTCAACAAGTACCACAACAAGAGCAGGGGCAAGGATTTTACTCCAGACTTTTCCTAGTGCCCAGAAAGGACAAAACCTGGAGACCAATACTGGACCTGTCTATACTAAAGTTTCTGGAAGTTCCAAAATTCAAGATGTTGACTCTACAGCAGCTACTGCCCATGCTGGGAAAGAAGGCTTGGCTTGTAACTTTGGACCTAAAAGAAACATACCTGCATGTCCCAATCAGACAATCTTGAAGAAGATACCTCAGATTCATAGCTGGCTCAATGCACTACCAATTCTCTGCACTGCCCTTTGGCTTATCTACTGCACCCAGGATCTTTACAAAATGCCTGGCACCAGTAATTGTGTTTTGCAGACAGGAATTCAAATATATCCCTACTTGGACGACTGCCTAATTCAAGCAGAGAACAAAGACATTCTTCTAAAGCACCTGGCATTTGTAAAAAGATTACCAGTTGGCCTAGGGTACACAGTAAACGAAAATAAATCAAAACTAGTGCCCTCTCAAGAGATAATATTCCTGAGTGCAAGCTTAAATACAACTGCCCAGATGTCTTATCTCACGCCAGACGAACAAAAGCAACTGACTTCTTACTTCAAGAAATTGGCAACAAAAACCCACTTATCTGCAAGGAAAATCCTGCAGGCCTTGGGTTTCATGGCATCCTGCATTCTACTAATTCCATATGCCAGACTGCATATGAGGAAACTACAGTGGTATCTAAAAAGTGTTTGGACTCAGCATTGCCACAGCCTGGAGACAGTAATTGCACTCATTCCCTGCCTACAGCAGGAGTTTCGATGGTGGGCAGAGGCCTGTCTCCACAACAAGGGTCTGCCATTCAGTTTACCCACAGCCAGACAGACACTGACAACAGATGCATCAGATTATGCCTGGGGGGCCCATATGGCAGGAAAATGTATTCAGGGCACATGGCCTGCAAACCAGATGCATCTTCACATCAATCAAAAAGAGATGCTAGCTGTTCAAAATACCCTGACACCTTTCAAGGACCTGCTTCATCCAGGACAGCTACTGATATAGACAGACAATACTACGGTCATGTGGTACATAAACAAGCAGGGAGGTACACATTCCTACCCCCTCTGCAGACAAGCAATGACCTTATGGGACACAGCATTGACTTTTCAAGTTCACCTGCAAGCACAATTCCTGCCAGGAAAAACAAATACTCTGGCAGATGAACTAAGCAGAAACCTCATGGATCCCCACGAATGGAAACTGGATCCACAAGTCTTCAGCATAACAAGGAAATGGGGATGCCCAGACATAGATCTATTTGCCTCCCCTCACAATTGCCAATTGCAGAGATTTTGCACAGGGATTTATCACAAGTAAGCATGGAAAGTGGACGTCCTATCCTTCAGCTGGAAAAATCTAACAGTATATGCCTTTCCTCCACTGCCTCTCCTTCCCAGGGTACTCCTAAACATCAGACAAGAGAAGCCAAAAATTATACTGATTGCACCAGACTGGCCACGCCAGCACTGGTACCAATCCCTAAAGAGTTTGTCTCAAGGTCCAGCATGGATATTGCCTCAAACTTCTCAATTGCTGACCCAACAAAACAATCAGATCCTGCACAGCCAACTCAGGGCCTTAAATCTGGTGGCATGGTGGATAATGTAGCCATTCAGAACACTCCTCTTTCAAAAGCTGTTATGGAGGTTGTTTTGGATGCCGGGAGGCCCAGTACCAGAAAATCTTATACAGAAAAATGGAAGAGATTCTGTGTTTGGAACCAGGAGCAAGGCATTGACACATGTGTACCAAATATCCCTCAGATTTTACAATACCAAACTGAGATGCTGAACAAAGGCCTTTCTTATCAATTAAGATTCATGCCTCTGCCATTCCAGCCCATTACAATACGGAACAACCTATCTTTTCTCATCCTTTAATAAGGCAGTACCTCAGAGGGGCCAAAAACATTAGGCCTCCAAGGAGAGCACCAGTTCTGGTCTGGGACCTCAATTATGTTTTGGAAAAACTCTTACTGCCTCCTTTCAAGCCAGCATCAACAGCGGATATAAAATTCTTATCCTGGAAAACAGCTCTGCTCCTAGCAATAACGTCTGCAAGACGAGTCTCAGTTACAAGCACTCATGGCTGTGGAACCTTATATCATTTTTCATCCAGACAGGGTTTCTCTGAGGATAAACCCAACATTTATGCCTAAGGTAGTGTCCAGTGTGGCCCTCAACCAAACCATTCACTTGCCTACCTTTTATCCAAATCCACAGAACAAGGGTTAGAAAATTCTGCATTCTTTGGACATACACAGGCATTTACACTTCTACTTGGACAGAACTAAAGCTTTCAGAAAGACTGAGCAACTTTGTGTCATAAGCTGCAGGATCACAAGGAAAGGCTTTCTCAAAACAGGCTATTTCTAAATGGATAGGCCATTGCATCCGTTTCTGCTATTTCTAGCATGGCAAATCAGTGCCTAAGGGCATTAGGCCTCATTCCACCAGAGCAGCAGCCACTTCAGCCTTCCTCAGAGGAGTACCAACCAAAGATATCTTAGAGGCTGCAACTTGGAGTTCAGTGCACACTTTCACAAAGCACTACCACTTACCTCTTTACTCTAAGTCCAGAGCAGGCTTTGCCACTGCAGTTCTGCAGGGCCTCACAGCCTCTCCTAATCCTATTTAGTCCAGCCACCCATCCTCAGCTTTGGGATTCAACCCAAGAGTAATGACTGCAACAGTGAAACACGAACATAGTACAGTTGTGTACCTACCATAAATGTAGATGTTGGTGTATTCACTGTTGCAGTCCAGGTTACCCACCCACCATCCCCCTTTTCTTTGCTGGCACTTATCTGCACTTCTCTATCCTATACAACCTATGTGGTGTATTTGCTTGTAGATGAAGGAAATGTTGTTTTTGTGCATGCATTATTGGCATATCACTTCAGCCTACCAATTTGGGGGCGCCTGACATCTGGGGCAAGAAAAACTGAAGAAAATGGCATAGGCTGCATCTTTTATACCCCTGGCACACTGACATCAGGGAAGAGGTGACAGCAACAGACGCCGGACCTAGACTTTGGAATTCTGGCCAACTGAGGGTAGCCTGCCAGCAGGATAACCCAAGAGTAATGACCGCAACAGTGAATACACTCTAACATCTTCATTTATGGTAGGTACACAACTGTACTTTCCTCTTCAAGAATCCTACTGTGGATCCAGAGACCATTTCCCAAGGACCAAAGGGCATTAAGGCTACTGCTGCCAAAAATCCTACCCCTTCTGATAGATTCTAGAGCCTTGGACAGATGGGTTAAGAAGGGTATACGCTACTGCTACTTTGGCCATTAGAGCTTTAAATTGCCAGTTTCATATGTTGAAGTACCAGCAGCATATTATGGGATTACTTAAACAGAAAATGTTGATTCCTGACTGTGCTGAATACAGAATTACAGGATTTAATGCATTCTGCAGAACAAGTTGGTAAACCTATTTTGCAGTGTGGTTTTGACTCTAGAAGCATCTTGCAGGGCATACTTAGAAGGCATGCTTGGCTTAAGGAGGAAAACTTGCCAGATCATATTAAAGCTAAATTACTGGATGCTCCCTTAAACCAAGATCTGCCTGATGTTCATCGTGCATACAGCTGCAGTCATAACAGATGGGTTTTCCTGCCGTCAGGCGGGTCCTCGGTCGGCCGAATTCCAAAGTCTAGGTCTGGCGTCGGATGTCGTCGCTTCTTCCCTGATGTCAGTGCGACAGGGGTATAAAAGAACCAGCCGATGCCATTTTTTTCAGTCTTTCTTGCCGTGCGGTGCCCGAAGCAGAAGCAGTTCGCAAGTGCCGGTCGGCCAGCTCCTGAGATTACGAATATTTTTCAACCGAAGTCTTCTTGAAAGCTAAGTACCCCGTTGGGGAAACTTTTCTTGCCTCAGACCGATGTCAGACAATGTTAATAATTGCATTTCATGTGGGAAGCAAATACCGCATAAGGATTTCCATTCCCTCTGCATTCCTTGCTTAGGCCCAGACCACGACGTTACGGCCTGTCGTTTTTTTGCTACATTCAACAGACGCACTATTAAGCGTCGGGCGGAGTTCGCCCAACACTATTTTGGCAAAAAGTTTAATTACACTGTCGTCGGATACTCTGACTCCAGTTTTGAGTAAAAGATGCAAAGATAAGGACCGACATACGAGGTCCGCGACTTCTACTGACACCACGCTAAAGCCGACTACAGGTGCTCCGGTTCTCAGCGAGGTGCCTACGCAGCCCCTGACTACCGATGACACTTCATTAGCGGTGTCTTCTGTGCCCGAGGTCGCAGGCTCTTCGGCCCACACCCCGACTACAGATACCGAAGCCACTCTTGGCGGGTAAACTCAGAGTTTAGACAGGCCTGCCACCTCTCAAGGTGTCTTCAGGCCTTCTTTTTCCATTAAGGCTTTCACTAAATCTAAAGCAGCCATGCATACTAAAAGACAAGCTCCACAGGGCCCCTCTCAAGGGCCCATGCCTAAAAAGCAGATGCTCAAGATGGCTGAGGATTTGATTACTCTGATCAGGGGTTCTCAACCCCCCTCGGACAAAAGGCCCAGAGTGGAGGAAGAATACCCTTCCTCGGACCAGGCCTCCATTACTTCAGAACATTCTGATGAACAGGAACATTCATACCCCCCTTTTGAAGATTCTGATGCAGAGGAGTCCATTCCCTCTGTCTCTCCCCCCCTGAGGACTACTCTTTTGGTGAAACCTTGCATACCTTGAGGGAACACTTCCACTGGGAAGGCCAACTCCAAGAAAAGGCTCAGGGATTTCCTCTTGCTCCCTCAGCACAGGCCTCTGGCTATCCCTCCTGTCTTAGACATACTAGATGATGTGTATTCAGAGGCCAGCCTTAACCCAGATTCTTTACCTCCAGCTCCAGTCAAGCCTGACAGGTATTACCGGGTTCCTGATTCACACCAATTCCTATACAAAAGCCATGCGGCTGGCCCAGAAACTATTTCACAGGGTCCCAAGGGAATTAAGGCCTCCACTGCCAAAAATCCATTACCTTCAGAGAGAGATTCCAGAGCTTTAGAAAGGTGGGGGAAAAGGTATACACCTTGGCCACCTTAACCATGAGGGCATTAAACTGCCAGTTCCATATGTTAAAGTATCAACAGTTTTTGTTATCTCAGTTGAAAAGCAAAATGTCACAACCTGAACAACCAGACTTGGAGTTGCAGGATTTGTTGCATAGTGCAGAGCAAGTGGGTAAACATACCTTGCAATGTGGTTTTGATGCTTTAGAGGCCTCATGTAGAGCTGCTGTTACAGGATCAGTCATATATAGACATGCTTGGCTCAAAGAGCAAACCTTACCAGATCATGTCAAATCTAAATTACTAGATGCACCTCTTCAAAAAGATGTATTGTTTGGTGTTAAAGCTGAGGAGGTATTAAAGAAAATGGAGGAAAAGGCAAAATCAATGCAAACAGTGAAAGATTTCCTACAGGTACAACCTCAACGTTTCAGTAGAAATTGACCTTCAAAAAATTGGTCCTTTCCAGCCATGGACAGACCTCAGAGGTAGATACAGGCGCCCGAGGGGTAGAGGGCAATCTCAAGGATCATTTAGAGGCAGACAATGGCAAGCACCTACACCAAGAGGTGGTGAGGATAGTTCACAGCCATTCAGAAAGCAGAACCAATGACTTCCCCTTTGCATGCCAAGCAAGGCTCAAATGGCAGTACCTTTAGGCGGAAAACTGGCATTAGTCTCAAAATTGGCATATTGTCACAAAAGACAAATGGATCCTGGACATTATAGACAGAGGCTACAGATTCCACTTTCACACCCTTCCAAAAATGAGAGGCATGCCAAACCTGCCACACAATCAAAGGGCAGAGGCACAAAAGCAAATTTCAGATCTCATGGACATAGAGGTACCTGCACAAGAACAGGGTCAAGGTTTTTATTCCAGACTATTCCTGGTACCAAGGAAGGGCAAAGATTGGAGACCTATTTTGGACCTATCCATCCTAAACACATATTTACTCGTGCCAAAATTCAAGATGCTCACATTACAGCAGCTTCTTCCCATGCTGGGCAAGGAGTCTTGGCTGGTAACATTGGACCTCAAGGAGGCATACCTGCATGTCCCAATCAGACAAGATTGCAGAAGATACCTCAGATTTCTTGCAGGTTCAACCCATCAATTCTCTGCATTGCCCTTTGGCTTATCTACTGTGCCCAGAGTGTTCACAAAATGCCTGCCATCAGTAATTGCCTTCTGCAGACTTCAAGGGATACAAATATACCCATATTTGGACGACTGCCTGATACAAGCGGACAGAAAACACTTCCGAAACACCTGGCGTTTTTAATAATGTTGTTGAATTCTCTGGGATGCACAGTCAACAAAAAGAAATCAAGACTAATACCCTCTCAAACAATAATTTTCCTGGGTGCCAGCTTGAATACAAACACCCAGGTGGCCTACCTCATGCCAGAGAAACAAGGGCAACTAACTCAATACTTCAGAAAACTGGCAACCTTCACCAGGCTGACTGCAAGGAAAATCCTGCAGGCTCTGGGATTCATGGCATCTTGTATCCTGCTAATCCCATGTGCAAAGCTGCATATGAGGAAACTTCAATGGTACCTAAAAAACTTATGGTCTCAACACAGCCACAGTTTGGAAACAATTATACCACTGATTCCATGTCTTCAAAAGGAATTTCTGTGGTGGGCTCAAGCATGCCAAAGAAACATAGGTCTCCCATTCTGCAAGCCTCAAGCAAATCAAGTAATCACAACAGACGCCTCGGACTACACCTGGGGGGTGCACATGACAGATCGGTGCATTCAGGGCAAATGGTCCCAAAAAGAAAAGCACCTACACATCAATCAAAAGGAAATGCTAGCAGTAATAAATGCTATTATGGCTTTCAAAGACCTACTGCATCCAGGCCAGCTATTGATAAGGACAGACAACACCACAGTGATGTGGTACATAAACAGGGAGGAACCCATTCATATCCCCTATGCAGGCTAGCCATGTCTCTTTGGAACATGGCTCTGGAATTACAAATCCAACTTCTAGCACAGTTCCTGCCAGGCAAGGAAAACACGTTGGCAGACAACCTAAGCAGAAATATGACAGATCCACATGAATGGAAGTTGCATCCTCAAGTTTTTACAAAGATAATTCAAGCATGGGGAAGGCCAGACATAGATCTCTTTGCCACCCACAGAAATTACCAATTGACAAATTTCTGCTCAAGGACCTTTCATCCACAGGCCTGGAAAGTGGACACACTCTTTCAGTTGGACAACAATGACAGTTTATGCCTTTCCACCTCTTCCTCTGCTGCCCAAAGTTCTATTAAAAGCCAGAGCAGATAGACCAAAGATGATTCTCATTGCTCCAGACTGGCCAAGACAACACTGGGTACCCACTCCTGAGGAGCCTGACTCATTCCCCACCATGGATCCTGCCTCTTCTACTGATTCAGCACAACTTCAAAACTCTTCACAGTCAGCTGAAAACACTCAATCTAGCCGCATGGAGGATTCCTTAAATTCACAACAGACCCTACTCTCCAAGGAGGTGCAGGATGTCATTTTGGAGGCCAGAAGGCCTTCTACTAGAAAAGCCTACTCTGCAAAATGGAAACGGTTTTGTGCCTGGAATCAGAAAAAGGGTCAAAATCCTGGAATACTGAATTTACCTCAAATATTACAGTACCTAGCTGAGATGCTAAACAGTGGACTTTCATTCTCCTCCATCAAAATCCATGCCTCAGCCATTTCTGCAGAATACAACACTAATCCTCCTTTATTCTCTCACCCTCTCTTAAGACAGTTCCTCTGAGGGGCTAAGAATATAAAACCCCCAAGGAAGCAACCAGTACCTGCTTGGTACCTCAATTTAATTCTAGAAAAACTGACCCTGCCTCCTTTTGAGCCAGCTGCTTCAACAGAACTGCAATATTTGTTATGGAAAACAGCCTTCCTTCTGGCTATCACCTCAGCACGCAGGGTTTCGGAACTACAAGCCCTCATGGCTGTGCAGCCTTTCATCATTTTCCATCAGGACAGAGTTTCCTTATGAACCAACCCTTCCTTTATGCCAAAGGTAGTATCCAGGGTAGCCTTGAATCAGGCTATCCACTTACCTACCTTTTACCCTAATCCACAAAACAAAGGGGAGAGACTACTACATTCCTTGGACATTCACAGACAGCTCTGTTATTATTTGGACAGAACAAAGCCTTTCAGAAAATCAGAGCAACTCTTTGTGTCCTATGCTACAGGTGCTCAATGGAAGCCTATTTCCACTGCATACGCTTTTGTTACTCTCTTCATGGTAAACTTGTACCTACAGGCATCAGATCTCACTCCACAAGGGCCACAGCTACCTCTGCAGCTTTCCTCAGGGGGGTTCCTACCAAAGATATTTTGGAAGCAGCCACTTGGAGTTCTGTACATACTTTCTCCGAGCACTATCACCTACCATTATACTCCAAATCTAGAGCGGGCTTTGCCACTGCAGTCTTGCAGGGCATTTTGGCTCCTCCTATTTCGACTTAGTGCCTACCACCCCTTTTTTAGCTTTGGGATTCTACCCATCTGTTATGACTGCAGCTGTATGCACGATGAACATAGTACAGTTTTGTACCTACCATAAATGTAGATGTTCGAGTGCTAATACAGCTGCAGTCCAGGTTTCCCTCCCCTCTTGGGACAGACCTAATGGCTAACACCTCCTCATACAACCTGATTGGGGTATTCTTTTATGGTGTATTTGCTTGCAACTACTGTTTTTTGATTACATTACATTGCATTATTACATAAATTTATGTTTTGCCTTCCTTCTGGGGGCACCTGACAATCTGGGGCAAGAAAAACTGAAGAAAATGGCGTCTGCTGGTTCTTTTATACCCCTGTTGCACTGACGTCAGGGAAGAAGCGACAACATCCGACACCGGACCTAGACTTTGGAATTCGGCCGACCGAGGACCCGCCTGACGGCAGGAAAACCCATCTGTTATGACTGCAGCTGTATTAGCACTCTAACATCTACATTTATGGTAGGTACAAAACTGTACTTTTGGCAACAAAGCAGAAGTCCTCAAAATGATGGAGAGAAAAGCTAAATCTATGCAAACATTTAAAGATTTCCTGCAAGTACAGCCTTCCCAGATTTAGTAGGCATTGGCCTTCAAAGAATTGGTCCTTTCCAGATGTCCTTCAAGAATGCAACTGCAGTCATAACATATGGGTTGTCCTGCCTCAGGCAGCTCTCGGTCGGCCGGATTCCAAAGTCTGGGTCCGATGTCGACTGAGGTCGCATTTCTCTCCTTCAGAGCGGCTGGAGTATATAAGCATCAGCCGACGCCATCTTCTCCAGTCTTTCTTGCCGCGTGGTGCCCGAAGCAGAAGCAGTTCGCAAGTGCCGATCGGTCAGCTCCTGTATTCTTCGATCCGAAGTCATCAAAAAAGCTAAGTACCCCATTGGGGACCTTTTCTTGCCTCGGCCGATAACAGAAATTACTGAAAAAGTAAATAATTGTTTGTCTTGTGGTAAACAAATGCCTCATAAGGATTTCCATTCCTTCTGCCTTCCTTGCCTTGGCCCAGACCACGACGTCTCTGCCTGTGCCGCCTGTGCTCGCTTCAATAAGCGCACTCTCAGGCACCGGGCGGAGTTCGCTGAAGACTTTTTCGGCGAAAAATACGATTATACAATGCCGTCGGAATTACCGACATCGCAGACTCCTAAAAAAAACCGAAAAGACCGGGACCGACATCCTCGGCCCGCGTCTTCCACCGACACCACGCCAAAACCTACCGCGAATACCCCGGTTCCCTCTGAGGCGGTTATTTCACCACTCCGAACCGAAGACGCCGCATTACCGACACCTCCGATACCGGAGACCACACTGACGCCAGTTATTGATTTTCTTCCGGATACTGAAACCGAGGAAATGCCCGAGACCATTGCTGTGGATAAGGTCACTCCTGCACGTGGAGCTGCTAGGCCTCCCATGTCCATGTCTATCAAGGCCTACACACGTGCTAAGGCAGCCAGCAAGACCAAGCACCTTACTGCTAAAGCCTTACCTCAGCCTACTCCTGAAACACAAATCATGACTATGGCAGCAGACTTAATTTCCATGATCAGAGGTTCCCAGGCCCATCCTGAGAGAGGATCCTAGCCTCCTCCTAAGAGGCCCAGGGTTGAGCCCACTGACCCTCTCCCTTCAGATGAAGATTCTGAGGACTCTGTTCACTCCGATAGCCAGGAAGAGCCTTTCCAGACCTATGAGGACTCAGATGCAGAGGACTCTATCCCCTCGGCCTCCCCTCCTGAGGATATTTCTTTTGGGGGAAGTTCTGCATTCCATGAGGGAACATTTTAAGTGGCAAGGCCAGGAATATTCTGATTCCAGAAAACGCCTTCGAACCTTCCTTAAAAAGCCCCAACACAGGCCCTTAGCTATACCTCCTGTGCTTGATGTTTTGGATGATCTATACTCTGACTCCAGTGTTACCCCTGATACTCTTCCTCCTGCTCCTGCCAAGCCTGACAGATACTATAGGGTCCCAGAAACACATTCTCATTTCTTTAGGGCCCATGCTGTTGATTTAGAAACTATTTCACAGGGGCCGAAAGGGGTTTCAGCTACCACCTCCAAAAATCCTTTGCCTTCCAACAGGGAAGCTAGGTCATTAGAGAGATGGGGGAAGAAGGTTTACACCTCCACTACTTTGAGAGCTCTCAATTGCCTCTCTCATATGTTTCAATATCAGGATTACCTGTTAGATGATTTACAGAAAACTTTGGCCTCTCCTGAACCTTTAGATAGGAAGTCTTTGCAGGAGGCTGTACATAACTCTCAGCAAGTTAGCAATCACTTCCTTCAGTGTGGATATGATGCATTGGAAGCTTCATGTAGTGCAGCTATGACAGGGGCAGTCATTCGTAGACATGCATGATTAAAAGAACAACCTCTACCAGATCATGTTAAGGCAAAACTTCTTGATGCACCCTTGGAAAAGAACAAGCTTTTTGGTGCTAATGCTAAAGATGTATTAAAGTCCATTGAGGAAAAAGCCAAGTCAGTTCAGACAGTCAAAGATTTCCTCCAGGTTCAGCCACCCAGATTCAGCAGGAATTGGCCTTCAAAAAACTGGTCCTTTCCTAATCCTGAAAGATTTCAAAGGGGCAAAAACAGGCGTGGCCGAGGAAGAGGACAATACAGAGGTCCCTACAGGGGACGACAATGGCAACCAGCAAACCAAAGAAGTGACACAGGGGCTTCTCCTGCCCCACAGGGACAATCCCAATGACTTTCCTCTACTTCCGCTGACCAAGGAGCAAACAGAAGCTCCCTTGGGAGGAAAATTATCTCTGTTTTCAGACAATTGGCACAGATTGACAATGGACAAATGGATTTTGGACATTATAGACCAAGGCTACAGGTTCCACTTTCATACCTTACCAAGGAAACAAGGCATGCCAAACCTACCACAAAACCAGAGGGCAGAGGCCATCAAGCAAATTTCTCTGCTTGCTCAGATCAAAGCAATAGAAAAAGTTCCACAACAAGAAAAAGGCCAGGGGTTTTACTCAAGACTGTTCCTTGTTCCAAGAAAAGAAACTGAATGGAGACCAATACTGGATTTGTCCGCATTAAACACCTTTCTCATAGTACCAAAGTTCAAAATGCTGACCTTACAGCAACTCCTTCCCATGCTGGGCAAGGGTCTTGACTGATTACTCTGGACCTCAAGGAGGCATACCTGCATGTCCCTATCAGACACAGCTGCAGAAGATACCTCAGATTTCTTGCAGGGCCAGAGCATTATCAATTCTCAGCATTGCCATTTGGCTTATCTACTGCACCCAGAGTATTCACAAAATGCCTGGCTTCAGTAATTGCTCATTGCAGGCTCCAGGGGATCCAAATTTACCCGTACCTGGACGACTGCCTCATTCAAGCGGACGACAAACTGATTTTGACAAAAAACCTGAATTATGTCATACAATTGCTACAAGCTCTGGGATACACAGTCAACTTCCAAAAGTCAAGACTCCAGCCATCCCAGCAAATAACCTTCTTAGGAGCCAAACTAGACACAGCCTCTCAAATGGCTTACCTGACAGAAGACAAGCAAAAGAAGTTAACTCATTATTTCAAAGGTTTGGCAAAGCTCACCCAGATGACTGCAAGGAGATTCCTACAGGCCCTGGGTTACACATGGCATCCTGCATTCTCCTGGTTCCATTAGCAAGACTACACATGAGAAAGCTTCAATGGTACCTAAAAAGTTTATGGTCTCAACACAGCAACAACCTAGAGACAACCATACCGCTCATTCCATGCCTACAAAAGGAATTTCTATGGTGGGCTTCGGTAAGCCAGGCAAACACAGGTATGTCATTCAAAAAATCTCAAATAACACAAACAATGACCACAGACGCCTCAGACCTTGGATGGGGGGCGCACATGGAGGACAGATGTATTCAAGGACAATGGTCTCCAAAGGAAACACATCTGCATATCAACCAAAAAGAAATGCTGGCAGTAATGCATGCCATCGAGGCCTTTCGACAGCAACTTCAGCAAGGCCACCTGCTAATACGGACAGACAACACCACTGTGATGTGGTACATAAACAAGCAGGGGGGCACCCATTCTTACCCCCTTTGCAGACTGACAATGAATCTTTGGGAAAAATCACTGAGCTTAAACATACAGTTGCAATCCCAGTTTGTTCCAGGCAAAGACAATGTGCTGGCGGACAGCCTAAGCAGGAATTTCCTAGACCCCCATGAGTGGAGGTTACATCCAGAAATCTTCATACGACTCACCTCGACATGGGGCAGGCCAGAAGTAGACCTATTTGCCTCCCACCTCAATCATCTACAAAAGTTCTGTTCAAGGACATATCATCCACAAGCATGGAAAATAGATGCTCTCTCATTCAACTGGAACTTCCTAAAAATCTATGCATTCCCACCTCTGCCACTGATGACCACAGTATTACTAAAGATCAAAGCAGAGAAGCCCAAGGGGATCCTAATAGCTCCAGACTGGCCAAGACAACACTGGTACCCACTACTACGGAGCATATGTCACAGCAAAAAGTGGGCCCTTCCCCAATGGCCCCAGCTTTTGACAACACAACTTCAGGACAGTACATCCCAACATTCAGATGCTGCAGCTAACAGCTTGGGAGATCCCATGAATAACCTCAATCTATCTCTCTCTAAGGAAGTTCAGCGGATACTAACAGAAGCCCGAAGACCATCCACCAGAAAGGTTTACTCAGCAAAATGGAAGAGATTCACCATTTGGAATACCAGCAAGGGTCATGATGCATCATTATTGAACATCCCACTCATTCTGGAATATTTGGCAGATATGCTACAGAATGGACTCTCATATTCTTCCATAAAAATACATGCTTCAGCTATTTCAGCTAGATACAACACTGATCCACCTGTGTTTTCACATCCTTTGTTAAGACAATTCCTTAGGGGAATCAAGAATATAAAGCCACCAAGAAAGGCTCCAGTACCAGCTTGGGACCTCAACTTTGTCTTAGAAAAACTGACTCTACCCCCCTTTGAGCCAGCAGCTTCAGTGGACTTACAATTTCTCTCATGGAAGACAGCTTTCCTGTTGGCAATTACCTCAGCAAGAAGGGTTTCGGAATTACAGGCCCTAATGGCAATACCACCGTTCATAACCTTTCACAGAGACAGGGTCTCCTTATGAACCAACCCTACTTTTCTGCCAAAAGTGGTATCTAGGGTTTCTTTAAATCAAGCTGTTCACCTGCCTACTTTCTTTCCCAATCCTGAGAACAAAGGGGAAAGACTGTTGCATACCTTGGACATTCAGACAACTTCGCTACTACCTGGACAGAACCAAGACCAGTAGGAAGTCTGATCAGCTTTTTGTAGCTTACGCCCCTGGAGTACAAGGAAAAGCAATTTCCAAACAGACTATTTCAAAATGGATTGGGCATTGCATCAGATTCTGTTATTCCTTCCATGGAAAGAGTGTACCAGCCAATGTCAGACCACACTCCACCA
This sequence comes from Protopterus annectens, assembly GCF_019279795.1. Taxonomy (NCBI): domain Eukaryota; kingdom Metazoa; phylum Chordata; order Ceratodontiformes; family Protopteridae; genus Protopterus; species Protopterus annectens. Next base: position 730,927,970 of record NC_056743.1, read on the forward strand.
GAGCTACAGCCACCTCTACAGCATTCTTAAGAGGGGTGCCTACAAAAGACATTCTAGAAGCTGCTACATGGAGCTCCGTGCATACATTCTCCAAACACTACAGCCTCCCTTTATATTCCAGATCCAGAGCAGGCTTTGCTTCGGCAGTCCTGCAGGGATTGATAGCTACACCATCCTTTTCTTAGAGCATACCACCTCCCACAGCTAAGCTATGGTATTCAACCCATATGTTATGACTGCAGTTGCATTCTTGAAGGACATAGTACAGATGTTCTTCATCTCACATTGCTGCAGTCATAACTATTGGGTAGTCCGCTGTCCTCGGTCGGCCCGAATACCAAAGTATTAGGCTGGCGTCGGTCATGGTCGCTTAGATCTGACGTCAGTACGCCTCTGTACTAAAGCGCATGACCGTCATATCCCCAGTCTTTCTTGCCGCATGGTCCGAAGCAGAAGCAGCGTTTGCAAGTGCCGTTCGGCGTCCTGAAATTTTCGTATTCTGAGTTTCAGACCGATACCAAGTTGGGCTAAGTACCCCGTTGGGGAATATTTTTGTCTTTTCTTGCCTCAGTTAAATCCGGATGTCAGAAAAAGTGAATAATTGTATTTCTTGTGGGAAACAGATACCTCATAGGGATTACCACTCTCTCTGTATTCCTTGCTTGGGGCCTGAGCACGACGTAGTCGGGTGTCGCTTTTGTGCTAAATTTAATAAGCGCACCATTAAACATAGGTTAGATTGTGCTAGGCTTGTCTTCGGTAAGCGGTGTAATTATAATATGCCGTCGGATCCTCCGACGCCCACTACCGCTAAGAAGCGCAAGGAGAAATCGGTTAAATCAAAACAGGATGAGTTGTCCGTTCCAGACGCCGGTTCTTTAGAAACCACGGTGGAATCTGTGGATCCAGCCGAGGTTTCAGTTGAGTCTCAGGGGGAACCTTTAATTTTGCAGGATGTGGCCTCTCAGGAGTCTGGTCAGGCTGAGGGGGCCTCTCAGGTTACTGTAATCCCTTCTTTGCATAAGGTGGTTAGGCCTTCTCCCTCTGTTTCTAAGGTACCTTCCAAAGCCAGGCCTGGTTTGTCTTCCTCGGGCGTCAGTCCTAGTTCTGCAGGTTCTGTGCCTAAAAAACACATGCTTAAAATGGCAGAAGATTTAATTTCCTTGATCAGAGGTTCTATGCCCCCTCCAGATAAAAGGCCTAGGGTGGAGCCAGAGGTGGAAGGATTGGAACACTCTTCAGATTACTCAGAGTCTTCGGCTGAAGACATTCAGGATTTTCCCCCTTATTCTGATTCAGACGCAGAGGATTCTAGTCCTTCTGCTTCCCCTCCAGAGGATTTTTCTTTTTCAGAAACCCTGCATTCCATGAGGGAACATTTTAAATGGGAAGGTCAGGATTTCTCAGATTCCCGAAAGATGCTTAGGGAATTCCTATTTTTACTACAACATAGGCCCTTGGCTATACCTCCTGTTTTGGATGTTGTGCAGGATGTTTTCCCTGAGGCTTCACTTAATCCAGATTCTCTACCTCCTGCCCCGGTTAAGCCAGTTGGGTATTAGAGTGCCAGAGGCTCAAAAATATTTGTATAAGAGCCCTAGGGCTGACCCAGAAACTATTAGCCAGGGACCTAAGGGTGTCAGGGCTTCTGTTGTGAAGAATCCAGTTCCTATGGATAAGGACTCTAGAGCTTTGGATAGGTGGGGTAAAAAAGTGTATACCTCTTCCACTCTTGCAATGAGGGCTTTGAATTGCCAGTTTCATATGCTGAAATACCAGAATTTTCTCCTTAGTCAGTTGAAATCTAAGGTAGATGCTTTAGCAGAGGGCATAGAGTGTAAAGAATTACAGGATTTGGTTCATGCCTCTGATCAGGTGGGTAAGCATTCTTTACAGTGTGGTTTTGATGCTTTACAGGCATCTTCCAGGGTGGCTGCCACTGGATCAGTTATTCGTAGGCACGCCTGGCTCAAGGATCAGAACTTGTCAGAGCATGTTAAAGCTCGTATTTTGGATGCTCCCCTGCAGTCTGAAGTTTTGTTTGGTTCTCCTGTGGAGTCAGTCTTGAAGAAAATGGAAGACAAAGCTAAGTCTATGCAGACTGTTAAGGATTTTTTGCAGGTGCAGCCCCCTAAGTTTAGCAGGAATTGGCCTACTAAGGGATGGGCTTACCCTTCTTCTGATTTACAGTCTAGGGGTAGATCTAGATGTGGTAGGGGCAGAGCTCATGCACAGGGTTCTTTTAGGCCTAGGACGTGGAGTTCCCCTGCACAGTCTTCAGGTGAGGGCAGGGGCCAGTCCTTTCGTAAACAGACTCAATGACCTGCATCTTCAGCTGCCCGATTCTTCCTATCAAGCAGCTCCTCTGGGAGGAAAGTTGGCACTTTTCAGTCAAAATTGGCGTTAGTCACCCAGGACAAATGGGTGTTGGACATCATAAACCGAGGTTACAAATTTTATTTCCACACATTGCCCCCTTTCAAAGGCATGCCAGACGTTCCTCCTCAGCAAAAGGTGGAGGCTCACAACCAGATTTCTTTACTTCTACAAATGAGAGCTATCCAGCAGGTCCCTCCGTCAGAAGTGGGCCTAGGATTTTACTCTCGCCTGTTTCTAGTACCAAAGAAAGGAAACACGTGGAGGCCAATTCTAGATTTGTCTATTCTCAACACTTGGACATTCCAAAATTCAAAATGTTGACTTTACAACAACTTCTGCCTCTGCTAGGCAAAGATCACTGGATGGTAACTCTGGATCTCAAGGAGGCTTATCTTCATATTCCTATCAGGCCCAGTTGCAGGAGATTCCTGCGTTTTCGGGCTGGGGCTTTACATTATCAGTTTTCTGCATTGCCCTTTGGCTTATCTACTGCGCCCAGGGTGTTCACAAAAGTTCTGGCTCCAGTGATAGCCTTCTTAAGGTTAAGAGGAATACAAATTTATCCTTATTTGGACGATTGCCTGATTCTTGCTCAAGACAAAGACAAGCTACTTCACCATCTTCAGTATGTTATGGCAGTGTTAAGGTGCCTAGGGTATTCTGTGAACGAAATAAAGTCCAGTCTAGTACCCTCTCAGGACATGTGCTTTCTGGGTGTGAGACTGAATACAGCCTCTCAGATGGCGTTTTTAACCCTGGACAAACAAAGAAATCTTACCCTGTACTTCCAACAATTCTCTCCTGTCCAGGCTGACTGCAAGGACAGTCCTTCAAGCCTTGGGGTTCATGGCATCTTGTATTCTGTTGCTTCCCAATGCCAAACTGCATATGAGGAAGCTACAATGGTATCTCAAAAGTGTATGGACTCAACACTGCCACGATTTGGACACTGTCATTCAGATAATACCTTGCATTCAAAAGTAGTTTTTGTGGTGGGCTCAGGAATGTCACCTAAACAAGGGACTCTCTGTGACCCGACCAGAGGCGAGTCAGGTCCTAACGACAGATGCCTCAGACAAGGCTTGGGGAGCACACCTCAATGGAAAATGGGTTCAAGACACGTGGCCTGCCAGACTTCAACATTTGCATATCAACATGAAGGAGATGTTAGCAGTCCAATTTGCATTGATGGCTTTCAAGGACCTACTTCAACCAGGACACGTGTTGATTCAAACAGACAACACAACTGTCATGTGGTACATCAACAAGCAAGGGGGAACCCATTCGTACCCTCTTTGCAGGCAAACTATGATTTTGTGGGAGACTGCTCTCAGTTTACACCTCACTCTTCAGGCAAGGTTTCTGCCAGGAGCACAGAACTCCTTAGTGGATGTTTTGAGCAGACAGATGGTGGATCCCCACGAGTGGAAATTGGATCCTCATGTATTTCGACAGTTGACAGTGCTTTGGGGGACTCCAGACATAGCTCTGTTTGCTTCTCCACTAAATTTCCAGCTGCCAAAGTTTAGCACAAAGCTGTTTCATCCAAAGGCTTGGAAAATGGATGCTCTATCATTCAGTTGGAACAATCTTCACGTCTATGCCTTTCCTCCTCTGCCTCTCCTTCCCAAGGTGCTCTTGAAGGTCAGACAGGACAAGCCCTCCATGATTCTAATAGCTCCAGATTGGCCTCGTCAGCACTGGTACCCTCTACTGAAGAGCTTAGTGCGGGAGCCTCCTTGGCCTCTGCCATCGATTCCTCACCTTTTGTCCCAGGCAGGCAATCATTTCCTCAATGTCAGGATACAATCCCTGCATCTGATAGCCTGGCATATTCTGTTTTAGACCCTGGAGGGTCGCAACTTCCTCAACAAGTTTTGGATGTTATTTTGGAGGCCAGACGGCCTAGTACAAGGAAAGTTTATGCAGATAAATGGAGGAGATTTTTTCTTTGGAGCCAAACAAGGAGCTTTGATATTTCGGTGCCTAATTTGAGTGTTTCTCTTCAGTATCTTACAGAATTACTAGACAAAGGTTTGTCTTTCTCCTCTGTTAAAGTTCATGCTGCAGCCATTTCTGCTCACTATGATTGTGACCCACCATTATTCTCTCATCCTTTATTTAAGCAATTTCTTAGAGGGGCAAAGAACATAAGACCCCCACGTAGAGCTCCTACTCCTTCCTGGGATCTCAATTTTGTGTTGGAAAAACTCACCTTACCTCCGTTTGAACCTGCAGCTACATCTGAGTTGAAGTTTTTGTCTTGGAAGACTGCTTTTTTGTTGGCCATTACCTCTGCTAGAAGGGTATCTGAATTACAGGCTCTAATGTCAGTTGAGCCCTTCCTGATTTTTCATAAGGATAGGGTATCCCTTCGTACTAATCCTACTTTTATGCCTAAAGTTGTTTCAAATGTGGCCTTAAACCAATCTATTCATTTGCCTACTTTTTATGCTGATCCCCAAAATAAGGGGGAAAAAATTTTGCACTCTTTGGATATTCATAGGTAGTTGCATTATTATTTGAGCAGAACTAAAGGGTTCAGACAGTCTCAACAGTTGTTTGTTTAATTTGCTTTGAGTTCTCAGGGGAAACCTGTTTCTAAACAAACTATTTCTAAGTGGATTGGCCATTGTATTGCTTTTTGTTATTCTCATCATGGTAAGGAGATTCCGGCTGGAATCAGACCTCATTCCACTAGGGCTACTGCCACTTCTACTGCTTTTTTACGGGGTGTAGCTACTAAAGATATTTTGGAGGCAGCTACTTGGAGTTCAGTGCACACTTTTTCTAAACATTACCATCTCCCTCTCTACTCCAAATCTAGGGATGGGTTTGCCACTGCAGTTTTACAGGGCATGTTAGCAGCTCCTAATGTTTTATAATTTTGCCATCCTCCCTTTACCTTTGCTTTGGGATTCTACCCAATAGTTATGACTGCAGCAATGTGAGATGAAGAACATAGTACAGTTTTGTACCTACCATAAATGTAGATGTTCGAAGATCCACATTGCTGCAGTCCAATTTACCCTCCCTCCTTCCCCTCTGTAGTTTGGGGTGGATTGTGTGTTTTGGGTTGTAAATATTGTTGGTATATGGGTGGTTGGTTGTTTCTATGTGTTTTGGCTATGGCCTTTCTTTTTAGGGCCTTCTAACATCTGGGGCAAGAAAGACTGGGGATATGACGTCGGTCATGCGCTTTAGTACCGAGGCGTACTGACGTCAGATCTAAGCGACCATGACAGATGCCAGCCTAATACTTTGGTATTCGGGCCGACCGAGGACAGCGGACTACCCAATAGTTATGACTGCAGCAATGTGGATCTTCGAACATCTACATTTATGGTAGGTACAAAACTGTACTTTTTTTACCTACCATAAATGTAGATGTCCGATAGATATGCAACTGCAGTCGGGTTTTCCCTCCCTCCTTCCCCTCTATGCCTTGGGTCCACTCCTATACCTATTATCCTTGGCTGGGGATATCTGTTATGGTGTATCTGTTTATTGCTTATTTATTGTCTGGAAACCTATTTTTGTCTTCCAATTTGATTACAGCCTTCATTGGAGGGCACCTGGCATCTGGGGCAAGAAACACTCAAGAAGATGGCGTCGGCTGATGCTTATATACTCCAGCCGCTCTGACGTCGGAGAGAAATGAGACATCAGCCGACGTCGGACCCAGACTTTGGAATCCGGCCGACCGAGGGCTGCCTGAGGCAGGACAACCCATATTTTATGACTGCAGTTGCATATCTATCGGACATCTACATTTATGGTAGGTACAAAACTATACTTTTCTTTCAGGCCTTCTCAGTCCAAACCCAAGAACAGCAGACCACCTAGGTTACAGTCTCAGGCTACGCACAGGCTTAAGCCGTGGGGGGCTCCCACTTCCAAAGCAGAGTAGTAAGACACCCCTCTATGGAAAAATGGCACAATTACTTAACCTTAACCCTTCCAAGCCCTGCTCAGCTGCCTGCTCCATAGGAAGAAAGCTTGCCCTGCATGCAAAAAACTGAGAACTCATTACCCAGGACAAATGGGTTTTGAATATAGTTTCCCAAGGATAAAGATTCCACTTCCACACCCTACCAAACCCAAACAGTTGGCCAGGCCTACCCCCAAATCAGTGAACAGAGGCTCAACAGGAGGATGTTCATAGTGTTTCACTGCTGCAGTCATTACATTTGGGTTATCCTGCCGTCAGGCAGTCCCGCAGTTGGCCAGAGTTCCAAAGTCTTGGTCCGGCGTCGGTTGCTGTTGCTTCTTCCCTGACGTCAATGCGCCAGGGGTATACAAGATGCAGCTGACGCCATTTTCTTCAGTGTTTCTTGCTGCGTGGTGCCTGAAGCAAAAGCAGTTGGCAAGTGCCAGTCGGCCGACTCCTGAGATTTTTGAAGTCGAATTTCAGAACCAAAGTCTTCAGTAAAGCTAAGTACCCCATTGGGAAACTTTTTCTTGCCTCAGACCGATGTCAGTAAAAGTTAATAATTGCATTTCTTGTGGGAAGCAAATACCTCGTAAGGATTTTCATTCTTACTGTATTCCATGCCTAGACCCAGACCACGACATCACTAGTTGTCGTTTTTGTGCTAGATTTAACAAGTGCACTATTAAACGTCTGTTTGATTTTGCTCACCATTATTTTGGCCGAAGGTTCAATTATACCATGCCGTCGGAACAACCGACTGGAATACACAAAAAAACGCAAACACAAAGATAAGGAAAGGCATCCGAGGTCCAAAACCGACAAAGCCTCTTCTAGGCCAGTCACCGGCTCGCCGGTTCTCAGTGAGGTGCTTTCGCAGCCCCTGACGCCCGCTACCTCAGAGCCACAGGCTGCCTCTGACTCCCACGTGGAGATTACTAGGCCTCTGGAAAATGGAGGTATTGGGCCTATGGAAATTAATCCCTCAGATGGGTCCGGAGCCGCTGAGCAGGCATCGGCTTCTGAGGGTGTTTTCAGACCTTCACAGATTACCATCAAAACAACTAAGTCTGAAACTCCATTAAAGACAAAGAAACAAGTACAGCATTCACCTGGACAGGCCTCCATGCCTAAAAAACAGATGCTTAAAATGGCTGAACCCCTAATTACTCTGATCCAGGGGTTCCTATCCCCCTCCTGATGAAAGGCCTAGGCAGGATACAGACTGATTCCTCTGACCAGGTTTCCATTTCTTCTGATTCCTCTTCAGACCAGGGATACTCTTTATCCCCCTATGGAGGACTCTGATGCTGAAGAATCAATCCGATGTCCTTCAAGGATGCATCTGCAGTCCTCACATATGGGTTGTCCTGCCTCAGGCAGCCCTTCGGTCGGCTGGATTCCAAAGTCTGGGTCTGGCCTCGGCTGATGTCGCTCTTTCCCCGACGTCAGAGCGTCTGGGTATAAAAGCATCAGCCGACGCCATTTTCCTCAGTCTTTCTTGCCGCGTGGTGCCCGAAGCAGTTCGCAAGCGCCGGTCGGCCAGCTCCTGTGATTCAGCTACCGAAGACTTCGAAAAAGCTAAGTACCCCGTTGGGGACTCTTTCTTCCCTCAGCCGATGTCAGATAAAGTAAATTGTTTAACTTGTGGGAAACAAATACCTCATAAGGATTTCCACTTCTACTGCCTCACTTGCCTAGGCCCAGACCACGACGTCTCGGCCTGCTCAGCCTGTGCTTCCTTCAACTGACGAACTCCTAGACGTCGGTCGGAGTTTGCAGAGGAATTTTTTGGGGCTAGTTTTGCGTACAAGATGCCGTCGGAGACTCCGACTTCGCATTTGGTTAAAAAACTGAAGGACAAGGACCGACACTCACGGCCCGCGGTTTCAGCTGAAACCACGGTCAGGCCTACCGCGAGTGTCTGTTTCGGCTGAAACAGAATCCTCGGTGCTTCCTATTACCGAAACCACTCAACCGACTACCTCGGCCGAGTCGGTTATTGAATTACCTACTGAAACCAGTGTCCAGGAAATGTCCGACACCATTCCTTTAGACAAGTCTACTCCTGCACGTGGTGCAGCCAGACCCCCTGCATCCATGTCCATTAAGGCCTTTTCTAGGGCTAAAGCTGCCTAACTTACTAAAGCTTTGCCTCCCAAGGTTTCCTCTCAGAGAACTTCTACTGGCTCACAGATTCTCAGCCTAGCAGAGGATTTAATCTCTTTAATTAGAGGCTCTCAACCTCACCTGGACAGGGGCCCTCAACCACCACCAGACAAAAGGCCCAGGGTTGAGCCCTCTGAACCCCACTCTTCAGATGAATCCTCGGATGGCTCTGTTTTGTCAGACCCCCAGGAGGAGGCTTATTCGGCCTACGAGGATTCTGATGCTGAAGAATCTATTCCTTCGGCCTCCCCTCCTGAAGAGTTTTCATTTGGAGAGACTCTACATTCTATGAGAGAACATTTTCAATGGCAGGGCCAGGAATTCTCTGATTCTAGAAAAAGATTAAGGACCTTTTTACATTTACCTCAGCATAGGCTTTTAGCTATACCTCCTGTTTTGAATGTAATTGATGATGTGTACTCTGATGCTAGTACAGCCCCTGATTCTCTCCCTCCGGCTCCTGTCAAACCTGATAGGTACTACAGGGTCCCGGATTCTCATCTACACCTGTACAAGGCCCACTCTGCAGACCCAGAAACTGTTTCCCAGGGCCCAAAAGGGGTTGCAGCTGCTACTGCTAAAAATCCTCTACCTCTGAAAGGGAGTCTAGAGCTTTAGAGAGATGGGGTAAGAAAGTGTATACTTCTGCAACTCTTTCCATGAGGGATTTAAATTGTCAATTTCATATGATTCAGTACCAAGAGTATTTGTTAGATGAATTACATAAGAAGCTGTCCTCTTCTGAACCCCTTGACCGTAAATCACTTCAGGATCTGGTACATAACTCACAGCAGGTTAGCAACCATTTTTTGCAGTGTGGTTATGATGCATTGGAAAGCTTCATGTAGGTCAGCTATGACAGGGGCAGTTATACGTAGGCATGCCTGGCTGAAGGAACAATCTTTACCAGACCATGTTAAAGCTAAGCTTCTGGATGCTCCAATGGAAAAGCAAAACTTATTTGGTTCCACGGCCCAGGAGGTCTTAAAGAAGTTTGAAGAAAAGGCAAAATCTGTGCAAACAGTCAAGGACTTTCTGCAAGTACAACCACCGAGATTCAGCAGAAATTGGCCTACTAAGAATTGGTCCTTTCCGGACTCAGACAGATCCCAGAGAGGCAGGAATAGGCGCGCCAGAGGTAGAGGGCAAGCTAGAGGCTCCTACAGAGGCCGTCAGTGGCAGCCTCCCAACCAGAGAGGTAGTGCAGGAACAACTGCTACCCCAGGACAGATGCAATGACTTTCTTTTAACTCCGCTGACCAGGGCTCAATTAGAAGCACCATTGGGCGGAAAGCTTTCTTTATTCTCAAAGAATTGGCATTACATTACAAGGGACTCATGGACACTGCAAATAATAGACAAAGGATACAGGTTCCATTTCCGCACTTTGCCAAAAAGAAAAGGAATGCCAGACCTGCCACCAAATCAGAAGGCAGAGGCCTTGAAGCAAATTACCAAATTAATACAAATGAAAGCCATAGAAAAGGTACCTCACTCAGAACAAGGATTTTACTCCAGATTATTCCTTGTTCCAAGAAAGGAAAATCAATGGAGGCCTATTCTCGACTTGTCCGCACTGAATACTTACCTCATTGTGCCAAAATTCAAAATGCTGACACTACAGCAACTTCTTCCCATGCTGGGCAAGGAGTCTTGGCTGGTGACTCTAGATCTCAAGGAGGTATACCTGCATGTCCCCATTCGACAAAGTTGCAGAAGACACCTCAGATTTCTTGCAGGATCAGAGCATTATCAATTCTCAGCATTGCCCTTTGGCTTATCTACTGCGCCCAGAATATTCACGAAATGCCTGGCTTCAGTAATTGCACACTGCAGACTTCAGGGGATTCAAATCTACCCATATCTGGACGACTGCCTTATACAAGCGGACAACAAGAAAATTTTGCTAAAGGACTTGGACTATGTCATCCACCTACTCTACAGGCCTTGGGATACACCGTCAACATCCAAAAATCAAGACTTGTTCCATCCCAAAGAATAACCTTTTTGGGTGCGGATCTAGACACAACCACCCAAATGGCCTTTCTCACAGAAGAAAAACAAAAACAACTTCCGGATTACTTCAAGAATCTGACAAGACAAACTCAGCTGACTGCAAGGAAAATCCTGCAGGCCCTGGGTTACATGGCATCCTGCATACTTCTGATTCCACAAGCCAGGCTGCATATGAGAAAATTGCAATGGTACCTAAGGAGTGTATGGACTCAGCACAGCCACAGCTTAGAAACTTTGATCCCACTCATTCCTTGCTTTCAAAAGGAATTCTTGTGGTGGGCTCAAGCCTGCCAGTCGAGCAGAGGGTTGCCTTTCAGCAAACCAAGAACAAACAAAACCATCACCACGGACGCTTCAGACAGAGGTTGGGGAGCACACATGGAGGACAAATGTATCCAAGGGCTATGGTCTCGGAGAGCTGCGCATGCACATAAACCAAAAGGAAATGCTGGCAGTGATACACGCGATCGAGGCCTTCAAACCTTTCCTTCTTCCAGGCCACCTGCTCATAAGGACAGACAACACCACAGTTATGTGGTACATAAACAAGCAAAGGAGGCACACATTCCTATCCTCTATGCAGACTGGTCATGAATCTATGGGAACTTTGCTTGAAGCTCAATATACAACTGCAGTCCCAGTTCATGCCAGGGAAAGACAATACACTGGCAGACAGCTTAAGCAGAACTACCATGGATGCACACGAATGGATGTTGCACCCAGACATCATCTTACTCATAACACAATCATGGGGCAGGCCGGAGATAGATCTGTTCGCTTCACCCCACAATCAACTGAAGACATTCTGCTCAAGGACAATACCACCCACAAGCATGGAAAGTGGACTCTCTCTCTTTCAGCTGGAAAGCTCTAAAAGTCTATGCTTTCCCACCACTCCCATTAATGGCCAAGGTTTTACTGAAGATCAGGGCGGAGCAGCCAAGAGTGATTCTGATAGCTCCAGACTGGCCAAGGCAGCACTGGTACCCACTGTTAAAGAGCATGTCACAGACAAAACTGTGGCCTCTCCCACTATGGCCACTTCTACTGACTCAGAACAATTTCAGGACTCTGCATCCCAACCTGAAAACCTTGCAGCTAACTGCCTGGAGAATACCATGATGACTCCTCAGAAGAGTGAAGGACATCATTATGGAAGCTCGCCGGCCTTCCACAAGGAAGGCATATTCAGCAAAATGGAAAAGATTTCTCACTTGGAACACAACAAAAGGCCTAGATGTGACAGTGATGAGCATGGCACATATACTGGAATACTTGGCAGAATTGTTCCACAATGGCCTATCTTACTCTTCCTTTAAGATACATGCCTCAGCAATTTCAGCAGAATACAATGTTAATCCACCTGTTTTCTCTCATCCTCTCTTAAGACAGTTTCTGAAAGGAATCAAAAACATCAATCCCCCAAGGAAACCACCTTTACCTACTTGGGACCTTAACTTTGTGCTGGAAAAGCTAACACTTCCTCCCTTTGAACCAGCAGCATTGGCAGAGATGCAGTTTCTGTCCTGGAAAACTGCATTCCTTCTGGCCATAACTTCAGCAAGAAGAGTATCTGAGTTACAAGCTTTAATGGCAGTGCAGCCATTTCTTATTTTCCATCAAGACAAAGTTTCATTAAGAACCAATCCTACTTTTATGCCAAAGGTGATATCCAGGGTATCCTTGAACCAGGCAATTCACTTGCCTACATTCTTCCCAAATCCACAAAACAGAGGGGAGAAACTCCTACACACTCTGGACATACACAGACAATTACGCTACTATTTGGACAGAACTAAAAGTTACAGAAAGACTGACCAATTGTTTGTAGCATATGCTGCTGGGACGCAAGGAAAAGCAATTTCAAAAAGACAATTTCAAAATGGATAGGAAATTGCATTTGTTTTTGTTACTCCTTTCATGGAAAGACTGTTCCAGCAAACATTAGGCCTCATTCCACAAGAGCCCCAGCCACCACCACAGCCTTCCTAAGAGAGGTGGCTACCAAGGACATTTTAGAAGCTGCTACATGGAGCTCCGTGCATACATTTGCCAAGCATTACAATTTACCTTTATACTCCAGATCCAGAGCAGGTTTTGCTACGGCAGTCCTGCAGGGTATCTTAACTACACCATCCTTTTCTTAGTACTCACTTGGGTTGGGAGGGTGTCCTAATGGTTAAGGTGTTTACCTTACAAACACAAGATGCATGGTTTGAGTCTCTCAAGGGATAATTGGCTAGACTTAAAATGGCTCACAAGGGCAGTTAGCTTAGTACTAATCTATGAATCTATGAATCGACCTCCACCCCCAGATTGGCTATGGTATTCTACCCATATGTGATGACTGCAGATGCATCCTTGAAGGACATAGTACAGTTTTGTACCTACCATAAATGTAGATGTCCAATCAGTATGCATCTGCAGTCAGGTTTACCCTCCCTCCTTCCCCTCTGTGGTATTCCTAGGGTGCGTACCCCTCTATTAGCTAGCTGTGGGAATCTATTATGGTGTATTTGTTTGTATATATATGTATATATATATTTTTGCATATGTTTGGAATTTTATTGCATTCCTTCAAATTTAGCCTTCCTAGAGGGCACCTGGCATCTGGGGCAAGAAAAACTGAGGAAAATGGCGTCGGCTGATGCTTTTATACCCCAGACGCTCTGATGTCGGGGAAAGAGCGACATCAGCTGAGGCCAGACCCAGACTTTGGAATCCGGCCGACCGAAGGGCTGCCTGAGGCAGGACAACCCATATGTGATGACTGCAGATGCATACCTATCGGACATCTACATTTATGGTAGGTACAAAACTGTACTTTCAGCCTCTCCTCCTCAGGATTACTCTTTTGGGGAAACTTTGCATACCATGAGGGAGCATTTCCATTGGGAGAACCAGGATTATTCAGAATCCAAGAAAAGGCTCAGATTTTCTTTTATTGCCTCAACACAGGCCCCTTGCTAATTCCGCCTGTGTTGGATATTGTGGATGATGTGTTCTCCGAATCCAGTTTAACCCCCGATTCTTTGCCTCCAGCACCAGTCAAGCCAGATAGGTACTACAGAGTCCCTGACTCTTACAAATTTCTTCATAAAAACCCTGCTGCTGACCCAGAAACTATTTCCCAGGGTCCCAAAGGGGTAAAGGCTTCCACTGCTAAAAATCCAGTTCCTTCTGACAGGGATTCTAGAGCATTAGACAGATGGGGGAAGAAAGTTTACACTTCTGCAACTTTAGCAGTAAGGGCTTTAAATTGCCAGTTCCACATGCTTAAATACCAACAATATTTAATGTCTCTGTTAAAACAGAAAATGCTTACAAGCTCAGAAGGTCCTGATTATCAGGAAATGCAGGATTTATTGCATGCAGCTGAACAAGTGGGAAAACATACTCTGCAATGTGGTTTTGATTCTTTAGAGGCTTCTTGTAGAGCCGCAGTTACAGGATCTGTGATTCGAAGGCATGCTTGGTTAAAAGAACAAGGTTTACCTGATCATGTTAAGGCAAAATTATTGGATGCTCCTTTACAGCATGATATCTTGTTTGGTGTTAAGGCAGAAGAGGTATTAAAGAAAATGGAGGATAAGGCAAAATCTATGCAAACAGTGAAGGATTTCTTACAGGTACAGCCACCTCGATTTAGCAGAAATTGGCCTTCTAAAAATTGGTCCTTTCCAGTGTCAGACAGGCCACAAAGAGGCAGATAGACTCCCAAGAGGCAAATCTCAGCCCCAAGGCTCTTGCAGACCACGACAGTGGGGTGCTTCAACCCCAAAAGGGGGAGAAAAGTCACAACCTTATATGAAACAGTCCCAATGACTTCCCCTTTCAAATGCCAAGCACTTACCTTTTGGCCGCACCCTTGGGGGGAAAACTAGCACTTTTTTTTTTACAAAATTGGCATATAATCACCCGAGACAAATGGGTTCTGAATATTGTCTCAAGGTTACATGTTCCACTTTCACACTCTACCAAGGCCAAAAGGAATGCCAGACCTGCCACAAAATCAATGGGCAGAGGCACAAAAACAAATTACAGCCCTCATGGACATGAGAGCTATTCAGAAAGTGCCACAACAGGAACAAGGACAAGGATTTTACTCAAGACTTTTCTTGGTCCCCAGAAAGGACAAAGCCTGGAGACCCATACTGGACCTATCTACTCTAAATACTTACCTGGATGTTCCGAAATTCAGAATGTTGACACTACAGCAACAACTTCCCATGCTGGGCAAGAAGGCTTGGCTTGTTACCTTGGACCTCAGAGGCATACCTGCATGTCCCAATCAGACAAAATTGCAGAAGATACCTCAGATTTATAGCAGGCTCAATGCATTACCAATTCTGTGCACTGCCCTTTGGCTTATCTACTGCACCCAGGGGCTTCACAAAATGCCTGGCACCAGTAATTGCATTTTGCAGACAAAAAGGAATTCAAATATATTCCTACTTGGACGACTGTCTTATTCAAGCAGAGAGCAAGGACATTCTTCTAAAGCATCTGGCGTTTGTAAAAAGATTGCTAATTTGCCTAGGGTACACATTAAATGAAAAGAAGTCAAAACTAGTGCCCTCACAAGAGATAATATTCTTGGGTGCCAGCTTAAATACAATGGCCCAGATGACTTGTCTCACGCCAGACAAGCAAAGACAGCTGACTCAGTACTTTCAATTGATGGCAGCAAAAACCCAACTCCCTGCAAGAAAAATTCTGCAGACCTTGGGGTTCATGGCGTCCTGCATACTACTCATACCATATGCCAGACTGCATATGAGGAATTTGCAATGGAACCTAAAAAATGTTTGGACTCAACACTGTCACAGTTTGGAAACAGTAATACCACTTATTCCCTGCCTACAACAGGAGTTTCGATGGTGGGAACAGGCATGTCACCACAACAAGGGACATCCTTTCACTTTACCCACAGCCAAGCAGACACAACAGATGCTTCGGATTACGCCTGGGGAGCACACGGCAGGAAAATGTATTCAGGGCAAGTGGGCCACAGACCAAATGCATCTTCACATCAATCAGAGAGATGCTAGCTGTACAAAATGCCCTAACAGCTTTCAAGGACCTTCTGCATCCAGGACAACTATTACTAAAGACGGACAACACCACAGTTATGTGGTAGATAAACAAGCAAGGGGGCACTTATTCCTGTCCCCTCTGCAGACAAGCCATGACCTTGTGGAACACAGCACTGACCTATCAAGTTAATCTGCAAGCACAATTCCTGCCAGGAAAGAAAAATACTCTGGCAGACGATTTAAGCAGAAACATCATGGATCTTCACGAGTGGAAATTAAATCCACAAGTATTCAGCATAACACAAAAATGGGGAGTGCCCAGACATAGATCTTTTTGCCTCCCCTCTGAACTGCCAACTACAGAAATTCTGCACAAGGACTTACTCACAAGCATGGAAAGTGGATGCTCTTTCGTTCAGCTGGAAAAACCTGAAAGTTTATGCCTTCCCACCGCTGCCTCTCCTTTCAAAGGTACTCCTAAAAGCCAGACAAGAAAGACCAAACATGATCCTGATTGCCCCAGACTGGCCACGCCAGCACTGGTACCCGATCTTAAAGAATTTGGCTCAAGGCCCAGCATGGATTTCACCTCAAATTCCTTTACTTCTGACTCAATAAAACAATCAGATCCTGCAAAGCCAGCTCAAAACCTTAAACCTGGCTGTATGGAAGATTACTTAGCCAAGCAACCAACACCTCTCTCTAAAACTGTTATGGATGTTATTTCGGAGGCCAGGAGGCCCAGCACCAGGAAATTCTATTCAGAAATGTGGAAGAGATTCTGCGCCTGGAACCAGGCTCAAAGCTTTGACCCTCTTGTTCCAAATATTCCTGAGCTATTACAATACTTAACTGAGATGCTGGACAAAGGCCTATCCTTTTCATCCATTAGGATCCACGCCTCTGCCATCTCAGCTCATTAGAACACGGATCCTCCTATTTTCTCTCATCCGTTATTAAAACAGTACCTCAGAGGGGCTAAAAACATAAGATTGCCCCGAAGAGCACCAACACCAACTTGGGACCTCAACTTTGTCTTGGAAAAACTAACTTTACCACCTTTTGAGCCAGCCAATACAGCACATTTAAAATGTCATGGAAAACTGCTCTGCTTCTGGCAATAACCTCAGCACGAAGAGTCTCAGAGTTATAGGCACTAATGGCAGTGGAACCTTTCATCATTTTTCATCAGGACAGGGTTTAAGAACAAACCCTACATTTATGCCAAAGGTGTGGTATTCAGTGTGGCTCTTAACCAAACTATTCACTTGCCAACATTTTATCCAAATCCCCAGAATAAAGGGGAGAGACTTCTGCACTCATTGGACATACACAGGTAGTTATGCTTCTACTTGGACAAAACAAAAGCTTTCAGGAAAACTGAGCGATTGTTTGTTCCATATGCTGCAGGATCACAGGGAAAAGCTATTTCAAAACAGACCATTTCAAAGTGGATAGGACACCGTATCCATTTCTGCTACACACAACATGGAAAAACTGTACCTAGCAACATTAGGCCAAATTCCACCAGGGCAACAGCCACTTCAACTGCCTACCTTAGAGGAGTACCTACCAAGGATATTTTGGAAGCTGCAAATTGGAGTTCAGTGCACACCTTTACCAAGCATTACCACTTGCCTCTACTTTAAATCCAGAGCTGGCTTTGCCACTGCAGTGCTGCATGGCCTCATAGCCACCCCAAATCCTTTATAGACCCAGCCACCTAACCTCAGCTTTGGGATTCAACCCAATTGTAATGACTGCAGCCGTGAAACACGATGAACCTAGTACAGTTTTGTACCTACCATACATGTAGATGTTAGAGTGTATTCACTGCTGCAGTCCAGGTTACCCTCCCTCCATCTCCTCTTTCTTAGCTGGGACTTATCTATACCTGTCTACCCTATACAACCTATGTGGTGTACTTGCTTGTAACTGAAGGTATTGTTTTTATTCTTTATGTATGTTTTATTAGCAATGTGTATTGCCTACCTATTTGGGGGCACCTGACATCTGGGGCAAGAAACACTGAAGAAAATGGCGTCTGCTGCATCTTGTATACCCCTGGCGCATTGACGTCAGGGAAGAAGCGACAGCGACCGACGCCGGACCAAGACTTTGGAACTCGGGCCGACTGCGGGACCGCCTGACGGCAGGATAACCCAAGTGTAATGACTGCAGCAGTGAATACACTTGAACATCTACATTTATGGTAGGTACAACACTGTACTTTCTCTCTCTTCTAAGTATCTTGGCTATTCAACTTGTCCCAGCAGAAGAAAGGGGACAAGGTTGCTCTTGGCATCCTGTCCTGGACCTCTCTATTCTAAACACTTTTTTGGTAATCCCAAAATTCAAGATGCTAACACTTCCAACAGCGTCTTCCTATGCTAGGCAAAAATGCCTGGTTGGCAACCTTAGACTTAAAGGAAGCTTACCTGCACATTCCAATAAGGGAATCTTGCCAGAAATTATGCTTCAGGGCAGGCTCCATTCACTTGCAGTTCTCTGCACTACCCTTTGGCTTACCTATTGCACCCAGGGTATTCACAAAGTGTCTAGGTACAGCCATTGCATTTTGCAGGCAGAGAAATATTCAAATATACCCATACTTGGACGATTGATTCAGACAGAAAGCCAGGAATTGCTATTAAAACATCTGGCCTTCGTAAAGAAACTTCTAAACTCACTGGGGTGTACCATAAACAAAAATAAATCTCACCTAGTACCCTGCCAACAGATTGTATTCCTGGGAGCAAGCTTTAACTCAACTTCCCAGATGGCTTTCCTCACTCCAGAGAAACAAGTTTGACAGCCTACTTCAAACTACTGGCCGCAAAAACCCAGCTATCTGCAAGGAAAATTCTTCAAGCCCTGGAGTTCATGGCCTGTTGTATTCTACTAATTCCATATGCAAGACTGCATATGAGGAAACCACAATGATGTCCTTCAAGGATGCATCTGCAGTCATAACAAATGGGTTGTCCTGTCGTCAGGCAGCCCTTCGGTCGGCCGGATTCCAAAGTCTGGGTCCGGCTTCGGCTGATGTCGCACTTCACCCGACGTCATCTCTGCTGGTCTTCGGGTATAAAGGCATCAGCCGACGCCATTTTCCTCAGTCTTTCTTGCCGCGTGGCGCCCGAAGCAGAAGCTGTTCGCAAGTGCCGGTCGGTCAGATCCAGAGATTACTACTACCGAATACTACTTCGAAGACTTCTAAAAAGCTAAGTACCCCGTTGGGGACTCTTTCTTGCCTCAGCCGATAAGCAGCCTGTTTAGACTGTGCTTCTTTCAACCGACGAACGCTTAGGCGTCGGTCGGAGTTTGCTGAACAGTTTTTCGGCTCAGATTTTGCGGACATTATGCCGTCGGATCCTCCGACTACCCAAATTGTTAAAAAACGCAAAGAAAAAGACCGACATTCGCGGTCCGCGGTTTCGGCCGAAACCACGGTTAAGCAAGCCGCGAGTGTCTCGGTTTCGGCCAAAACCGAGAAAACAGGGTCAATCTTCAGCCGAATCCATGACTACTACTGAGGCTCCTGCCACCTTAGTTGAATCGGCCTCTGAAGTTTTGCCTACTACTGTGGTTCCTAGTGAATTATCAGACACCATCCCTTTGGATGTCTCTACCCCAGCACGTGGTGCTGCTAGGCCTCCTGCAGCCATGTCTATAAAGGCCTTTGCCAGGGCTAAAGCAGCCAAAACTGTTAAATCAGTGCCTGTTAAGACCCCCTCACATAGGCCCACTTCTAGTTCACAAATGCTTACTCTGGCAGAGGATTTAATCTCCTTAATTAGGGGATCCCAATCTCACCCAGACAGTGCCTCTCAGCCTCCAGAAAAGAGACCTAGAGCAGAGCCCCCCGAGCCAGTGTCCTCTGATGATTCGTCGGATGACTCAGACATTACAGATCAGCCAGAGGCTTTTCTACTTATGAAGATTCCGATGCTGAAGAATCCATTCCATCTGCCTCTCCACCAGAGGAATTTTCCTTCGGAGAAACCTTACATGCCATGAGAGAACAATTCCAATGGCAGGGACAAGATTTCTCAGATTCTAGAAAAAGGCTTAGGACCTTTCTGCACTTACCACAACATAGGCCCTTAACTATACCTCCAGTTCTGCCTGTTGTGGATGATGCATTTAATGATGTTTGCACTACTCCTGATACTTTACCTCCAGCCCCTGCCAAACCAGATAGATTTTACAGGGTGCCAGACACTCATCACCACCTATACAAGGCCCCACTAGCAGATCCTGAGACTATATCACAGGGGCCTAAGGCAGTAGCTTCGACCTCAGCAGAAAACCCTCTCCCTTCTGAAAGGGAATCCAGGTCCTTAGAGAGATGGGGGAAAAAAGTTTACACCTCTGCTACTCTCTCAGCTAGAGCTTTAAACTGTCAGTTTCACATGATCCAATACCAAGAGTTTATGCTTGATCAGTTAACTAAGAAGCTGTCCTCCGATGACTCCTTAGATGAGAAATATGTTTTAGAAATGGTGAATAACATTCAGCAGGTTAGTAACCATTGTTTAAAATGTGGCTATGATGCACTGGAGGCTTCATTTAGATCAGCCATGACTGGCACAGTGATAAGAAGGCATGCATGGTTGAAGGAACAGGTTTTGCCGGATCATGTTAAAGCAAAGCTGTTAGATGCTCCTATGGATAAGGCCAGTCTATTTGGTACACCTGCTCAGCAAGTAATGAAGAAAATGGAAGAGAAGGCAAAATCTGTACAAACAGTTAAGGATTTCTTACAGGTTCAGCCCCCAAGGTTTAGCAGGAACTGGCCTGCCAAAAATTGGTCCTTTCCAGACTCCTCAAAATCTCAGAGGCAGGAATAGACGCTCTAGAGGCAGAAACCAATCCAGAGGAGGTGCCTATAGAGGACGCCAGTGGCAAGGCAATAACCAGAGAGGCACAGACACAACTACTGCCACTGCAACAGGACAATCACAGTGACTTGACTCTGACACCGCCTACCAGGGAGCAAATAGCAGCACCTTTGGGCGGAAAGTTAGCCTTATTTTCGAAAAATTGGCACTATCACAAAAGACAAGTGGATTTTGCAAACCATAGACCAAGGCTACAGGTTCCACTTCCACACCTTACCAGTAAAAAGAGGAATGCCAAACCTACCTCCAAATCAAAAAGCAGAAGCTCTAAAGCAGATAGCTCAATTAACAAAGATGAGAGCTGTGGAAGGAGTACCAATAACACAACAGGGCAAAGGATTCTACTCCAGACTCTTCCTAGTACCAAGAAAAGAGAAAAGTTGGAGACCTATTCTCGACCTGTCCACCTTAAACACATACATCATTGTACCAAAATTCAAAATGCTGACCCTACAGCAACTTCTTCCCATGCTGGGCAAGGAGTGTTGGCTGGTAACTCTAGATCTCAAGGAGGCATACCTGCACGTCCCCATACGACCAAATTGCAGAAGATACCTCAGATTTCTTGCAGGATCAGAGCATTATCAATTCTCAGCATTGCCCTTTGGCTTATCTACTGCGCCCAGAGTATTCACAAAATGCCTG
Organism: Protopterus annectens; assembly: GCF_019279795.1. Lineage (NCBI taxonomy): Eukaryota > Metazoa > Chordata > Ceratodontiformes > Protopteridae > Protopterus > Protopterus annectens. Next base: position 730,949,050 of record NC_056743.1, read on the forward strand.
GCATCAGTAATCGCTCATTGCAGGCTACAGGGAATCCAAATTTATCCATACCTGGACGACTGCCTGTTACAAGCGGACAACAAAAGCAAGCTGACAACAGATTTACAAAGAGTCATTTGCTTACTACAAGCCCTGGGATACACAGTCAATTTAAAAAAGTCAAGACTGATACCATCCCAGACAAGAACATTCTTGGGTGCGGAATTGGACACAGTAAAACAAATGGCATTCTTAACTGCAGAAAAACAAGCACAACTCCCTCTTTACTTCTTGGCATTAACAAAGCAGCACAAACTAACAGCAAGAAAAGTACTGCAGGCCTTGGGCTTCATGGCATCATGCATAATCCTGGTCCCCCATGCCAGACTGCATATGAGAAAACTACAGTGGTACCTAAAGAATTTATGGTCTCCACACAGGCACAGCTTAGAAACCGAAATCCCACTAATCCCATGCCTGAAACAAGAGTTCCTATGGTGGGCTCAAGCATGCCAGTCAAACCCAGGCTTGCCCTTCCACAACTTTCAAGCAAACCAAACCATCACAACGGACGCCTCAGACCTAGGCTGGGGGGGGGCGCACATGTTGGACAAGTGCATACAAGGATTGTGGACTCCAGACCAGCTGCACCTGCACATAAACCAAAAAGAAATGCTGGCAGTAAAACTAGCAATCCAGAAATTCAAACCATTCCTCAAAGAAGGCCATTTAATGATAAGGACAGACACCACAGTCATGTGGTACATCAACAAACAGGGAGGGACTCATTCATACCCCCTATGCAGAAATGACTCTGGACCTTTGGAATATGGCTCTGAGCTACAACATCCAGTTACATGCAATATTTGTGCCGGGAAAAGAAAACACCCTAGCAGACATGTTAAGCAGAACCACCTCGGATGCTCACGAATGGATGCTACACTCTGACATCTTCAAGGCCATCACAAAGAAATGGGGAATGCCACAAATAGACCTATTCACATCCCCACTCAATCACCAGCTCAAAAAATTCTGCACAAGGACATGCCACCCACTAGCATGGAAGGTGGACTCTCTGTCCTTTAGTTGGAAAGGCCTGACAGCATATGCATTTCCACCTCTTCCTTTGATGCACAAGGTACTACTGAAAATCAGAGGAACGTCCAAGGATAATTCTGATAGCTCTGAATTGGCCAAGACAACACTGGTATCCTTTGCTGAGGAGCATGTCTCAGGGGAGAATGTGGCCAATACCCCTGATGCCTTTGATGTTAACTCAGAACAACTACAACATCATGCACCCAAACCTAAAAACCTTGCAACTGACTGCCTGGAACATCACATAACAGCTACTAACCCAGACTTATCCCAAAGGGTTAAAGACATTATCCTTGAAGCCCGCAGACCTTCAACAAGAAGGAACTATGCAGGAAAATGGAAAAGGTTTGTCATTTGGAGTACTGAAAGAGGAAAAGATGTCTCGAACATAGATATTGCTAACATCCTGGAGTACTTGGCAGAGCTTCTACATACGGGCCTGTCCTATTCCTCCATCAAGATACATGCATCAGCTATTTCCGCAGAATACAGCTTCGATCCACCTGTCTTTTCGCATCCTCTACTCAGGCAATTCCTCAGAGGAATCAAGAATGTAAAACCTCCTAGGAAACCACCATTACCAGCATGGGACTTTAACTTTGTGCTAGAAAAATTGACACTCCCTCCATTTGAACCAGCAGCAACAGCAGATCTTCAACACCTGTCATGGAAAACTGCTTTCCTACTGGCAATTACTTCAGCAAGGAGGGTTTCGGAACTACAGGCCTTAATGGCAGTACAACCCTTCCTAATCTTCCATCAAGATAGAGTGTCCATGAGAACTAATCCTACATTTATGCCTAAGGTGGTATCCAGAGTGTCTTTAAACCAGGCAATCCACCTACCTGCCTTCTTTCCCAATCCACAGAACAGGGGGGAAAGGCTGCTGCATACCTTGGATGTACATAGACAGTTACGCTACTACCTGGACAGAACCAAAAGTAACAGAACTGACCAGCTTTTAGTAGCCTATGCAACAGGAAGGGAAGGAAAAGCAATTTCCAAACAGACAATCTCCAAATGGATAGGAAATTGCATAAGATTCTGTTACTCCTACCATGGAAAACCAGTTCCACAGAACATAAGACCTCATTCTACAAGGGCTACAGCCACTACCACAGCTTTCTTACGAGGAGTGGCAACCAAGGACATTATTGAGGCAGCTACTTGGACCTCCGTGCATACATTTGCCAAGCATTATAATTTACCTCTATACTCTAGATCCCGAGCAGGGTTTGCCACTGCTGTATTGCAAGGGATCCTAACTACACCATAATTCTTCTTCCTCCTCCCCTAGTTTGGCTATGGTATTCTACCCATTTGTTATGACTGCAGATGCATCCTTGAAGGACATAGTACAGTTTTGTACCTACCATAAATGTAGATGTCCGAACAGGATAGCATCTGCAGTCAGGATTACCCACCCTCCTTCCCTCTGTGGTACTCCTAGGGTATTTACCCTCCTAATAGCTAGCTGGGGGGGAGTCTCTTATGGTGTATTTGTTTGTATATATGTACATACATGCTTATTTTTTGTGTTTGCCTTCTACTATTTTGGAAACATTGGCATTTATCCAAAATTTAGCTTCCTAGAGGACAACTGGCATCTGGGGCAAGAAACAGAGGAAAATGGCGTCGGCTGATGCCTTTATACCCGAAGACCAGCAGAGATGACGTCGGGTGAAGTGCGACATCAGCCGAAGCCGGACCCAGACTTTGGAATCCGGCTGACCGAAGGGCTGCCTGACGACAGGACAACCCATTTGTTATGACTGCAGATGCTATCCTGTTCAGACATCTACATTTATGGTAGGTACAAAACTGTACTGTATCTAAAAAGCCTGTGGTGTCAACATTCTCAGGACCCTGGTATCAATGATTCCTATAATTCCTTGTATAAAGACAGAGTTCCTTTGGTGGGCAGAGGCCTGCTACCACAAGGGGCTCCCTTTCACTCTACCCCCTGCCGCCCAAACCCTAACAGATGCATCAGACTATGCATGGGGGGCTCACTTGGCGTGCATTCAGGGCAAATGTAACCCGAGACAGATGCACCTGCATATCAACCTAAAAGAAATGTTAGCTGTACAGAATTCCTGGACAGCCTTCAAGGACCACATTCTTCCAGGATAATTATTGGTAAAGACAGACAACACCACAGTTATGTGGTACATAAGCATGGGGGAACCCACTCATACCCTCTCTGCAGACTAGTCATGGCTCTGTGGAACACAGCCTTGAGCTACCAAGTGCACCTACAAGCTCAATTCCTGCCAGGCAAGCTAAATTCACTGACAGACTACCTAAGCAGAAATCTCATGGACCCACACGAATGGAAACTGGAACCAAAATTATTCAACCTCTTTAGGAACAAATGGGGGACGCCAGAGATAGACCTGTTTGCCTCCCCTCAGAACTTCCAATTGGGCAAATTCTGCACAAGGACTTCCCACAATCAAGCTTGGAAAGTGTATGCCCTGTCCTTTACCTGGGAAAGTCTCTCAGCTTATGCCTTTCCTCCTCTGCCTCTTCTCTCAAAGGTTCTGCTAAAGATCAAACAGAACAAGCCAAGGACAAACTGATTGCACCAGACTGGCCACACCAGCACTGGTACACCCTCTTGTGCAGTATGACACTGCTGGAACCATGGCACCTGCCTCAGACACCTTTCCAGCTGTCCCAGCAGGCTGGCCAGATTCTGCGCACACAGCTTCAAACCCTGAACCTTGCAGCCTGGCTAATTCCTTGAGCTCTCCAATAGCATCCCTCAGTAAGCAGGTGCTAGATGTCATTCTGGAGGCAAGGAGGCCTAGTACTAGAAAATCCTATGCTGAAAAGTGGAAAAGATACTGTTCCTGGAGCCAGACTCGAGGGATGGGCACAACAGTGCCCAGCTTACCTCATATTCTTCAGTACTGAACAGAAATGCTTCACAAGGGCCTATCCTTCTTGTCAATTAAAAGTCATGCCTCTGCCATTTCAGCACATTGTAGTACTGAACCACCCCTCTTCTCTCACTCCCTGTTTAAAGCAATTCTTCAGAGGGGCCAAAAATTTAAGCCCCCCAGGAGAGCCCCTACTCCAGCCTGGGAGCTTAACTTTGTATTGAAAAAGCTCACTCTCCCGCCATTTGAACCAGCTGCAACTGCAGAGTTGAAATTCTTTTCTTGGAAAAGAGCCTTCCTTCTAGCCATCACTTCAGCAAGGAGAGTGTCTGAATTACAGGCCCTCATGGTAGTGAAGCCCTTAATTATTTTCCATGCAGACAGGGTTTCCCTCAGGATCAATCCTTCCTTTATGCCTAAGGTGGTGTTTAGTGTGGCCCTAAATCAGTCAATTAATTTGCCTACTTTTTTCCCTAATCCACAAAACAAAGCAGAATGACTACTGCACTCTTTGGACGTGTGCAGACAATTTAGATTTTATTTGGACAGGACTAAGCCTGTCAAATTCCGAACAGCTGCTAGTTGGCTTTGCTGCAGGGGCAGAGGGGAAGGCCATTTCAAAGCAAACCATTTCTAAATGGATAGCCCATTGCATTCATTTCTGCTACAAGCACCATGGAAAACATACCCCACAGGGGATAAGATCACACTCCACCAGGGCTGCATCTACTTCTACAGCCTTTCTCAGAGGAGTCCCTACCAGGGCCATCCTAGAAGCTGCTACCTGGAGCTCCCTACATACCTTCACCAAGCATTACCACATGCCTATTTTTTCTAAATCCAGAGCTGGTTTTGCCACTGCAGTCTTGCAGGTCTTAATAGCTGGCCCTAATGCTCTCTAACTTCCTCCTCCCTTTCTTAGCTTTGGGGATCAACCCAAATGTGATTGCAACAGTGAAACGCGAAGAACATAGTACAGTTGTGTACACTTACCATAAATGTAGATGTTCAAGTGTATTCATTGTTTCAGTCCTGGTTACCCTCCCTCCAGCCCCCGGACCTCTCGACTCCACCTTTCCTTCTTGTTTGGTGTATTTAAGCTTTCTGGTGTATTTGCTTTTTGATTGAGGTGTACTGCAGTGGTGGTGCTGAGGTAGCGTTGTCGCCTCATAGCAAGACATTGTCCCATTCAATTCTCAGCTAGAGTGTCTTCTGTGTGGAGGCATATGTGAATGGGGCGTGCCTTTGTTGAAGGTTGTGCATCAGGGCTGGTAACCCAATATGTAAAAATCCACTACCAATCATTAGCGGACCGGAGTTCCGCTGTGGCAACCCCTAACCAGGAAAAGCCGAAAGACACAATTGAGGTGTACCATAACATATAATTGCTTCCCATTGTGGGGGCACCTGACATCTGGGGCAAGAAAAAACTGATGTAATGGCATCGGCTGCATGTTATATACCCCTGACGACCTGATGTCATGGAAGAAGAGAGCATCTGACGCAGGAATCCAAGTCTCTGGTATTCAGGCTGGCTGAGGGCTACCTGCAGGCAGATAACCCAAATGTGATGACTGCAACAGTGAATACACTCTAACATCTACATTTATGGTACGTGTATACAACTGTACTTTCCCCTTTGTCCAAGGGCAATCACCACAAGTTACCCCCAGAGTGGACCTTACAGCACAAGGGGTCACTAATCCATCCATTGTGGCAGATGCTGCACCTTACGCTGTGGCTGATAGGATTCTGATCCCATTTAAACACCTTTACAATGAGGACATGCTCAGTGTCCTGCAGGAGGCCAGGAAACCTAATACCAGAAAATCATCTCTCTCCAAGTGGAAAAGATTCACTATTTGATGTCATAATAAACAGCTGGATCCACTTCTCAGTGAACCCCCTCTAGTGCTGTCCTATTTGTGTGAGCTACTGCAGTCTGAACTGGCTTATTCATCTATCAAAGACCACCTGTCTGCTATATCTGCTTGCCTGCCTTTGGACCCCCCATTAGCATCCAGACTCCCTTGCAAAACTCTTCCTCAAAGGGGTACTACACCTTAGGCCACCCAGGAAACCCATTTCCCCCTTCTTGGGACCTCCACTATGTGCTGGAGAAGCTTATGCTACCTCCCTTTGACCCAGCTAACAAAGTGTCTTTAAAGCACTCATCAGAAAAACTGTCCTAGTGTCTCCAACCTCAGCCAGGAGAATGTCCACGCTCCAAGCCCTTATGGCTACCCTGCCCTTTCTAGTTTTCCACAAAGATAGGGTTACCCTTGCAACAAATCCGTCCTTCATGCCCATGGTAGTCAACGATCGGTTCCTTAAGCCATCCAGCTACCCATTTTTTTCCCAAACCTACAACAAGACAATGAGAGGGTGTTGCATTCCCTGGTTGTTCACAGGTAGATCAGATTCTACCTGCACAACACTAAGTCCATCAGACAGACTGACCAACTGTTTGTATCTTTTCACCCCAGAGCTCTGGCAAAGGCTGTTACCAAGCAGATTATTTCTACTTGGATCTCAAAAGCCATTACCTTCTGCTATCAGTTCCATGGTAGGAACCTACAAGTGACAGTTAAAGCCCATTCCACAAAGACAATTGCATCTTCAGGAGCCTTCTTCAAGGGTTTGGATACCTTTTCTATCCTGGAAACTGCTACTTGGTTTTCAGTCCACACCTTCACCAAGCACTACAAGCTTGACCTCATCTCCAGGTCCAGGGCAGGATTCGCCTGGGCTACCCTACATGGATTCCTGGAATCTGCCTCTAGACCACTATCCCAACCTTGATGAGCTTTGGCACTCTCCTATGTGCAGAATACTGTAACATGGGAATAGAAGGATATAGAAAAGTTGTGTAAAGTCTTACCAATAACCATAGATGTCCTCTTCCACGTTGCAGTATTCCTTCCCACCCTCCTTTCCCTCTTATTAGCTAGTAACTTCCCTTTCCGGATGGCAATGATATGGCATTGCCATTACAGGATGTGCTTTGAATGGGGCTACTGTTCCCGAGGGCTGGTGCATGCCGATGTCACCTTTATGGCCCATGTATTTTCATCCATATCTGATGCACCACTGAGGGACTGAAAGCTTTTTGATACTGGCCATACATACATGACTGAAGAGATGAACCCATATGCAGAATACTGCAACATGGAAGAGAAGGCCATCTATGGTTATGGTAGGATTTTACACAACTTTTCTTTCCCCCTGTTTTGGAAGTGGTTGATGTTTTCCAAGAATAGTCTTTGAAACCAGACTACCTCCTGCACCTAGGAAATGACAGATTCTGCAGGGTTATAAATGTGCATAAGCACCTCTTTAAGAATCTTTCAGCAGACCCAGATATTTTTTTGTTCCTGTCCCCAGGGTGCCTGAGCCAACACATCCAGAAATTCCCTACCCAGTGAGAGAGACCAGAGTCCTTGATAGATTTGCAAAAAGGTATATACATCTGCCACTCTGAGGGCACTCCACTGCCATTCGCACATAATAAAACACCAAGCAACATTACTGGAACAAGTGAAACAAAAGCTATTGAAAATGAGTTTATCTAAAGAGTTGGACATTTGCAGCGGCACTTTGCAAGTGGTTAAGCATTCATTACACTGTGGCTTTGCAGTCTTGGAGGCTGCCGCCACTGTCTTTCATTAGGAGGAATGAATGGCTAATGGAACAAGCCCTCCCGAAGCAGGTTCAATCCAGACTTTGTGATGTTCCTTGGATGGCGAGTTTCTCTTTAGCTGTAAGGCACAAGCTGTCCCCAAAAAAAGGACAGAGCTAAGTCTTTCTGGACAGCCAAAGACTTCTTCCAGGTACAGCCACCTCATTTCAGTAGAAACTATCCCACTAAGCTCTGGTCCTCTCCTCCCCAACCCAATGCAGGTCAAGGAAAGGCACGCAGGGTAGGGGGCCACACAGTGACAGGAACCTAGGCAAGGACACCCCACCTCCCCAACACCAGGGACTCCCATTACTCGGGTCTGTGGTAGGGAACTGTTCTGATCTTCATGGCATGCTCCTCTCCCAATCCTATTTCCAGACATGAAGAAAGATTGCTTCTATTCAGAGAAAATGGCCTTTCATTTCTTTAGACGAATGAATTTTACTTATCCTTTCCAGGGGGGCATCACCTGTGAGTTGTACACCCTCAAGGCACCAGGCTTCCCAGGTTTTCTCAAGCAGAGCCCTTCACATATGATAACACTAAGTGTGCAGGTCTCAATGGAAGCAGACCCTCTACACTAAACAGAAAGGGGCTATTCTGTCTACACTGCTGAAGGCCTCGTGCCTATTCCTGCAAGGCCCCATATTCAGGATGCTGACCCTTCTCTAACTCCTGTCCATGTTTTTCCTTAAGACTTTCATGGTGACACCAGCCTTAAAGCATGCATTCTTGCGTATTCCCATAGTAGCATTATGCTGAGGATTCTTCAGCCTTTTGATAGTCCCAAACCGTACAATTTTTTGCTTTTCCCTTTGTCTACTCAGATGGTCCAAGGGTAGTATCAAAACGATTATCCTCTCTCATTGCCTTCTGCTAAGAACAAGGGCTGCAAATTTACCCCTACCTGGAGGAAGGCCTTCTTTGCCTCACAAGCCTAGCACCACTCATCGGGCTATGTCCATCCAGTCCATGTTTACTTTCCCGGGGTTATACCAATAATTCCAAAATCATCTCAGAACCAGAATACTGTTCTGGGTTGGGGGGAGTCTTACTGGTTTTTACTCTTCAAAAGACAGGGTATCCTTCCTGACCCAAGTGCCTTCAAAAACCCTTTGAACAGCAATCTTCTAACAGCCAGAGGTTTTTGCCAGCACTGGGTTTCTTGGCCTTCCTCATTGCCATGATTTCCCAGGCCAGGATGCACATGAGACAATTAATGCCATCTCAAATGTGTAGGGCCTGTATACACAAGCACCATCAGCCAAAATAAGGCTGACATCAGGCTTAAAAGGCATTGCTACATGTTCCATGGCCTGCTCCATGATCCGAAGCCTACAATTCTGTTTTGCAAGAAACTCCATTATGGATGCCTTGGAGACAGCTTTAGGGGCACTCTTTAAACAGTTACAGGCCTAATGGTGGTCAGGAAGCACATAAACTAGGAGCGTCGAACAGCACAAGGGGCTTTACTACCACTCAGAGAAATTAAAACCAGGGTTGCTAGCCTGGGATATAGATCATGATACAGATCTGTGAGACAAAAACAAACCCATTCCAGCCTTACCCTATTGCCTAGTTATGGGGAATGCAAATCATTGTATGCCATGTTGGGTTGATACTTTGCGCTGTACCAGCAGGCAGACAATCAATAGACGCCTGTAGGTGCCCACTTATGGCATCTGCATCAGGAGATCATTCAGCATAGCTCAGGAATGGGGGACCCCATAGATGCACTCCTTCACCAGCAGGAAAAAGTTTTTAAAAGTTTCATTTTCAGGGGCAAGACCCCGTCAGCCTGCAATACAGACAGACCTATGTATGCTTCTCCACCCAAGACCCTACTTCCCAAGACTGTCAAACTCAGAGTGCCCAGACCCATACCCAAGGCATCACTTGTTACTTGGTCTGACCAGTACTAACTTGGATATTACTCCAGACTCTTCACCTTCTCATTCAGAAGGGACTGTTTTTCCCCACCTACAAAACCTTATCCCCTTGGAGGACCCTCTCCCTTTTCTTTCAGCTTAAAGGATACTCCAAATGTGGCTTGTGTTCCCCTTCCATAAGCAGATGCAGGATATTCTGGAGAAAGCCAGTAGGCCTATTGCCAGTAAGCCCTGGGCAGGTAAGGGAATACGTTTTCAAGCTGAATGTACTCAACCCTAATCAGTTTTCCATCAAGGCCAGAAACACCAACTGGTCCTATTTGAAAATTCTTCCTATGACCCTTCTTGCTCATCTTTAAGGATTCAGGTTTTACACCTGCTTTCTTCTACCCATTGGTCTATCAGTTCCTTACCACTTTTCCACCTAATCTTTGTCCTCGAAAGGCTTTTCCTTCAGTTTTAAAACTTGTGGGATGGAAGACCAACTGCTCATTGGCTTTCACTTCAGCCGAGACAGTTTTAGAAACTTCAGGCTCTCTAGGCAGTCCAACCCTTTGCATATTCCTTTCTGACAGTCACTTTCTCAGGATTAACCCTTCCTTTGGACAAAAGCTGGTGACTGATAGGTAGATGCATTGCTAGACAAAGAAGTATCTCCCCAAACTCGCAAAACAGGGGGAGGAATTTCTGCATTTCTCAGATAACATAAGCAGCTACCCTTCTAAATGGGCACTATGGAAACCCATTAAAATATCTGACCAACTCAGTAGCCTTTGCTAGCAGCACCAAAGAATAACCTGTCTGCAGGCAGACCATTTCAAAAAAAGATTTCTCACTGTAACACCACCTGTTACAATCATCAGGGAGGGAACAGACCTGAAGCTTTAAGGACCCTTTCCACTAGGGCAAACCTACCAAGAGGAGTTGGAGGATGTTCATCGTGCATACAGCTGTAGTCATAACAAATGGGTTCTCCTGCCGTCAGGCAGGTCCTCGGTCGGCCGAATTCCAAAGTCTAGGTCCGGCATCTGTTGTCGTCGGTTCTTCCCTGACGTCAGCGCGATAGGGGTATAAAAGAACCAGCCAACGCCATTTTCTTCAGTCTTTCTTGCCGTGCGGTGCCCAAAGCAGAAGCAGTTCGCAAGTGCCGGTCGGCCAGCTCCTGAGATTACGAAAAATTTGGAAAACCGAAGTCTTCTTAAAAGCTAAGTACCCCTTGGGGAAACTTTTCATGCCCCAGACCAATGTCAGACAAAGTTAATAATTGTATTTCTTGTGGGAAGCAAATACCGCATAAGGATTTCCATTCCCTCTGTATACCTTGTTTAGGCCCAGACTACGACGTCTCGGTCTGTCACTGTTGTGCTACATTCAACAAACACACTATTAAGCGTCGGGCGGAGTTCGCCCAACATTTTTTTGGGAAAGCATTTAACTATACCATGTCGTCGGATTCTCCGACACCGGTTTTGTCTAAAAAACGCAAAGACAAGGACCGACACTCTAGATCCGTGGCCTCTACCGACACCACGCCAAAGCAGACTACACGTGGTCCGGTTCTCAGTGAGGCGCCTACGCAGCCCCTGACTACCGACGACACATCTTTGGCAGTGTCTCCTGTACCCGAGGTCGCAGGCTCCTCGGCCCACATCCCGACTACAGATACCGAAGCCACTCTTGGCGTTGAAACACAGAATGTGGACAGGTCCACCTCCACTCAAGGTGTCTTCAGACCTTCCTCTTCTTTCTCCATCAAGGCTTTCACCAAGTCTAAAGCAACCATGCACCCTAAGAGACCAGTTACACAGGGCCCATCTCCAGGCCCCATGCCCAAGAGACAGATGCTTAAAATGGCTGAGGATTTTAATTACTCTAATCAGAGGTTCTCAGCCACCTCCGGACAAAAGGCCCAGAGTGGAGGAAGATTCCCCCTCCTCTGATCAGGGATCCATTATTTCAGACCACTTTGATTATCAGGAACAGGCTTACTCCCCTTTTGAAGACTCCGATGCAGAGGAGTCTATTCCTTCTGTATCCCCCCCTGAGGATTTCTCATTTGGGGAAACTTTGCACACCTTAAGGGAACACTTCCACTGAGAAGGCCAGGATTATTCAGATTCCAAGAAAAGGCTCAGGGAATTTCTTTTGTTACCCCAGCACAGGCCTCTGGCTATACCTCCTGTCTTGGACATCCTAGATGATGTTTACTCGGAGGCCTGCCTTAGCCCAGACTCTCTACCTCCAGCTCCAGTTAAGCCTGACAGGTACTACAGGGTTCCTGACTCACCAATTTCTTTACAAAAGCCATGCTGCTGACCTAGAAACCATCTCACAGGGACCCAAGGAAGTTGAGGCTTCCATTGCCAAAAATCCATTGCCTTCCGAGAGAGATTCAAGATCCTTAGAAAGGTGGGGAAAAAAGGTATATACCTCGGCTACCTTAACCATGAGGGCCTTAAACTGTCAGTTTCATATGCTAAAATACCAGCAGTTTCTGTTATCTCAGTTGAAAAGTAAGATGTCACAACCTGAACAACCAGACTTGAAGGTGTTGCAGGATTTGATGCATAGGGCAGAACAAGTGGGTAAACATACCTTACAATGTGGTTTTGATGTTCTAGAGGCCTCATGTAGAGCTGCTGTTACAGGCTCGGTCATACGCAGGCATGCTTGGCTCAAGGAACAAACCTTGCCTGATCATGTCAAAGCTAAATTACTAGACTCCCCCCTTCAAAAGGATGTACTATTTTGGGCAAATGCTGAGGAAGTATTACGAAAAATGGAGGAAAAAGCTAAATCAATGCAAACTGTGAAAGAATTTCTGCAGGTTCAACCACCAAGTTTTAGTAGAAATTGGCCTTCCAAAAACTGGTCCTTTCCTGCCACGGACAGACCCCAAAGAGGCAGATACAGGTGCCAGAGGACAACCACAAGGATCATACAGAGGCAGACAATGGCAAGCTCCTACACAAAGAGGTGGTGAGGACAACTCACAATCTTTCAGAAAGCAAACCCAATGACTTTCCCCTTTGCAGGCCAACCAGGTCTCAAATGGCAGCCCCCTTAGGAGGAAAGCTGGCACTATTCTCAAAAAATTGGCATGTTGTCACAAAGGACAAATGGATCCTGGACATTATAAACAGAGGCTACAAATTCCACTTTCATACCCTTCCAAAAATGAGAGGCATGCCAAAACTGCCACACAATCAAAGGGCAGAGGCACAAAAGCAAATTTCAGATCTTATAAACATGAAAGCTATCCAAGAGGTACCTACACACGAACAAGGTCAAGGTTTTTATTCCAGGCTATTTCTGGTGCCAAGGAAGGGAAAAGATTGGAGACCTATTTTGGATCTTTCCATCCTAAACACATTCCTACTCGTACCAAAATTCAAGATGCTCACTCTACACACAACTTCTTCCCATGCTGGGCAAGGAGTCTTGGCTGGTAACACTGGACCTCAAGGAGGCATACCTCCATGTCCCAATCAGACAAAATTGCAGAAGATACCTCAGATTTCTTGCAGGTTCATTCCATTATCAATTCTCTGCATTGCCCTTTGGCTTATCTACTGCGCCCAGAGTATTCACGAAATGCCTGGCATCATTTATTGCCTACTACAGACTTCAAGGGATACAAATATACCCTTATTTGGACGACTGCCTGATCCAAGCGGACAGCAAGCATATTCTTCTGAAACATCTGGCTTATGTAATAATGATGTTCATCGTGCATACAGCTGCAGTAATCACAGATGGGTTTTCTGCCGTCAGGCGGTCCCTCGGTCGGCCGAATTCCAAAGTCTTGGTCCGGCGTTGGTTGTCGCTTTCTCTTCTGACGTCAGTGAGGCCAGAGTATATAAGACACAGTCGACGCCATGTTCTTCAGTCTTTTTTGCCGCGCGGTGCCCGAAGCAGAAGCAGTTGGCAAGTGCCAGTCGGCCAGCTCCTGAATTACGAATATTTTGGAAACCGAAGTCTTCATTAAAGCTAAGTACCCCGTTGGGGAAACTTTTCTTGCCTCAGTCCGATGTCAGAAAAAGTTAATTGTATTTCTTGTGGGAAGCAAATACCGCATAAGGATTTCCATTCCCTCTGCATACCTTGTTTGAGCCCAGACCACAACATCTCGGGCTGTCGCTTTTGCGCTAGCTTCAATAAACGCACTATTAAGCATCGGGCGGAGTTCGCCCAGCACTACTTTGGTAAAGCTTTTGATTATAAAATGTCGTCGGACACTGACTACCGTTTTGTCCAAAAAACGCAAGGAAAAGGACCGACACGCGAGGCCCCCGCCGACACCACGCCAAAACAGGCTACACATGGTCCTGTTCTCAGCAGACACCTTTGCAGTCCCTGACTACCGACGACACTCCTTTGGCTGTGTCCTCTGTACCCGAGACCGCTGGGAGCTCGGCCCTTTCCCAGACTACAACCGAAGCCTTTGCTAATGTTGAGCCTACTAATGTAGACAGGTCCACCTCCACCCATGGTGTATTTAGGCCCTCATCTTCTTTTTCAATTAAGGCCTTTACTAAATACAAAGCAGCCAGGCATCCCACGAGGCCTGTTGCACAGGGCCCATCTCCAGGTCCCATGCCTAAAAAAACAGATGCTTAAAATGGCTGAGGATTTAATTACTCTTATCAGAGGTTCTCAACCCCCTCCAGACAAGAGACCCAGAGTGGAGGAAGATTCTCCCTCTTCTGATCAGGGATCCATTTTATCAGAACATTCAGATGCAGAGGAACACTTGCTCTCCTTTTGAGGATTCAGATGCAGAACAGTCCATTCCTTCTGTATCCCCGCCGGAGGATTTTTCCTTTGGGGAAACCTTGCACACCTTGAGGGAACACTTCCATTGGGAAGGCCAAGACTTTTCAGATTCCAAGAAAAGACTTGGGGAATTTCTTTTGTTACCTCAACACAGACCTCTGGCTGTACCCCCTGTTTTGGACATACTGGATGATGTCTATTCGGAGGCTTGCCTTAACCCGGATTCTCTGCCTCCTGCACCAGTCAAATCTGATAGGTATTACAGAGTACCCAGCTCTCACCAATTTCTCTTCAAAAGCCATAATGCTGACCCTGAAACCATTTCACAAGGCCCCAAGGGATTGAAGGCCTCCACTGCCAAGAATCCACTTCCTGCAGAAAGGGAATCAAGGTCTTTAGAAAGGTGGGGTAAAAAGGTATATACCTCGGCCACCCTAGTCATGAGGGCCTTAAATTGTCAGTTTCGTATGCTTAAATATCAACAGTTCCTGCTATCACAATTAAGGAACAAAATGTCTCAACCTGAACAATCAGATTTAAAGGAGTTACAGGATATGATGCATAGTGTAAAGCAAGTGGGTAAACACACTTTACAATGTGGTTATGATGCCCTAGAGGCTTCAAGTAGAGCGGCTGCTATGGGATCAGTCATTCGCAGACATGCTTGGCTTAGAGAACAAAACTTGCCTGATCATGTGAAAGCTATACTTCTAGATGCTCCTTTCCAAAAGGATGTGCTGTTTGGTACTAATGGTGAGGAGATATTACGGAAAATGGAAGAAAAAGCCAAATCCATGCAAACTGTCAAAACCTTTTTCCAGGTCCAACCACCACGTTTTAGCAGAAATTGGCCTTTCTTTCCAGCCTCTGACAAGCCCCAAAGAGGTAGATACAGACGCACAAGGGGCAGAGGGCAATCACAAGGATCATATAGAGGACGACAATGGCAAACTCCAGCACCAAGAGGTGGCGAGGACATTGCACAACAATACAGGAAGCAAACCCAATAACTCCCTCATTTCCATGCCAAGCACGTCTCAGCTGGCAGCACCTTTGGGAGGAAAGCTAGCATTATTTGCAAACAATTGGCATATTGTCACAACAGACAAATGGATCCTGGACATTATAAACAGAAGCTACAAATTTCATTTCCACACACTTCCAAAAATGAGAGGCATGCCAAACCTGCCACAGAATCAAAGGGCAGAGGCACAACTACAAATTTCAAAGCTCTTAAACATGAGAGCTATTCAAGAGGTACCTTCTCACGAACAAGGTCAAGGTTTTTATTCAAGGCTTTTTCTGGTACCAAGGAAAGGAACCGACTGGAGACCCATTTTGGACTTATCCATCCTAAACACATTTCTACTCGTACCAAAATTCAAGATGCTCACATTACAGCAACTTCTTCCCATGCTGGGCAAGGAGTTTTGGCTGGTAACATTGGACCTCAAGGAGACATACCTGCATGTCCCAATCAGACAAAGCTGCAGAAGATACCTCAGATTTCTTGCAGGTTCAATCCACTATCAATTCTCTGCATTGCCCTTTGGCTTATCTACTGCGCCCAGAGTATTCACAAAGTGCCTGGCATCAGTGATTGCCTACTGCAGACTTCAAGGGATACAAATTTACCCTTCCTTGGATGACTGCCTGATCCAAGCGGACAGCAAGCACATACTTCTGGAACATCTGACATATGTGACACGGCTATTGCATGCCCTGGGATACACAATCAACAAAGAGAAATCAAGGCTAACACCATCTCAGAAAATAACCTTCCTGGGTGCCAACTTGAACACAAACACCCAGATGGCCTATCTTACGCCAGAAAAACAAGGGCAACTATCTCAGTACTTCAAAATACTAGCAAAAAGTACCAGGCTTACTGCAAGGAAAATCCTGCAGGCTCTGGGATTCATGGCATCTTGCATTCTTTTAATCCCATGTGCAAAGCTGCATATGAGGAAACTTCAATGGTACCTAAAAAACCTATGGTCTCAACACAGTTACAGTTTGGAAACAATACTACCAATAATCCCATGTTTGCAAAAGGAATTTCTATGGTGGGCCCAAGCATGTCAAGCAAACACAGGCCTCCCATTTTGCAAGCCTCAAGCAGAGCAAGTTATCACAACAGACGCCTCAGATTACGCTTGGGGGGCGCACATGACGGACAGGTGCATCCAGGGCAAATGGTCCCAAAAAGAAAAGCACCTCCACATCAATCAAAAAGAAATGCTAGCAGTAATTAATGCAATTACAGCTTTCAAGGACTTCCTGCATCCAGGACAATTACTCATAAGAACAGACAACACCACAGTAATGTGGTACATAAACAAGGAGGAACACATTCATACCCCTTGTGCAGACTAGCCGTGACCCTTTGGAACTTGGCTCTGGAATGGCAAATCGAACTTCAAGCACAGTACCTGCCAGGATTGGAAAACACACTGGCAGACAAATTAAGCAGAAATATGACAGATCCACACGAATGGAAGTTACATCCGCAGGTGTTTGCAGAAATAACCCAAGTGTGGGGGAGGCCAGACATAGATCTTTTTGCCTCCCACAGGAATCATCAATTGGAAAAGTTTTGTTCGAGGACCTTTCATCCAAAGGCCTGGAGAGTGGATGCCCTTTCATTCAGTTGGACAGCATGGACAGTTTACGCATTCCCACCTCTGCTTCTTCTGCCCAAGGTACTTTTGAAAGCAAGAGCAGACAGACCGAAGATGATACTGATTGCTCCAGATTGGCCAAGGCAACACTGGTACCCATTGCTGAGGAGCCTAACACATACTCCTCCCTGGTCCCTGCCTCTAATGCCACTTCTACTGACTCAGCACAGTTACAAAACTCTCCACAGTCAGCTGAAAACAATCTCGCTGCATGGAAAATTCCTTGACACCACAACATACCCTACTCTCCAAGGAGGTGCAGGATGTCATTTTGGAGGCCAGAAGACCATCAACTAGAAAAGCTTACTCCGCAAAATGGAAGCGGTTTTGTTCTTGGAATGCGAAAAAAGGCCATGACCCTAGAAAACTAAACTTGCCTCGGGTATTACAATATCTAGCTGAGCTGCTGGAACAGTGGACTTTCATTTTCTTCCATAAAAATCCATGCCTCAGCTATTTCTGCAGAATACAACACGGATCCTCCTTTATTTTCTCACCCACTTTTACGACAGTTCCTCAGAGGGGCTAAGAATATTAGACCACCAAGGAAACAACCAATACCAGCCTGGGATCTTAATTACATACTAGAAAAATTAACATTGCCTCCTTTTGAACCAGCTGCCTCAACAGATTTGCAATATTTGTCCTGGAAAACTGCCTTCCTTCTAGCTATCACTTCAGCTCGTAGAGTTTTGGAATTACAGGCCCTCATGGCGGTGCAGCCCTTTCTCATTTTCCATCAGGACAGGGTCTCCCTTCATACCAACCCATCATTTATGCCTAAAGTGGTATCTAGGGTGGCTTTAAATCAAGCCATACACCTTTCCTACCTTTTACCCCAATCCTCAAAACAAAGGGGAAAGGCTGCTACATTCCTTAGGCATCCATAGGCAGCTACATTACTATTTGGACAGAACAAAGTCCTTCAGGAAATCAGAACAACTCTTTGTGTCCTATGCTGTAGGGGCTCAAGGGAAGCCAGTTTCCAAGCAGACTATTTCAAATTGGATAGGCCACTGCATACGGTTTTGTTATTCCTATCATGGGAAATCTGTTCCTACAGGTATCAGATCACACTCCACCAGGGCCACAGCTACCTCTACAGCCTTCCTCAGAGGAGTTCCTACCAAAGATATTCTGGAGGCAGCCACTTGGAGTTCTGTACATACCTTCACAAAACACTACCACCTGCCCTTATATTCCAGAACAAGAGCAGGCTTTGCCACTGCTGTTTTGCAGGGCATTCTGGCTCAACCCAGTTACTCCTAGTACCTACCACCCTGTGCGTAGCTTTGGGATTCTACCCATCTGTGATTACTGCAGCTGTATGCACGATGAACATAGTACAGTTTTGTACCTACCATAAATGTAGATGTTGAGTGCTAATACAGCTGCAGTACAGGTTTCCCTCCCTCCTTCCCCACTTGGTAAAGGCATGGGGCCTAACAACCTCTTCATACAGCCTGACTGGGTTATCCTAAGGTTTATTTGCTTGCAACCACTGTTTTTGGATTATATTGCATTACATGTATACGCATATAAGCATAATTTATGTATTGCCTTCTTTTGGGGGGCACCTGACATCTGGGGCAAGAAAGACTGAAGAACATGGCGTCGGCTGTGTCTTGTATACTCTGGCCTCACTGACGTCAGAAGAGAAAGCGACGACAACCGACGCCGGACCAAGACTTTGGAATTCGGCCGACCGAGGGACCGCCTGATGGCAGAAAACCCATCTGTGATTACTGCAGCTGTATTAGCACTCTTAACATCTACATTTATGGTAGGTACAAAACTGTACTGGGATACACAGGCAACAGAGAAATCAAGGCTAATACCCTCTCGAAATATAATTTTCCTGGGTGCCAATTTGGACACAAACACCCAGATGGCCTACCTCACGCCAGAGAAGCAGGGGCAACTAATTCAATATTTCAAAACACTGGCAAAGTGCACTAGGCTGACTGCAAGGAAAATCCTGCAGGCTCTGGGGTTCATGGCATCTTGCTAATCCCATGTGCAAAGCTGCATATGAGAAAACTACAATGGTACCTAAAAAACATATGGTCTCAACACAGCCACAGTTTGGAAACAATAATACCACTACTTCCATGTCTGCAAAAGGAATTTCTGTGGTGGGCTCAAGCATGTCAAGCAAACACAGGTCTTCCATTCAGCAAGCCTCAAGCAAATCAAGTCATCACAACAGACGCCTCGGACTACGCCTGGGGGGCACACATGACAGACCGGTGCATTCAGGCCAAATGGTCCCAAAAAGAAAAGCACCTTAACATCAATCAAAAAGAAATGCTAGCAGTAATAAATGCTATTATAGCTTTCAAGGACCTTCTACAACCAGGTCAATTATTGATAAGAACGGACAACACCACAGTTATGTGGTACATAAACAAGCAGGGAGGAACACATTCATATCCCCTATGCAAACTGGCCATATCACTTTGGAACATGGCCATGGACCTACAAATGGAACTACAAGCACAGTACTTGCCAGGCAAGGAAAACACGCTGGCAGACAACCTAAGCAGGAATATGACAGATCCACACGAATGGATGTTGCATCCAAAAGTTTTTACAGAAATAATCCAAGAATGGGGAAGGCCAGACATAGATCTCTTTGCCTCCCACAAAAATCAATTGACAAAATTCTGCTCTAGGACCTTCCACCCAAAGGCCTGGAGAGTGGACGCTTTCTCTTTCAGCTGGACATCAATGACAGTTGCCTTCCCACCTCTTCCTCTGCTGGCTAAAGTCCTATTGAAGACCAGAGCAGACAGACCAAAGATGATCCTCATTGCTCCGGACTGGCCAAGGCAACACTGGTACCCACTCCTGAGGAGCCTGACTCATTCCCCTCCATGGACCCTGCCTCTAATGCCTCTTCTGACTCGGCACAGCTTCAAAACTCTTCACAGTCAGCTAAAAACACTCAATCTAGCCACATGGAAGATTCCTTAGCATCACAGCAGGCCCTACTCTCCAAGGAGGTGCAGGATGTCATTTTGGAGGCCAGAAGGCCATCAACTAGAAAAGCTTACTCCACAAAATGGAAACGTTTTTGTGTTTGGAATGAGAAAAAGGGCCAGAACCCTGGAAAACTGAATTTACCTCAAATACTACAATATTTGGCTGAACTACTAAGCAGTGGACTTTCGTTCTCCTCCATCAAAATCCATGCCTCGGCCATTTCTGCAGAATACAACACTGATCCTCCTTTATTCTCTCACCCTCTTTTGACAGTTCCTCAGAGGGGCTAAGAATTTAAGACCTCCAAGGAAACAACCAGTACCTGCTTGGGATCCAAATTTCATTCTGGAAAGACTGACTTTGCCTCCTTTTGAGCCAGCTGCTTCATCAGATTTGCAATATTTGTCCTGGAAAACAGCTTTCCTTCTGGCTATCACTTTAGCTCGTAGAGTTTCAGAACTACAGGCCCTCATGGCTGTCCAGCCTTTTATCATCTTCCATCAGGACAGAGTTTCATTACGAACCAACCCGTCCTTTATGCCTAAAGTGATATCCAGGGTAGCTTTAAATCAGGCCATACATTTACCTACTTTTTATCTCAATCCTCAAAACAAAGGGGAGAGATTACTACATTCCTTGGACATCCACAGGCAACTGCGTTATTTTCGACAGAACAAAGCCTTTCAGAAAATCAGAACAGCTCTTTGTGGCTTATGCAGTAGGAGCTCCAGGAAAGCCAATTTCCAAGCAAACAATCTCAAAATGGATAGCCCACTGCATACGCTTTTGCTATTCCTTTCATGGCAAAACTGTTCCTACAGGCATTAGAACTCATTCCACCAGGGCCACAGCCACCTCTGCAGCCTTCCTCAGAGGAGTTCCTACCAAGGATATCTTGGAAGCAGCCACTTGGAGTTCTGTGCATACCTTCTCCAAACACTACAACCTACCATTATACTCCAAATCTAGAGCAGGCTTTGCCACTGCAGTCTTGCAGGGCATTTTGGCTCCTCCTAGTTCCACCTAGTGCCTACCACCACTTTCTTAGCTTTGGGATTCTACCCATCTGTTATGACTGCAGCTGTATGCACGATGAACATAGTACAGATGTCCTTCAAGAATGCAACTGCAGTCATAACATGTGGGTTGTCCTGCCTCAGGCAGCCCTCGGTCGGCCGGATTCCAAAGTCTGGGTCCGACGTCGGCTGATGTCGCATTTCTCTCCAACGTCAGAGCGGCTGGAGTACATAAGCATCAGCCGACTCCATTTTCTTCAGTCTTTCTTGCCGCGCGGTGCCCGAAGCAGAAGCAGTTCGCAAGTGCCGGTCGGTCAGCTGCTGTATTCTTCGATACCGAAGTCATCAAAAAATCTAAGTACCCCGTTGGGGACCTTTTCTTGCCTCAGCCGATGTCAGAAATTACTGAAAAAGTTAACAATTGTCTTTCTTGTGGTAAACAAATACCTCATAAGGATTTCCACTCTTACTGTCTTCCTTGCCTGGGCCCAGACCACGACGTCTCGGCCTGTGTAGCCTGTGCTCGCTTCAACAAGCGCACTCAGGCGCCGGGCGGAGTTCGCTGAAGATTTTTTTGCCGATAAATTTGCTTACACCATGCCGTCGTATCTTCCGACATCGCAAACTCCCAAAAAGCGAAAAGACCGGGACCGACATCCTCGGCCCACGTCTACCACCGACTCCACGCCAAAACCTAGCGCGAGTGCTTCGGTTCCCTCAGATGGTCTCTCCACTGCTCCGAACCGAAGACACCGCATTACCGACGACTCCGATCCCGGACATCACTCCGCCAGTTATCGATTTTCCTCCGGATACCGAAACCGAGGAAATGCCCGAGACCATTGCTGTAGACAAGGTCACTCCTGCACGTGGAACTGCCAGGCCTCCTATGGCCATGTCTATTAAGGCCTACACTAGGGCTAAGGCAGCCAGCAAAACAAAGCATATTACTTCTAAATCCTTACCTCAGCCTACTCGAGACACACAAATTATGTCCATGGCTGCTGATTTAATTTCCATGATTAGAGGTTCACAGGCCCATCCTGAGAGGATCCCAGCCTCCTTCTGATAAAAGGCCCCGGGTTGAACCCTCTGACCCTATTCCTTCAGATGAAGATTCTGAGGGCTCTGTCCACTCTGATAGCCAGGAAGAGCTCTTCCAGACCTTTGTGGGAACATTTCAAGTGGCAAGGTCAGGAATATTCTGATTCTAGGAAACGCCTTAGGACTTTCCTTAAGAAGCCCCAGCACAGGCCCTTAGCTATTCCTCCTGTACTTGATGTTCTGGATGATTTATATTCTGACTCTAGTGCTACCCCTGATTCTCTCCCTCCTGCTCCAGCCAAGCCAGACAGGTATTACAGGGTCCCAGAAACTCATTCCCATTTATTCAGGGCCCATACAGCTGATTTGGAAACTATTTCGCAGGGGCCTAAGGGAGTTTCAGCCTCCACCTCTAAAAATCCATTGCCCTCCAACAGGGAAGCTAGGTTATTAGAGAGATGGGGCAAAAAGGTTTACACATCCACTACCTTATCTATGAGAGCTTTAAATTGCCTTTTTCATATGTTACAATATCAGGATTACCTGTTAGAAGATTTACAAAAAACATTAGCCACTCCTGATCCTTTAGACAGGAAGACTTTGCAGGAAGCTGTGCATAACACTCAGCAAGTAAGCAATCACTTCCTGCAGTGTGGATATGATGCACTGGAAGCTTCATGTAGGGCAGCTGTGACAGGGGCAGTCATTCGTAGACATGCTTGGTTAAAAGATCAACCTCTACCAGATCATGTAAAAGCAAAACTTCTGGATGCACCTTTGGAAAAGAACAAGCTTTTTGGTGCGAATGCTAAGGATGTGTTAAAGACCATTGATGAAAAAGCAAAATCAGTTCAGACGGTGAAAGATTTCCTCAAGGTTCAACCCCCCAGATTCAGTAGGAATTGGCCTTCTAAAAACTGGTCCTTTCCTAATCCAGAAAAGTTTCAAAGGGGTAAGAACAGACGTGGCCGAGGAAGAGGCCAATACAGAGGCCCTTACAGGGGACGACAATGGCAGCCAGGAAACCAAAGAAGTGACGCAGGGGTTTCACCTGCCCCACAACCACAATCTCAATGACTTTCCTCTACTACCGCCTACCAGGGAACAAATAGAAGCTCCCTTGGGCGGGAAATTATCTCTGTTTGCAGAAAATTGGCACAGACTGACAAAGGACAAATGGATTTTGGACATTATAGACCGAGGGTACAGGTTTCATTTTCATACCTTACCAAGAAAACAAGGCATGCCAAACCTACCACAAAGCCAGAGGGCTATCAAGCAAATCACTCTGCTGACTCTGATGAAAGCAATAGAAAGAGTTCCACAACAAGAACAAGACCAGGGGTTTTACTCTAGACTGTTCCTTGTTCCAAGAAAAGAATCTCAATGGAGACCAATACTGGACTTGTCCGCATTAAACACCTTTCTCATAGTACCAATGTTCAAAATGCTGACTCTACAGCAACTCCTTCCCATGCTGGGCAAGGGGTCTTGGCTGATTACTCTGGACCTCAAGGAGGCATACCTGCATGTCCCTATCAGACACAGCTGCAGAAGATACCTTGGATTTCTTGCAGGGCCAGAGCATTATCAATCCTCAGCATTACCATTTGGCTTATCTACTGTGCCCAGAGTATTCACAAAATGCCTGGCTTCAGTAATTGCTCATTGCAGGCTCCAGGGGATACAAATTTACCCGTACCTGGACGACTGCCTCATACAAGCGGACGACAAATTGATGTTGACAAAAAACCTGGATTATGTCATACGATTACTTCAAGCTCTGGGATACACAGTCAACTTCCAAAAGTCAAGACTGCAGTCATCCCAGCAAATATAAAAAATGAGATTTAAGTATGTACTTTTTGTACAATTGTGTATATTTAATGAACTGCTTATTGTAAACTTGTTTCTTTTAAATTATCTTTCCTTTTTTGTAAGATCTGATCTTAGCTTTTATCTTAGAGTAGTAAATTTTTTTATGTAATGTACTTAGTATATAGTGGAGCTTTTCTCCTCGGGCCTCTGCTGAAAATGGACATGTATCCAGCCAGACTAGCCCGGTCAACAAATGTAAAAATAAAAATAAAAATAAAAAATAATCTTCTTAGGAGCCAAACTAGACACAGCCTCGCAGATGGCTTACCTGACAGAAGACAAGCAAGAGAAGTTAACTCATTACTTCAAAGGTTTAGCAAAACTCATGAGAAAGCTTCAGTGGTACCTAAAAAACATTTGGTCTCAACACTGCAACAACTTGGAGACAATCATACCGCTCATTCCATGCCTACAAAAGGAATTCCTATGGTGGGCCTCGGTGAGCCAGGCAAACACAGGTATGTCATTCAAAAAACCACAGATAACACAGACCATGACCACAGACGCCTCAGACCTTGGATGGGGGGTGCACATGGAAGGCAGGTGTATACAAGGACAATGGTCTCCAAAGGAAACACATCTGCATATAAACCAGAAGGAAATGCTGGCAGTAAGGCATGCCATTGAGGCCTTTCAACACCAACTCCAGCAAGGCCATTTACTGATATGGACAGACAACACCACTGTGATGTGGTACATAAACAAGCAAGGGGGCACCCACTCTTACCCCCCTTTGCAGACTGACAATGCATCATTGGGAGAAATCACTGAGCCTAAACATACAGTTACAATCCCAGTTTGTTCCAGGAAAAGACAATGTGTTGGCGGACAGCCTAAGCAGGAATTTCACAGATCCACACGAGTGGAGGTTACATCCGAAGGCCTTCACACAACTCACTTCGACATGGGGCAAGCCAGAAGTGGACCTATTTGCCTCTCACCTCAACCATCTTCTACCAAAATTCTGCACAAGGACATACCATC
Organism: Protopterus annectens; assembly: GCF_019279795.1. Lineage (NCBI taxonomy): Eukaryota > Metazoa > Chordata > Ceratodontiformes > Protopteridae > Protopterus > Protopterus annectens. Next base: position 730,973,944 of record NC_056743.1, read on the forward strand.
CAAAAGCTTGGAAAATAGATGCCCTCTCATTCAACTGGAACTCCCTAACAATCTATGCATTCCCACCTCTGCCACTGATGACCTCAGTATTACTAAAGATCAAAGCAGAGACCCAAGGGAATCATAATAGCTCCGGACTGGCCAAGACAACACTGGTACCCACTACTACGGAGCATATGTCACACCAGGAGGTGGGCCCTTCCCCAATGGCCTCTACTTTTGACAACACAATTTCGAAACAGTGCATCCAAATCTTCAGACACTGCAGCTAACAGCCTGGGAGATTCCATAAATAACTTCAGCCTATCTCTCTCCAAGGAAGTTCAGTGGATACTAACAGAGGCTCGAAGACCATCCACCCGAAAGGTTTACTTAGCAAAGTGGAAAAGATTCAGCAATTGGAATACCAGCAAGGGACATGATGCATCATTGTTGAACATCCCACTCATCTTGGAATATTTGGCAGATATGTTAAAGAACGGACTCTCATATTCTTCCATAAAGATACATGCATCTGCTATTTCAGCTAGATACAACACTGATCCTCCTGTTTTTTCACACCCTTTACTAAGGCAATTCCTCAGGGGAATCAAGAACATTAAGCCACCAAGAAAGGCCCCAGTGCCAGCCTGGGACCTCAATTTTATCCTAGAAAAACTGACTCTACCTCCATTTGAGCCAGCAGCTTCAGTTGACTTGCAATTTCTCTCATGGAAGACAGCTTTCCTGTTGGCAATTACCTCAGCAAGAAGGGTTTCGGAGCTACAGGCCCTAATGGCAATACCACCCTTCGTTATTTTTCACAGAGACAGGGTTTCATTAAGGACCAACCCTACTTTTATACCAAAGGTGGTATCTAGGGTTTCTTTAAATCAAGCCATTCATCTGCCTGCTTTCTTCCCCAATCCTGAGAATAAGGGGGAAAGACTGTTGCATACCTTGGACATTCACAGACAACTTCGATACTACCTGGACAGAACCAAGGCCAGTAGGAAGTCTTAACAACTTTTTGTAGCTTACGCCCCTGCAGTCCAAGGAAAAGCAATTTCAAAACAGACTATTTGAAAATGGATTGGACATTGCATCAGATTCTGTTATTCCTTTCATGGAAAGGCTGTTCCAGCCAATGTCAGACCACATTCCACCAGAGCTACAGCCACCTCTACAGCATTCTTAAGAGGGGTGCCTACTAAGGACATTCTAGAAGCTGCTACATGGAGCTCCATGCATACATTCTCCAAACACTACAATCTCCCTCTATACTCCAGATCCAGAGCAGGCTTTGCTTCGGCAGTCCTGCAGGGTTTGATTGCCACACCATCTTTTTCCTAGAGCATTCCTCCTCCCCCAGCTAAGCTATGGTATTCTACCCACATATTATGACTGCAGTTGCATTCTTGAAGGACATAGTACAGTTTTGTACCTACCATAAATGTAGATGTCCGATAGACATGCAACTGCAGTCGGATTTTCCCTCCCTCCATACCCCTCTATGCCTAGGGTCCACTCCTATCCCTGTTTCTCTTAGCTGGGGATATCTGTTATGTTGTATTTGTTTTATTGCTCATTTATTTGTTTGGAATCCTGTTTTTCTCTTCCAAATTGATTACAGCCTTCCTTGGAGGGCACCTGGCATCTGGGGCAAGAAACACTGAAGAAAATGGCATTGGCTGATGCTTATGTACTCCAGCCGCTCTGATGTCGGAGAGAAATGCGACATCAGCCGACGTCTGACCCAGACTTTGGAATCCGGCTGACCGAGGGCTGCCTGAGGCAGGACAAACCCACATGTTATGACTGCAGTTGCATGTCTATCGGACATCTACATTTATGGTAGGTACAAAACTGTACTTTTTGTACCTACCATAAATGTAGATGTTAGAGTGCTAATACAGCTGCAGTCCAGGTTTCCCTCCCTCCTTCCCCTCTAGGGGTATTCTTTTATGGTGTATTTGCTTGCAACTACTGTTTTGTGATTATATTGCATTGCATTACTTCATAATTTTATGTATTGCCTTCCTTCTAGGGGCACCTGACATCTGGGGCAAGAAAAACTGAAGAAAATTGCGTCGGCTGGTTCTTTTTATACCCCTGTCGCGCTGACGTCAGGGAAGAAGTGACGACAACCGACGCCGGACCTAGACTTTGGAATTCGGCCGACCGAGGACCCACCTGACGGCAGGAGAACCCATCTGTTATGACTGCAGCTGTATTAGCACTCTAACATCTACATTAATGGTAGGTACAAAACTGTACTTTCCATCTGGTCTTCAGGGCACACTTTCAACAGGCACTACTACTGTCACCCTTCTTATCCAAAGCAGGTTTTCCCTGTATTACCCTACAGACTTCCTCTTCTAGACTTACTTTCCATCCTTCCCTTTTCTCAATTTTGGCAATCCTCCCCCAAGTCAGGACTGCAACATTGAAACGTGAAAAACCTAGTACAGTTGTGTACACTTACCATAAATGTAGATGTTCTAGTGTATCAATTGTTGCAGTCCTGTTTCCCTCCCTCCTTCCCCCTTAACCTACAGTGTAGGTTGCTTCTATTTCATGTTTATCTTGGACTTCTGCTCTTGACCCTTACCTACCTAGGGGTCCCTTTCTTAGCCATCTGACCTTGACCATTTGCTCCTTTAGGGGGGGTTCTAAACTCAGAGGTGCAAGAAATTTAGTCATGACATTGGTGGACTCCACTTGTACCCCAGTGTACTGACGTCATGAAAGGGTGTCCGCTGGCTGTAGGAGGGGAAGATTTTTACCCTGGTAGTTGAGCCAGACAAGGGCTTCCATGGTGGGGAAATTCCACAAGTCAGGATTACAACAGTGAATGCACTCTAAAACCTGCAGCTGTGGTAAGTGTACATAATGGTACATGTTCTGTAGTCCTATCTCGCCTTCATTCTTACTCTTGGGAACGGAGCTGAACTTCTGCTCTGACTCTGCCATACTCTAGCTCATAGATTCCTAGATTCATAGGTTAGTACTAGGCTAACTACCCTTGTTGGCCATTTTAAGCCTAGCCAATTACCCCATGTGAGAATCAAACCCTGCCCCTTGTGTCTACAAGGTAAACACCTTAACCATTATGCCATCCTCCCACCCCTGAGAAGCTCAAACTTCTGGTTGGCTTGTGGCTAGGAGGTATCCCATGATGCATCACTAACACAACCCAGATCTCGTTTGCTGCTTGTTCAGCTCAGACGTGGCTCTTCTTGGCTGTGGCTGAGTGAAAATTTTCAATACCTTTGACTAGTTTATTGCTGGTTATAACCAATTTTTTGGTAGTTTAGTGTGTTTTTTGCAGCCCGTGTCTGACTATTTTGCTGCATCGTTACTGTGTGTACTGTTTGTACATTGATTGGCCGTTTTTCCATTGGCCTATTGTATCCCTGAATTGCTTTTCTTGTGCTGCTTGTTTACCTTTTCCTTTCCCCTTGGGCTAGGCCCGTTTAAGTTAGAGGACCTAGTCCTCTATTAACCTATTTGTATGGTGCTGTTCTATCTGCTTGACTACAGTTTTGCTTGGTCTTACTGGTTATTGCAATATGTCCAAAGATACGAAGGACCACAAGCCTTCGGGCTTCAAAAAGTGTACTAAATGTGCCCAGAAAGTGTCCTTAATGGATGGGCACAATTTGTGTGTGTATTGTTTGGGGGCTATTCACCTCCAAGAGTCTTGCCTGTTTTGTCATGCATTTAGTCCCCATGCTCTTCAGGAGAGGAAGAAAAAATGTATTTTGAAAGAACTATTAAAACTTTCTTTTGAGGAGGAATTGACATCTTCATTCTCCAGCTCTAAATCTCCTTCCTTTTCTAAGAAAGACAAACCAAAAGCTACAAAAAGGCGGTCTCCCACCCATTCTGTGTCGTCGGAGCAGCCAGACAAAATTACCAAAGTGGTCTCTGTGCCAACAGAGGTTTCCATTGTGGATCTTAGTGAGCTTCGGAGCCGATAACTGGTACTGCATCTCAGAGCCAGTCAGCTGAACTCAGACCAGTTTCCCCGACTCTTAGGTCATCTATATTCCAGTGATCTAGGTCCCCCACTCTATCTTCCAGGTCCTCTAGGAGCTTTTCTGATTATGTTGAGAGTGGTGCATAGACTGCTTCAGACTTCGTCGCTGGCAAATTTACTTTCGGCTCTGTCCCAGTCTGCTCTGGAGCCTAATGTGCCCTCACACCCTGTCGATGTTCCTCTTCCGAGCTTCTCTGAGCCATCATAGCCAAAGTTGTCAGTGCCTTGGGTTGTGGAAAGGTGTGTTCCAGCTGCCTCAGTTGGTCTCTCTGTTCCAATGTCTGCTCCATACCTTTCGGTGCCCTCTGTGGGGTCTAGAGTCCTCGGTTCTCTGGTTGGGCCCAAGGGGGATGCTTTGAATCGAAATTCGGTTCCGAGCCTACCTCTCGGTGCTTCAGCGCAGGTGAGCTTAGACCCCACATCTGCCTTGGAGCCCATCTAATTGGCGCTGAAAACAGCCTCTGCATCTTCAGAGCAGAGGGCATCCTCGGAGCCAGGAGGATCGGCCTTTGAGGTGATGAGGATTGTGCTGCCCAGGTCTTCAGTTTCAACCACGGGTACCGACAGTCTTCCCCCTAAAGCACCTTCAGTCTCAGCTCCCTCTCTCTCCCAGCACAGCAGAGACTCTCAGCCTCAGGAAACCTCCATGAGTGGTCCCCAGTCGTCCGAGGTCTCCCCAGAATACTTTTCTGAGGAGCCACCTAGGAAGAAAACTTGTAAGAGGAAACATGTGGACTCCCTGATGAGTCTATTACATCAGATACTGACCTCGAGGAGTCAGAAGGGTCCCCAGAGTTGTCCTCTATCTCTTTCACAGATATCCTTGAGATCCTGAAACAGGCGTCTGGCCCACCACAGCCCCTTCTGATGAGGAGTCAGTGTATCTGAAGGCTTTCAGGTCTCTTTGGGTGTCTCCACCTTTTGATGAGATACTGGATCTAGTGAGTCGAAAGGTGTGGGAATCTCCTGATTCTGTGGAACCAGTTCCTAGAAGACCAAATAAATTTGTCAGCACCCCAGGACAAGGACTTTCTTACTAAGGACGTTCTAGTAGATGCCATGGTGGTGGCAGCAGCCACCAAAAAGGAACTTGCCAAAACTTCCTCCACTGTCCATCCACTGAACAAGGAGTCATGAACAATGGATAGGTACGGGAAGCGTGCCTTTTCTTCAGCAGCTTTTACACTTAGATCGCTGAACTATGTCTCATTTCACAAGGCTCCAGAGAGATCTCCTAAAAGAGCTGAGAGATGCTCTGCAGGATAACGTAGCTGATGTATCTCAGAAGGTTAGCACACAGATGTCTATCCTAAATTTTGTTGTGAACTCCTCCATGATGCTGATATCTTACGCAGCTGATGGAGCGAGTAGGGCAGCGGGTTCAGGAGTCTCTTAGGAGACGCTCCTGGATGCGTGTGTGTAACTTTGTAGAGACCTTTAAGTCTACGTTTACCAATGCCCCTTTTGACAGATCCTCATTGTTTGGAACCAAGGTAAAGGACAGACCGACCAGGTGCGAGCAGGATGGAAAAACCCTGTCTGCCGTGGGAGTCTGTTTTTCCATTCCTTCTAGACCCTATCCCAAAGGGCAGAAGGGCATCAAAGTGTGGTTCAAAAAGTCTGAGGTTTTTCAGGACGCACAAGGTGATTCCTTCTCCAGAAGCAGAGGAGGAGGAGGAAATAATGGTAGATGCTGCCCTAGACTAATCCCAGATGTGCCACTCAATCACAGGGATTCAGCAACTCTAGAAATCCAAATGTTGCTTGTAAAGAGTCATCAAACCCATCCCCGCAGACCAAGTAGGATTAGGGACTTGCTCCAGATTTTTTTTGGTGCCATAAAGAACAGGGGACTTGAGACCCATCTTGGATATCAGCAAATTGAACTAATCTGTACAGAAGTCCAAGTTCCGAATGGTCTCCTTACAGTCGATACTCCCGTTGTTAGGGAAAGACAGTTGGATGTGCTCCATAGACCACCAAGATGCATACTACCATATCAAAGTGGACAGGGAATCAAGGAGTTGCTTATGTTTCTGGCTGGGAGCCAGTCATCAGTTTCACGCCCTGCCCTTTGGTCTCACCACAGCCCCCAGGGTGTTCAAATGCATGGCAGTAGTCAAGGCTCACTTGAAACGTCCAGGATTCCAAGTGTGTCTGTACCTGGACGACTGGCTCATGACTGCCACCACCAGGTATCTACTGTTACAGGCCAGGGACGTTACTATTTCAACTTGCCTGCAGTTAGGGATTACAGTAAATTGGCAAAAATCTGCATTATTGCCCCCTCAGCATGTGAATTTTATTGGCGCCGAAATACAGTCTCCATGAGTGCTTACCTCCCCATAGAAAGAATTCAGAACCTCGGGAACAAATTTTGAGCTTACTTCCTCTAAGGAAAAGTGAAAGCTAAGATGGTGCTAAAGTTGTTGGACAAATGGCTTCGACAATAACATTAGTTCCATTAGCCAGAATGCACATGACTGTCTTGCAGTGGTTACTTTTTGCCCAGTGGTCACTGCAATATCTACCTCTGTCTCACCCCATCCTGATAACAGATTTGTGCAAACAGGATCTTTGCTGGTGGATCCAGACCAGCAATCTAAACTCAGGCAGACAGTTTGTTCCTCCCCCCTGTTGCCACCATGCCCACGGATGCCTCTTAGGGTGGGAGGTGGGGGGGGCATTATCTAGGGAGAAGCAATCCAAGGCATGTGGCAGGAACTCGAGGCTCATTTACATATCAACATCTTGGAGATGAGCAGTGCTTCTGGCGTTATAAGCACTTCACAGCTTTCTCCCTCTAGGGACGATTGCGATCCACTCTGACAATATGTTGGTGGTGTGGTACATAAGCAAGGCGGCACCAAATCTTACCACCTCTGCAGATTAGCCCTTCGAGTGTGGGAGTGGGCAGTGTCTTCCCAGCACTTTCTGGTCGCAACACACATCCTGGGGAAATCCAATGTTATAGCTGACAGGCTCAGTAGGACTATTCTGATGCCTCATGAGTGGTCTCTGAACACACATTGCGGAACAAATTTTTTTGCAAATGGGGTCAGCCTTGCGATCTATTTGCCACCCCTCTCAATAGCAAATGCAGCAACTACTTTACCCTGGTTCACCCGGAAGGGGAAATACCCAGAGATGCACTCATTCACAATTGGCCCTCGGGACTTCTCTATGCTTTCCTTCCTCATATCGAAGGTAATTAAGAAAGCAATATCCTTGGGAAGCAAATTGATCCTAATTGCTCCTTACTGGCCTTGACAGATTTGGTTCCCCTTTCTCGGACATCATCTAATGGACGAACCGTGGACTCTGGACCCAGTGCCAGATTTGCTGACGCACATGTCAGTGGTGTTCCATCCCTCTCTCCACACCCTCAGTTTGACAGCTTGGCTGCTCCAATTCCATCCCTAGTCAGGCTTCATGACTTTTCTCCTGAGGTTGTACACATTCTGACATCCTCTCACAAACCTTCTACCAGAAAGATTTATACCAGTAAATGGAAAAGATTCTCCTTTTGGGCCCGTGAGAGAAATCTCTATCCTTACACAGCTCCCATTTCTGCCATTTTAGATTTCCTTTCTCAATTGTTCCACCAAGGTTCAGCAGCTGTCACAAAGTTCAACTGGCAGCTATTTCCACTTTTCATTTGGCTAATGAACATAATGTTATGGCTCATAGACTGTGTAGAGCTTTCCTTAAAGGGACCACCTTGTTAAGACCCCCCAGTCATGGATCCTGTGGCGCCATGGGATTTGAACTTTGTTCTCCATAGACTTACGTCAAGTCCTTTCAAACCCTCAGCAACATGTGACCTTAAGTTATTATCTTGGATGACTATATTTTTAATGGCTATCACATCTGAAAGAAGGGTCTCTGAACTGCAAACTCTTTCCATTAAAGCCCCCTTATTTGGTGTTTCACCAGGATAGGGTCTCCTTATGGACAAACCCGTCTTTTATTCCTAAGGATGTTCATCGTGTTTCACTGTTGCAGTCATTACACTTGGGTTATCCTGCTGCCAGGCGATCCGGAGTTGGCCCGAGTTCCAAAGTCTTGGTCCGGCGTCGGTTGCTGTTGCCTCTTCCCTGACGTCAGTGTGCCAGGGGTATAAAAGTTGCAACAGACGCCATTTTCTTCAGTCTTTCTTCCCACGCGGTGCCCAAAGCATAAGCAGTTCAAGTGCTGGTCGGCCGACTCCTGAGATTTTCAAAATTGAATTTCAGAACCGAAGTCTTCAATAAAGCTAAGTACCCTGTTGGGGAAACTTTTTCTTGCTCCAGACTGATGTCAGTAAAAGTTAATTGTATTTCTTGTGGGAAGCAAATACCTCATAAGGACTTCCACTCTTACTGCATTCCTTGCCTAGGCCCTGACCAAGATGTCACTAGTTGTCGGTTTTGTGCTAGATTTAACAAACGCACTATTAAACGTCTGTTTGATTTTGCTTTACATTATTTTGGAAGATGATTTAATTACATAATACAGTCAGAACAACCGACTACTGGAATGTATAAAAAAACGCAGACACAAAGAAAGACAGGCATCCAAGGTCCAAAACCGATGACGAAGCCTCTTCTAGGCCAGTTGCTGGTTTGCCGGTTCTCAGTGAGGCGCTTTCGCAGCCCCTGACACCTGCTACCTCAGAGCCACAGGCTGCGATAGACAGCCGCGTGGAGACACCAAGGGCTGTGGAAACTCGAGGTATTGGGCCTATGGAAAATATACCCTCAGATGGGTCCGGAGCCGCTGAGCAGGCACCGGCTTCTGAGGGTATTTTCAGACCTTCGCAGCTTACAATTAAAGCTACTACAGCAGCAAAGGCAAAGTCAAAAACACCATTAAAGACAAATAAACAAGTGCAGCATTCTCCAGAACAGTAAGCCATGCCTAAGAAACAGATGCTTAAAATGGCCGAAGACCTTATTACTCTAATCAGGGGCTCCCATCCCCCTCCTGACAACAGGCCTAGGCAAGACACTGATTATGATTCCTCTGATCAAGTTTCCATTTCTTCTGATTCTTCCTCTGACCAGGGCTATTCTCTCCCTCCCTATGAGGACTTTGATGCTGAAGAGTCCATTCCTTCAGCCTCACCGCCTGAGGATTACTCTTTTGGGGAAACCCTACACACACCCTGAGGGGAACACTTCCATTGGGAGAGCCAGGGTTACTCAGAATCCAAGAAAAGGCTCAGAGATTTCCTTCTATTGCCTCAGCACAGGCCCTTGGCTATCCCCCCTGTGCTTGAATATTGTCAATGATGTTTTTCCCAAATCCAGTCTGTCTTCAGATTCTTTACCCCCCCTGCACCAGTAAAGCCCGACAGGTACTACAGGGTCCCTGACTCTCATAGATTTCTTTACAAAAACCCCGCTGTGGACCCAGAAACTATTTCTCAGGGTCCAAAAGGGGTTAAAGCGTCCACCGCCAAAAATCTTGTCCCCTCAGATAGGGATTCCAGAGCTCTGGACAGATGGGGGGGGGGTTTACACTTCTGGTACTTTAGCTGTAAGAGCTTTAAACTGTCATTTTCACATGCTTAAATATCAGCAGTATATCATGTCATTGTTAAAGCAGAAAATGGCTACAAATACAGAAGGTCCTGACTGTAAAGAAATGCAAGATTTATTGCATGCAGTTGAAGTGGGGAAGCATATTCTGCAATGTGGTTTTGATTCATTAGAGGCTTCTTGTAGAGCCGCAGTTACAGGCTCAGTTATTCGAAGACTTGCTTGGTTGAAAGAACAAAGTTTACCTGACCATGTTAAAATGAAATTATTGAATGCTCCACTACAGCATGGTGTTAAGGCAGAAGAGGTTTTAAAGAAAATGGAGGATAAAGCAAAGTCAATGCAAACTGTGAAAGATTTCTTACAGGTTCAGCCACCTAGATTTAGCAGGAACTGGCCTTCATAAAATTGGTCCTTTCCAGTGTCAGACAGGCCACAAAGGCAGATACAGACGCCCAAGAGGCAGATCTCAGCCCCAAGGCTCCTATAGACCTAAACAATGGGGTTCTTCAGCCCCCAAAGGAGAAGACAAATCACAACCTTATAGAAAACAATCACAATGACTTCCCTCTGCAAATGCCAAGCACTTACCAGTTGACAGCACCCATAGGGGGAAGGCTAGCACTTTTTTCAAAAAATTGGCACATGATCACCCAAGACCAATGGGTGTTGAATATAGTTTCTCAAGGGTACAGGTTCCACTTCCACATGCTTCCAAAACCAAAAGGTATGCCAAACCTGCCTCAAAACCAATGGGCAGAGGCACAAAAACAGATTGCAGCTCTTATGGATAATGGGAGCTATTCAAAATGTCCCACAAGAAGAACAGGGCCAAGGATTTTACTCACTACATTTCCTAGTACCCAGAAAGGACAAAGCATGGAGACCAATACTGGATCTGTCAATTCTAAATACTATCCTGGATCTTCCAAAATTCAAAATGGTAACAATACAACAACTCTTGCCCATGCTGGGCAAAGAGGCTTGGCTAGTTACTTAGAATCTCAAGGAGGCATACTGGCACGTCCCAATCAGACAATCGTGCAGAAGATACCTCCGATTTATAGCAGGCTCAATGCATTATCAATTCTCTGCACTGCCCTTTGGCTTATCTACTGCATCCAGGGTCTTCACAAAATGCCTGGCCCAGTAATTGCATTTTGCAGGCAAAAAGGAATTTAAATATATCCCTTCTTGGATGACTGCCTTATTCAACCAGAGAGCAAGAACATTCTTCTAAAACACCTGGAGTTTGTAAAAAGATTAGTAATTTGCCTAGGGTACACAGTAAATGAAAAGAAATCAAAACTAGTGCCCTCTCGAGGTAATATTCCTGGGTGCAAGCTTTAATACAACTACCCAGATGGCTTATCTCACACCAGACGAACAAAGGCAACTGACTCATTACTTTCAAATGATGGCAACAAAGACCCAGCTCCCTGCAAGAAAAATTCTGCAGGCCCTGGGTTTCATGGCATCTTGCATTCTACTAATTCCACATGCCAAACTGCATATGAGGAAACTACAATGGTATCTAAAAAGTGTTTGGACTCAGCATTGTCACAGCCTAGAGACAATCATAACCTTGATTCCCTGCCTACAACAGGAGTTTCGATGGTGGTCACAGGTCTGTCACCACAACAAGGGACAGCCTTTCACCTTACCTACAGCCAGGCAGACAATAACAATGGTTGCATCGGATTACGCCTGGGGAGCACATATGGCAGGAAAATGTATTCAGGGCACGTGGCCCATGGAACAACTGCATCTTCACATCAATCAAAAAGAGATGCTAGCTGTACAGAATGCCCTGACCACCTTCAAGGACCGAATACATCCAGGACAATTATTAATAGACTGACAATACCACAGTTATGTGGTACATAAGCAAGGGGGCACACATTTCTACCCCCTATGCAGACAAGCCATGACTTTGTGGAACACAGCACTGACTTACCAGGTACATCTGCAAGCACAATTCCTGCCAGGAACAAAAAATACAAATGCAGACGAACTAAGCAGAAATCTCATGGATCCTCACGAATTGAAACCAAATCCTCAAGTGTTCAACATAAGGGAATGGGGACACCCAGACATAGATCTATTTGCCTCCCCTCACAATTGCCAATTACAGAAATTTTGCACAAAGACTTATCACTCTCAGGCATGGAAAGTGGATGCTCTATCTTTCAACTGGAAAAATCTGACAGTCTATGCCTTCCCTCAGATGCCTCTTCTCACCAAGTTGCTTCTAAAAGTCAGACAAGAGAGCCCAAAAATTATCCTGATTGCACCAGACTGGCCACGCAAGCACTGGTACCCAATCCTAAATATTTTGTCCCAAGGCCCGCCTTGGCCTCTACCTCAAATCCCTCATCTTCTGACACAGCAAAACAATCAGATTCTGCACAGTCAACTCAGAGCCTTAAACCTGGCAGCATGGCAGATAATGTAGCCACTCAGACTGCACCTCTCTCTAAAGCTGTTATGGATGTAATTTTGGAAGCCAGGAGACCCAGCGCTAGGAAATCTTATGTGGAAAAATGGAAGAGATTCTGTGCTTGGAACCAGGCACAAGGGCTCGACCCACTGGTCCCTAATATGCCTCAGATTTTACAATACCTGACCGAGATGTTGGACAAAGGCCTATCTTTTTCTATTAAAATCCATGCCTCTGCCATTTCAGCTCATTACAATACGGATTCTCCTATTTTTTCACATCCTGTACTACGACAGTACCTCAGAGGGGCAAAGAATATAAGACCCCCTAGGAGAGCACCAGTACCTACTTGGGACCTCAATTTTGTTTTAGAATAACACTGCCTCCTTTTGAACCAGCCAGCACAGCTGATCTAAAATTCTTGTCATGGAAAACTGCTCTGCTCCTAGCAATAACTTCAGCAAGAAGAGTTTCAGAGTTACAGGCATTGATGGCTGTGGTACCTTTCCTCATTTTCCACCAGGACTGGGTTTCTCTAAGGATGAAACCCAACATTCATGCCAAATGTGGTCTCCAATGTGGCCTTAAACCAAACTATACATTTGCCTACTTTCTACCCAAATCCCCAGAATAAAGGGGAAAGACTTCTGCACTCTTTGGATATTCACAGGCAGCTACGATTTTACTTGGACAATGCAAAAGCTTTCAGAAAAACTGAGCAACTATTTGAAGAATATGCTGCAGGGATCACAAGGAAAACCTATTACAAAGCAGACAATCTCCAAATGGATAGGACACTGCATCTGCTTCTGTTATGCACAACATGGCAAATCTGTGCCTAAGGGCATTAGGCCTCATTCTACCAGAGCAGCAGCCACTTCAGCAGCTTTCCTTAGAGGGGTACCAACCAAAGACATATTAGAAGCTGCAACCTGGAGCTCAGTGCACACTTTTACCAAGCACTACCACCTACCTCCCTACTCCAAATCCAGAGCAGGCTTTGCCACTGCAGTTTTGCAGGGCTTGTTAGCCTCACCAAATCCAATCTAGACCCAGCCACCCTGCCTAAGCTTTGGGATTCTACCCAAGTGTAATGACTGCAACAGTGAAACACGATGAATATAGTACAGTTGTGTACCTACCATAAATGTAGTTCGAGTGTATTCACTGTTGCAGTCCTGGTTACCCACCCACCATCCACCTCTTTGCTGGGGTTATTCTGTACTTCTCAACTCTATACAACCTATGTGGTGTATTTGCTTTTAGAAGAAAATTTTTATGATGTATGCATGGTTGTTTGGCATATTTTTATCTTTACAGCCTTCATATCTGGGGGCACCTGACATCTGGGACAAGAAAAACTGAAGAAAATGGCGTTGGTTGCAACTTTTATACTCCTGGCGCACTGACGTCAGGGAAGAGGCGACCGCAACCGACGCTGGACCAAGACTTTGGAACTTGGGCCGACTATGGGTCGCCTGCCAGCAGGATAACCCAAGTGTAATGACTGCAACAGTGAATGCACTCTAGCATCTACATTTATGGTAGGTACACAACTGTACTTTTCTTCTCAAGCCAATATTAATCAGTCCATTGAATTGCCTAATTTCTTCCCTAATTTTTCTAACAAGGAGAGTACAAATTTCACCAACTAGATGTCCATAGACAATTGCGTTTTTTTTCTAAAGTCGCATCATCTCACTGGATTTCCAGCTGCATTTCCTTTGTCTATTCATCCAGTGGCAAAGATCTTCCCTTCAAGATGAAAGCTCATTCTACCAGGTCTGTGTCTACCTCGGTAGCTTTTCAGGCTAAAATTCCAATAGACAATATTTTTGCTGCAGCAACATTCATTACTCACTACAGATTGGATATGGCTTCCAGGATCAGGTCTTCCTTTGGTTCCATAGTACTCAAGAGCATTTTCCAATTAGCCACCCAAGATGAAGGTGCTAGGGACACTGTCCCAAGAGTAAGAATGATGGCGAGATAGGACTACAGAACATAATGAATTTAGGTACCTACCATAACGTTCGATGTTTGTAGTCCATCTCGCCCGTCATTCTTACGAACCCACCCTCCTTGAGGACCTGGGGGTAGTGTCTCCTGTTTGGATATGTTAGTCCGTTCACCTTGGTTTATTCTTTCTCTGTTTCTCCTTGCTGCAAACAAGATCTGGGTTGTTAGTGATGCATCATGGGATACCTCCTAGCCGCAAGCCAACCAGAAGTTTAGTTTTCGAGCTAGAGTATGGCTGAGTCTGAGCTGAGGTTCGGTTCCAATCCCAAGAGTAAGAATGAAGGGCGAGATGGACTACAAACATATGGTAGGTACATAACTTTTTTCCATATGTGTGCACCCTTAAATGCAAGAGCAGTATGTGACAGAAGGAATAAGCTTATTTTGAAAGTCCACCTTTCTGCTTCAGCTCTGTCTTCAGGCACTTTATCCTCAGGGCCTCAAACCCTGTCTCAGAAATTGAAGGAGCCCAAGGAGCACTGTAAACGCTCTCCTACTAGGTCTCCTCAGTCTACACCTGCTTTAGAACCACCGAAGAAGTTTTCTAAGACCTTGGATTCAAAGTTTTTGGATTTGACAGTCTACTGTTTAATCTCCTTGGCCCAGTGTGTTCTCAGGAGCTTGTAGCCCCAATGTTAAGGTCTCCCTTTTTGCAAGAGACTCCCAAGAATTTGTCAAGGCCACTTCCATATTCTCTTCCTTCAGGTCTGCACACTGCCTGAGTCGGAGGTGGATAGGTTGATGAGGAAATTCCTCAGAACACAGATCCAGATGGGTTTTGCAAGCTGTCTCCCAACAGATCTGTGAGCTGTCAACCTTCTTTCCAACCTGTAATTGCTCATTCTCTGATCTGACCGGCCATTTTGGAGTCCTTGGATCTGAGTCGAACCCTCAGATCTGAAGGTTTTCATCTTTGACTCCAGCTACTTCCCTGACTTGATCAGCTCCAAGACTGTTGGAACACAATATTTTTTTGTGATGGATCGGCATCTGGTCCAAGGGGTTAATTTCAATTACAAATTTTTCTGATCAGTTGCTTCCTCTCAGATTTTGGCGCTGGTTAGCTCTGTTCTGAATCCTCTGTTGGAGCTTGAGGGTTGGAGGGGCTTGGGTGTTGTCTGCAGTTGGGAGCCTGTGCTCCGGTGGGATTGTCCTCTGCTTCTCCAGGTCCCTCTGCATTTGAGGTGGTGGAGAGGGCATTCTCTCGACCTAGAGAAGATGTTCTTCATGTTTCACTGTTGGTCATTACATTTGGGCAATCTGCTGGCAGGTTGCCCTCAGCCTGAATTCCAAAGTCTTGGGTCCTGCGTCGGCTGCTGTCTCCTCTTCCATGACGTCAGGTCGTCAGGGGTATAAAACATGCAGTTGACGCCATTTTCTTTAGTCTTTCTTGCCGCACAGTGCAGAAGCATTTCACAAGTGCCAGTCGGCCGACTACTGAAATATTCGCGTTTGAGTTTCAGAACCAAAGTCTTCAATAAAGCTAAGTACCCCGTTGGGGAAACTTTTTTTTCTTGCTTTTTACCGATGTCAGAAAAAGTTAATTGTATTACTTGTGGGAAGCAAATACCTCTTAAGGATTTCCATTTATACTGTATTCCTTGCCTAGGCCCTGACTACAACGTGTCTGGCTGTCGGTTTTGTGCTGCATTTAACCAACGCACTATTAAGCCTCTGTATATTTTTGCATCCAAGTATTTTGGAAACTGATTTAACTACCAAGAGATGTCGTCTGATAGCAATCAGACTACTGGAGTACATAAAAAACGCAAAGAAAAGGACAGAGAAAAGCAGTCGACATCCAAAACCAACAACTAAGCTTCTCCTAAGCCAGACGCCGATTCGCCAGTACTCAGTGAGGCGTTTTCGCAGCCCCTGATACCCGCTACCTTCGAGTCGCAGGCCTCTACCAACACTAATGTGAAGTCAGGCATGCCGCAAGATACTCAAGGTATTGGACCGACGGATGTATCTCCCTCGGATGGGTCCAGAGCCGTTGAGCAGGCACCAGCTTCTGAGGGTGTATTCAGACCTCAACATTTTTATATCAAACCGAAAGCTGTAAAACCAAAGGCAAAGACACCTAAGACTAAAAAAAATGACGCCTGAGCCATGTGCACAGGCCTATATGCCTAAAAAACAGATGATCAAAATGGCTGAAGACCTTATTACCTTGATCAGGGGTACCCATCCCCCTCCAGATAAGAGGCCTAGGCAAGACACTGACAATGAATCTTCAGATCAGGTTTCTGTTTCTTCTGATTCCTCTTATGATCAGGAATTCTTTACCTCCCTATGAGGATTCTGATGCTGAGGAGTCTATTCCATCTGCATCTCCTCCTGAGGATTATTCATTTGGAGAAATATTGCACACTTTGAGGGAGCATTTTCACTGGGAGAGTCAAGACTTCTCAGAATCAAAAAAGAGGCTCCGGGATTTCCTCCTACTCCCTCAGCACAAGCCTTTAGCCATCCCCCCTGTGTTAGACATTGTGGATGATGTTTTTTCGGAGTCAAGCCTGACCCCTGAGACTCTACCTCCGGCTCCTAGTAAGCCTGACCAATATTACAGGGTCCCCTGACTCTCAAGTTTTTATTTAGAAACCCTGCTGCTGATCCTGAAACTATTTCACAGGGTCCAAAGGGAGTTAAGGCCTCAACAGCAAAAAAAACCCTTCTCCCTCCTACAGAGATTCAAGGGCACTGGACAGATGGGGAAAAAAGGTTTATACATCTGCAACCATGGCAATCAGGGCCTTAAACTGTCAATTACATATGCTTAAGTACCGACAGCATGTTATGGGTTTGCTGAAACAGAAAATTATGTTGATTTCAGAATGTGCAGAAAAATAAGAAATTGCAGGAATTATTGCATGCAGCTGAACAAGTTGGAAAGCATACTTTGCAATGTGGTTTTGATTCTTTAGAAGCCTCCTGCAGGGCTGCAGTTACTGGATCTGTGATTAGGAGGCACGCCTGGTTAAAGGAACAAAATTTGCCTTATGTTAAAGCTAAATTGCTAGATGTTCCTTTACAGCATGATTCTCTGTTTGGTATTAAGGCAGAAGAGGTTTTAAAGAAAATGGAAGACAAAGCTAAGTCTATGCAGACTGTGAAAGATTTCTTACAAGTGCAGCCACCTAGATTCAGTAGACACTGGCCTACAAAAAATTGGTCCTTTCCTGTGTCAGACAGAGCTCAAAGGGGCAAATCCAGATGCCCTAAGGGTTCCAGGTACCAGGCTCAAGACTCATACAGGTCAAAGCAATGGGGCGCATCCACCTCCACATCTGGAGGAGATAAAGCGCAAACCTACAGAAAGCAATCCCAATGACTTCCCTCTGCCTACACCAAGCACTTATCTTTTGGCAGCACCCACAGGGGGAAAATTAGCACTTTTTGCTCAAAATTGGCAATTAACCCAGGACAAGTGGGTACTGAACATCGTATCACAGGGATACAGATTCCATTTCCACACCCTGCCAATGACAAATGGTTGGCCAGACCTGCCAAAAAATCAATGGGCAGAGGCACAAACAGGTTACGTCCCTCATAGATATGGGGCCATTCAGACAGTACCAGAAAAGGAAAAAGGACAAGGTTTTTACTCGACTGTTCTTGGTACCCAAAAAGGACAATGCCTGGTGGCCAGTACTGGATTTGATTTTGAACACATAACCTGGACATTCCAAAATTCAAAATGCTCACTTTGCAACAGCTTTTGCCCTTTCTGGGCAAGAATGCTTGGCTGGTGACTTTAGACTTAAGGCATACCTGCATGTCCCAATAAGACAGTCGTGCGGAAAATACCTCAGATTCAAGGCTGGCTGAATGCATTACCAATTCTCTGCACTGCCCTTTGGCTTATCTACCACACCCAGGCTCTTTACGAAGTGCCTGGCACCAGTCATTGCTTTTTTCAGACCAAGAAGTATTCAGATATATCCTTACCTGGACGACCATCTCATTCAAGCAGAGAACAAGGACACTTTTCTATGACACCTGGCATTTGTGAAAAGGCTTCTAGCATGCCTAGGGTATACAATAAATGAAAAGAAATCACAACTGGTACCCTCTCAAAAGATAACATTCCTGGGAGCAAGCTTGCATACAACTGCCTGGATGGCTTACCTCACACCAGACAAATGCAACTGACTACATACTTCAGACTGACAACAAAAACCCAGTCTTCTGCAAGACAAATTTTGCAGGCTCTGGGCTTCATGGCATCCTGCATTCTACTAATTACATATGCAAGACTGCGTATGAGGAAACTTCAATGGTACCTAAAAAGTTTATGGAGTCAACATTCATACAGTCTTCAAATAATGATTCCTCGCATCCCCTGCCTGCAACAGGAGTTTCTGTGGTGGGCAAAGGCCTGTCACCAAAACATGGGACAGCCCTTCACTCTACCCCTGCCAGCCAAACCTTAACAGACGCATCAGTTTATGCCTGGGGGGCCCACATGGCAGGAAGATGCATTCAGGGCATATGGGCACCAAATCAAATGCATCTACATATCAACCAGAAAGAGATGCTAGCTGTTCAAAAAGCCGTAACAGCCTTCAAGGATTTACTTCATCCAGGACAACTACTGATAGACAGACAACACCGCAGTCATGTGGTATATAAACAAGCAAGGGGGCACACACTCATACCCCCTTTGCAGATTAGCCATGGCACTGTGGGACACAGGTTTGACCTACCAAATAAATCTTCAAGCACAATTCCTGCCAGGAAAACAGAACACTCTGGCAGATGATTTAAGCAGAAACCTTATGGATCCTCGCGAGTGGAAACTAAATCCACAAGTATTCAACATAAGACAAATGGGGGAACCCAGACATAGAGCTATTTGCCTCTCCTCAAAATTATCAAGTGAAAAGATTCTGCACAAGGACTCATCAGACAAGCATGGAAAGTGGACGCCCTTTCCTTCAGTTGGAAAAACCTGTCAGTTTACGCCTTTCCTCCTCTGCCTCTTCTACCCAAAGTCCTCCTAAAAGTCAGACAAGAGAAACCAAAGATGATATTAATTGCCCCGAACTGGCCCCATCAATACTGGTACCCAATCCTAAGGAACTTGTCTCAATACCCAGCTTGGACCTTGCCTCAAAGACCACTACTACTGTCCCAGCAAAGCAATCAGATCCTGCACAATCAACTACAGACTCTGAACCTGGCAGCATGGCTAATTATGTAGTACGAACACCACCACTCAGTAAAGCTGTGATGGATGTCATTTTGGAAACCAGAAGGCCTAGTACTAGAAAATCTTATGCTGACAAATGGAAGAGATTCTGTGCTTGGAATCAAGCACAAGGAACTGATACAGCAGAACCACATATTCCTCAGATATTGCAATACTTAACTGAGATGCTTGACAAAGGCCTATCTTTCTCATCAATCAAAATCCATGCCTCTGCCATTTCGGCTCATTACAATACAGAGCCACCAAGCTTTTCTCGGCCTTTACTAAAACATTATCTTAGAGGAGCCAAAAACGTAAGGCCTCCTAGATCATCACCATTACCTGCATGGGACCTCAATTAAAAGCTCACCCTGCCTCCATTTGAACCAGCCGCTACCGCTGATAAAAAGTTCTTATGGAAGACAGCTCTGCTACTAGCAATTACTTCAGCAAGAAGGGCTTCAGAGCTACAGGCCCTCATGGCTGGAGAGCCTTTTCTCATGTTTTACCCAGACAGGGTATCTCTGAGGACAAATCCTACTTTTATGCCCAAGGTGGTTTCCATTGTGGCTCTTAACCAAACAATTCATCTGCCAACTTTTTATCCAAATCCGCAGAACAAAGGGAGAGAATTCTGCATTCCTTGGACGTACACAGACAGCTAAGATTCTACTTGAGCAGGATAGAAACTCCAAGAAAAACTGAGCAATTACTATTGTCATAAGCATGCAGGATCAGAAGGAAAGGCCATCTCAAAGCAGACAATTTCAAAGTGGATAAGCCACTGCATCAGTTTCTGCTACTTACACCATGGTAAACCTGTGCCCAAGGGCATTAGGTCTCATTCCACCAGAGCTGCAGCTACTTCGGCAGCCTTTCTCAGAGGAGTACCAACCAAATACATTCTAGAGGCTGCTACTTGGAGTTCTGTTCACACCTTTACAAAGCATTACCATTTGCCTCTCTAAGTGCAGGGCAGGCTTTGCCACTGCAGTGCTGCAGGGCCTTATAGCCGCACCTAATGCTGTTTAGCTCCAGCCTCCCAACCATAGCTTTAGGATTCTACCCAAATGTAAGGACTGCAACAGTGAAACACGAGCATAGTACAGTTGTGTACACTTACCATAAATGTAGATGTACGAGTGTATTCACTGTTGCAGTCCAGGTTACCCTCCCGCCATCCCCCTGTCATTCTACAGTTTATCTTTTTCTCTATCCTCTACAACCTATGTGGTGTGTGTGCTTGTAGATGAAGGTAGTTTATATTGATGTGTGTGTGTGTATATATATATATATATATATATATATATACACACACACACACACACACACACACACACATATATATATATATATATATATATATATATATATATATATATATAAATAATATTGCTACCTTTTTGGGGGCACCTGACATCGGGGGCAAGAAAAATTAAAGAAAATGGCGTTGGCTGTATGTTTTATACCCCTGACATCATGGAAGAGGGGACAGCAACCGACGCAGGACCCAAGACTTTGGAATTCAGGCTGACTGAGGGCAACCTGCCAGCAGATTACCCAAATGTAATGACTACAACAGTGAATACACTCAAACATCTACATTTATTGTAAGTGTACACAGTACTTTTAGACTCTCCCTTCAGAATCATGCCCTACTCCTTGTTTGGATCCTCTGAGTCCTCGCATTCTACACCCGAGTGACAGCCAGCCCAGATGAGCTTCTAAGTAGTTCCTACCAGGGAGCTCCCAGTCTCATCCGATACATCTCACTGAGGAGGTCCTTCTGAAGAGGGTTTGCAGGAGGAGGCACTTGGATTCACCACAGGAATCCCTCATAGAAGACACCGATTTTGATGAAGGGGGGAGGGGTTCCGTAGAGCTCCACCTGAAGATGTCGCGTTTGAAAACTTTAGAAATTCTTCTCCAAAAAGATGGTTGGTCTTCCTAATCCCTTTCCTAGGAGCAGTCAGTGCTCTTTGAAGCCTTCAGGTCTGGCCCATTTACATCTTGGGTTTATCCCCCTCAGATGAGCTTATAGATCTTGTCTGTTGCAGAGCTTAGAAGTAACCAGACTTCATGAAACCTATCCCCAAATTCCCAATCTTAAGCACCCCCTGTTCATAGACTGTATTGGACTAAAGGGATTCTTGTAGATAACGTGTATTTGCAACATCCACCAAAAATGAACTTGCTGAACAAAGTTTCACTGTCCATCACTCTGAGTCTAGGGCTTTGGACATATTTGGGAAGCAAGTGTATACAGCAGCAGCATTTACCGTGGGATCTCTGAACCTGGCACATTTCACCAGATGACAGAGGCACTTGGTAAAGGAACTCAAATTCTGCCCCAGGGTCCATATCCAGAGGAACAGAAGTGGCCACCCTACAATCTTATTACAAATTCGTCCATGAGGTTAACTTCTGCATGTAGCAGAAGGTACCTCAAAGGCAGATGGTTCAGGCACCATTGTAAGCAGACCTGTCTGGATGCAATTGTGCATTTTTTTATGGAACCCTTCAAGTCATTCATCAGTGCTTTTGTGATGGGGCCCCCCTCTACCCCAGGCCAGTAATCAAGGAGCCTCAGTCCTCACCACTGACACCGGTGAGAGGGAGTCACTAAAATAGAATGGATGTGCGCAGTATTTCAAATATAGCTTTCGGCATCAAGCACAATTTCCCCCAAGAACAGTTCCAAGTGACTGACACACCCACACTTGGGTATTTGATATTCACATGCACACACTCCTGGGAAAGGCTGGCACAGATTTAAAAACTAAAATGTGCCCCTGTATGCCCAGTCAATAAGGTAGCGATGCTGCCACCAGCCAGTCACTGTCAGGCTCTTACAAGGGTATCCAGTTTTACGGAGTAAAATCAATGTTAACAAATGGTACAAGGTAACAAGTAACTAGGCTTTTTGGATTGGCCAAGGCATCACTAGAATAAGCACAAGTACCCCTCAAGATGTCAAATTATTTCAAAGACCAGCCACAATAAAAGATATAAAAATATTTAATAGAAAACATGAAAATATTAAATAAGTACAGTAAATATCAGATGTCCTCCTATTCCTATGTTGCAGTATTCACACTGTGGGATTTCCAGCCCTCAGGCGATCTGATGGCTCCTATAAAAAAACTTAAGCCTGGCTGCTTTAGTTGTGTGGGACGTCTCACGTCGGGCCATAAACCAGGGACTAAATGTGATGTCTGCATGCACAAACCTCGGAACTTTTCAGCTGCAGACTACGTACGCTTCAACCGTTCCGCTTCTTAGTCTTTAGACTTCAAAAAAGATAAGTACCCCGTTGGGGTTTTTGTTTTTCTTACTACTTGTGCTTGGTTGCTGTAGGTGTTTCAGCTATTTAGCTGATGTCTCAGAAAAAGAGCAAATGTAATTGCAGGCGTCTGATACCGCATAAGGATTCACACGTAAAGTGTGTGTTTTACTTGGGTGAGGATCACTACCATAAGGTCTGCTCCATTTATCAGTCATTCGTACCAAAAACCCTTCGCAGCCATCTGGCAGCTTTAAATTTGTATCTTGATAATCAGTTTGAAATGCCATACTCGCAGGATGGATCCAGAGTCTACCGCCCAATCTGAACAACCGGCCAAGGTTTTCAGGCCTACTCCCGTTGCCGCTCTGCCATCGGACGGCCCCCCGACTACTGATTTAGGGGCTGAGGGACAGTCTATTCTGTCAGCTTCGGATCCTTTGGAAGAGGCCTTTACTGCAGCTATGGAGAGCACGTAAGCAGAGCTGACCTCTACGCCAGCCTCAACCAAAGTCAAGGGGGAACCAGTACTTGGTCGGCCGACCTGGACTCATTCTGCTCCAGCCCAGACCTTTGTTTCTAGGCCAACTCCTAAGCCAATGCCAATTAAGGAAAAAACCAAAGAAGAGCCCTATGCCTCAAGCTACTTCAGTTTAGCAGATGTTCAATTCCTTCCTGCAGGCCCTGCACCTACAAACATTCCACTGCTGAGCCCTAGGCCAGCCTCTGCTTCTTCCCTCCATTTAATCACTACTCAGCAGGGAGAAGAACCTGAACAATACGATTCCTCTTCTGAGGAATCTGTTGTATCTCAAATTGCTTCTTCTGTGGACTATTACTCCCTAGACGAAGACTATATTGAGGGTGACTCTCCTCCAAAAGATATTTCCTTTGGGGAAACTGTCACAAAAATGAGTACTTCAAACGACTTGATGACAGATGCCCAGAAAAGATATTTTGAGTTTCCGCAGTTAGAATCTCCCTCCCCCTCAGCTATTCCCCCAGTTTACCAGCCTTTCTGTACACCTTTAATTCATTCACCAGGAATCCAGATACTCAACCACCTGCCTCTAAAAGGCCAGATAGATTTTATAAAGTCTCAGATGAACAGAAGATGTTCGTGTTTCACTGTTGTAGTCATTACAATTGGGTTATCCTGCTGGCAGGCTACTCGCAGTCTGCCTGAATTCCAAAGTCTAGGTCCGGCGTCGGTTGCTGTCGCCTCTTCCCTGACGTCAGTGCCCCAGGGGTATAAAAGATGCAGCCGACGCCATTTTTTTCAGTCTTTCTTACCGCGCGGTGCCCGAAGTAAAAGCAGTTCATAAGTGCCGGTCGGCCGACTCCTGAGATTTTCAGAATCGAATTTCAGATCCGAAGTCTTCATTAAAGCCAAGTACCCCGTTGGGGAAACTTTTTTCTTACTCCAGACCGATGTCAGAAAAAGTTAATTGTATTTCTTGTGGGAAGCAAATACCTCATAAGGATTTTCATTCTTGCTGTATTCCTTGCCCTGACCATGACATTGCTAGTTGTCTGTTTTGTGCTAGATTTAACCAACGCACTACTAAGCATCGGTACGATTTTGCATTTCATTACTTTGGCAGAAGATTCAATTATATAATGCCGTCGGAACAACAGACTACTGGAGTTTATAAAAAGCGCAAAGAAAAAGAAAAGAACAGGCATCCGAGGTCCAAAACTGACTACTAGGCCTGTCACCGGTTCTCGGTGAGGCGCTTTCGCAGCCCCTGATGCCCGCTACCTCAGAGCCACAGGCCACTTCCGACTCCCACGTGGAGCTGACTAGGCCACTGGAAACTCAAGGTATTGGGCACTCTGAAACTATTCCCTCAGATGGGTCCGGAGCCGCTGAGCAGGCATCGGCTTCTGAGGGTGTTTTCAGGCCTACACAGTTATGTGAAACCTACTTCAGCTTCAAAGGCAAAGACTAGAGCAGGTCTAAAGACAAAGAAACAAGTACAGCATTCTCCTGGACAGGCCACCATGCCTAAAAACAGATGCTTAAAATGGCCGAAGACCTAATTACTTTGATCAGGGGTTCCCATCCCCCTCCTGATAAGAGACCTAGGCAAGAGATAGAATATGAATCTTCAGACCAGGTTTCCATTTCCTCTGATTCCGCTTCTGAACAGGAATATTCTTTTCCTCTCTATGAGGATTCAGATGCTGAAGAATCTATCCCTTCAGCCTCTCCTCCTGAGGATTACTCTTTTGGGGAGACACTGCATACTATGAGGGAGCATTTCCACTGGGAGAGCCAAGATTACTCAGAATCCAAGAAAAGGCTCAGAGACTTCCTTTTATTACCTTAGCCCCTTGCTATCCCACCTGTTTTAGACATTGTAGATGACGTATTTTCAGAGTCCGGTCCGTCTCCAGACTCTTTACCACTGGCTCCTGTTAAGCCAGACAGATGGGTTCCAGATTCACACAAATTTCTTTATAAAAACCCAGCTGCTGACCCAGAAACGGTCTCTCAGGGTCCCAAAGGGGTCGAGGCTTCCACTGCAAAAAACCCTATCCCCTCTGATGGGGATTCTAGGGCCCTAGACAGATGGGGGAAAAAGATTTATACTTCTGCTACCTTGGCTGTAAGAGCTTTAAATTGCCAACTTCATATGCTTAAATATAAGCAATATCTTACGTCACTGCTTAAACAGAAAGTTGACAAATTCAAAATGTGCAGAAATTAAAGAAATGCAGGATTTATTGCATGCAGCTGAACAAGTGGGAAAGCATACTTTGCAATGTGGTTTTGATTCTCTAGAGGCCTCCTGCAGGGCTGCTGTTACAGGTTCTGTCATTTGGAGGCATGCTTGGTTAAAAGAACAGAATCTGCCTGATCATGTTAAAGCAAAACTATTAGATGCTCCATTACAGCATGATACTTTGGTGTTAAAGCAGAAGAGGTGTTGAAGAAAATGGAGGACAAAGCTAAATCTATGCAGTCAAGGGTTTCTGGCAGGTACAGCCTCCCAGATTTAGCAGGAATTGGCCTACAAAGAATTGGTCCTTTCCAGTGTCAGACAGGTCACAAAGAGGCAGATACAGACGCCCCAGAGGCAGATCACCGCCCCAAGGCTCATACAGGCCTAAACAATGGGGTGTTTCTACCTCCAAAAGCGGAGAGGAAAAATCACAGCCATACAGGAAACAGTCTCAATGACTTCCCCTGCCAGCACCAAGCACTTATCTACTGGCAGCCCCTTTGGGGGGAAAACTAGCTCTTTTTTCACAAAATTGGCACATGATCACCCAGGACCAATGGGTCTTAAATATCGTATCACAAGGCTACAGGTTCCACTTTCACACCCTGCCAAGGCCAAACGGTATGCCAGACCTGCCAAGCAATCAATGGGCAGAGGCACAAAAACAAGTTTCTTCCCTCATGGACATGAGCCATTCAGTTAGTACCACAGCAAGAGAAGGGACTAGGATTCTACTCAAGGCTATTCTTGGTTTCCAGAAAGGACAAAGCCTGGAGGCCAATACTGGACCTGTCTGTCCTAAACACATTTCTGGATATTCCAAAATTCAAAATGTTAACTCTGCAGCAGCTTCTGCCCATGCTGGGCAAGGGGGCTTGGCTTGTGACTTTAGACCTAAAAGAGGCATACCTGCATGTCCCAATCAGACAATCATGCAGAAGATACCTCAGATTTATAGCTGGCTCAATGCACTACCAATTCTCTGCACTGCCCTTTGGCTTATTTACTGCGCCCAGGGTCTTCACAAAATGCCTGGCACCAGTAATTGCATTTTGCAGACAGAGGAATACAAATTTATCCTTACTTGGACGACTGCCTTATTCAAGCAGAGAATAAGGACATTCAACTACAGCATCTGGCGTTTGTAAAAAGATTACGAACATGCCTAGGGTACACAGTAAACGAAAAGAAATCAGAACTAGTACCCTCTCAAGAGATAATATTCCTGGGTGCAAGCTTAAATACAACTGCCCAGATGGCTTATCTCACGCCAGACAAAGGCAACTGACTACTTATTTCAAAATGTTGGCAACAAAGACCCAGTTATCTGCAAGAAAAATTCTGCAGGCTTTGGGCTTCATGGCATCCTGCATTCTGCTAATTCCATATGCAAGACTGCATATGATGGAACTTCAATGGTATCTAAAAAGTGTTTGGACTCAGCATTGCCACAGCCTGGAAACAATAATTACCCTCATTCCCTGCCTGCAACAGGAGTTTCGATAGTAGGCAAAAGCCTGTCACCACAACACGGCACAGCCATTCACTTTACCCACAGCCAAGCAGACATTGACAACAGATGCATCAGATTATGCCTGGGGGGGCCCATATGGCAGGAAGATGTATTCAGGGCACATGGTCCGTAAGTCAAATGCATCTACATATCAATCAAAAAGAGATGCTAGCTGTTCAGAATGCCCTGACAGCCTTCAAGGATCTACTTCATCCAGGACAACTACTGATAAGGATGGACAATACTACAGTCATGTGGTACATAAACAAGCAGGGAGGCACACATTCCTACCCCCTCTGCAGGCTAGCCATGAACTTGTGGAACACAGCATTGACTTGCCAAGTACATCTGCAAGCACAATTCCTGCCAGGAAGGGCAAATACTCTGGCAGATGAACTAAGCAGAAACCTAATGGATCCCCACGAGTGGAAATTGGATCCGCAAGTCTTCAGCATGATAAAGAACTGGGGATGCCCGGATATGGATCTATTTACCTCCCCTCACAACTACCAACTACAGAAATTCTGCACAAGGACTTATCACAAGCAAGCATGGAAAGTGTATCCTCTATCTTTCATCTGGAAAGACCCAACAGTATATGCCCTCCCTCTTCTGCCTCTCCTTCCCAAGGCACTCCTCAAGGTCATACAAGAGAAAACGAAAATTATACTGATTGCTGCAGACTGGCCCCATCAGCACTGGTACCCAATCCTAAAGAGCTTGTCTCAATGCCCAGCTTGGACTTTACCTCAAATTCCTCACTTACTGACCCAACAAGACAGTCAGATACTGCACAGCCAACTCAGGACCTTAACCCTGGCAGCATGGCAGATAACATAGCCAGCCAAGGCACACCTCTCTCTAAAGCAGTGATGAATGTTATTTTGGAGGCCAGGAGGCCTAGCACCAGAAAATCTTATGCAGAAAAATGGAAGAGATTCTGTGCTTGGAACCAGGCACAAGGTTTTGACATGCTTTTTCCAAATATTCCTCAGATTTTACAATAAACTGAGATGCTTGGTAAAGACCTTTCCTTTTCATCAATTAAAATTCATGCCTCTCCCATTTCAGCTCATTACAATACAGAACCACCTATTTTTTCTCATCCATTACTAAGGCAGTACCTCAGAGGGGCCAAAAACATAAGACCTCCAAGGAGACCATCAATACCTGCATGGGATCTCAACTATGTCTTGGAAAAACTCCCATTGCCTCCATTTGAACCCGCCTCTGCAGTTGATATAAAATTCTTATCCTGGAAAACCGCTCTGCTCCTAGCAATAACCTCTGCTCGACTAGTCTCCGAGTTACAGGCACTCATTGCTGTGGAGCCTTTTATTTTCCATCCTGACAGGGTTTCTCTGTGGACAAACCCTACATTTATGCCTAAGGTAGTGTCCAGTGTGGCCCTTAACCAAACTATTCATTTGCCTACCTTTTATCCAAATCCACATAAGGGTGAGAGAATTCTGCATTCTTTGGACATTCACAGACAGCTACGCTTCTACTTGGACAGAACCAAAGCTTTCAGAAAGACTGAACAACTTCTAGTGGCATATGCTGCAGGATCACAAGGAAAGGCTATCTCAAAGCAGACTATTTCAAAGTGGATAGGCCACTGCATTCGTTTCTGCTATTCACAGGCATGGCAAATCAGTGCCTAAGGGCATTAGGCCACATTCAACCAGAGCAGCAGCCACTTCAGCAGCCTTCCTCAGACTAGTACCAACCAAAGACATCTTAGAGGCTGCAACTTGGAGTTCAGTGCATACATTTGCAAAGCACTATCACCTTCCTCTCTACTCTAAATCCAGGGCAGGATTTGCCACTGCAGTTCTGCAGGGCCTGATGACATCGCCTAATCCTATTTAGCACCAGCCTCCCAAACTTAGCTTTGGGATTCAACCCAATTGTAATGACTGCAACAGTGAAGCATGATGAACATAGTACAGTTGTCTACCTACCATAAATGTAGATGTTCAAGTGTATTCACTGTTGCAGTCCAGGTTACCCTCCCACCATCCCCCTCTTCCTTTGCTGGGACTTATCTGTACTTCTCTATTCTATACAACCTATGTGGTGTATTTGCTTGTAGATGAAGGAAAAGTTGTTTTTTGTGCATGCATGCTTATTGGCATAATTTAGCCTACCATTTTAGGGGCACCTGACATCTGGGGCAAGAAAAACTGAAGAAAATAGCGTCGGCTGCATCTTTTATACTTCTGACGCACTGACGTCGGGGAGGAGGCGACAGCAACTGACGCCGGACCTAGACTTTGGAATTCAGGCCGACTGCGGGTAGTCTGCCAGCAGGATAACCCAATTGTAATGACTACAACAGTGAATACACTCAAACATCTACATTTATGGGTAGGTACACAACTGTACTTTTCTAGTGAAACCTCCCATGGCTGACCCTGCAGTCACTGCTGTCTTCTGACAATCGCCCTCTGCTTCCCTTTTGCCCACAAAGACAGCAAGACCATGGACAGAATGAGTAAAAAGGTATAAATCTCCTCCACCTTAGCCTTTAGGGCTATAAAAATTACCAGTCGCACATAAAATGTCTTAGACCTCGTTTCCCAAGCCTTCACCTTGCTGGCTTCTACTCCTGACTGTCCCACAAAAAAAATGACATTGTAACTAAACTGTCTTTAGCTACTCAAGTAGCCACACCCTTGATTAAGTGCAGTTATGATGCAGCAGAAGCATCAGACGGGTCTGCTGCGTCTGTCTTGCGTAGATATTCCTGGCTATGCCTCCAACCTCTACCACAGGACTTTAAATCCAAGATAATGGCTGCTCCACTACACCACGATCTCTTATTTGGTAAGAATTCAGCAGAAATTTTTCAAAAACTACAAGAAAAAAGTAAAGAGCTTCAAGACATCAAGCACTTGCTGGTGTCCCCCTTCCCCAGATACTACAGGAGCTACCCTCCTAAGACTTCTTTTGTAAGAAGAACTCTGCCTACATCTTGTCCTTTCTCCTCTAGACCTCGTAAAGGGTCCAGGAGATTGCCTTGCTCCCAACTGCCTAATTCCCAGGGACCTTCCAAGCAGCCTTTTTCTGACCCGAGGAGGTTCCACTTCAACGTGACTGCCTGGATCAGCTCCCTTTGTCCGCCCGCCTTACCCGATGCCTCCCCTTCTGGAAAACAATTGCCTCTGATACTTGGGTGCTTTCCATCATCCAAAAAGGATATTTTCTATCTTGGAAGGAAAAGCCAACGCCAAAAAGAATTCCCTTCCCTCCAAGAAATCAGCTGCATTTATTCCCCCTCATATTGAAAGAACTCCTGACTCTAGGAGCTATAGAACCAGTTCCCTCAGGACAGGAAGGAAAAGGTTTCTATTCCCACCTTTTCCTAGTCTCCAAAAAGGATGGCCCTTGGAGGCCAATCCTGGACTTGACTTATTTAAACCTGTTCCTAAAGGTTCTGTCCTTCAGGATGCTCTCCCTATAAACTTTGCTACCCCTCATTCCACCCAAACTTTTCATGGTCACTCTGGATCTAAAGGATGCCTACCTTCACATCCCTATCAGACCTTCACACGGGGTTTCTGTGCTTCACTGGACATTCTTTACACTTTCAGTTTACAGCCTTGCCCTTTGGCTTGTCTAATGCTCCCAGAGTATTTACTAAGTTCCTGGCCCCAGCCATTGCCTATTGCAGAACCAGGGGACTCCAAATCTGCCATTACCTGGACGACGTTCTTATTCTGGCAAAATCAGAGTCCACCCTGCAAAACTCTCTCAAATTCACAATGACTGTCCTCCACAACTTGGGCTTCACTATCAACCTCCAGAAGTCCTCACTTCTTCCTCAGCAGGACAGAGTTTTCCTAGGCTGCAGGATAAGAACAGACTTGATGAGATCCTTTCTCCCACTGGACAAAGTGCACACACTTTCCAGCCATTTTCAAGGTCTACTTACAAAATCCCATTTCTCTGCAAGACAGTTTCTGCAAGTCCTAGGTCTCATGGCAGCAACCATTCCCATGCTCCTGTTAGCCAGGATGCACATGAGAAAATGTAATGGTATTTAAAAAATGTATGGTCTCAAAGCCAACATTCATTAGACAAACTTATTCCCCTCCTGCCCTGCCCAAATAACAGAACTAAAGTGGTGGATTCAGCAAGTTTCATTACAACTACCCACCATCACTCAAACCATGTGCACAGATGCAACAGATTTGCAACACATCAATGTCAGGGAAATGACAGCAGTATTACTGGCTTTCCTTCCAGTCTTGCAACCAGGCCGGCTACACATTGTGACAGGCAACACAAATGTGGTACCGCAACAAGCAAGGGAGGGACAAAGGCGTACCAGTTATGCCAGATAACTCTACAAATCTGGGAAATGGCAACCAGACACAACCTCTTACTGCAGTCCTCTTACATTCCATCTCAGGAAAACAAACAAGCAGACTTGCTCAGCAGAACATCCTCCCCTCAGCATGAATGGATGTTGCACTGGGAAACCACCTTAGATATTGTCCACCAGTGGGGCACACCTCAGGTGGATCTGTTTGCCTCCCCCCAGAACAGAAACAGATTTTTCTCCAGGGATCACTTCCACTAGCATGAAGAGTGAATGCCTTCAGCTTTCCATGGAAGGGAATTATGTTCATATTTCACTGTTGCAGTCATCACATTTGGGTTATCCCTGCCAGGGAGCCCTCGGCCGGCCCGAATACCAGAGACTTAATATTTCTGCATCTGTTGCTGTCGCTTGAGGGCTGATGTCAGTTTAAGTAGTATAAAGTAAGGCAGCTGACGCCATTACACCAGTCTTTCTTGCCGTGGAGCCCGAAGCAGTTCTCATGAGTGCCAGTTGGCCGCTACCCGAGTTTTCATCTCCAAATTGAAGTTGAAATCTTCTAAAGCTAATTACCCCATTGGGGATCCTTTTTTCTTGCACTAACCAATGTCAGAAAAAGTTAATAATGGGTCTCGCCTGTGGAAACCAAATACCACACCGAGACTTCTACTCTTACTGTCACTTGTTTAGGCCCAGATCACGATGTCCCCCATTGTCACTACTGTGCTTTGTTCAATACCAGAACAGTCATCTGGCCCTTATTGTAGCCAGATATTTTCATTTACAATCCTCGAATTCTGATATGGCTTTGGTAAGCCATCCGACAGCAGATGTTCCGAAAAAACAAAGATATAGACAGACCACACAGGTCCAAACCTACCGATGACGCTGCCATTAAGCTAGTCAGTCCTCTGGTACTCAGTGAGCCACTTTCGCAGCCCCTGATGCCCACTTCATTTGATTCACAGGCCACTACCGAGACCCTTTCAGGGTCCGGTATGCCACAAAACTCTTAGACTAAGGATCCTGCGGTCAAACGTATCTTGGAAGGGTCCGGAGCCACTGAGCAGGCACTGGCTTCTGAGGAAGTCCTTCACACTACCGAATCTTGAAACAGTCTTCTTTCGTGACTACAGTTTTTTCAAAAACGACAAGAGTTTTAGGCCCAGGGTTCGAACCACACCCAAGAAACTGACGACCCACTCAGGTGCCTGCTACCTTGCCTCAGTCTTAACATGCTTAAAATGGTGGAAGACCTTATGCTGATCAGGGGAAGCCAAGCTACCCCCTCAAAAAGATCTGTCCCCTGTAGTTTTGTCTGAACAAGAGTCAGATGAATCTGATGCATCTGACTTATGAAGACATGCAACCCCTCTCCACTTACGAGGATTCTAATGCAGAGGACTCCATTCCTTCAGCCTCTCCCCAGAGGATTTTTCCTTTGAGGAAACCCTGCATACTTTAAGGGAGCATTTCCAATGGGGGAGTCAGAACTACTGTCAGTCTAAAAAGAGACCCTGGGAATTCCTGGATCTTCCAAAACACAGACCCTTGGCCATCCCCCCAGTGCTGGATGTTGTGGATGATTTTTCCTTGAATTCAGCTAGACTCCTGATACCCTACCTCCTGCTCCCAGAAAACCAGACTGGTACTATAGAGTTCCTGACTGTCAAATTTTTTTTTTTAAAAATCCAACAGCTGACCCTGAGGTTATTTCTCAAGGGCCAAAAAGGATTAAAGCAACCTCTGCTAAGAATCCCACCTCCTCTGACAGGGATTCCCGAGCATTGGACAGATGGGGTAAAAAAGTATACACCTCAGCTACTCTTGCTGTCAGGGCACTAAATTGTCAGTTTCATATGCTGAAATTTCAGTAACATACCTTGGAACTCAAACAAAAGTCTTCCTTTCCTGCTTGGGCAGAATCTAAAGATTTACAAGACTTAATGCATTCTGCAAGTCAAGTAACTATAAACACACTTTGCACTGTGGTTTTGATGCCCTAGAAGCTTCTTGCAGGGCAGCAGTCACTAGATTTGTCATTAGAAGACATGCATGGCTTAAGGAACAACCCCTGCCCAGACCATGTCAAATCTAAATTGTTGGCTGCCCCCTTGCACAAAGATAAGTTATTTGGCACTAAGGCAGAAGAGGTCTTAAAAAAGATGGAAGAAAAAGTAAAATCTATGCAAACAGTTAAGGATTTCTTACAGGTCCAGCCCCCTAGGTTCAGCAGGCATTGTCCCTCCAAGAATGGGTCCTTTCTTGCTTCAAGTAAAGCAGCCCAGCCTAGGCCCCTTGGAAACAGACCCCCCCCCTAGACAGCAGCCCCAGGGAATGCAGAGACCTAAACAGTGGACTACCTCCACTTCAAAACCAGGGAGTTCTTAGCCACCCCCTTATGGTAAGAACTCACAATGACTCACCACCTTCCCACCTTCACTTACCCCTAGGAGGACAACTCTTCTTTCACTCAAGCACCTGGGCCACCACCACCAAGGACCAATGGGTTCTGAACATTCTCAGGGATACGTATTTTCCTTCCATACCCTTCCAACCCCAAAAGGGTTTCCAGATCTACCACCAAATCAGTGGGCAGAGGCAAAAAAGCAAATCCTTTCCCTGCTGTCTGAGAGTAGTAGAGCACGTTCCTGCAGAACATATAGGCCAAGGATTCTACTCCATAATTTTTCTGGTGCCCTGAAAAGAGGGCACCTGGCACCCCATCATCTATCTATCCATTCAAAACACTTTCCTGGTGATCTCAAAATGCTCACCCTCCAGCAGCTGCTACCAATGCTCTCCATAGATGCTTGGCTAGCCACCCTAGATCTAAAAGAGGCCTACCTCCACATTCCTGTCAGGGAATTATGCAGGAAAAATCTCTCTGTCTCAGGGCAGGATCTCAACACTTTCAGTTCTCTGCACTTCCCTTTGGCTTATCTACTGCTCCCAGACTTTTCACAAAATGGCTGGCTCTGGCCATTGCCTTTTGCAGACAAATATTCAAATTTCCCCATACTTAGACGACTGCCTTATTCAGACAGCCAGGAAAAGCTGCTCAAGCACCTGGCCTTTGTAAAGACCCTACTAACCTCCCTAGGGTACACAATCAATGAAAAGAAATCCAAACAGGTGCCCACCCAAAAGGATAATCTTCCTGGGGGCAAGTTTAGACACAGCATCCCAGATGGCATACCTTACACCAGAGAAACACATTTTCCTTACAGCCTTACTTCTCTGTTAGCCACCAGGCCCCAGCTATCTGCATGGAAGATCCTGCAAGCTCTGGGGTTCATGGCATCTTGCATACTACTCATTCCATATGCCAGACTGCATATGAGGAAACTTCAGTGGTACTTAGAGCCTTTGGTGTCAGCATTCTCAAAACCTGGAAACTCTTCTACCTATAATTCCTTGCCTCGGAATGGAATTTCTTTGGTGGGCAACAGCATGCTCCCACAATAATGGACTGCCCTTCCCCCCCTGCCACCCAGACCTTCACCACAGACACATCAGACTACGCTTGGGGTGCACACCTGCAAGGCAGGTGCATACAAGGCCAATGGAGCCCACAGCAAATTCCTCTGCACATCAGTCAAAC
The DNA here is from genome assembly GCF_019279795.1 of Protopterus annectens. Classification (NCBI taxonomy): domain Eukaryota; kingdom Metazoa; phylum Chordata; order Ceratodontiformes; family Protopteridae; genus Protopterus; species Protopterus annectens. The sequence goes on from NC_056743.1 coordinate 731,008,596, forward strand.
AGAGATGATGGCTGTACAGCAAGCCTAGATGGCTTTCAAACCCCTTCTCTCTCCAGGGGTTCTCCTGATCAAAACAGACACCACCACTGTGATGTGGTACATCAACAAGCAGGGAGGTACTAGCTGCTAACCTCTTTACAGGATGGCCATGACCCTTTGGCTCGCAGCCTCTTCCATGCAACTACACCTGTTAGCACAATTCCTACCAGGCTCTCTCAACTGTCTGGCTGACCAATTAAGCAGAAACCTTCTGGACCCACACGAGTGGCAACTCAACAGAAGCACCTTCACCCTAATAACCCAGAAATGGGGAACCATGAAGGTAAACCTCTTTGCCTCCTACACCAACCATCAGCTCAGCAAATTCTGCACTAGGGAACATCACTGCATGGCTTGAAAAGTGGATGCCCTGTCCTTCCCCTGGGTCAGTCTATTGGTTTCATAGTTTAGTTTAATATCTATCTGATGTGTCTGGTCTATGCCTTTCCTCCCCTACCTCTCACCCCCAGGGTACTGCTCAAAATAAGGGAGGAAAAACCAAGGACCATTCTTATAGCTCCAGACTGGCCCTGACAACACTGGTACCCCTTGCTGTGCAGCCTGTCCCCGCTGCCTCCATGGCATCTTCCTCAGATTCCAAGCCTCCTGACCCAGAGGGAAGGGGGGAATTCATGCATCCTCAATTGCGGACACTCAGTTTGGCAGCTTGGCCTATTACTTAACCCCGAACCAATATGCCATCCTCAGTAAAGAGGTTCTGGATGTTATCCATGAGGCCAGACCTAGCACCAGAAAGGCTTGTGCAGATAAATTGAAAAAGTTCTGCACCTGGATCCAGGCTAAGGGAGCCAATACAGCACAGCCCTCCATCCCGGATTACTTAGCTGACCTACTTACACAGTGGTCTCTCTCGCTCCTCTATAAAATTCACGCCTCTGCTATTTCTTCTCATTTTCCCACTGAGCAGCCCCTTTTCTCACAGCCTTTGATCAAACTATTCCTCAGAGGGTCTAGCAACTTGAGGCCCCCAGAAGGGCACCAACACCACTTAACTTTGTCTTGGAAAACCTCACCCTGCCCCCTTTCTAACAAGCTTCTTCTGCAGAGCTAAAATTTCTCTACTGGAAGATGGCATTCCTTCTGGCCATCACTTCAGCCAGAGGAGTCTCTGAGCTGCAAGCACTCATGGCTCTGGAACCCCTTCATCTTCCATGCAGACAGGGTATCCCTCAGAACTAACCCATCCTTCATGTCCAAGGTGGTGTCTAGTTTGGCTCTCTACCAATCCATTCATTTGCCCACCTTCTTTCCTAATCCCCAGAACAAGGGGGAAATGATTCTTCACTCTAGATGTGCACAGATAGCAAAGATTCTATCTGGATGGGACTAAATCCTTCAGAAAGTCTGATCAATTGCTGGTTAGCTTTACTACAGGGGCAGAAGGCAAAGCCATCTCCAAGCAAACCATTGCCAAATGGATACACTGCATCCATTTCTTCTACAAACAGCAAGAAAAGCCCCCCCCCCCGGGAGTCAGGACATACAACTAGAGCAGCCTCCACCTCTGCAGCTTTGAGGAGGAGTCCCCACCAGGGACATCCTAGAGGCTGCCATCTGGACATCTGTTCACACTTTTTTACCAAGCATTTACCACCTGCCTCTTCTCCAAATCCAGGGCAGGGTTTGCCTCTGCAGTCTTGCAGGGCATCCTAGCCAGCCCCTAGTTTCCTTGACTGCCTCCACCCATTTCCTCAGCTTTGGGAATCTACCCAAATGTGATGACTGCAACAGTGAAACACGAAGAACATAGTACAGTTGTATGCACTTACCATAAATGTAGATGTTAGTGTATTCACTTTTGCAGTCCTGGTTTCCCTCCCTCCATCCCCCTTTATTCTTTCTCCTTTTATTACCATTCTTCCTTGTTCTTTCCTTACAAGGGACATATTGGTATTTATTTTCCACTGGTGGAGTTCTTCCACCAGGACCTGGCCGCCTCCTGTGGGGGCTTCTGTGACAGGTTAGGACAAGAAAAGCTGATGGAATGGCATCGGCTGCCTTACTTTATATTACCGATGACTGGACGTCAGTCCTCAAGTGACAGCAACTGAAGCAAAAATTCTAAGTCTCTGGTATTCGGGCCGGCCGAGGACTAGCAACCGATGCAGAAATTCGAAGTATCTGGTATTCGGGCCGGCCAAGGACTACCCTGGCAGGGATAACCCAAATGTGATGACTGCAGCAGTGAATACACTCAAAATCTACATTTATGGTAGGTGTACACAACTGTACTTTCCTGTACGTTTTTCCCCCCTTCCCTCTAATACACCAGGTCCTACTGAAGATCAACAAGGACCAACCAAGAATCTTGTTGGTTACTTCCTATTGGCCAAGGCAACACTGGTTCTCTTACTTCCTAGCCAAGGGCAGTAACCACAAGATGTTCGTGTTACCCTGCTGCAGTCATCACACTTGGGTTATCCTGCCGTCAGGCGCTCCCGCAGTCGGCCCGAATTCCAAAGTCTTGGTCCGGCGTCTGTTGCTGTCGCTTCTTCCCTGACGTCAGTGCGCCAGGGGTATATAAGAGGCATCAGACGCCATTTTCTTCAGTCTTTCTTGCCGCGCGGTGCACACCTTCACCAAACACCATCACTTACCTCTATACTCTGACTAGAGGTGGTTTTGCCACTGCAGTTTTGCAGGCCCTGCTAGCTTCTTCTAACCCTGTTTGACTCCACCTCCCATCCTTAGCTTTGGGATTCAACTCAAGTGTGATGACTGCAGCAGGGTAACACAATGAACATAGTACAGTTTTGTACCTACCAGAAATGTAGGTGTTCGAGTGTTCACCCTGCTGCAGTCCAGGTTACCCTCCCTAGCTGAACTTCTCTACCACTTTATCCTATACTACCTCTGTGATGTATTTGCTTGTGCCTAAGGGTTTTGTTTGATTTTTATATAGCCTTATGTGTGTGTGTGTGTGTGTGTGTGTGTGTGTGTGTGTGTGTGTGTATATATATATATATATATATATATATATATATATATATATATATATATATATATATATATATATTTTGCCTACCTATTGGGGGCACCTGACATCTGGGGCAAGAAAAACTGAAGAAAATGGCATTGGATGCCTCTTATATATACCCCTGGCGCACTGATGTCAGGGAAGAAGCGACAGCAACCGACGCCGGACTTTGGAATTCAGGCCGACTGCGGGACCGCCTAACGGCAGGATAACCCAAGTGTGATGACTGCAGCAGGGTGAACACTCTAACATCTACATTTATGGTAGGTACAGAACTGTACTTTAACCCACAAGGGACCTACTCACCCAACAAAAGCGATCTCTCATTCTCCCTCCACTGCCTTTACTGTATCTGACCCTTTGGATGATCAACTTCTGATCCCTTTCAGACAACTGTACTTAAAAGACATGCTTTCAGTCCTGAGGGAGGCCAGAAAACCATCTACCATAAACTATTTGTCCAAATGGCATACATTCACAAATTGGTGTGTGCTTAAGGACAAGGGACCCTTTTCAAGCAGATCCCTCTTTGGTCCTTAGTTATGTATGTGAACTCATTAAGGAAGGACTAGCATATTCATCTCTGAAAGTCCACCTTTCTGCCATTTCAGCTTGCTTGCCTTTACAGCTACCTCTGCTCTCCAGACTGAATGTTAAAACTTCTCCAGAGGGGATCTTGCATATCGGACCACTAAGGAAACCCATTCCTCCCTGGGACCTCAACTTCACTCTGGAAAAACTAACCCTACCTCCTTTTGAGACAGCAAGTACAGCTTCCCTGCAAATGTGCACATGGAAAACCATTCTCTTAGGGGCCATCACCTCCACAGGAAGTGTCTGAATTGCAGGCCTTCATGGCCTGTTCCCCTTACACCACCTTCCACAAGAACAGGGTGACATTGTGCACTAACCCTTCCTTCATGCCCAGGGTGATGAATGAACCATCTCTTAACCAGTCTATTCATCTACATTCTTTCCCTCTTCATCTAATAACAGAGGAGATCCTTCATTCTCTGGATGTGCACAGACAATGAGAATTCTACTTGGACAAAACTAAATCTTTCAGAAAGTCTGATCAACTCTTCATCAGTGCTCTGGGTAAGGCAGTCTCCAAACAAACCATTTTCTCCTGGATTAGGAAATCCATTCTCTTCTGCTACTCTCACCATGGCAAACCATTACCCCTAGGGGTTAGAGCTCATTCCACTAGAGGAATGGCTACCCCTAAAGCCTTTCTCAAAGGACTGGACACAGCCTCCATCATGAAAGCTGCTACTACGTGGTCTACAGTTCCCACTTTCACCAAGCACTACAAGCTAGACCACATCTCCAGGGCCAGAGCAGGATTTGCCAGGGCAATCGTGCAGGGATTCTTACAATCTTCTACCTCTGCCACCACTCATCACTTTTCCTAAAGCTGTGATACTCTCCCACAGTATGAATACTGCAACATAGGAATAGAAGGGCATAGAATAGTTGTGTAAAATCTTACTATAACCATAGCTGTTCTCTTCCATGTTGCAGTATTCCTTTCTTCCATGCCCCCTTTTCCTTTTTATGGATGCTTGGTCTACACCTATGTATCCTCTCCCTGAAGTTCATTCTGTTCAGCCCTGCAGGGACATTTGCTCTTCAGCTTCTCCTTGTACATACTTATCTGGGCTTCAAGTTCTGAGGTCTGTACGTGCAGATGTCACATTTATAGTCCCTGGTTTATGGCCCTATGTGTGACTTCCCACACACCTACAGCAGCCAGGCTTAAAAGACCACTACAAGAAAAACATTTAAAAATATATTTTTTTTAACTTTTCCTTAAGTTTGGCTCATTGCAAACCTGTATGCACCAGACAGAAGTAGTTGCTACTAATTTTATTCAGTTTGTAACCCCTCTGGCCTCCTGGAGTCAGACATCCTGATGAGATTTTGTAGTCTTCTAAAGAAAAATCTTCCCCAAGATGCAATGCAAGTCCACTGTTTGAGAATACAGTGCCATAGCTGGACTGTCATATAAGACTTCCATTTACTTAGAATGGAAGAAGAGGAAAGAGCAGCCAAGTTTGACAGGCCTCCGTAAACGTATCATTTACTGTCGCACAGTGCCTTTTACAAATGTGTTTCCTTACGGTGTGTTACACATTCTGAGAAAAAAATCTTCCAGAACTGACAGCTCATTGCTGAAATAAGTTTTAGACATTCAACTTTGATCTGCTTCAGTCGCTTCTCAAGTTACTCCTTCCATATTCCCACCCTCAGCTAGAAGAGTTTCACATTTCCTGCTAAGATGTTCCTCGTGTTTCACTGTTGCAGTCATCACATTTGGGTTATCTGCCTGCAGGTAGCCCTCAGCTGGCCTGAATACCAGTGTCTTCGGATTTCTGCATTGGATGCTGTCTCTTCTTCCATGACGTCAGGGGTATAAAACATGCAGCCGACGCAGTTGCATCGGTCTTTCTTGCCGTGCGGTGCCTGAAGCAGAAGCAGTTCGCATGTGCCGGTCGGCAGTCTCCTGAAATTTTCATTTTCGAGTTTCAGACCAGAAGTCTTCAATTGGGGATCTTTTTTTCTTGCTCCAACCGATGTCAGTAAAAGTTAACAATTGTCTTGCCTGTGGAAAGCAAAAACCTCAGAGATTTTCATTCTTACTGCATCCCCTGTTTAGGCCCAGACTATGATGTCTCTCAGGGTCTGTTTTGTGCCTTATTCAACCCCCAAACTATTTGCTGGGCTATTTTTGCTGCCAATTACTTTCGTACTCAATCTCAGTACTTCGAAATGGCTACATTAAGCCATCTGACTACCGATCTTCCGAGAAAAGGTAAGGATAAAGACAGAGAGAGACTGCATAGGTCCAAAACTGTCAATGATGCTTCCGTTAAGCTAGTCACCAGTCTGCTGGTACTCAGTGAGGTGCTTTCGCAGTCCCTGATACCCGCTACTTCAGATTTGCAGGCCTCTACTGAGACCGATTCTGAGTCAAGTATATGCCGCAAGTTTGACTATGGAACCTGCGGATGTCTCTACCTTGGATGGGTCCGGAGCCACTGTGCAGGCTCTGACTTCTGAGGGTGTATTCAGGCCTACAGACATTCATATTAAACCGACGCCATCATTTCCATCCAGAAGTTTCGAATCCTTCAGGCCTGAAACTCGCACTACACCTAGAAAACCGGCAATCAAACCGCAGGCTCAGGCCCATATGCCTCAAAAACAAATGCTTAGAATGGCTGAAGACCTTATTACCTTAAGTAGGAGACGCCAGCCTTACCCCTCTGAGACCTTGAAATGAATTTCTTTCTGATTCTTCTGATCAGAAATCTGATATTTCTGCTCCTTCTGATTACCAGGATTTGCCCTTATCTACTTATGAGGATTCTGATGCAGAGGATTCCGATGCAGAGGATTCCATTCCCTCTGCTTCCCCTCTAGATCTTTCCTTCAGTGAAACCTTCCAAACTCTTGGGGAGCATTTCCGCTGGAAAAGCCAGGATTACTCTGAGTCCAAAAAGAGACTTAGGGAATTCTTACTCCTGCCTCAACACAGGCCTTTAGCAATGCTTTCTTGGAATCTAGCCTTACCCCAGACACTTAACCTCCAGCTCCCAGAAAACTTGACCGGTACTAGAGTACCTGTCTCAAGTTCCTCTTCAAGAATCCTTCTACGGATCCACAGCTACTGCTGATAAAAAAATCTTACCCCTTCTGATAGAGATTGTGGAGCCTTAGATAGATGGGGTTAGAAGGTACACACTTCTGCTACTTTGGCCATTAGGGCTTTAAATTGCCTGTTTCGTATGTTGAAGTATCAGCAGCATATTATGGGACTACTTAAACAGAAAATGATGTTGATTCCTGACTGTGCTGAACACACAGAATTGCAACCTTTAATGCATTCTGCAGAACAAGTTGGTAAACATACTTTGCAATGTGGTTTTGATGCTTTAGAAGCATCTTGCAGGGCTGCTTTCACTGGGTCTGTACTTAGAAGGCATGCTTGGCTTAAGGAACAAAACTTGCCAGATCATGTTAAAGCTAAATTACTGTTTGCTCCCTTAAACTAAGACTACCTTTTTGGCAACAAAGCAGAAGTTGTCCTGAAAAGGATGGAGGAAAAAGCTAAATCTTTGCAAACTGTTAAAGATTTCCTACAAGTACAGCCTCCCAAATTCAGTAACCATTGGCCTTCAAAGAACTGGTCCTTTGCAGTCCCTTCCAGGCCTTCAGTCCAAACCAAGGAACAGCAGACCACCTAGGTTACAGTCTCAGGCTATACATAGACCTAAGCAGTGGGGGGCTCCAACTTCCAAAGCAGGGAGTAGTAAGCCACCCCCTACAGAAAAATGGCACAATGACTTAACCTTAACCCTTCCAAGCCCTGCTCAACTACCTGCTCCCTTAGGAGGAAAGCTTGCCCTACATGCAAAAAACTGGGAACTCATTACCCAGGACAAATGGGTTTTGAACATAGTTTCCCCAAGGATACAGATTCCACTTCCACACACTGCCAACCCCAGATTGTTGGCCAGACCTACCCCCAAATCAATGGGTGGAGGCCCAACAGCAGGTCCTCTGTTCTCAGTATCAGGGCTATTTAACCCGTCCCAGCAGAACAAAGGGGACAAGGGTTTTATTCAAGACTTTTTCTGGTACCCAGAAAAGACAACTGGCATCCTATCCTGGACCTCTCTATTCTCAACACCTTTCTGGTACTTTCAAAATGTTACCCCTTCAACAGCTTCTTCCTATGCTAGCCAAGGATGCCTGGCTGGCAACCGTAAACTTAAAGGAAGCTTACCTGCACGTCCCAATAAGGGAATCTTGCAGGAAATACCTATACTTCAGGGCAGGCTCCATGCACTCTGCTCTCTGCACTTCCCTTTGGCTTATCTACTGCACCCAGGGTATTCACAAAGTGTCTAGCTCCAGCCATTGCACTTTGCAGGCAGAGAAATATTCAGATTTACCTATACTTGGATGATTGTCTGATTCAAACAGAAAGCCAGGACTTGCTATTACAACAACTGGCATTCGTAAAGAAACTTCTAACCTCACTGCGGTACACCATCAATGAAAATAAATCTCACCTAGTACTCTGCCAACAGACCGTGGAGCAGACTAGGCTGCTGGAAACTCAAGGTATTGGAACCTCAGAAACTATTCCCTCAGATGGGTCCGGAGCCGCTGAGCAGGCATCGGCTTCTGAGGGTGTTTTCAGGCCTACACAGTTGTATGCTAAAACGGCTGCAGCTTCAAAGGCAAAGACTAAAGTATCTCTAAAAACAAAAAAACAAGTACAACAGCCCCTTGGACCAGGCCTCCATGCCTAAAAAACAGATGCTCAAAATGGCCGAAGACCTAATTACTTTGATCAGGGGTCCCCATCCCCTCCTGAAAAGAGGCCTAGGCGAGAGACAGAATATGACTCTTCAGATCCGGTTTCCATTTCTTCTGATTCCTCTTCTGTTCAGGGATACTCTCTTCCTCTCTATGAGAATTCTGATGCTGAAGAATCTATCCCTTCAGCTTCTCCTGAGGATTACTCTTTTGGGGGAACTCTGCATACCATGAGGGAGCATTTCCACTGGGAGAGCCAAGATTATTCAGAATCTAAGAAAAGGCTCAGAGACTTCCTTTTACTACCTCGGCACAGGCCCCTTGCTATGTATTTTCAGAGTCCAGTCTGACCCCTGACTCTTTACCTCCAGCTCCTGTTAAGCCAAACAGATACTACAGGGTTCCTTAATCACATAAATTCCTTAAGAACCCTGCTGCTGACCCAGAAACTCTCAAGGTCCCAAAGGGGTCAAGGCTTCCACTGCAAAAAACCCTACCTCCTCTGACAGGGATTCTAGGACACTAGACAGATGGGGGAAAAAAGATTTACACTTCTGCTACCTTGGCTATAAGGGCTTTAAATTGTCAGTTTCATATGCTTAAATATCAGCAATATATTATGTCACTGTTTAAACAAAATGTTGATCAATTCTGAATGTGCAGAAAACAAAGAAATGCAGGATTTATTGCATGCAGTGGAACAAGTGGGAAAGCATACTTTGCAATGTAGTTTTGATTCTCTTGAGGCCTCCTGCAGGGCCGCTGTTACGGGTTCTGTCATTCAGAGGCATGCTTGGTTAAAGGAACAAAATCTGCCTGATCATGTTAAAGCAAAATTATTAGATGCTCCATTACAGCATGATACCTTGCTGGTGTTAAAGCAGAAGAGGTGTTGAAGAAAATGGAGGACAAAGCTAAATCTATGCAAACAGTCAAGGATTTCTTACAGGTACAGGCTCCAAAATTTAGCAGGCACTGGCCTACAAAGAATTGGTCCTGTCCAGTGTCAGGCCACAAAGAGGCAGATATAGACGCCCTAGAGGCAGATCACAGCCCCAAGGCTCCTACAGGTCTAAACAATGGGGTGCTTCTACCTCCAAAAGCGGAGAAGACAAATCACAGCCATACAGGAAACAGTCCCAATGACTTCCCCCTGCCTGTGCCAAGCACTTACCTTCTGGCAGCACCTTTAGGGGGAAAACTAGCACTTATTTCTCAAAATTGGCACGTAATAACCCAGGACAAATGGGCCTTGGATATAGTGTCACAAGGCTACAGGTTTCACTTTCACACCCTGCCAAGAGCAAACGGTTTGCCAGACCTGCTAAAAAAATCAATGGGCAGAGGCACAAAAGCAAGTGTCATCCCTCATGGACATGAGGGCCATTCAGCAAAGTACCACAGCAAGAGCAGGCACAAGGATTTTACTTAAGACTGTTCTTGGTGCGCAGAAAGGACAAAGCCTGGAGACCAATACTGGACTTATCTCTTCTAAACACACACCTGGATATTCCAAGATTCAAAATGTTGAGACTGCTGGGCAAGAAGGCTTGGCTTGTGACTTTAGACCTAAAAGAGGCATACCTGCATGTCCCAATCAGACAATCATGCAGAAGTTACCTCAGATTCATAGCTGGTTCAATGCACTACCAATTCTCTACACTGCCCTTTGGCTTATCTACTGCACCCAGGGTCTTCACAAAATGCCTGGCTCCAGTAATTGCATTTTGCAGACAGAGGAATACAAATATATCCTTACTTGGACGACTGCCTTATTCAAGCAGCGAATAAGGACATTCTACTACAGCATCTGGTGTTTGTAAAAATGACTAACATGCCTAGGGTACACAGTAAATGAAAAGAAATCAAAACTAGTACCCTCTCAAGAGATAATATTCCTGGATGCAAGCTTAAATACAACTGCCCAGATGGCTTATCTCACGCCAGACAAACAAAGGCAACTGACTACTTATTTCAAAATGTTGGCAACAAAGACCCAGTTATCTGCAAGAAAAATTCTGCAGGCTTTGGGCTTCATGGCATCCTGAATTTTGCTAATTCCATATGCAAGACTGCATATGAAGAAGCTTCAATGGTATCTAAAAAGTGTTTGGACTCAACATTGCCACAGCCTGCAAACAATAATTACCCTCATTCCCTGCTTGCAACAGGAGTTTCGATGGTGGGCAAAGGCCTGTCACCACAACAAGGGACAGCCATTCGCTTTACCCACAGCCAGGCAGATATTAACAGATGCATCAGATTATGCCTGGGGGGCCCACATGGCAGGAAGATGTATTCAGGGCACATGGTCCACAAACCAAATGCATCTACATATCAACCAAAAAGAGATGCTAGCTGTTCAGAATGCCCTGACAGCCTTCAAGGATCTACTTCATCTGGGACAACTACTGATAAAGACGGACAAGACTACAGTCATGTGGTACATAAGCAGGGAGGCACTCATTCCTACCCCTTATGCAGACTAGCCATGAATTTGTGGGACACAGCATTGACTTACCAAGTACATCTGCAGGCACAATTCCTGCCAAGAAAGATAAATACTCTGGCAGACGAACTAAGCAGAAACCTCATGGATCCCCACGAGTGGAAATTGGATCTGCAAGTCTTCAGCATAACAAGGAACTGGGGATGCCCGGACATAGATCTATTTGCCTCCCCTCACAACTGCCAACTGAAGAAATTCTGCACAAGGATTTTTATCACAAGCAAGCATGGAAAGTGGATGCTCTATCTTTCAGCTGGAAAAATTTAGTCTATGCCTTTCCTCCACTGCCTCTCCTCCCCAAGGTACTCCTAAAAGTCAGACAAGAGAAGCCAAACATGATACTGATTTGCCCCAGACTGGCCCCGCCAGCACTGGTACCCAATCCTAAGGAACTTGTCTCAATACCCAGCCTGGACATTACCTCAACTTCCTCACTTACTGTCCCAACACAACAATCAGATCCTGCACAACCAACTCAAGACCTTAAATCTGGCAGCATGGCGGATAATGTAGTCATTCAAAACAGACCCCTCTCTAAAGCGGTGATGGATGTTATCTTGGAGACCAGGAGGCCTAGTACCAGAAAATCTTATGCTGAAAAATGAAGAGATTCTGAGCTTGGAACCAGGCACAAGGTATTGACACGACTGTACCAAATATTCCTCAGATTTTGCAATATTTAACTGAGCTGCTGGACAAAGGCCTATCCTTTTCATCAATTAAGATTCATGCCTCTGCCATTTCAGCTCATTACAATACAGAGCCACCTATTTTTTCTCATCCTTTATTAAGGCAGTACCTCAGAGAAGCCAAAAACTTAAGGCCTCGAAGGAGATCACCAATTCCTGCATGGGACCTCAATTATGTCTTGGAAAAACTCACCCTACCTCCTTTTGAGCCAGCTCTTCAGCTGATATAAAATTTTTATCATGGAAAACAGCTCTGCTCCTAGCAATAACCTCTGCAAGATAAGTCCCAGAGCTACAGGCACTCATGGCTGTGGAACCTTTTATCATTTTCCATCCAGATAGGGTTTCTCTGAGGACAAACTCGACATTTATGCCTAAGGTAGTGTCCAGTATGGCCCTTAACCAAACTATTCATTTGCCTACTTTTTACCCAAATCCACAGAATAAGGGTGAAAGACTTCTGCATTCTTTGAACATACACAGCTGCGCTTCTACTTGGACAGAACCAAATCTTTCAGAAAGACTGAGCAATTACTAGTGGCATATGCTGCAGGATCTCAAGGAAAGGCCATCTCAAAGCAGACTATTTCAAAGTGGATAGGCCACTGCATTCGTTTCTGCTGTTCACAACATGCCAAATCAGTGCCTAAGGGCATTAGGCCACATTCAACCAGAGCAGCAGCCACTTCAGCAGCCTTCCTCAGAGGAGTACCAACCAAAGATATTTTAGAGGCTGCAACCTGGAGTTCAGTGCACACTTTTACAAAGCACGATCACTTGCCACTCTACTCTAAATCCAGGGCAGGCTTTGCCACTGCAGTTCTGCAGGGCCTCATAGCAGCTCCTAATCCTATTTAGCTCCAGCCTCCCAACCTTAGCTTTAGGATTCAACCCAATTGTAATGACTGCAACAGTGAAACACTAACATAGTACAGTTGTGTACTTACCATAAATGTAGATTTTCGAGGGTATTCACTGTTGCAGTCCAGGTTACCCTCCCACCATCCCCCTTATCTTTGCTGGAACTCATCTGTACTTCTCTTTTCTATACAACCTATGTGGTGTATTTGTAGACGAAGGAAAAGTTTACCTTGGTGCATGCATGCTTTATTGACATTTTTAGCCTTCCCTTTTGGGGGCACCTGACATCTGGGGCAAGAAAAACTGAAGAAAATGGCATCGGCTGCACCTTTTATATCCCTGGCGCACTGACGTTTGGGAGGAGGCGACAGCAACCAACACCGGACCTAGACTTTGGATTTCAGGCCAACTGCGGGTAGCCTGCCAGCAGGATAACCCAATTGAAATGACTGCAACAGTGAATGCACTCTATTATGGTAAGTACACAACTGTACTGTATGCATATGCATGGGAATCCTAAGCTACAGACAGTGGATTAGCATATTCACAGGAATCTTAACAGCATCAGATGAGGTATGAGCAGAGTAATTTAGGAAGCAGGTTTTTAAACAAAAAATACACACTAATTACCTAGTTCTTCTGTCACCAAACAGTTGCATTTTAGCTCATTAGAAAGTAGCACCAATTAAATGGACAGTCATATTTCTGAAATTACTATTCCACTATACCATCTGACTTTACATTACTGGTTTCCTTACATGAATACCATACTGTTTATGAAAATCACAAAGTAAGGCATGTCAACAAATGAATTCCAGACTTTATGGGTGACACTAACCATTGTTCACACCATACTGTGGCACTTTTACACAACTGAGCAATATACTGAAGTGCAGTCATTAGAACTCCCCTTCTCTCTGCATCATACCACATAGCAGTGTCACAGTGGCTTTCAGGTATAGTTTGTAGCACAGTGTCAAATGGCAGGTGTGCACACTTTGTGAGACATTCTTTTTCCCAACAATCCATACATAGACATGCACCCCTTATCTGGAATGTTAGATGAAGTGAAGGTGCTGCTGTGTATTTCTGTACACTGACCACCTATAATGCATTACTTAAAATTGTATGAAGTACCACTGGAAACCCCTTTCTTCTGCACTATCACTGTAGGTCCGTCAAATCATGCAACAACCTGGCATCATTGTCTCTAATCACTGACAGCTGGGCAGTAACAGGGAGAAAAAAATGACCCTTGGTCATCTGTATAGTTCTCACTACATATTTAAATGTCTTCTCCCCTCAGTTTATATTTTCAAGATATTTCTTCCTTTTAAGATATCACCATGCTTTTTTTTTTTGGTGCAAACAAAGATGGGTGTTAAATAGGAATTTTACTGCTTACTCCTGTTACCTGTTATCCACTACCAAAAACAAAGATTATGGTAAGGTTTGAATGCACTCCATAAAGCATGTATGTGCCCTCTATTGGCTGCGTCAATAAAAATAAAAATCAGCAGCCTTGTGTCAGTAAGGTAATGGACAGCTGGTCTGTAGTTACCCATTCCCGGTTACCTTTGGCAGCTGTGCTGAGCTACAGCTGGATGCATAACCATCGAACCTGCAAATAATGACCTGTCAGTTGCTACTCATTGTAGGTTCACTGAGGGAGCATTTTAGAAATGATAAACATGATGCAACAGAAGAGGATGGACATCCAGTGTTTTTAGGGGACAAGATGGAAGGGCACTGCACCCAAGGCACTTGGCTTGGGATCCACAGTCTACTTCTCTGTAGACCAGGCTAGAAATGCTCTGTGAATTGTGGTAAGAGAAAGGGTTCAGAATGCAGTGAGGGATACTGTTTGACTAAGTGACACTTATCCCAATCTGACTCCAGTGTAATGATAGGATGAGATTATGGGCACTGCACTGTTTCCCACTGGCGAGTTGTGACCGCGAGCCAAAGCATGCAGCCAGACATCAGTTTGCAAGACTTACTAGATAAAGCCGGACATCATGAATCAGTTTAGATAATGGGTGACTTGAATGCACATATTGCGACAGAAAAGGAAATCAGGACTGCCTGGCTCCACATGGGTGGAGCAACAGGAATAGTGGAGGGGCCATTATAGACTTCTGTATTGCAAATGGCTTGATAGTAGCAGACACATGATTCATTGAGAGTCACAAGTTCACGTACATGAGTGGCCTATATCCAGCTCAGGTAATGTTCCCCTAGTGAGGAAGCGATACAGGTTAATGAACATATATTGCATGGTCTTCCAGGCAGTTGACTTGACATAAATTTTGACAGTTCAAGTATTCAGTCATGCCTCCACCTCCCTAAGAAGTGGTGGAAATAGGTCTACAGGAAGAAAGGCAGCACCTTAAAACAGCATATGTCAGGACTACCAAACACAGTTGTGGCCTGTCCATGTAAGGTACATAAGGAAAGCATGTGGTGTAATGCAGCAGTTCCAGGATCTCCACAAAGAAATGGAGTGCAGAAAGAGTGAGAGATTGGATTGACCACCCAGTCTTGGAAGGAATGGAGGTTGACTAACAAGGTAAGGAATTAGTTGCATTAGCACAGAAAAGGGCATTGTAGGCACTCTACCGGCTACTGCAGAGAGAGACCGTAGTTGTCACAAAGACGCTACATCAGACTGCACAGCCAATATATCCAGATAAAGAAGACTGGCACACACTTCATAAGTGCTGGCAAAAACAAGCTCACCATTCCACAGGGCATAAAAGGCGGACTGAGGGTGTACTTTACAGTAGCTTAACAGTCACGTTAACCCCACCCATACTGTACTTCCCCAGAAACCAGCTGCAGTAGAGACAAACAGGATACCACCCTAGAAGAAGTAAGACTTTCACTAAGGGAAATAGGAAAAGCATCAGAGGTCACAGTGGATATTTTGCAAATTTTGGCTGAGGTAGGGCATAACTGGCTACTGAAGCTTACTTGTAGCATCGTGGAGAGAAAGGCATACCCCAGGTGAGTGTCAAAGAATCAAACCTATGACAGTTAACAAGAAGAATTGGGACCTCCACAACTGTGATCCATACAAAGGCACCATACAGAGGCATCATACTGCTGTCACCTTACATAAAAGTTATGGAGAGGGTGACTCATAAATGGATACTCAGGGTAGTACACTAATAAGGGTGATGACCAGTTCATATTTAGATCAGGATGCAGCACAACTCACCTGATGTTTGCAGTGAGACCGTTGCTAAGAAGCTAGAGATGAGGAAAAAGTCCTAATCCTCATTCCTATGCTTTGGGAGTGCAGATAAGATCCCAAGAAAGCTGCCTTGAGCAGAATGGTGGTGGTTCAAAGTCCACAGAATCATCAGACCCACTGACTCAAGTACAAACAGTGTTCTGTCTCGCATCCAGGGACATCAATGCACCCATAAGTGGATCTGCTTTTCTCTGTAATTCTAAGTAAATTATAGAACATCCCAAAATGCCAGTCACTACCACTAGAAAAATTACTAATTGGTATTAAAGACCCCACAATGGCCTTTCTGGAGAATGAGGTGATGCAGATGGAAGTGGTGCAGTTTCCTTGTTACAAATCATGTTACCCAGAAGTTATCTTACTCAAGTTTTGTCATTTTCCATAGCTATAGGTTTGAGGTGACTGTCATCTATTTCAGGGCAAACCCTTTATATCCTTTAGCATTCAAAATGAGGACACAGTTAAAAAAAAAAAAAAAAAAACAAACCATTTCTTATTGACTTTGTGCAAATGTTATTTGGACTGACAAACTGTATTTACCTCTCACTCACAAATCCTAGTAGCTGGCATCTGAGGATTTTGTCATGATTTTTTCTCGTGCATACCATGGCAACACCAGCCATTGAATGACGGCTAACATTTTTATGTAGTTAGCCATTAGATGGATGGCATTATTTGGGCATAGGTAGAGAAAGTGCCGACCAATTGTCTCAATCCTAAAATGTGTAGTACGCCCCCTGTAGTAAATCTCATCAAATAAAGGTTTTTTTTGTTTTTTTATATAACTAAGCACTGCTGCCTTGAAGCCAAGGACCAATGAGTCTAAACCTAAGGAAGTTGCACATAGTGTGGGTCTAAATTAATACATAAGTGCCTATGATGTATTACTTCATATGAGCTTTTAAGAAACAATACTTGCTAATAAGTAAAGCGTGTGTACATGTTTAACTCATTGTATCTTTTTGATGCTGTATATATGATTAATAAATAAAAAAATATATGGAAATTCTGTTGTAATCAATGAGTATTCTTTTTACTTTTACACAATTTAAATGTTTTTCATGACTTGCATCTCAGACTAACTGTACAAAATTATTATAGAACTGCATACAGATGCCTTATTTGCTAGTCTGACACTGATTATCAGTGAAATGTTATTGTTCAAGTAATATATGACATAGTGCCCTGGCTCACATCTACACATGGCATGGTCAATTACGCCACCCCGACACACACATGTATAAAGAGATACCTATGCACACCTGCATATGTATATGTACACATACATATGTATATTTATATATATCTGTACACACACACAGCCCATTCAGCACAGGAACATCAGAGAAATTGGGATGACCACACTTAATGGGATTAAACAAACTTTGACTCGTATGTCAGTCAAATTGGGGTGGGAGGTTGGCATAATGGTTAAGCTGTTTACCTTACAGACGCAAGGTGCAGGGTTTGATTCTCACATGGGGCAATTGGCTAGGCTTAAAATGGCCCACAAGGGCACTTAGTCTAGTACTAATCTATGAACAAACTTTC
Source organism: Protopterus annectens (assembly GCF_019279795.1). Taxonomy (NCBI): domain Eukaryota; kingdom Metazoa; phylum Chordata; order Ceratodontiformes; family Protopteridae; genus Protopterus; species Protopterus annectens. Next base: position 731,025,830 of record NC_056743.1, read on the forward strand.
TATGAACTAAGTTTAACAGGGATGGGCTATGTCTGTATAAAAATACAAAGGTGCAAGGTGTAAAGATTTGGTTTTACTCTGCTGAGCTGTAACATCCAAGTATAAGGAAGCCTGCAATCGTGGAAAAAGCATGTGGCATCAACACAGCATAAAGACACATTTTGAGAGTTACTGTATATCTAAAGATCAAACAATTATGCAGATAAAATATCTTTCATGTATCTTAGCAGCTACAAGTGCATACATTGTGAGGCCTGATGAATAACAATGAATCTGGCTTTCAGTACAAGAAGGGCCAAGCTAAGCTAACGGGTATCATGCTGAGGAGATGAATTTATTATGCAGACATCACGGCTCCTTGGTGCAACTTCAGTTGACTGAAGGTGAAGGAGGTGTGAATGGATATTCATGGGAACCCTAAGTCACAGACAACGGCTTAGCATTCTCACAGGAATTTTAACCATAGCATCAGATAAGGTGTGAGTAGTGTCACATAGGAAACCAGTCATTAAACTTAAACAAATTGAGTGGTGCCAGTGTCACCAAACAGGGACATCTAAGTCTGGACAGGACACCAGAAAGTAGCTCAAAATAACTATACTTCCATATTTGTGCAATCACTATTCCTTTATACCATCTGGCTATCAATTACTGGTTTGCTTACATCGGTACCATTTAGCCTGCTTATGCAAGTCCCATCAAAGAAAGGCACGTCACCAAATAGAAGGCAGCCATTATGGGTGACACTGACTGTTCACACCATATTGTGGTATTCATATACAACTGTGAATAATACTATAGTGCAGTCATCTAAATACCCCACACTCTGTTTCAGATCAGCAAAGCATCATCATTCTGGTTCCAGCAATAGTTTAAAATGCCATGTAATCCACCAGGTATGAGCACTTAGAAATTCATTTTCCTGAAGATGAATTATGAATACAGACATACATGACTTGTATGGAACATGTTAGTGAAGCCTCCGCTGTGTATTAAGGCTTTACTGATCACCTGCAATGCATAATTCACAACATATGAAGCACAACTGGGAATTACTTCTGCATTACCACTGTAGGACCATCAATTTCATGTGCATCAACCTTGCATCAGGATGTCTAATCACTACCAACAGTTTGCCAAGTAATGTTCTGGATAAATGAGGTGACACTTGGTCATGTGTCTAGCACTCCCTGCACATTTTCAACTTCTTGTGCACTCAGCATACATTTGCAAGAAAATTCTTCCATTATATTGTCATGCTTCCTCTTTTTTTTTTTTTCTGGAAACAAAGAAATTAGAGTTGCATAGAAATTCTACTGCTCAGTCCTTTAACCTTTCGTCCACTACTAGAAACCTAGGTTATGGTTAGGTTTGAATATACTTCATAAAGTGTCTATGTGCCACCTATTGGCTGTATGCCTGCCATAAAGTTCTGCAGCCATAGGTCAGTAAGCTACTGGCCAGCTCTTGTGTAGGTGTCCAGCCTGGGTTTCTATCGATAGCTGTGAGTGAAAGCTGTATACAAGACCAATGAGCCTGCCAAACATGAACTGAGAATTGCTACTCACTGTAGGTTAACTGATAGGATGTAGCTTGGAAAAGGATGGCATGGTGGTACGGAGGATGGCAGGACATCCCATGTGTCCATGAGAAGATGGAAGGGCAGTGCAGCCAACTCACTTGGTTAGGAACCCAGCGTTTGCTACTTAGGAGGTGGACAGGCTAGAAATGGTGTGGGAATCATGGAGAGAGAGGTTGCACTCGGCAGTGAGGGATAGCAGCAGAGTTAGTGATAGTCATGGCAATCAAATTCCAGAGTAATGTCTGGATAGTACTCATAATCTCATCCTTTGCTCCACAGTTAGGTTGTGATACTGAGGGGAAAGAGTACAGTCAAATAGCAATTGCAGGACCTACTTGATAAATCAAGGACAGCAGGAATTGCTGTTAATGGGTGACTTGAATGCATATAATCGGGACAGATACCAGACGATATGTGGACTGCCTGGGTCCATATAGGTGGGCACCAGAAACTAGGGATGGGCCTTTCTAGACTTCTGTCTGGCAAATGGCTTGATAGTAGCCAACATATAGTTCAGAAAGAGAAAGAATCTCAAGTTGATATACAGTAGTGGCCAATATGCAACTTAAGTAAACTTCCCCTAGTAAGGAAAGGCTACGAGGGTGTAATGAGTGATAGCAAAGTCATGCCCAGCCAAACAGGCAGCCAACAACATAAACCACTGGTTTCCACAATCAGCTGCAAGCAGTGGTCAGAGAGGAAACTAAGGTAAACTGAGAACAGGCTGAAGACCTGGAAGTTGACTAGAGAAGCTAATAGAGTTCACGGAATTACTCAGGGCTCCAGCACTCCAAGAAGAGGATGGAAATCAGTGTAGTTGAAGAATAGCAGCAACTCTAAATAGCAATGTGTGACCACATAACTGGCATGGGCTGAGCACTGCATGTTAAGGTACATAAGGAAAGCGAGTGGTAGACTGAGTAGTCCAGGGACTACACAAAAGAAACATGCTGGGCAGAAAAAAAGTGGGCGATAGAAAAGACCAATCAGGCTAGTAGAGAATACTGGTCACCTAATCATGAAGATAAGAAAGGAGTTGAAGAACAAAAAGGCATTGGAGGCACTCCACAAAATGATAGTAGGTGGCCCAAAGAAACTACATCAGATTGCAAGAGCAACACAGATAAATATGCCAGCAGCAACATGCTCACTAGTCCACAGGATATCATAGGCCGACACAAGGAGTATTTTGAACACCTTGGGAATGACAATAACCCACAGATGCTGTAGTCACCCTGGCAACAATATGAGATGAACAGAATACCACCCTGGAAGTAAGAATATTACTACGGACAAGTAGTCAGGGAAAGCTGCATGGTTTACAGCAGATATAATAAAGCTGCTGAGTAAGATTGGTGAGAAATGGCTCCTTAGGGTACTGATAGCAGTGTGGAAAGAAAGGCATATCACAGGTGACTAGACAATAATTACACTGCAGCCAATGTGCAAGACAAAAACTGCACATCCACAACTGTGAGAAGGAGAGCTGCATCAAACTCCTGTCACATTGCATAAAAGTTATGGAGATGGTGTTTATTAAATGGATACGCAGTGTCATAGAATGTAAGGTGGGAGACTAACAGTTCATGTTCAGAGCCAAATGCAGCATAACTGACCTGATACTTGCTGAGAGACTAGAAGAAGCGAGACGTGAGGAAAGAGTCCATATTACTCATTCCTATATACTTGGAGAAAGCAGATGACAAGGTCCCTTGAAAGCTGTGTTGGGCAGTACTGTGGTTGTTCAAACTCTCAGAAACATTGGTAGAATTAATGTAGGTGAAGTACAAGGACTAAAGTATAAACAGTGTTCTGTCTCACTTCTGGGTCCATCTCCACCAATAAGTAGAAATGTATTTCTGTCAAAAGCAGACTAGGTTATAGAAGTGCACAAAACTGCCAGGCACTACCATAATTGTAATTTTTCAAGTGGGTAAAGCACTCGATCCCCACATTAAAGGGTGTTATGTCAACTCCAGGGCCATTAGCCTAGTACACTCCTATGAACCTATCATAACCACAACTTATCTGGCTTATGTTTTTTCCTTTATCATATTCTGTAACCATTTATTGCTTGGGACTGCGGGCTGCCAGCCCTTGCTAAAGCAAAGCATACTACAACTATGCATCCTGACCTTACTGTTCACTCCATTAACAGTTAATTTGACTGAACCAAGCCCTTGAGGCCCTCAACTGCAACCTCAAAGCAGGCTATTCCAAAGTCCGTGCAGGATGCACAATTGTCATCTACCCACCCACACAAGGCTGAACCATCAAGTCAAACAGGGAACTGCAGACCCATTGGTCATGGAAAACAGTATTCCAAGTAACGGAACAAAATATTCATAAAAATAAGCTTTTTGGATACCTAGAGACCCTTGAACCATCCTTGTATGTCTTTCTTGTGCCAAGGTCATGGCTAGATAACCTGTCACTTCCTAGAGGGGGACAACCAGGCAATGGATGACAGTAAAACATTTCATAGTAAGTATGTTGTGCATGTTAATTCAAACAATACGCAGACATACTCCATTACTGACAAGCTGTATGAACCAGGGGTAATTCCTTATGCAAGTCAGAGGAATGCTGACTGGCTCACACACAGGACACACTTATTCCAGGTCCATGAGACTTACTGTAACAAGACAGCAGATGCCATCAAAGTACCCTATGGCTGACTGCTTGGTGCCTGCTCCAGTTGTGATCTACTTCTGTGTAGTTAAGGTTAATGCTGAAGTCCTCTGGCTCACCAACCCTGCTGATAAATCTGAATTTTGAGTGTTTTTGAATTGCCATCTGACAAATGGCCTTAATATAAACTATTTGGTGACAAAGCCATGGCCTAAAATGCTAAGTAATGAGGTGCTGATTTTACTACCCTGTTTTAAACTTTCAACTCAGGTGAATTACTCAATCGCCAATATGACCATAAACATATATGCATTTTTAAGGTAACTGGGAAGATGTGGCAGTTGGACGCAGTAAAGATGAAAAATAAGAAAATTGGTCTGCGGGTCCCAGTTAACATGCTCAGTCTGTAATGCAGACATTATCCCAGTCTGGGCTATGCAATTACGGAGACTTGGGAAGGATTATAAAGGCAGGATAGTGTTGTTAGCCAAGGAATCTCTTATGAACCTATGTTAAACTGCAGTCATATTAACAGTAAGCTAGGAATGGCATGGATAAAAACTTTCACTATCACTCAATTCTTTCACCTCACAAAATTGTCTCTTCAGCTAATTCTAATGCAATCAATCATTATAGCAAACTGTACTTGAACAAACCTTGATGTAGAAATGGTAACCAGTGCTTTCATTTCATAAAAAAAAAATTGGACCTGGCTGTGTTGTGTTCCTTAATATTAAATCAGTATTACAGGAATTGTAATGTGTGCACAAATTCCAGTGAGGTTTTTTGCTATTGCTGCCAGCCTCAGCTTTGATAGACTCATTGAACTGTGGCAATTTTTAATGTAGTACAAGTGACAAACATTAACAAAAGTGACCTTACAAAAAGTTATTGTGCAGCACTTGAATGAACTAGATGAACACCTACCTATTAATGCTTTACATCTCCATCTTCTCTCTTGCAATCATTCTCTTACTTTCTCTCAGCCATTCTCTACAAATGTACCAGAAGCCTCCTTTTATCACACTGCATAGTTGACATGCTGTCTCTATTGTTTCTACTCACCATTCATTTGTAGGGATACTGCTGATAATTTTTCTAACTAGTATTTCATTGCCATTTCGCTTTTGTCTTCCTAGTGTTTTACTTTGATGTATAAGTTTTTACAATTCTGTTTTGATTAATAGTGCCCGATTACTATTCTTAAAATTCTGCCTCACACTTTGCATCCGTTCAGCATAGGGCTGTGCTGAAAACGGGCTCTTACCAAGTCAGACTCTCTGAATAAGCAAATGAAAATAAAATACATTAAAATCCAAGTCTGCCCAGCAAACAGTATTTGAGTGTGTGAGTGTTTGAATAATGAATGTGCATTGATTATAGCAGGGTGTGCCCTGTAAGCCAGGCACTGGTCATCCCTTATCAAACATTTCTACACAGAATACAGTAATGGGACTTTCAGTACTTCCACAACAGACTGTGGATGTGTACTCTATGTTTTTTGTGATCTCGTGGTGAGTAACCTCTGCGTGGCTCTGCATTTCTTACAGGTGGCTGTTGAGGTGCTAAGTAGTGGTCTGCTGCGGATGGAGTATAATGGAATTAACATCCTTGGATGCAGATGTGATGCATGTACAAAACAGATGTCCCATGTAGTAGGATGTCGTTACTATGGTGGGTAAGTGGTGGTCACATTTCAGGTTGAGATTAACCTGAGCACCCAGATCATGTACCACTCAAGGTAGACTACATTCCAAGTCAGTGGAGAACACACAATTGTCATCAGTCCCCCAGCACTGCTGGAGCATCACTTCAACCAAGGAACTACAGACACATCTGGCATTACATGTAATACAACCAGGGATAGAACAAATTATCCTTGAAAATACTTTTCTTGGCTACTTAGTTTATGCTACCTTTTATGTCTGTGTTACCTGAAGGTCAAGCCTAGTAAAGCTGTTATTCTTCCTTGAGAGGGTCACCAAGGCAATGGATGATAGTAAAACATGAATACCATGTATGTTGAGCTGGTCAAGTCTAGTCACTACACTGTCCTGCATCAGGCATTGTCAAGCTGTCTTAGCTATGTCTAATCACACAGCACGATTGGTTTGCTGACTAGGTCTCACAGAGGGCCTGTTCCTATGTAAGTATTGAGACATCTGCCATCACCAGAGAATCTAATGGTTCTCTGCTTTGACCAGGTCTGGTTTGACAAGCAGCTCAATGATGTAAAGGACAATGCAGAAGGGCTCTCTCACCAAGTTTGCAGAGTAATGTTAATTAGTAGCTCTTTGGGGTTGCCACCCAAGTCACCAACATCTAGCAAATGTGTTTAATACAAATGATTGGAGAGGAGTCTGTGGTCTAAAACTTACTGCAAGGATTAACCTTATTTCCTTTTTGAACGAGTCAATCTGCAAATATATCCCTAAAAAACAGACTGTTGTAAGGGATCTGTGAACATTGGTGGCACTTGGCCAGGATGTAATGAACAGAAGATCAAAATCATCGTCTCCCATTTACTAGGGAATAGTATGTCTAAGTCCACTGCAGGCCTATTCTGATTAAAATTTTCATTTATCTCTGGCTGCCATTGGCATGCATTTAAACATACTTGTTAACTGATAGAATCACAAAGGTTTCTAGCCAGGATACTTAAGGGCATGAATAGAAAACCCAGTCTGATGCTGATTGGCTGAAAGGTATGCCTCTGCACTGAATGGCCTACAGTCAAATGCAAAGGGATTTCTGCCTGGCTTGGAGGGGTCAGATGACTCATCTCTGATGTATTGTTACCACATGCACAAGCACACATCACTAGATCCTAACTAGGGCTTGTGACACTGACAGCAGACTAGGTAAGCAAGTCTGTGTCCAAAATGGATTCAGAGCCTAGGGATTAGGCTCAGACTCCCTTTGACACTGCAAATGAACATGTGACATCTAGAAGAGAAATAAATACCCCACAATCTAGCAAGTTTATTTACATGTACATCCTCCATTACTACTAATACAATCTGTGTAATGCATTGGTAGACACACAGCTAAGAATAAAAGGGCATGGTTGGGTTGTTAGCCTCAGCATTACTTATGAATCTCTTCTAAACTACTGATACAGCCAGTGAGGTACCAGCAGGGGCGGCTCGTGGCATCGGACTGCCGGACTGCAGCCCCCTCAGTTGTTTTTGGTAGTGTGTATATGTTTAATTTAATGTAAAAAAAAAAAGAAATCTTTTTTTTTTGTAGTTTAAATTTCGAGTCCGCGACTTCGAATGCGCATTGCGCACCTTAACCGCGGTTGTAAACAGCGCTTTTTTTTTGTTTTCATTGCAGCCCGGAGGAGCAATAAAGGCATCATTATGATGCCCAGAAGTCTATGCGGCAGCAGTTTTAAACCGCATTGACTTGGAAGGGGCTCGGACTGCGACGTCCGCAGGCACGTCAGTCATGACGTGCTTGCTGGGTTAAAACCTAAATGCTGCTGATTGGTTGTCGCTCTCTTCCCGGGCTTTATGTGCTGGGAAGAGAGCGAGAATCAGTCAGTTCAGTTTAATTTAGGGTTAGGAATCAAGCTTTCTCTTTTGGGAATTGTGATCATAATCAGTTGCATTTTTTTTTCCCATTTGTATTTGGAATCGTTTTATTTGGGTGGATTATCGTTTGGAGTGGACAGCACCTGTAGCAAAAGAAAGAAGAAGAAGATAGAAGAAGAAAGTACAGGGTGCTGCAGAATTAAGTAAGTAATTATGAGGGACTCTTTCTTACTTGGTTCACTTCATTTATTTGTGGTGGTTTTAATGTGTGATTACATGCAATCATGAAATACTTAGAGGCTAGAGCAGATCTCATAGTACCATCATTATGTGCTTAATATTTAAAAAAAATGTAATCTTATTATTTGCATATATAGTGTGTGTGTGTGTGTGTGTGTGTGTGCACGCGCGCACGTGTCTGTATGTGTTCAGTGCAGGAAGACAAATGTAAATACAAAAATGATCCACTTTGGTTAATAGAGGAGAAACAGAAGCAGTTTTTCTCATAAAGGTACCATAGTTTCAAAGTCACTTGCCAAATGGGGGGGGGGGGGCAAAAAAAGTTAAAGATAGAAAATGGTTGGACTGGACTAGGAAGGAATTTTGAGGGGAGCTGTATATTGTAGAAAGCTGATCAAATTATGTTTTTTTGCATATTATCCCTACAGCCATTCAGATTTCCTCTCACCTCCTAAAACATGGTACTTAGTAGCTATTTTAAATTATTACTATATGCAGTCTTTACTGTTGCAACTGAGTCCTGGGCTTTGGCTATAAATGAGCTGCAATGGTAGTCCACCTACCCAGTTCATCAAATAATTCATAAATAAAAATAAACTTTCAAAAATTGTTGCAAATTAGTATGAGACTAATGCCATCCAGCACTGATGATGATTATGAGGATTATTATTACCATTATTACTACAATTATTTTTATTGCTTTTAAGCATTCTGAGATAGATCAACAGTTGCATGAGGTTTTGTGGAAACATGTTGATTGTAACAAGGTAAGACAATTAACTTGGCAAGGGATGCCCACAATTCAAAAGTGGTGCAGAAAGTGACTGCAAGTCCATAAATGAAAAAGTAGTAAGTCAAGATTATACAATAAGAATTTAGAAAATGTCTGTGTTCTTTTTGCTTCTTAATTTCCTTGCAACTATCAAGCCCATCCCCAGTTATTCATTTGTCCTGCTGTTCCTGGCATCCATGTACACTGAACATGGGAGGCAAGAGTTAAGAACTGTGTGTGTCAGAAGGTTTTGCCAGGTTTCATGTCTTAAATGAGCTTACTGCAGGGTAAGATGGTCTGCTTGGTGTTGTCTGCAGCACCTGGCAAAGAAGGTGGTGTGTGTGGAACACTTATCTTGCCAAAATAAGTAAATAGTCCACTTATGTTTCAACATGTGTTTTGACAAAATATTGATCTAATGAATATATTGTTTTGTTTTAGTGCACAATAATAGCATATATTATTGCTACCCAATTTGAAATAATTATCTTGAAGGACAGCAGGTGGAAAGGGCTTAGGTGTTAGTTTGGGATGGTACGTGAGAGATCAGTTTGGAGGCCCCACCAAAATGGTCCAAATTGGGCCCAACAATTGCTAAAGCTGTTTTTTCTGATGGTGACACTGACTAGAACAATGACATCCTCACTGGAGTCTCACTTTTTTTCTCCTGGGAAGTTACAGCAGTTATATAAAAAAACAGCAGGATATAAATTGACAGAGAAAAGATAGCATATCTTTACAGTGTATTGACTGTGTTTCTCTTTGTGTGGAAATGTAGTTTGTTTTCTTACACTAGAAAATTTCAAGTCAGCTTATGCCATGTAAGCAAACTGTTCTTTGATAGTGAAAGATGCAGATTATTCTGTATACAAAATGTCTGTGTGTGTTTAATGCCCCAGAGAACAGATGGTGGTGGGTGGAGATGCTCAGGCTTGAACCCTGTACCTTGTATGCAGGTGTTAAGGACCTGAATTCCCTACCCACCACCATTTGTAAATAAAACAATTGCAGATTTTTGCCTCATATTTCATCTGATCTGTACCTCATAATATCTGTGGTTTCTAAATATCATGATGCTTGATAGTTGATGGTGCACTGGTAGCATTGTTACTTTACAGCTGCAGGTTCTTGGGTTTGATTCTTGGCTGGGGTGCCTTCTGTGTGGGGTCTGCATCTTCTCTCTGTGTTTGTGTGGGTTTGCTTTTGTGTCCTCCCATGTTATAAAGACATGTCTGCATTATTTCTTCCTGGGCCTCTGCTGAAAATTGTTTTTTTATTCCAAGTCAGATTGTCCTGATTAACAAATGTTAAATCGAATTGACAGGCATTTGAATTTCAGACTTCAGGTTTCTGAATGTTTAATTCCTTACATATTTTATTTGATGGTGCAGTGGTAGCATTGTTGCCTCACAGCTATAGGTTTTTTGATTTGATTCTTGGCTGGTGTGCCTTCTGTGTGGAGTCTGCATCTCATCCCTGTGTTTGTGTGGATTTGCTCTGGCGTCCTGTCATTTTACAAAGACATATGCCTGCAGTATTTCTCCCTGGGCCTCTGTTGAAAATTGTTTTTATTCCATCAGAAGTAAAATTGACAGGCATTTGAATTTCATACTTCATATTCTTCAGAAATAGCAATTTTCTAAGTTTATAAGATGAATATTTGAAATGTGTCCTTATTTCTTGGACTGTATTACCCCATTATTGGCTTTGTCCAGGTTTCTTTGTGCTAAGGTTGACAACTATGGCAAGAACTGAATTCACTAAATATGTCTGAGGGTTGTATTCCCTCATTACTGGGTTTGTCCAGGTGTTTTGTATGAATTGAATTCATTAAATGATAGCCAATTAAGTTTCAGTCTTCCTCTCTTTCACAATGCAGCTGATTTGGTGTAGGGGTACGTTGCTCTGACTGTTTTGCACAGGGACCTTGGCAGTAAAATGTATGGTGTTAACACAGCATTCTTCTTTCACAAAGCAGGTGATTTGGCATAGTTGTATGTTGCTCTGACACAGCATTTTATTCTAGCAACTTTCCAAGATTATACAAGCAATGTTTAACGTGTCCCTGGTTTTTGGCCTTTTGACCCACCCCCCAATAAATTTGGCTTTTTCCATATTTCTTGTGCTGCGAAGTTGAGATGCAGTTGAGTATTGAGTAGATTTTACAAGGAGCTGAGAGCTGCAGGTGAAGAGAAGTTTAGTGCTGCTTATGATGTCAACAATACCACTATGCCAAATTGTATACTTGCTTTTGATGCAGAAGGTTGTTGGTTCTACTCCCACAAGGGGTGAATGAAAAAGTTAAGATACTAACTATGAGCCTGTTATCAGTTTGCCATCAATTTCCTATTGCAACATTACTAGCTTATCATGTTTAATGTAATGTACGCAATTTATTCCTCAGGGGCATCAGACACTTTATTTTTCGATGAAACCATGAAATATAAAGGTGTTTGCTAGCAGCAACCTCTTCATTAGTTACAGATTTATTTAATGTGGAATTATTTAGATGGCTTTTTTACTTCAGCGATTGTGCGTATTTACTGATAATGGTGGACTGTAGAATTGTGCATATTTACTGATAATGGTGGACTGCAGAAGTTTGAGTATACTTTTATGATGGAAATGTTCTGAATTGGGCAGTTTTGTCATTATTGGTGCATGTGTTTTGTTTCATTGTTTACTGGAAAAATGTTCAAAACAATAGGAAGGTGTATCAAAGAGCACATGTATGTTTCATATGCAAGGGGCCTATAATTTGAAAACAGCCCAGAATTAATCTTTATCTGCCACTGGTAAAATGTATTTTCTTTGAATGTGGTTTCAATGCTGTTTCAATGAATGTGAGTTTCAAGGGCAGAGAAGTTTTACTGCTAAGTTTGTTTAGCAGATGGCTTACTGTTTGTGCTGTAAAATGCAAAAATAAAACTTTCAAATGAAGTCCAAATCATCATAGAGGTAAATCAGTATGCACATTAGTGTCTATGGTAAATGGAGTGAAATAGTTAAGTAATGGATCATTGGAATGGCTGCAGGGGGAGGCTCCATTTGACCATGATTTTGACGGGGAAGGGCAGCAAACATAGACAGCCCCAGCTGAACTATACCTCCCAACTGTCCAGATTTTCAAAGAATGAATAGATGTTTGCTTATTTTTGGTTTGTTCCTCATAAAATTTGTGGCTTTCTGGTAAATCATTCTGGAATTAAGTCACTAAATAATGACACTCTGAGTTTCAGACTTCATAACCTTCAGAAAAATGCATACTAAAGTAAGACCTGTTGTTCTATCAACTGTCTAAGTTTATACAAGAGCAATTTTTAGTACTGTTTATATGTTCCCCCAATATATTTGGCCTTGTCCAGATTTATTGCATTAACAGGTTGAGAGGTACATGCAAATAAATTGCTTTATCGAATTAGGCATAGCCAAACCTCTTAACTGTCTCTGATTTTGGCTCAAATAATAATCCCTCCGCAAAATAGCAATTTCGGAAGAAAACATGGAGGATTTACAATTTAGAAATAACTGTAATAATTAGAGTTATAGATAACTTTTATTTCAGAAATGCATGTAGATTATTTTATTTTGTCAGCTGCTCAAGTTAGCAGTACTAATATTAAAGTGTCCCTTCTTTGACAGGTTCCCAGCTGTATTGTGTGGCTATTTTATATTTTTACATCACATTTTTGGTCCATTTTTAATAAAATGGTTGTTTTTTTGGCAAATCATTAAAGACTGAAGTTAGAAAATAATGACAGACATTTGAGTTTCAGGTTTCATACCATTCAGAAAAGTCATGCTAATGCAAGACCTATTCTATTATCTAAGTTTATAAGAGCAATATTTTAAAAATTGTCCTTATTTTGGGCCTTTGTCCCACTTCTTTGTATGGCTTTGTCCAGATTTCTTACTCTGAGGTTGAGAGGTATGGCTAATGTGTCAGGGTCATCACAGTCAGCCAGAGACATTTCAAATTGTGACATACTTGTTGCACCCCACTCCCCCATGTAGTGACTCTGGATGTGTTGAAGCAAGGCAAGGAGTAGTTATGCAGTGTAAATGTGCAGGGTATCCACCCATCCAAGGTAGACACAAGTACTAGAGTGGCTTTTCATCTGTCCTTGAGTTTTGCAGAATGGTCTGGTTTCTGTCATTTTTTTTTGTACTGTGGATTTATGCTTATTACTCAGAGTGCCTGTTGCTTTGTGTTTAAGTAGCAATACTTTAATGACCATCAGGTATGCTTGGTTGAGATTGTAAGATGCAAGTAAGCTTTAATAAGCATATTGTTAAAGAACTGCCAACATTGAAAGCCTTTCTGTTGTTGCCATGTATAGAATACTTAACTAGATAATGTATAAGCCTTGGGTATTGAAATGCATATGACAGTATTTGTAATAAAGGACAGGATTACATTATTTTAAGAAGCTCATTACACTTGGAGACTTCCAGTCATCTCTGCAGGCTTTACCCGTAAACTAAACAGAATGCCAATCGTGTGGTCCATAACCTGTACAGTAATCCTTTTAAGCAATGTTTCTTGAGCTTATTTCTTGTTTGCTTTTCATTTTTTACTTTGATCATGTTTTCCCCATGAAACAAGTAGATAGTTGTCAGGCAGCAGGTCTTTTCTTGGATAAGGAACATGTTTACAAGTGGGGCATCAGAGATTTCTACTTTCAGCATGTTACTTGGTACTTTAATAAAGCTGAATATAAATTATAATTAGAACTGCAGTGCAATAAGTGGTTTGAGTTGAGTGCTGCTCATTTTTCTTGTACTTGATTTTGACTGGCATTCCATTAATGTATTTAAAAATAATTTATTTTTTCATGCCTCACAACCTTTTTGTTTCCATCTAGATATTAAGTAAGCTGTCATGCAGCCAATGCATTGAAATATTTTTATTCTTCTACACTTCATTTTGTCTTGATTGGACTCATAATGATGGTTTGGCACCCATGGCAGTGTATTTAGTTAGTTTTTGTGGTTTTGAGCATAGCTCCTCCCCTTTCTAGTTGGCCACACCCCTTGCCATTGACCCCACCCATTCAGCTGTCTCCTGCAGCCCCCCTTTGTTTTGAAGTCACCAGCCGCCACTGGGTACCAGTAACATGATGAAAACCTTTGGCTGTCAATCAACTCTTTCAGTTCACAGAATAGAGACTCTTAAACTAACATTGCGTACAAGCATTAGTGCATCAATGTGAAATGGAATAAACATTGAAAATCTGGCTGTGTAAATAGCTAGCAGTGCCCCGGCTTCATAAGAAAATATTGCTCATGGTAGTATTGCATTTCACAATATTAAATAGCTAATAGAGAAACTGCAATGTCCTCACACAAGGCACTAAACTGTTTTGGCTGTGCTGCAAACCCACAAGTTCACAGAATTACTGCTGTCAATTTTACCAGTGGTCAAAGCACTGTAAATGAGAAACATGACATGAGCAACAGTTTTCTTTACAAATTCTGTTCTCGCTCTACACCTGAATAAACTATAACCCTATATGTGAACAAATACCTATACCATATCTTGCATCTACATACTCTGTTATCACATTGCATGTTTCAATTCCTTGCATAGGCTTGTTGGCAAGTGCATCAGAAGCCTGCTTGTCTGTTTCTGCATATTACAATTGCTGCATTATACTGCTTAAAATTTGTCCAACTAGCAAGTTGTATAACTGGAATAATCTTGAGGTTTACATAGTATGTATAATAATCTGAAATTATTCAGACTGCCTTTGTATTATCTTTAAAAACTAACAAATTATTTCTCTTACAATGCTGCCCAATACTTTGCATCATTTTCTCCATGGGCCTTTGCACAAAACTGGCTAATACCAAGTTTGACTTCCTGATAATCAAATGAAAACAGATTAAGAATTAAAATATTGTACAAAACTTCAAACACTAGTTTTGAGGGTATGTGTGGGTGTGAGAACTAGGGAGTTTACAAGATAGATTCATGTGATGTAGTGCCTCTGCACAAATTTGACTTTATATGGAAATATATGTTCTGTGTGTACCCTTTCCAGTTCATGTATGAAGGCAGATGTCACCTGTACTTATGGACAGAAACCAGCAGGATTTGCCTTCCCACCTTTGAAATGCTTTCTGGAACAGGAACACCACAAAGAAAACATTACAAGAAAATGTAAATGTAATGGCTGCCAAAATTCCATGCACGGGTACTGTGAAGATGGGTTATGGGGACCTCAAAAGGAAGAGAGTGGAGAAATTCACAATTAACAGAGCAAATGGCAAATTGGTAACCTCAATGTGCAAACAAGCCAACAAATATACAAACACTGACCAATGGTAACAGCACTGCATAATATCAAAGATAAGAGTTTCCATAAAATGATAGCTAGTTCAAAAATGCAGGTAAGGCATCATTCAGACATCTTGGCAATTACAACTGCCTACGCAACAACGATGACTTTCAAATCCAGAAGATGGTAGCTGAGTAACCGCTATCATAATGAGCAGGTGAATTCCTTGGGCAGTGCGAGTCCTCCATGAATGAATCCAAGGCAGTATTTTTTTGGCTCAAGATGGAGAAGACTGAGGTGTGATGGAAATGCATGTGAATTCTAAGTCAGAGTTAATGGCCTAATATATAACAAAATAGTGTTTTCCATTGCAGACTATCACAAGAAGTTTCTTCTGTTCATTGATGTCCAAAAAGTCACATTTCTTTAACATCCTAGTTAAACCAGATTACCTCCAAAGTTGTATATCACAATCATTTTTGTGTAACCATGATTGTTGTATTTCATGTATTGTATGGATTTTGTTCTTATGGCAGGGATCAAGGAAAAGAGGCCATCTTGCACAGGAATGTCAAAAAAGCAAATGAGAAAACATTAAATAGGATTATACAGAAACATCAACTCAGATATATCTGGGATTGGCTACAGCTTCAGAAAACGAAAAGGGTAAAGTTTGGGATTTAAATTGCTTGAATGAAACATGAAAGTACAGGGACGCCAGCAATTGCACAAGCAGACCCTGGCAGCAACACTGCATAAAGCCAAAGACTAACAAATTCTGTAATGTTAGAATCCAATGCAATAATATAGAAAATACACCTTTCTGCTATCTTAGCATCTACAACTGCATAACTTGTGAAGCCTGATGAACGACGACTCAGGGTTTCAGTACAGGAAGTGGCAAGGTAAGATAACTGGTATCATGCGGAGGAGATGAATTCATTATGCTAACATCAAATCTCCTCCGTGTAACTTTACGTGACTGTTCAGCAACAGGAGGTGTTCATAGGTAGGTATTAGGCTATTAGCCCTAGGCCCTATATCAGCCTAGCCAAAAACAATACCTTGGCTTTTGCCACCCAAGAAAATTATTTTCCTGTGCCCCTGTCAAGCAGAGTCACAAAAGTGATGCTGGGATGAATTTCCTATCTCCCATCCAATCATCAAGATTTTTTTTGAGTGCTAATGAGGAGCTTTGTTTGATATAGATAGGTAGTTTGTTCCAGAGTTTGAGAAGTCTCGGGGATAGGAATCTATCCCTCCAGCATGTTCTGTTTATTGTGGTGACAAGGCTTAGGTCCCTAGAGCATCTAGCTCTGAGGGATTGGGACTTCTTTAAGAGGAACATGTCCAGTAACTCTGGTTTTGACATAGCTTTGTATGTTAGGCAGAGATGACCTCTTGAGTAGGCGATATGTGACAGAGTAAAGCTGGAGTTTTTTGAGACTGTCTGCGTAGGGCATCTGAGGCCAGTAGTCCTCTTTGTGAGGTATTTCTGTGGCCTTTCTAGTGGTAGATGTCTTGTGAGGTACCCAAAAGGGGTGTTGTACTCTATAATGGGTCTAATGAGTGACTAATAGAGGGGAAACAATGACCCCCCCCCCCGGATGAGAAACCTTTTGTGATGAGGTGTGCCATGTAGAAGGATTTCCTGACTACTGTGGTTATGTGATTTTCAAAGGAGAGACTACTGTCCACAGGTCTCTCATCTCACACTCTATTAAGTAGACTACTGCTTATGTGGTAGTTCATGGGGACAGAGTTTTTACCAAAAAGGTATGACAATGCACCTTTTGGCATTGAGCTTGAGGCCATGGCTTTGACACCAGGCATCTGTCTCAGTGAGGCCCTTCTGTAAGATGTCCACATCATTTGGGGACTTGACTATGGCTCCTAGTTTGCAGTCATCTGTGAACTTCATTAGCCAGAGGCCTTCTGTGTTAGCCTGTACTTCAGAGAAGTAGATACCAAACAGGAGAGGTCCCAGGACTGAACCCTGTGGTACTCCACTTGTCACTGGTTTGAGGTCACATTTGGAGTGTGCAACTTTTACAGTGTGGGTTCGGTCAGTGAGCCAGTTGGCAACCCATCTTGTGACGTAGGGATTTATATCTAGTATAAATTTATACCTTTATATATATATATATATAAACACTGAGATTATACAGACTGCAAACTTTGTTAGCCAAAGGCCTTCTGTGTTAGCCTGTACTTCTGAGAAGTAGATGCCAAACAGAAGTGGACCCAGGACTCAACCCTGTTGGTACTCCACTTGTCACTGGGCTGAAGTTGGAGTCTGCTACTTTCACAGTGTGGGTTCTGTCAGTTGGCAACTTGTCTTGTGACATAAGGATTTATACCTAATTTAGTGAGTTTATAATTCCAGAATGGGGGATGGTGGCAAAAGCTTTGGCGAGATCTAGATAGGCTATGTGAACCACTTTACCCTCATCTATGACTGCTTCAAAGAAGTCTATCAGGTTTAGGAGACATGATCTGCCTTTTACAATCCTGAACTGGGTGGGAGCCAGAGTTTGGAAATTACCAATGTCATTGTTTATAAGTTCCATGATGATACATTCCATAGCCTTGCAGACCAGGCTCGTCAGGCTAATGGGGTGGTAGTTCCTGAGGGCCATGGTGGGTTCCCCTTTGTGGAGTGGGATAACTGCTGCCAGGCACCATTTAGTGGGTATAAAGCATGAGCTGAGGCTATGATTGAACGTGGTACTTGGGTTGAGTGCCAGTTCATGTAGAATGCAGCCTGGGATGTTGTCAGGTCCCATGGATGCTGTGTTCCTGGCTTTGGAGAGAGTTTTTTTTTTTTTAACCTGTGCAGTCGTGATTACAGGAACTTTGCATTCTTCCAGTATAGAGATGGGTCCTTTCGGGGGTGAGACTGAGGTAGTTAGCACTGAACCTGTCTGGCAGGATGTTGGCAATATCAGTTGGTTCTGTCTGTTTAGTGCCGTTGTGCTGTAATTCAGAGCAGATCTGAGTGTTGTTATTGAGATTCTTGACATAGTTATAGAATGCTTTGTGATTGTCTTTAGAAGCAGTGGGATTTTTTCATAACTAGCTTTGGAGAATTTTACGAGGGATCTCAGCTTTTTACGGAGGCAGACCAGGGAGTTCCTCCAATCATGGGCTTTTACTCCAGTTTCTTTCTTCTGTTGTAGATTTTATGGTAGGGGATCATCAGATTGGCTTCTTTCTTTTAGAGGATAGTATCTTGGTTCCGTTAGCGATTGCATGATTCAGGCACTCGTGTAAGTGCTTATAAAATGCATTTGTGTAGGATGCAATAGTCATATCTCTATTGTGTATCTGCATGGATGTTGTGAAGTTTGCCACTTCTGTCTTAAGTGTGAAGTTGGCTTTGGAGAAATTTTTACAGTGGTTTCCCTAATGGGGGTGGGATGTGGATGTCTAGGGTGATTACCTTGTGGTCAGATCTGACCAACAAGGAGTTGACTACTGGTTGCCTATGTTGGTAGTGACCAGATCTAGGATATTGCTGCCCCTTGGGGGGTGTGAATATGTTGATTCAAGGCACTGGAATTTATGAATTCCAGAAAACGTTGACATGAGTAGTTTTCCCAGTTAATGGTGGGGTAGTTGAAATCGCCCATTATTAGGGTGTTAAGTTGTACCCTAATATTTTCCAGTGTATCAAGAAAGTGGAAATCCTGGGGCATGGTGGATCATCTATAGCAAGCTACAATGTGGATTGTGGTCTTGCCCAGAGTTAGTTGGACTTGGATAATCTTGGCTGCATTATGCTGAGTGGATATCCTTAATGAATATGGATACGTGTCCACCTTTGTGATGCAAATTCATGGGAACTAAGTCACAGCAATGGCTTAGCATTTTCACATGAATCCTTACAATAACATCTGACTAGGCATGAGCAGTGTCACATTGGGAACCTGTTTTTAAACTGAAGCAACCCATTAATAACATGGTGCTTGTGTTACTAAACAGTGGCATCTAGGCAGGGACAGGATACAAGCCAATATCTCAGAACAAATATACTTCCCTATTTGTCCATTCACTATTCCATTTTACCATTTGATTGTCTATTACTGGTTTCCTTCAGACTGCTTATGCAAGTCATGCAAAAAAGGCTCATCAATTGGAAGGCAGGCATTATGGCTGGCACTGACTTGTTAACACTTTACCATGGTGTTTGTATAGAATTGTGAAAGATACCAAAGTACAGTCATCAAAATATGCCACTCCCTGCATGAGACCACACAGCAGCATTCTGATTCCAGGTACAGTTTAAAATGTAATGTAATCCACCACGTGTGATCAGTTTGTTGGAAATTAATTTCATAGATGGACAGACATGAGTTATCTGGAACATCTTGGAAAGAAGTGAAGCCTCTGCTGTGTATTTGGGCATATATAGATCACCTGTAATGCATAATTGACATTGTAGGAAGCACCACTGGGAAATGCTTTCTTTTGCAACACCACTGTAGGACCATCAATTCATGCACAACAACCATGCATCAGGATTGACAATTTGCCAACTGCTGTTACTGAGAATTGATATGACTCTTGGTCATGTGTGTAGTACTCGCTGCACATTTTCAGCATCTTGCATGGTTAGTATACACTTTCAAGAAAGTTATTCCTTTCATGATATTATCCATGCGGCCTTGTGTGGGTTTTTTTTTTCTGGTGGAAACGAAGACAAACTACTAAATAGGAATTCTACTGCTTACTTAATTACTTTTCATCCACTACCAAAAACACGGATTTTGGTGAGGTTGGAATACACTCCATAAAGCATGTATGTGCCACCTATTGGCTGTATGCCTGCCATAAATCTCAACAGTCCTAGGGCAATAAGCTACTGGCTGGCCCTTGGGTAGGGGTCTAGCCTGGGTTACCATCGCTTGGTTTTATGTACAGCTTTCGGTCAGATCTATGAACCTGCCAAAGACGAAGTGAGGATTGCTACTCCCTGTATATTCACTGACAGGACACAGCTTGGAAAAGGATAACTTGATGCTAACATGGAGCCTGGACATCCCATGTGTCCAGATGTGAAGATGGAAGGGCAGTGCAGCCAAATCACTTGGCTTGGGACCCATCTTTTATCCCTCAGGAGGGCAGACTAGAAAAAGAGTGGGTATCCTGGTGAGAGAGAGGCAATCAGGGATATCATCAGAATTGGTGACAAGAGTTCTGGAAATCAGATTCCTGAGTAATGTTAGGGCAGTGCTCAATCTCATCCTGTGCCCCACAGCTGGGCTGTGGTGATACTGAGGGAAAGAGTACATTCAAATAGCAGTTGCAGGACCTACTTGACACATCTGGATGGCATGAATTAGTTGATAATGGGTGACTTGAATGCACATAATTGGGCCTGACAGAAGATACGAGGACTGCCTGGGTCTACATAGGTGAGGCAAAAGGGAGAGGCTATGCTAGACTTCTGTCTGCCAAATGGCTTGATATTCGCAAACATATGATTCAGAAAGACATTGTCAAGCTGACATACAAGAGTGGTCAATATTCAACTCTGGGTAAACTTCCCCTAGTAAAGAAAGGCTACATAGGTTAGAATTAGTGATTACAAAGTCAGACCCAACAGTGGGCTAACAGCATAAACCACTGGTTGCCTCAGCTGCTAGCACTGGTCAGAGAGGGATCCAAGGTCAGAGACCAGCTGAAGACCTGGAAGTTGAATTGAGAGAAGCTAGTTTAGTGCAAGGAATTACTCAGGGCTCCAGCACCCCAAGAAGAGGATGCAATTGTTGTAGTTGAAGTAAAGTCACAGCACCTCTAAATAGCATGTGTGAGGACTACAGAACTGACATGGGGTCAAGCCCGGTATGTCAATATGGTACATAAGGAAAGTGGGTAGTAGATTACAGTAGTCCAGGGACTCCTCAAAAGAAGCAGGCCATACAGAAAAAAGTGGGATATAGAAGAGCAATTGTGCTAGTATGGAATACTGGTTGCCTAACCGAGATGCTAAGAAAGGATTTGCATTTCCAAAGAAAAGGGCATTGGAGGCACTCCACCAACTTCTGTAATAAGACACAGTAGATGGCAGAAAGGATCAACATCAGATTGCAAGGGCAAGACAGAAAGATAAAAAATACAAACATCCTTCGTAAATGAATGCCAGCAACAGCATGCTCACTAGTCCCCAGGATATCGAAGGCAGAAGGAAGGAGTATTTTGAGGACCGTAGGAATGACAATGAAATGGCCCAAGCACAGGAAGTGATATGAGACAAACAGGATACCACATTGGAAGTAATATCACCAAGGACAATGAGTCGGGGAAAGCTGCATGGTTCACATAAGGTTACAGCAGGTATGATAAAGATGCTGGGTGAGACAGGGGAGAAATGGTTACTGAGAGTGCTAGTAGCAGTGTGGAGAGAAACGCATAGCCCAGGTGACTAGAGAATAATCATACTTGTGCCAGTGTACAAGAGCAAATGGCACATCAGTGTAAGCAGGACAGAGGTCTCAAAGTCCTGTCCCAGTGCATGAAAGTTATGGAGGGGGTTTATTAAGGAAATAGTTTATATTTAGAGCATGATGCAGTCCAACTGACAGAATGTTTGCTGTGAGACTGTTTCTAAAAAGCGAGAGCTGAAGAAATAGTCCAACTGCTCATTCCTTTACTTGGAGAAAGCTGTGTTGAGTAGTACTGCAGATGTTTAAAGGCTCTGAAACATTGATAGAATTAGTGCAGGCAAAGTACAAGGATTCCAGTATGAACAGTGTTCTGTCTCACATGTGGGTCAATCAATGCACTAATCTGTAGCAATGTTTTTCTGTCTATGCAGAATAGGTTATAGAACTCTGCAAAATGCCAGTCCGTACTACAAATGTGTAATTTTTCTGGTGGGAAAGACAACACAATACCCACTTTAAAGTGTGTTCTGGAGAAAGAGGTGATGCAAATCCCCTGGTTGCAAACCATATTGCCCAGAACTGATCTTGCTCATGTGCTTTCATTTATTATAGTGATAGTTTTGATGTGACTGGCATCTATTTCAAGCCAATTGCTGATGTGCTATAGCATTCCACAATGCTGATGCATCTGGTGTTAAAAATAAGAAAAAAAGAGCATTTCTGATTCAGTGTGTGGAAAATTGAATTTGGAGGGGAACTGCATTTACCTCTTACTTGCAAATGTAAGTTGCTGACATCTGAAGGATTTGTCATGATAACTTGTCTCTTGCAAATCTTGGCAACAGCAACCCTTTAATAATAGCTAGCTAATATTTTCATATACTGTGCCATTAATTGGAAAGCAAAGTTATTACAAATGTACAGAAAGTGTTATGAATCGTCTTATTCTTGATGTGCAGCACTCTCCAATAAATTAACTCAACGCATAAAAGTAATGTTCTTTTTTTTAGTTTCAGCTGAACACTGCTTTCTTCAGAAAGTCAAGGACCAAAAAGTATAAATCTAAAATGTGTGCATATATATAAATTTATACACATGCCTAACATTCATTACTTCATAATGCTTAATATGAACACCGCTTAAAAAAAAAAACTAGTTTCTATGAATTCACGTGTTCTGGAAATACAAATCAGTGGTACATTTTATTTGGATTTTCACCCCTCAGTGTATCATTCTATTTCTTTAGCTACTAATATTCTAATATACTAATAACAACATCCCTTCCAATCATGACAGAGTATTTGTTGGTTTTATACTGATATCAAAATCTGTTTTACTTCCATCTTTCTCAGGCCAACTACCGTATTCTTTGACAACTGCATACATGTGCCTTCATTGACTGTCTCACAGAGTATTAATTGAACAGTTACAATTCTTTTATTAATGTAATAGACCCTACCTATTCTTTTTGAGGGGGATTTCTCCTGGCATATATCCGTAAATGAGTTGTTCAAGTAGGGTAAGCACACGTGCACACACTGATATACCCATACATACATTTTATATATATATATATATATATATACATACACATATATATGGATATAGTTCACTAGATCGAACTGTTAAATGTTCAAAGACGATATGGGCAAGACCATAATATTGAACATTTAAAAGTTTGAAAACTGAAGCAGAAAAAAAACAAAACTAAACCTGCGTATGCCCCCCCACACCCCCCGCTACTTAAATATACCAACTCCAAGATCGCACTACATTGCAAAAAAGGGAAATCTTCCCTTTCCGCACTCTACAGGGATCTCCATTCAGTCTGGACTTTTAAAAGTTCAATCATATGGTCTTGTCCATATGAGGTTCAAACTTTGAAAAGTTTGATCTACTTAAGGGGACATATATATATATAAAAAAATGCAAAGGCCATTCAGCACAGGAACATCAACAAAGCAAATGTGATGACAACACTTAGTAATATACGAAAACATCAACTCGTACATACTACAGGGATCAGTCATGGCTGCATGAAAAGAAAAGGGCAAAGTTGTGGTTGTGTAAAGCTTAGATGTAACGTCAAAGTACAGACGACTACAATTTTACAAACAGCCCATGCCAGCCATATTGGGTAAAGTAAGATTTCTAGAGTTTCTCTAAAGTTAAAGATCAGTTATGCAGATAAGACACTTTTCATGTATAATATATCCAAGTGCATAGCTTGTGAAGCCTGATGAATAACAACGAACCTGGCTTTCATAATAGGAAGGAGCTAGCTGAGCTAATGGGTATCATTGCTGAGGTGAGCAGTTCATTTTTCAGCCATCACTACTACTCAGTGTAACTAAAATTGACTATTCAAGAACAGAAGATGAAGAAGGAGGTATTATGCATGGGGTCCTGTAAGTGACAGGCCGGCTGTGCATCTGGTTCACATTATTTACATATCTGCTTTACCCTTAGAGCTATCCATTGCTCCAAGAGTGTTCACAAAATGTATAGCTCCTATCATACATTGTTACAGACTAAATCGTATCCACATTTTTTTTTTCCAAATGGAGATGATTTGCTTAACTTTGCAGAGTCTTGTTTGAAATGTCAGCAATCTCTCATTTGGGGATGAGACATCCTACACAGGTTGAGACTCTGTAGAGAGCATTCAAAAATCTTTCTTACTCCATCATACAGGAGTGCATGTCTAGTGTGCCTGTATGACCCTCCTTTAGTACACTGAGCTTTTCTTCCAAAATCATTCTATATTTACATTTATTCCATGTGTTTGGTACTCAGATTTGGGAAATAAGTCAGATTTCTTGTTATCATGGCATCCATAATTCTCATGATACCTCTTCATGAGAATGATACAATGTTATCTGAAGACTCTTTGGTCCCAGCAACCACACCCATTCCTGTTCTGGTATTTATGGAAAAAGAAGTCAATTGATGGAGACATCAAATAACACTGAATTCAGGTCTCCCTATTTTCATCATGCTAAAGAGCAGTCAGTCACAATAGACACCTCAGACTTCATTTGTGGAGATGTGTCTAGAGGACTAAAAGTGCAAGATCTCAGGCACAGGACAGAAAAAAAAAAAAAAAAGCATAAAAGAGATGCTAGCTCTTGTAAAGGGTCTCAACTCTGATATCTTTGTTCTCCCCAGGCCCTCTTCAATTAGTCACTGATAACCACATTGATGGGGTACATAAATACAGGGGGAACCAGATCTAAGCCCATGGGGTACATAAATACAGGGGGAACCAGATCTAAGCCCAGTTGTAGAGCAGCAAAATTAGCTTGGGATATAGCTTTACAGCAAAATCTTACTGTAGAGGCATCCTACATACTTTCAGAGCAAATTGTGTGGTACACTAACAGAAGAAATGCAGAATCTAATAAATGGCAAACAGATAAGGGGTTCTCCCAATATTTCCTCCATATGTTGGGAACCTTTCTGATTGACCTTTTGTCTCCTACAATCAACTGGCAACATTTTCTTTTGTGCCTCCACACAAGAAGACAAATGTCTTTTTTTTTTTCCTTTGGGCAGGACTGTTCCTGTATGTTTTTCACCCATTCCACTGATAAGTGGGATACATTGGACAGATATATGTTTAACAGAGAATTGCCTTTCTCTAAAACATGCTCCCCATCCTTTTGAGGCAGAGTTTCTCCCAATCCCCATTTAAATGCCACAAGGACCAAATGAAGGACAATCAGAAGTTAAACATTGGGCTGGCATCTTTGTCTCCAATGGACAGAGGCAATCAGTAAGTCACCCCTGTATATAAATCAAATTTGTGAGACACATCGTGGCTGCACTGCTGACATTTATGGGCCACAGTGGCCATTACCATAGTACACACCTATGAGCCTGTGGTATGCAGGGTGAGGAAGAATTCTCCATCTTTGTGGTGATGCCCATTAGGTCCAGGCTGCTGAACAACGGCCAGCACTTAAGCAAGAGAAAAATGATAATTTGTCTGGAGTTAGACAAGAACAGTGACAAAAATTAGGTAGATGGGACCCCAAAAGTATTTTACTATAATGGCTTGGTAGTGATTAAGATGTGCTGGGGGTTGTGTGTATATATATTTATTTTATTCACACAAATATATAACATATATACACACACACACATTATATATATATATATATATATATATTTACTTCATATGGTTGACATTTCAGAATGTTGACATTCATATGGCCAAGACCATATGACTTGACATTCGAAATGTCAACCATATAAAAAAACACAAGAAAAACCTTTACGGTGCTAGCAGGGGGGGCTTTGCCGCCACACCCTCCGGAATTTAAATATACCAACTCCGAGATCTCACTACAGTACAGAAGATGGAAATCTTTCCATTCCGCACTATATGGAGATGCCGATTATGCATGGTCGACATTTCAAATGTTGATCATATGGTCTTGGCCATATGAACACCCCCTGGAACTTAAATATACCAACTCCAAGATCACACTACACTGGAAGATGGAAATCTTTCCATTCCACACTGTACGGAGATGCTGGTTCCGCATGGTCGACATTTAGAATGTCGATCATATGGTTTCTGCCATATGAATGTTGACATTCTGAAATGTTGACCATGTGAAGGGAATCCATATATATATATATATATATATATATACACACACACACATGCAAAACTTAGGAGAAAACTGTTATAAACTTCACACTGTAGATTAATGAAGAAATATGCGTCCTAATGATTGGTATACAGTCTCATGTTACATGATCTGTGAAGGTTATTTAATTGAATCGAAATGTACAGTTATTTTATTCTGATGAAGGCCATATTAAATGGATGAAAGCGCTAGTTAACGACTCTGCATTTCTTCATTTATGTATAGTGAAGTTTATAACAGTTTTCTCTGAAAATTTGTGTATATATTCTTTAGCCTCTTCGAGATATTTGGAGTTTTATTTTTAGATATATAAATGGACGGCTTATTATGCATGCCTGTAATGTACATTACTTTACAACTGTTTTTAATGTACATGGCATTGCAGCCTTTGTGGAAAAGCCGTCTGTTGCTGTGCATGAAGTTACAGCTGTTTCAGATATTTTATCCACAGTTAATGATCGTGCCTCTAGAGAAAATAGTTCACAGAATAGTTCTTTAGTTCAGAAAATGTCTGTGACCGGAGATTGTAACCTTAGCAATGTAAATCCTGAGGATTGTTCCTCGGTTCAGAATACGGGAATGGTTTTGACTAGTGATTGTCTCCAGAGCAAAACTACAGCATCCAGTATGACTAGTGATTGTCCTCAAAGCAATACTACAGCATCTAGTGCGACCAGAGATTGCAACTCCAGCACTGTCGTTGTATACGAGGCAGATCGCTCCTTTCGTAGATCTTCTGAACCAACTAAGAACAGAGTGTTTAACACAGGGAAGGCTGCGATTTTGGGCAGCAACAGGATAAATGACTTAGTCCGTTTTACATAATGTATTTATGTTGGTTTGCATGACAGCACTTCAGTGGGAAGTCAAAAACAAGTGCTTACGAATTCTCCTACAGCAGCAGTTCCGTGCATAGTCCGGTAACGGTTATTCCGCGCAAACCACAGCATGTTCTGTAGTGACTTTACCAGCCTGTATAGTTGATACCTCAATATCCACAGTCCCTTCACCATCTTTAGTGAATGTGCAAAATGTTTCCACAGGTTGATACCACCTTCCACTACAAATGTCAGAAACGGAAAATTTATCCTCATCAAGTAATTCTGCAAGTTACGTTCATACAGCTAGTGACAGTTACCGTTCAGTTCTGCTTGGAACAGATCGAGGAGTGTTAGCCCTAATTTGCCCAGCACAAACAGACTGAATGATCGTTCCTGCGATGTTTCCAGGGTCCCTAACATTAATCATTTATGCCTTTCCACAGTTAACTCTACCAAAACCCATCAAAGTGGATTTAGCTCGAACACTGAAAACTTTTGCTTAATTAAACAATGGTGTGAATAATGAATTAATGGATTTTTTTGCATAAAGATAAAGGAAGTAATCCGTTTTTATCTTTAAATAATAAAGGTGTTGGTTCTGTTTCTAGCAATGGGTTGAGTGATCAAAATACTTTAATTTTCGAATGCAAGCCTTTACTTTTTAAATGAGAGAAACAGCTTTTGTTTTTTTAAAAGCATAGAGTTTGGCAATCATTAGCTTAGAGCCTGCATTCAGAATAAAATTGTTCCCAAAGGTGTAGGATTTCAGAAGTTTCCAAACAGAACAACTGTTGATTCTGATCTGTATAAAGTATTATGTGACATATATAACGAAACGGGTTTAAGTGTTAAATATTCTAGTGGCTGATAATGAGCAACAGCTTGAGGTTCTTAAAGATGAGATAACTTCCATTAATACTGTTATTTTGTCCCATCCTCAATTTAGCTTGTGTAAACACTGTTAGCCAGACATGTAGCCATGATTATTCACAGAAAACAAAGATGCAGAGCGATTTATATCAATATAGGACTTCACCAGCATACCCACTCCTGTTTAATAGAAACTTTGTGTTTAACTGTAATTTTCATGTTGTTCATGACCAGAGAAATAATATCCAGAGGGATTTTAGGGATATGCATATGTCTCCTGGTGTTAATCTTATTCCTCAAGTACAACACAATGTTCATTCAAGTGGGAGGAATAGATCCTCTTCAGGCCAACAAGTGCTGACTATACCAGTATCAGCTCCTGACTTAAATAATTGAGAAGAGTTTCCTCCTCTTCCCTCCTCCAGAGGAGTAGATGAGAGTAACCTAGAGAGATCATTTCCTAGACATCCTAATGTGTCCACTTCAGAAGTGAATTTAGGGAATTCTTCAGATGCAGTTTTGCCTTCTCAGAATCCTTTTTTTTATCCCATCACATTCCTGGTTCAGACAACAGGGTGTTAAATCTAAGGAATACTTCCACTTCAAGAGGAAGATGTTGAGGGAGAGGCAGAGGCAGAGGAAGGAAGAACTTATTTCCCACCATAGCCCCAAGACGCATGAAAACAAGGTGCAGTCTCAGATAATTTTAACCACTGAGTTTTATATTGGATGTCATAACGAGTGTAATTCAGTATTTAATTTGTCTAAGAAACAGTTAACAGATGACCGTGTTAAAGTTTTTGGCAAAGGACATTCTTTTATTCCATCCCAAAGAGTCAATTTAACAGATACTTTGCTAGACTTAAGATTATTTGTAAGGAAATTGAATCTTAAGGTTTTTTTTTTTTTTTACTCTGATGATCCCATTTTGGACATGACTCAGTCCACATTTTCTAAAGATGGTGGAGATTTGTCCAATGTGTCAGGTGTTGTAAATAGTTCTAATGAAGTTAGAGACTCTGGAGGTTCTTGTCTCTTTCGCAAGAAAATTGATTCTTCTGTGATAAAGGAAAAAGTTTATTCAATTCAATCCCCCCTTACACAACACCTTATTGTCCTCCTTAACGGTATGTGAAAATGATATTAGAAACGTGTAAATCTAATGCCTCATCCAAATGGTTCAACCCAAGTCTTCCTGAAAGAACAGCGTTATTTGAACTTACCAATGACAAAGACTTGAGAATAATGAAGGTGAATAAAGGAACAGGAGTGGTCCTCATGCAGCAAAGTGACTATGTATCTAAAGTAGAAACCACTTTAAATGATGTTTTCTATGAGATAGTTTCTTTAGACACCGTATGTCTATAATTTGCTAAAGTAGATAACACACTGATGTCCTTATTGAAAAATCTTAGCATTACCAAAGATGAGATGTTAAGTTGTCAATCTCGCCTTCATTCTTGCTTGATGGGTTCGGAGCCGATCCCTCGGCTCCGACTCGGCACTTGCTTTAGCTCGAGAACTCCTTTTACCAGCTCGAGGCAGCCCCATATCCCATGATGCAAGGCAGGAAGTACCCAGATCTCGTTTGCCGCTTCGCTTGGGAGGTCTTCTCTTTACCAGCTCCTGGTAAGTAGTTCACTTTTGTGATATTTAAGCCCCTTTTTTAGTTAAAACTAATTTTTTGATAGTTTAATTTTAATTTTAACCTTTTTCTGACAGAAATCCCTGTCTCTCAATTTTTTTTAGTCAGTCAATTTTCCCTATCCCATCCCCCCCCTGTTAGGGTGTGTGTGTTGGTGTTTTTTACTAAATACCTCTTGGTATTAGTTTAATTTATTTTGACTGGTGTGTGGGTGTGTTGTGTTTAGGCACCATGTCTAAGGAGAGGGTTTCAGGCTTTAAGAAGTGTGACTCGTGCTGTCAGAAGATGTCTCTGACAGACGGTCACACTTCTTGCCTGTACTGTTTGGGCCCTCTTCACCTGCAGGACTCCTGTGCTATTTGTCACTCCTTCAGCCAGAGAGTCCTGCAGGAGAGACGCAATAAGTTGATTCTCAGGGGTCTTCTTAAGCCGGAGGGCTCTCCGGCTAAGTCGGCTCCACAAAAATCAACCAAAACTGCCAAGGCCCAGGCTTCTGTTTCTAAGCCTGCGGCCTCGGCTCCGACTCGTATAGAGTCGAGATCGGCTCCGGCTGGAGCCGATTCTGGATCCAAAGCTTTGGCCGATGGCTATCGGTGCGAATCTTCTTTAATCACTGTGGTGTCGGCTCCGATCGGCTCCGACACCCACGTTACGGCATCGGTGTCGGCTCCGATCGGCTCCGACACCCATGTGGCACAGGCATCGGTGTTGGCTCCGATCGGCTCCGACACCGTTACCTTGGTAGCTGTATCGGCTCCGGCTGGAGCCGATACATCGAGACGCTTGCCCGGCTCGAAAAGCGGCGCCGACAGGATCAGTAGTATCGGCTCCGATGGCCCATTCCAGGGAGAGGTGGAGGGCTCCTTCCTTGCAGCCCATACTTTCGGCTCCCGCCTCTTCTATCGGAACGGAGCCATCGGAGCCGATCTTCAAGGTCATCCAGGTTGTCAGATCATGACCTAGAGAGAGTGGTCAGTAGATTGCTCAAGTCACAGGTACTGGCCCAAATGCTACACAGTCCGTCTCAGCAGGCGACTGTTGGTCCACACCCCGTTACAGTTCCTCCTTGACTCTACCCCAGAGTTTGGAGTTGGAGTCTTCGGGCATGGTTACTGCTACGGCTGGAGGACGGATACCTCCTTCTGTCCCTTCAGCCCCTACTCTTATCTCCTCTTCCTTAGAGGGATTGGTGGTCGGGCTTCCATGGTCTCCTCCGAGGGGTGAGTGGCATCGGACCCTTGTCCGAGCCGCTCTTCCCCTTGGAGCCTCGGCCTTGGTGAGCTCGGCTCCGACATCTGCCTCGGAGACTTCCCTTCGGTGGCCCCTGGAGTTCCTAGCTCTTGGGCGGGTTCTCTCGGACCTGCCTGGGAGGGGAGCATTCGAGGTGATGAAGAGTGTACTGGCCACTGGTATCAGTCAGCAGTCTCTTCCGTAGCTCCTCCCTCTATTGTACCTGTTGACATCTCTGCCACTTCTCTTGCTACAGGACCTAGAGATCCTCCGCCTCAGGTTTCCCATTGGGAATTTCCCCTCTTCCGAGGATTCTCCTGATGTTTGGGAGATCCTCCTAGGAAGAGGACTTGTAAGAGGAAGCATGTAGACTCCCTGAGTCTGTCACTGGATACTGACTTTGATGAGTCAGAGGGATCCCCTAGATCCCCTCTGAGGATGTCTCCTTCTCAGACATCCTAGAACTTCTGAAACAGAGGGAAACTGGCCCACCAACAATCCCTCTGAGGATGAGTCAGTATACCTAGAGGCGTTTGGATCTCGGCCCTCCACCTCCTGGGTGTCTCCGCCTTCGACCCCTTATGCAGGTTATTGCACGAAGGCGTGGACAGCTCCTGACTCTGTAGAGCCAGTCCCTAGGAGGCCTTCTAAATTTATCACTGCCCCTAGTGACAAACAATTCCTTACCAAGGGTGTCCCGCTGATGCCATGGTGGTGGCTGCGGCCACCAAAAGGAACTTGCAGATCCTTCCGTGCCGTCCATCCTCCTAATAAGGACTCTAGGACCATAGATAGGTACGGCAAGCGGATGTTTTCCTCAGCGACCTTTGCTATGCGTCGCTGAATTATCTTTGTCACTTCACCAGACTCCAGAGATATCCTGAAGGAGCTGGGAGAAGTAGTTCAGGATCCTACAGCTGCAGGGGCCCAAGAAAAGATTGCTTCGCAGCTAGGAACCCTCAATTCCATTGCTAACTCCTCCATGCGGCTAATATCTTATGCTGCGGATGGGCGAGTAGAGCCGCAGGCACAGGTGTGGCTCTTAGGCGCCAAGCCTGGATGCGGCTATGTGATTTTATGGATCCCTTTAAGGCGTCCTTCACAAATTCTCCCTTTGATGGGTCAGCTTTGTTTGGCCCTCAGGTGAAGGAGACCTTGACCAGGTGTGAGCAGGACGGCAAGACTCTTTCTGCTGTTGGAGTCCGTTTTCCACCCCTTCTAGGCCTTATCCCAAAGGACAGAAGGGTGGGAAGATGTGGTTCCGTAAATCCCAAGGAGTCACGCCGGATTCACGTGGTCAGTTTACCCCTAGAGGCAGAGGGGTAACAACAGGCGCGTTCTAGAGGCAGAGGGGGTCCGAAGAACCAGGGCAACAGGGAGTCTCTTCCTGAGAAGCCTTTTCAGCATCCCTGAGGTGTTGCCCGGCTGTCCCTCCTTGGAGGCAGTCGGGGGAAGATTATCACTGTACCCAGAAGCCTGGCATTCCCTCACTCAAGACAGATGGGTACAGTCGATCATATCCAAGGGTTACATAATTCCTTCGAGGAAAGTCCCTTCCCCTCAAGTTCCCTTCCAGATGTACCACCCGGTCTAAGGGACATTGCAGAGTTAGAAATCGCAAAACTACTGCAAAAAAGAGCCATTCAGCCAGTTACAATAGACCATTCAGAGCCCGGAATCTACTCAAGGTTCTTTTTGGTCCCCAAAAGACGGAGACTGGAGACCAATATTGGATCTCAGCAGACTCAACAAGTCTGTCAGGAAGACAAGATTCGAATGGTCACTCTTCAGTCAATTCTGCCCTTCTTACAGAAGGACAACTGGATGTGCTCAATAGATCTTCAGGATGCGTACTATCACATCAAAATTCACAGACGCTCCAGGAGATTTCTCCGCTTTCGGCTGGGGTCCAGTCATTTCCAGTTCAGAGCCCTGCCCTTTGGCCTCACTACAGCCCCCAGAGTGTTCACCAAATGCATGGCAGTGGTCACGGCTCACCTGAGACGTCAAGGATTCCAGGTGTTTCCGTATCTCGACGACTGGCTCCTGTCAGCCACCAGCAGGCATCAGCTTATACAAGCCAGGGATTACACAATAGACCTTTGTTCTCATTTGGGCATCTCAGTCAACTTCGAAAAGTCATCCTTATCGCCCTGCCAGTCTATTACCTTCATAGGCGCAAACTTAAACACTGTTCGGATGTCAGCTACCCTTACAGAACAGAGTTTCAGACATTCAGACTCATGTCAGGATCATTCTGGCCAGCAAGAAGGTACAGGCCAGAATGGTTCTAAAGGTATTAGGTCTCATGGCTGCGGCCATCACTCTTCATCCCCTGGCTCGATTCTACATGCGCCTCCTTCAGTGGATGCTGTTCACACAGTGGTCATACCAGCAACTCCCAATGCATCACCAGATTCTGGTGACACAAACATGCAAAGAACATCTTGCTTGGTGGATCACATCGTCTCAGGTTCACCAAGGCAGGTGCTTTGTACCTCCGTCCCCGATAGCCACTGTCACCACGGATGCCTCCCTGATCGGGTGGGGGGGGGTCATTATCAGGGCAGGATGGTTCATGGGACGTGGCAACCGTTCGAGTACCATCTGCACATAAATGTCCTGGAGATGAGAGCAGTGCTTTTAACGTTGCAAGCCCTCAACGACTTTCTTCCCATAGGGACAATTGCAGTCCTCACAGACAACATGTCTGTAGTTTGATATATCAACAAACAGGGCGGAACCAAGTCCTACCCCTTGTGTCGAGAAGCGCTCAGACTATGGCAATGGGCGATCTCCTCTCATCGGTTTCTGGTAGCAACGCATATCCCTGGGAAAACCAACATTATAGCGGACAGATTGAGCAGAGCTATTCTCATGCCTCACGAGTGGTCTCTCAAGCAATCCATAGCGGAAGAGATTTTTCTGGAATGGGGTCGTCCATGTTGCGATCTTTTTGCTACTCCCCAAAACAGCAAATGTCCAGACTTCTTCAGCCTCTTCCCTCTATCAGGCCATCCCCCCAGAGACGCTCTGACCCAGGATTGGCCCCAGGGACTTCTTTATGCCTTCCCTCCATTTCCTCTGATCCTCAGGTGATCCAGAAAGCTACCGTTTTGAGAGCCAAATTGATTCTCATTGCCCCTTACTGGCCTCGACAAGTTTGGTTCACGTTCCTCCATCGTCACCTTTTGGTGCAGCCGTGGCATCTGGACCCAGTGCCAGATCTTCTGATTCACCAATCCGGTCAGCTGCACCGGTCAATCCCTTCTCTCAACCTCACAGCATGGTTGCTCCACTTCCTTCCTTAGCCAGGCTTCCTTTGATCTCTAACCCAGTTAGAGACATCATAGTAGCTTCACTAAAATCCTCTACCAGGAGGATTTACACAAGCAAATGGAAACGTTTCTCTTATTGGGCTAAGGCCCAAAATATTGATCCTTTTACTGCCCCTGTTCAGGCAGTTCTGGACTTCTTAGCAGAGATTTTTCATGCAGGCTCCTCTTCTTCCACAGTCAGAGTTCAGTTGGCTGCTATTTCTAATTTTCATGTTGGGATAGCAGATCATAATATTATGTCCCATAGGCTCTGCAGGGCCTTCTTGAAAGGAATTTTCCTACTAAAGCCTCCAATCAGGAATCCTCCTCCTCAGTGGGATCTAAATTTAGTGCTGACATCCTTGATTCTTCCCCTTCGAGCCAGCTGTTTCTTGTTCCCTGAAATATCTTTCTTGGAAAACTTTATTCCTAGTGGCTATTACATCTGCCAGGAGGGTGTCTGAACTTCATGCTCTTCGGTTCGACCCCCTATTTGATTTTTCACAAAGACAGTGTGTCTTTGAGAACTAATCCATCCTTTTTACCTAAGGTCGCTTCAAAAACAATCTGAATCAATCCATTGATCTCCTGTATTTTTCCTAACTATTCAGATAGAGCTGAACAAAAGCTACATTATCTTGGCGTCCACCGTCAGCTTAGATATTATTTGGACAGAACAAAAATTTAGGAAATCTGATCAACTTTTTGTTTCCTATGCGGATAATAAAAAGGCCTTCCTGTTTCTAAAGTGACTTTGTCCAGATGGCTTTCTTGGTCATCACTGAAATTTATACGATCAGGGGAAAACAGCTGTGCTCAAAACCTAAAGCACATTCAACTAGGAGTTTAGCTACTTCTACAGCTTTTCAAGCTAGACTGCCTTTGGACACTATTTGTGCAGCGGCCACTTGGGCCACTCCTCACACTTTTGTTTCCCATTACAAATTGGACTTGGCCTCCAGGGACAGAGCCAGTTTTGGCTCTACAGTCCTCAAGAGTTTGTTCCATTGAGCCACCCAGGATAGAGGTGCTAGGGGCGGTCCCATCAAGCAAGAATGAAGGCGAGATTGACAACTTAACATTAAGTTATGTTCCTAGCATAGCGTTCCATGTTAGTTGTCTTCTCTGGCCTTCTTTCTTGCGACCCTCCCTCCTTCCCCCTGGCCTGGACAGACCTTGTATAAGAAACTATTATGCTAAAGACCATTAGACCTGGTCCTTTTTCCATCTGTAAGTTTCTTCTTCCTTTGGGAAGTATTTTATGCTTGGTGTTATTGCCCTTTGTCAACAAACGAGATCTGGGTACTTCCTGCCTTGCATCATGGGATATGGGGCTGCCTCGAGCTGGTAAAAGGAGTTCTCGAGCTAAAGCAAGTGCCGAGTCAGAGCCGAGGGATCGGCTCCGAACCCATCAAGCAAGAAAGAAGGCGAGAGAAGACAACTAACATGGAACGTTATGGTAGGTACATAACTTCTTATTTTCTTTTATGAATACCCCCAACCCTGCATTAGGCAAACTTTTTGGAATCCCCAAAATACACAAATCTGCAGTTGATCCCCCTTTCAGAATTATTGTATCCAAAAAGTCCAAGACTGAAATAATCTCAGCGTATGTGGATTATATACTAAACTGGGATGCACAAGCCACCTCATTTTACAGAAGGGATTCCTGGGAAATGTTCTTTCTCAAACCAAAATCAACAAAACTAACAGTATATTAGTTAACCTGGATGTGGTAGCCTTGTACATGAGTATTTCGCACACAGAAGGCATGGACTACATAAAATATTTTTTGTATAAATATGCAAAATTTCCAAAGAAAAAGATAGACACCATTCACCAGGTTATATCTTTAGTTTTAAAGAAGAACTTCTTTTACTTCAATCAAGTTTTATACAGACAGATTAGAGGAGTGGCCATGGGGTCCAAGATGGCCCCAACCTTTGCTAATCTGGTGCTAGCTGAATGGAAATTGGACATTCTTGTACATTTACCAGGTTTCCACCTTACACAATGTTATCATAGATGATATTGTTTTCATTTGGAATGGGTCTGAACAACAACATGATTCTTTCTCCAATAGCATAGGTTTCCTCTAGTTTGTTTTAGCAGGGAAGGTTCAAAGGTCTCCTTCTTGGATACGTCTATTTCCATTGACAGAATTACTGAAAGTCTGTCCTCTAACATCTACAGGAAAGAAACTTTTCATAACAATTCTTTGGATTACTGTAAAAGGAAAAACTTCAAAGACCAATGCACGTTAGGTTCACGCAAGACACCCTTTATTACATGCAGCAAGGAGACAAAGCATGTAGGTACAAAATTTGTCTGACTTTCTGATGATCAGTATGTTATTTGTATGTTACTAATCTATTGCTGACGTAGTTGGACACAGCTTTCTGTATGTTCTACAGAAAATGTTACCAGACTTATTGCTGACATGGTCAGATTATTGCTATCTTGCAAAAACATTTTGAGAAAAACAACCTGGCCTTGGGCTTATTTTAGCCCACCTTGACTCTTCAATTCTTCGATTGTACAGTTCTAGTACGTGTCGCATTTTGTCTAGATTCAAGGTATATTTCTAGCTTTGGTACAAGTAGTGCTGACTATGGTTTTAAGCTTTCTTTTTTCTTTATCAAAGCTTCTAACAGCTGCACATTTCCTCATGGCATAAGCAGAAATGAAATGTCTCTGTTAAGTTTCTAGTAGCTGCACATATTTTCATGGCATAAGCAGAAATGAAATGTCTCTTGTTAAGTTTCTAATAGCTGTGCAGATTCATGCAGTATGAACAGAATAAATGTATTAACCCTTTTAAACCTTGAATGCACAAAGCATGCATATTACTATTATATATTTTTCTAACATTTCCCCCTTTTAATACTTTTATTCTACTTTCAAGATAAGCATAAACAGTTTTTTCTTCCCCTAACCTCTTCCTACTCAGGATTTGCAGTTAAGGGAGTCATTCAGTTTAAGCTCATGAAAGCATTTTCAGTTTTTTAGTAATTCTTCCAGTTCATCATCTTGATATAAGGTTTCTGAAACTGAAATGTCTACAAAATTTTTAATCAGTCTTTTTATGCAGGGGATGCAGCAGCACATACACACCATCAGTAGGGCTATCCCTACACAGATGGCAATCAGAATGTTCATCAGGATGCTGCCCCAACCCCCAAACAATTTCTGGAAAAAGTCCGTCAATGGATTTGGTCCTGGTTTGGTCATGGCTGACACCTGTTGAATTACCTCAAGATGGTTGTCTATCTCATGTTTGTGGTCAGGAATATATGAACAGCACCCCTCCTGGTTTAAAGCGCATGTACCTCCTCTCGCCACTGTTCTCATGGCAGTTAGTTCATCAGTCACCAATTCTAGGGCAGAAAAGGTTGCATTGCTCATTATTTCGAGAAGCTTAGACAATTTTCTCAGTTCCCAGATTGATTTTGTTGCTCCATATGATGGCAGTACACCTGCCCACGATATAACAGTATCACTCAGGTCCATGTGTGACAGTCCATTATTCCCTAGGCTTACGTCATGATGGTTTTTCCAGCGCGCATTGATTTGCCCCACTGGATTGACAGGCTTCTTGATTTCTCGAACATTCTGAATTTTCCCTTGAGGTAAAACTGCTGTGTGTCATATGGCTGGAACCAGGTACCCCAAAAAACAACTGCCGAACCAATTTTTGGGTAGCCATTTATATGCTTTTCTTCCGCATATAAAGTAACAATCTTCTACTTTAGTAGTAACTTTACTATACCCTTGCTCTGCATGAAACATTTTTCTGTCGATTATGGACAGTTGTTTGTAGAGGTCAGCATTATGTTTTATTTCTTCAATTGTCCTATGCATCAGTTCAACAAATGAATCATAGATCATGTTGCAATAGGATCTGATGTTATCAGATTTAGTGAAGCATCTATAGGGAACAGTTACATTGCAATAGCTCCAACCCACCTTGACTGTATCATTCTTATAAAAACACACAGTTCCCTTCTGTCGAATAGACAAGTGCAATGCTACTTTATCTTGTGATGTGACATTTGATGTATCATTAATTAAATTTTCCCAGGTCTTGTTAGCTCCTAGGGGAACTGAAGTTAACAGTAACCACCCATATGCTGTTGGTAAAGCTGTGCAAATCCAGCAATTCGAAACATTGAAGGTTTCAGCATACACATATTTGATTGCCTGGTAAGTGTTAAAGTTCGGGTGCCACTCTGCACGCTTATTCAGTTCTATTTGCATGGCTGAGAAAAGAAATGGCCACAACAAAAAGATTATTGTTACTAGTACAGTCAACAGGATGGTTATGTAATACTTTTGTGGAAACGGTTGTTCTGCATTTCCACTTTCTCCGGTTCTTCCAAGTAGGTGTATTTGGATCTTACTGGATTCCGTCATCTCACTTTGGACATGTGCTCTTACTCTCTGCCCTAATAGGACCTTTAGCACTGATGTTTTTTTCACTGGGGTTGAGACAGATCAGTCCTATTGATCTGACCCCCCTTTGTAGCCAGACTTTGTGCTGAGGGCCCCGATGGCGAAGTAAGATCTTTGTCCAACTCAAAGTTCTTTACCAGCTTGCAGTGCGTCAGGTGTATCCATGAAGCTCGTTCTGCTATTTTCACTGCAGTAGGTGTCGAAAGAAGCACCTGGTAGGGACCTTCCCACCTTGGCAATGCCCAATTCTTTTGCTTCACGATTTTAATCCACACCCAGTCTCCTGGTGTCACTGCCACTTCTGATGTTTCGGTTTGTTTTCTATCTGAAACAGAATTTGACTGCAACAAAAGTTTAGAATTCAACAACTTTTTCATATATTCAGCTAGTGTGAAATCAGCTTCCTGGTCTGATGACATGAGACGTTTCCACTGGGGTGTATAATAAGCTCTTCCAAACAGTTTTTCAAAAGGAGTCAATCCTTTTGCTGTAGGGACAGTTCTCGTGCTCAACAGTGCCAGGGGTAAACAGTACAACCAAGTTTTTCCTGTCTCAGCTATTATTTTTCTCAATTTGCTTTGTAGTATACCATTATGCCTTTCAACCAGCCCTGCAGATTGTGGATGGTATGCACAATGATTTTTTAAAGAAATACCAAAGTACTTACTCAACTGCTGTATGGTTTGATTTACAAAGTGTGTACCATTGTCACTGTAGATTCTTTCTGGAATACCAAATCTAGGAATAATTTCCTTGACAAGTACTTTTGCCACTGTAGCTGCATCTGGATTTTTGGTTGAAAAGGCTTCCACCCACCTGGAAAACATATCTATAATGACAAGACAATACTTCTTATTTTCACATTTGTTCAGTTCTATGAAATCCATAGAGATAGTATGAAACGGATATGGTGGTGTGGGGATACTCCCTTGCTTGGACTTTATTGCCCCCTGTGCATGATGTTTATTACAAATCTGACACATCAAACAAAAATTTTTAGAGTAGTTTGTAAATCTGTACATTGTGAACACCTGGTTCACCAGCTGTATCATCCCCCCTGTTGAGACATGGCACTGCCCATGGCCCAACAATGCTGCATATCAAAACAAATTAGAGGGTAGTATCGGTTTTCCTTCTTTAGAGATGTACAGCCCCTTTTCGAGGATTGCTCCTCATTTTATCCATCGCTGTTTTTCAGCTTGCATAATGAGTATCTGCATTGTTTTGAACATATCTAGATCTAAAGTTTCAGAGGGTTGTAATTCCTCATCTAAAAGAAATACTTCTGTGGCTGTTTGTTTTGCAGCTGTATCAGCTCTTGCATTACCTTTTGAAATCCTATCTTGTTGCTTGGTATGAGCTGTTCATTTGCAAATGGCCACTTCCAGAGGTAACTGAATAGATTCTAAAAGATCTAAAATAAACTGTGCATGATTTATAGGTTTGCCAGTAGATGTTATCATTCCCCATTTTTTCTACTGTTGCGCAAACACATGTACAGTGGAAAAAGCGTACTGGCTATCAGTAAAAATGTTTACACATTTACCCTTTGCTAAGGTACATGCCCGTGTCAGGGCAATCAATTCTGCTGCCTGTGCAGATATATTGTGTGGTAAAGATTTTGCTTCTACAATCTCAGTATCAGAGACTACTGCATATCCTACTAGGTTCTGTCCTGCAAGACCCCTTTTGCATGAGCCATCCACGTAATATGTCACCTCAGCATTATCCAAGGGGACATCCATGAGATCTTTTCTAGGTAGTGTCTTTTGCTCAATTACCTGCAGGCAGCAGTGCAGTGTACCGTCTGCAGGGGTTGGGAGCAGAGTAGAAGTGTTTAAAGTCGTGCATCATTCAATTGTCATATGAGGTTGGCTCAACAATATAGTCATGCAGGAAAGATGCCTAGCAGGGGAAAGATATGCCACCTTTTCTTGTAGTAAAATAATCGCGACTGCATGGGGTACTCTCAAAGTGAGAGGGTGGAACAAGACTACTGAGGCTGAAGCCTGTACTGCCATTGCAGCTGCAACTACTGCTTGTACACAGTGGGGTAAGGACCGTGCCACTGGGTCTAGTTGTGATGTATAGTAAGCAATGGGGCGTTGCTTATTCCCATGCTGTTGTGTTAACACTGATGTCATGTAACCTTGCTTGCAATCTACAGTCTGGAAAAAACTTTTATGATAGTTTGGCAATCCCAGAACTAATGAGGACGCTATTAACTGCTTTAGTTTACAAAAGGCAGATTCTGGTGTCCATTGTAACAAATCCTGCGCTGCCATAGGTGTCTTATATATAAGGTTAGTTAAAGGTGCAGATTCCAAGGCATAGTTTGGAATCCAGCTTTGGCAAAAATTAGTTGTACCCAGGAAGGACATCATTTCCTTCTTGGTAGTGGGTTTTGGTGCTTGCAGAATTGCTACTTTTCTGTCCTCATCTAACGTTCTACCTTCCTTGGATATTACATATCCTAGGTATTTGACCTGTTTTTTCCAAAGCTGCAGTTTGTCTTTGTTTACCTTATGTCCCTCAGCGGCTAAAAGTCGTAGAAGTGCTATGGTGTCTTCCCTACAATCCTGTTGGGTGGGGGCCGCCAGCAAGATGTCATCAACATAAAGTAAAATCTGACTGCCTTTTGGTGGGTTGAATCCCGACAAGTTGCTTGCCATTTCTTGTGAGAATATCGTTGGACTTTCACAATAACCCTGTGGTAGTCGCGTATATGTATACCTTTTTCCTTGAAATGTAAATGCAAACCAATACTGGCTATCAGGGTGTATCGGTATTGAAAAGAATGTGTTGCTAATGTCTACCACAGAAAAATACTTTTGTTGGGGTTTTACGTCATTCAACAGGGTGTGTGGATCTGGCACTGTGGGTGCCCTCGGTATTACCGCATCATTTACGGCTTGTAAATCCTGGACCATACGCCATTCTCCATTGGCTTTTTTAACTGGAAATAAGGGTGTGTTACATGGTGAATCAGGAGATTCTACTAGTATCCCTCCTTTAAGTAAGGCTGCTATAATAGGCTTTATCCCTGCCTCTGTATCTTTTCTTAAGGGATACTGTCTTTTTTGTGGTCTGAATGCTGACTTTGGCATGATAGTAACTGGTCCAGCTGTACAAATGAGTCCTACATCTGATTTCCCTGTTGACCAGAGAGTCTATGGTATGTCTCATAAGGTGTTTTCTTCCTCCTTTAATAGGAGTGTCCATCAGCTGTCTTCGCTAGATTGCAAGTGCACAGCTGGGTTGGTCTGAGTTATCCAATTTAATTTTTGTACTTGTATTCCTTGTCCTGACAGTTCTAGTTCTGTCTGTTTCTCCCATCTCGTGACTTTCTCTCCTAGGTCTGCCCATTCTACATTTCTGTTTTTGGTTAAGCTAACATGTGGTAATTGATTAGATTTATAACGTGCAAAGAACTCCTGGGGCAATGAACAGCTGGCTACACTGTTCCCTTCTGTGTCCCAGTACAGGTTATGCAGTATCAATCTGTTTGCATGATTCTTAAATAATTCTTGCTCATATTCCTTATCAGGTCCTGGTGTGTTACAGTAATACAGGGTACAGTGCAACAGGTGTTGCTTATCAGTGTTAAGGGAGGGAAACTTGCTGATGGCTACGTTCATTAATTCTTTGGTAACGGTCCCTGGACCAGTCGTAACCATGTCCTGGCTGTACCAATAAAACATCTCACCCTCCGATTGCACTATAAAGGTGTTAGTTTGTCGCTGTGCTTCCATACCCTGCATGGTTGGGACTACTGCTATACCAAATAGCTGCATGAGGTCTCTGCCCAAGAGATTTACTGGGCATTTTGCAGAAACTACAATTTTGCTTCTCTGTGTCAATCCTGAAACTGGATCAGTTATTACAATGTTAGGGGAGAGAGGCTGTCCATTAGCTGCGTTGACCAGTATGTAATCAGGTGACTCTGTGTTTTCTGGTAATTTGGAGGGGTGTATCAGGGTTCGTGATGCCCCTGAATCACACAAAAATTTGACTTCCCTCCCTTCTACCAAGAGTGTAACTTCTGATTTCGTGTCTGCTAAAATAGAGCTCCAAGCTCAATAAAGCTAGGTCTAATATTTCATTTTCTTCATTGTCGCTAACTTCCTGCACTCCCTCTGCCACATTCTCATTTGTCCTTTCTTTACTAGCCTCTTCTAGTGATTCTTGACTATCATATAGTCAGTCCTCACCCTCCTTGTCTTCCGTTGTTGCCTTCTTATTTTTCTTGCAATCCCTTGCCAAATGTCCCTTTTTACTGCATTTAAAACATTCTCCCCTTTTCTTATGCCCTTCAAAGTCCTCTGATCAGATTGTTTGTTTCCCTGTGCGTTTTTCTTCCCCTTTTTCCCAGACTGTACTACATAAACTTCTGCTCCGTCTTCTACAGAAAATACTTGAGCTTTCTTTTTCTTTTTGCTATTAAAATGCCTTTCGGCATGCCTAGCATATTCAAGTAATGATTGTAACCTGCTTGTACAATGGTCTACCATGTGTTTCATAATAAAAGTGCTTATAGGCGTGCTATTGCCCTTTAAAAATGCATTATTTTATTGATGTTCATATGGGGAATCTTGCGTTTGATCTTCAGGAGCCTGCATTCCACAGTGGTTATTAAAACATTCTAACAATCTGGCATCACCTTCTTGTTTGGATGCATTGATTAATGCAAGTAGTATCTGTCAATTGTTTCTAATATTATCGGCGCGCTGCGACTGCATATATTTTGTGTCTTCCGTTAACGGCGAGTTTTGGGGTCTTTTTGTGCAATTATTACCCATTTTATTTCACCTTTGATTGTTATGTCACTTTTCTTAATTTTAACGTGTACCACGGCTTTTGTTATAGTCTCTTCAGAATGACTGCCTACTTATTCTGTTTCTCCTGATCTATGACAAGACAGTACTCTTCTTTGTCCCTGACTTGTAAGAAAAATACAATCTGACAAAAACAATACACATCTAGTCCCTGATCTAAAACAGAAAACAGAAAAAAGTAGATTCACCTTACCTGAGCCTACGTGATTGATCACCGATTCGTGGTGACCCGTCCTTCAGTCACAGATCAGAAAGTGGCTGGCCTCTTTTGAACAATTCAATCGGAGGACTTTCCATATAAGAAGAACCAATTTGGTTTCTTCCCTGTACGGTTTCAGCCACCTGGCCGTCTGATCCGAGGCGAAGAGAGGGTTCCGGTCTGAAGGACCAATCTGTAAAAGGAAAAACTTCAAAGACCAATGCACGTTAGGTTCAAGCAAGGCATCCTTTATTACTTGTAGCAAGGAGACAAAGCATGTAGGTACAAGATTTGTCTGACTTTCTGATGATCAGTATGTTATTCTTACACAATTCTCTTCATGTCACACAGAAAAAGTTACTAATCTATTGCTGACGTAGTTGGACACAGTTTTCTGTATGTTCTACAGAAAATGTTACCAGACTTATTGCTGACATGGTCAGATTATTGCTGTCTTGCAAAAACGTTTTGTGAAAAACAACCTGGCCTTGGGCTTAGTTTAGCCCACCTTGACGCTTCAATTCTTCAATTGTACAGTTCTAATACATGTTACATTTTGTCTAGATTCAAGGTACATTTCTAGCTTTGGTACAAGTAGTGCTGACTATGGTTTTTAAGCTTTCAAGCATCTATTGTTTTCTTTATCAAAGCTTCTAGCAGCTG
This sequence comes from Protopterus annectens, assembly GCF_019279795.1. NCBI lineage: Eukaryota > Metazoa > Chordata > Ceratodontiformes > Protopteridae > Protopterus > Protopterus annectens. Next base: position 731,069,951 of record NC_056743.1, read on the forward strand.
CACATTTTCTCATGGCATAAGCAGAAATGAAATGTCTCTAAGTTTCTAGTAGCTGCACATATTTTCAT